>NC_138130.1:61656378-62256378 GCF_964188305.1 Podarcis bocagei | reverse complement strand
GAAACCTGTAGCTAACTTAAAAAATAATGTCAACTGCTTGAAAGTAAATCTGGCATGTGTCACATTTCATTTTATTTATTGTAGTCGTGTATGTAAGGGTCTTTCTCTAAGCATCTCAGACTTGCAAGGTCGCAATTTCTTTGCAATCAACACAACAATTCTGTGAGTTTTGTTAGCCTAAAACTTACTAGTACTAACTCTGTTGTTGTAGAAGACTTGTGTGATGCTTGCCTTCATTAAAGAAGAAAGTGTTGTTGTTTTTTAATCATTTGCATCTGATGGTATCAAAACTACTTTTAGTGCATTTTAAAAGTATTCTCTTTTATGAGCTTTGTTACTGTCATCTGATCCTGTTAATTCATATGATTAAACATATCGGCCATGTGTAACTGCTCTTCAGCTGTGAAACAGAGAACTAAGGAAGGGTACAGCTCATGGTACAGTACATACCGTAATTTTCGCTCCATAACACGCAGTTTTTTGCTCCTAGAAAGTAAGGGAAAATGCCTGTGCGTGTTACGGAGCGAATGCACTCGACCGGAGCCATGGCTGCCGTCAGTCAAGCAAAGCGGAGCCGCTTGCAGGGCTTTGAACGGCTCTAGCTTTGCTTGCTTTACAGCCAGGAGGAGGGGGAGGAGCTGAGGAGGAGGGAGGGAAGGAGAGCCATGGCAGCAAAGCGGGCAGCAGCCGCTTACACGCGAGGAGGGACAGACGGGAGCCATAGCAAGCCGGGAGAAGGCAGGCAGTTCAAAGCCAGCAGGCGCTTTTAAAGTAGCCAGTAACAGCTGCTGCAGCCTCAGCTAGCAAAGGTCCCAGCGCTCTCTAAATGGAGCAATGAGGCTGCAGAGGGACAGGAGGGCTTGGATCAGGAAGGATAAAGTTTAAGCAACCAGCAGCAAAAAAAAACCAAAACCAACCTGGAGCTCTGAGCCACGAGCGCAGTGAAAACCAGGAAGTAAAAGAAAAGGCTATCCCCCCGCTTCTCAGCTGTTTTCAGGCAGGATAGATTTGAGCATTGTCTGGGTCCTAGTGCCCCTACTGCTTTTTGTGCTCCATTGTATTGCTGCTGGTGGCTGCTTATCACTCAAACTGAACCTGATACCAGTAGCCACCTGTACAAACAAAGTAGAAGGCTGCAAGGAGGAGAGCTTTTACACAGCTAATAGCAAATCCCCTGCAATCCAAGTCCTCCTCACTTGCTCAAATCTATTCTGCCTCAAAACAAGGAGCGAAGAAAAAGGCTGCAAACTGTTAAATGGAAAAAACCCCAGGCACAGGGCAAATACCTTAAGTATACCTTTAAAGCAACAGTGCTCTTTCCCTCCCTGCTCAGCTCGCAGAAAAGCTGCTTCTCCACCCACCCCACGCATGCTCCTTATCCCTTGAGTGCTTTTCCTTCCCTCCCCACTTAAAACGTGGTTACAAAGCACGGATCCACATGGATCCTCAGGATTTTTGCACTGGGTCACCCCAAACTCACCATCAGATCACATGTCTGTGGCCACAGCATGAACCACAAAAATCATACATCTACTGTTTCATTTAGAATATTTTTTTCTTGTTTTCCTCCTTTAAAAACTACGTGCGTGTTATGGTCAGGTGCGTGTTATAGAGCGAAAAATACGGTACTTTGCATACATAGGGTCCCAGGTTCAGTTTCTGGCATAGTCAAGTATGTCTGGGAAAGGCTGTTGCCTGAAACTCTGGCAAGCTGCTGCCAGTCAGGGTACTGAGTTAAACTGACCAATAGTTTGAATATATAAAAATCATGTTCTCAAGTGTAACAATTTTAGGTAACAAATGTGTTTGTCTTATGAATTAGTCAGTGTGGCCTTGCCATATATCTGTGTACGTTGTGCCATGTGTAACAAATAGAACTATTTCCCCCTAAAGAAATATTAATTGCAAAATTGGTTGCAAAATGGATACATTACATTTGAATAAATTTGCAAATAAAAACTAGTTCTTTAAAAACACGTAAGCACTTAAAAAAATCTGCTACCCAATTAATCAGGGGCACATTTTAGTCAAATCAAAATGTTTTTCATGGGATAGCCAAACAGATTAATCTTTTCATTCGTAGTAATAGGCGAATGGAGCGGGGAGTAGTCAGATGAACTATTTGTTATTCTTCTGGCAGTATGTTCTGCAAGTTGTATATGAGGGTTGATTGTTTTGTATGGAGAAACACTCAGCCTCTCTAGTCTGAAGTGGGGTTATAGTGGAGACACATATTTCCTCCCTTATCTATCTTCCTCCCTTTTCTGAGAAATAGGTTTGGAAGATAGTGGTCTGTTTGTGTAAAGCCACATAGCAGCACAGGCCAGATGCGACTTCCTAGCTTGCAATGCTCGTCTTTTAGCCACTCTGCTTCTCCATTTGTTGTTGTTACCACCATATTGGGGTCTGAGGCTGGACAAATGTGACTTGCTTAAGGTCACCCAATGGCAATAGTTGGCTATGACCTGTCTCCGCTCACTTCCTTAACTACAATAGTGGTCCCTTGCTACTTGCCTCCCATTCCTGGGTATTTTTCTAAAGTGTTTGTGCTGTTTTGCTATAGTAACTTAATCTTGATTCCATTTCCCGTTTTTCTCTTTAAATATTCTTAAGTAAAAGTAGCCAGAAAACAACTAAAGACAACATTCTAGTGTTGAAACAATCAGGAATGATTAGCAGATACAACTGCCCTGTTGGGAAAGTATGCAGGTGACAGTTGCAATTGCAAATAGCATCATGAGTGACCTCATCCTTACTCAATACTTGAGCTAGTGTTGGCTTCAAGCCATGGAAAAATAGTCAGGGTTAAGGCCTTCTGTGTTGTTTTTGTATATTACTCGTCTAGGCAGGGACCTCGGTCAGGCTTCTATGCAAACATTTGTTTTATGACTATTACAAGGGGAAGGAAAATCCAGGCAAAAGTTTATTTTAATTGCTTTCTAATCATCTCCATTCTTCTCTATCAGCATGAGCTCCTACTGTGGCATTCTTCCAAATAGATCTCAGTTTCCCTCTTAACTATAACTGCCACAGAAATGTGGTGAAAATGCTTCGGACAAAACAAAGAACAAATCAGAAATGCAGCTTTCCTTACTGCTCCAACCATTCCCCACAAATTGCATCCCTGGAACTCATTTGAAGATTCCTTCCTTTCCCTGTTTTAACTTGCCCCTTATTTACTCTGCTTCCTTTACCCCAGAACAACTAGATTCATTTCTCATTTTTTCAGCTCGCAGTATACACTCTTAGGCTCCTAATACTTTTGACATTCCTGTCTGTTGTTTCTGGAAACTTTTCCCATTGAACTTTCCAGTTTCTCTGCATCCCTGCCCATCCCACCCCCACAAAAAGTATAACAGTCATCCTAAGAATCTTTATCACTTTTATTTCAAATGGACTTCTGCATAAATGGTATATCTACATGACCATAACTTCTAATTTATATGCTAGCACCCTCATCTAAGAATGAAGACTGACCATGTGCAAACCCAAATTCTAGATGAGCCTGAATTGTGTAAAGACAGTCTGTCTGAAGAACGGGGGAAGAATCCTTCACCAGTTATAGATGTATATTTATTCTGTACACAAACCTTCATCTGACAGAATTTCTTCTACATATAGATTGCAAGACAGTTGGAAATACCAAAATAGGGGATAAAATAAAGTGGTATATTTTGTTTGGAACAGAGCTCAGCAACCCATAGTTTCATATTTGTTTATCTGTATACAATTGAAGGTGTGGCAGGAGAACTTAATTTAAAACCCTTCAGCACAGTCATGGATATCCTACTTTCAGGAAAATAAACTGGTTATATTACTGAGTTGATTCTTGGTCTCTATTTCTATGTTTGGCAAGTAATAGATCCAAGCAGGCATATTAAATTGCTTTTGATCTCCACTGAAAAACATCTGTAAATGTTTATTTGGCAGTTGGTAATCATTTTAGGATGAATGCATAGCATAGGAATATGTGTGTATCGCCATGTAGACAAGAAAAAATGGAGACTAGTAGTTTGTCTTGTGTATTTTTAGTTCAGAGTTTCTTTGCTCCCGGAAAGACACAAGTCAAGTTTCTTTATGTATTCTGTATATGTCTTCATACACTTTGCACATGAACCATTCATTTATTACATATTTGTTACAGTTGTTTATATTCTCCCTTTCAGGATACAAATATTATTAGTATTAGTGCTTGACTTATTAATTGCTTACCACATAGAAGTCTCTAAGCAACTTACAAAAAGGCATAGCATATAAAACTAAAACAATACAATTCCATAAGATTGTTCCAATATAATTTATGAATGCATCTAGCAGAAAAACATCAAAAGGAAGGACATTTTATCCACTAGATCAGGGGTAGCCAGCATCAAGTCTTTGTAGAGCTACAGCTCTCCTCATTCTCAGCTACTGTGACCAGTTCACTGGGATTATGAGAGTTACAGTCCAACGACAGTTAGAGGGTACGACATTGGCCAACCCTCACAATAGGCAATTGACAGTTCTTCTTCAAACATCTGGGAAACAGTGAAGTTTTAACCTGGTGCTGAAAGGATTTCAGGATGGGGGCAGGCAGACCGCATTCTGTAGATTGGTAGCCACAGCTGAAAAGACCATTTTCCTTGAGGTGGAACCTGGAGAAGGGTCCAGTTAGGTTCATATTGGCAGCAGCACTCCAAACACTGTTTGGGCCCTAAGCCGTGGCAATAAGCTTCTCTCACTCACTCAAGCGCTCGCTCTTTCTCTAAGCCATCTGAATCAGATGAGATTGTGCAAGTGCTGGAGGCTGAAGGAACTATGTACACTTAATACAGTGAACTGAAAACAAGTACATTGTGGGAATTGGTCCAGTATAGCTATAGTAGTGCATGAGCTACAGTGTTGTGCAGCTTAGCACAGCTAAATTCAATTGGATATAAATACATGAAACTGTATTGATAGTGACTTTTGATTAAATGAAATAAGAATTACAATACTTTTTGTACAGGGAAGCCACATTTGAAGGAATATATATATATTTGAAGAACAATATGTATCTCAGATCTTTAATAGATAGGGAATATTTTATTCATTTTTTGGTATGGGTAATTCACACCTTACCTGAGGGTTCAGTTCTGGGGGTCCATGCATAAATGCAAAAAATGCATAAAGCAGGAACCTCTGGAACTGGGACCACCTCAAGGTGGAGGGCTGCTTACTTGGCTTTGAAAAGGCAGTATGAAGGCCCTGGCAGGATCCTAGAGCCTTCATTCCACTTTCCCAATGCCCGGTAAGCACTTGCCCGGCTTTTGGAAGGAGACATGAGGGCTCTGAGGCATTGCCAGAGTCCTTGTGCTGTCTTTCAAAAGCTGAATATGCCTGGGATCGAAGCTGTGCATATGGTGGTGGTGAATGAATAAATGGAGAGTGATTTATTTATTTATTTATTACACACACACACACACACACACACACACACACACACACACACACACACAATTGCGTAAGTATAATAAGTATAAGATGCAAGTCACCAGTAGTAAGTGGAGAAAAGCAAGCACTTCTGAGTTTGGGATCTTCTTTTATCTCAGATTACTCTAATTATGCATGATTGGATGTGGCTTGTGATATATATTAGCATTTGTTTGTGCATTTATTTAATGTTGCCCTGTGCAATAAAACATCTTTATACTAGCATGTTTGCTTATTTTCCATTTAAAGAAAATGCCAACATAGAGCACTGTTAAAATTAATTTCAGAAATGCCTCATCATTTACCTTTGGAGCAGCCAATGTTTACTTTCTTATATGGTCCAGTTGGTAATGTGCTTAACTTAAAAGTCTCTAGAGGCCAAATCGGCTCCATTATTCCCTAGTCAAACAGGTTCTGCAGATTCTGTGGTTATTTTCTTAAGATACATTATAATTGTATTAAGCTTTGAACATGTTTGATGTCTACAGAATAGTCTTTGAAGATGTGATATGTCGTCTTAGCATAGGTACAGCCAGAAACATGGCATGATTATGGGCCTTACAGCCTCCTAAGTGCTTATGGCAATTCCCTCTCCCATCTTTTCACATAAACGATAATTACTGAACATGACAAATAAAAGTGATTCTCAAAAAATACTGTATTTTTTTTTTAAAAAAACCCTCTAATAATACAGAAGGCAGGATATCCTTACTGAATACTTAAGCAGCTTTGCTATATATTTGTACCACCATACATTACATCTCATGAGGCAAAAAAAGTATTTTAAAAATAACACCCACACACCCACTTAAATACCATGGATATTAACAGCTGTGGTGAAAGGTTCAAAGCTAAAAGCCTGTTATGACAAAATGTCAAGAACTGCACTAAGATCAGATTAAAAACTAGTTTTACAAACCAGTATGGCTAATTAATGTTTTCATTCTATATTACAAGACTGACAAACACTGAATGTATTGTCTCAAGTATGATCCTATGAACTATTTCAAGCATTAGTTAATTAATTAGTTGCCGTTGTTATTGGTCCTCACATTACAATAATATTGGTTGTTTTATTTAAATGTATTTTTAGATGAGATATTTTATATGTTGGAAACTACGCTGGGATTACTGAAATGATGAAGAGCGGTTTGTAAAACTAATCCATATACAGTACTCTGCCTTACACTGCAGTGGGGTCAGAACAGCCCAGAGTGGGACATTTGTACGTCTAGTCAGTTTTAAGAAGAGTTAAGTGTAGCAGTGAATCAGATAAAAATCAAGACCAGAGTTTTAATAGTTTATAACAAATTGAAGGAAAGCAGGAATATGGCAAAACGATAACTTTGTTGCCTGCTGAAGACTTTTTTTATTCCAGCAGGCATTTTTAAACTGTGAATTTAAAGTTCTAATTGATTTTACCTTTTTTATTTTCCATACACAACTTAGAGACAATTGTAGTTTAGTGGTATATACATTGAATGAATGAATCTATTGAAGTTGAATGGCATGAGGGAATTGGAATAGCAACCCTTTTTAGGGCACAGAACGGATTAATGGCAGTTTACCCTTTTTCATTCTTTACCCTAGGGATACACTATCAAGTAATGACTTTGTTAGGCTTGGTTCTGTGCAGTCTTATACACTGACCTGCTTATATCAATAACCATGCATTTGAAATGAAGTTCAGCATTTAGTTCAAATTCTGTAAATAAAGGAGGATAGGCAGCACGTTGGTCTTTTTGTTCTAGCCTCAGTCAGGAATAAAATATTCCTCAAATCTTAATTTTAGCATGGGATTCAGCAGTTTTTTCTGAATTTAGATGAATATACAAAGTGATATACTGCTTTTGGTTTGTTTGTTTGTTTGTTTGTTTGTTTGTTTGTTATATTATGCCCATCCCTTTAGCAGGACTTTGATGTCTTTCATGTCTTTTAGTATAGTGTAATCACTACTATTTAATATATGGGATTAAGATGTGACTCCAAAATAGGACTGGGTACCTGGGCTTTGCATTCTAAAAATATACACGGTTTGCACTTTTCTCAAAAGCCTAATACAGTCGTACCTTGGAAGTCGAATGGAATCCGTTCTGGACGTCCGTTTGAATTCCAAAACATTCAAAAACCAGTGCGGCTTCTGATTGGCTACAGGAAGCTCCTGCAGCCAATTAGAATCCGCGGAAGCCCCGGTGGATGTTTGGCTTCCAAAAATAGTTTTCAAACCGGAACAGTCACTTCTGGGGTTGCAACTTTTGGGAGTTGAAACATTCAAGAACTAAGCTGTTCAAAAACCAAGGTACGACTGTAGATGTCTGAATAGAGACAGGGGAATAGAACTCTAATCATCTCATTTGTCCAATAGTTCACAGTAGTTGTGTACATTCAGGAATGAGGCACACATACATACCTTTTCTTTATGGCTAGTTTACACATTGCCCTTGCAATGTGACAGTACATTAATCAGTAAGCAAACCTTATTCTGACAAGGTCATTTATGGGTTCCACTCTTCCTCGTGCTTCTGAGGAGATGGAGGGGACCACCAATACTCAGTCATCTGCAAAGTATCAAAAGAAATCCTCACTTGACAATAAAAACAACAGAGTCCTTTAGCATCTTAGTCTTTAAGGTGCCCAAAGAATTCTGTTGTTTTGCTGCAGCAGACTAGCCCTTGGGAAATAATCCGACAGTGTTGTTTAAAAAGTCTGATACAAACACAGATATGCTGCTGCTGAGCACCTATGCCTCCAAGAAGCAATTGTGTTTAGGTCTTTGACTTGAATACATTTACTCATAGATTCCTTGCCACTCCTGGTCAGATTCACAACTCAATGTACTTTAGAATGGAAGGAGAGGAGCACAGAAAGGTAAACAGAACTAGCATTTTCTCTTGTCACCTAGGCTCCCCTTCTTGGTTTGTATGCTTAGGCTTGTCATACGTCTTGACATGTCCTGGTTTTTGGGTGCGAAAATGGCGTCAGGGTGGAGTTTTGACGATTCTGCAAAATGTCAGGGAAAACCCAGATGTATGGCAACGCAGCAGAAAATGCTCCAAAACCTTAAAATTACTATTTGGGGTTTGTTCCCAAAATGAGCTGGTGGGTTTCTAAAAAGTTCAAAATATGGCAACCCTATGAAAAGCAACCAGAATTTTGGCAATAAAGTAGCTACTAAAACATCTCTATCTTTTTAAGAACTGACTTAGAGATAGAGAGATAAACTTGCCTGTTTATTTTATCTCTTACTAATTTCTACATTCTGTTCTTACTCAAAATAGTGTGGAACAAACCCTGTGGTGGGAGGTCCTAACAGCATGTGATACCAGACAAACAAGGCATTCATTCATTCATTCATTCATTCATTCATTCATTAACTGAAATTTGTGCTTTCCAAAGTCTCTTATAAAACAGATCATCTGAACCATTTGTTGTACCAGTATGATCAGCCATCTGATCAGCCATTTTCAAGATGAAAACCAACTGTTTCCTAATATATTTACTGAAATGGGTTCACAGGAGGATGAAGATGTGTTCAGAGGCATGGGAAACAGGTTTTATTAGGAAAGGTTGAAGGAATTGTGTATGCTTAACACAGAGAGAAGTTTGAAGGGATACACAAGAGCTCTCTTCAATTACTTGAAGACCTTGCACATAGGAGAGGACAAGATTTAAGGAGTTTAAGTTGCAGTAGACTGGACTTCCTTTTAAATATTAGGTACTTACCTTCTCCTTGCACAGCTGCCTAAGTTTGTTACTTGTCACTGGGGCTAACCTGCATTTTCAGATTGGATCTCCCTCTTGCTCACTGAGCAGGATTCTTGGTAGATTGCCATAAATTTATGGCAAAAAAATGTGTGAAGGTGCCTGAAACTACCATAGACTTTGACCAAGGTTTGTGCAAGAGAAGCACTGCTTGTGCAATGGAAGGTGGTAGAGCTCCTTATCATTATCCTGTTGCCTGCTACGATGTAAGATATCAGCAAAGAAGTACAGTGGTACCTCGGGTTACAAACGCTTCGGGTTACAAACCCTTCAGGTTACAGACTCCACTAACCCGGAAGTAGTACCTCAGGTTAAGAACTTTACCTCAGGATGAGAACAGAAATCGTGCGGCAGCAGCGGGAGGCCCCATTAGCTAAAGCGGTACCTCAGATTAAGAACAGTTTCAGGTTAAGAACAGACCTCCGGAATGAATTACGTTCGTAACCAGAGGTACCACTGTATACAGGATTAGCTTGGTGTCATATCCCCTAATACATAGTTCAGCACAGTAATTCAGAAAAAAAAATGAAAAAGCAATTTAGAACCCCAATCACACATGGTTGACTATTGTGTGGAAGCCCATATGCATAGTAAACATCAAGCTGAATGCACATACATTGCCATGTGAGGCTGATTGGGTGCATCACATAGTTGTTGGATTCAGCAGGTGTAGACTAATTTCCTCCCCACATGAAGGAGAATGAACAAAGAGGGCTTAATTTAACTGCCATTGAAATCTGATGGGAAACGTTTTGATTGTGCCATTTGTTGGTTGCTGGCACCTGTCTGTCTTGGGAGACAATGGAGGAATGTGCCTTTAGGGGTAAAGTCAAACCATTGGAGAGTTACAGTTGTAACTGTAGAGACTGGTATGGGATAGACATGTTTTGTTGCAGCCGGGGCGGATGAAGCCATCCGGTTGTGCTGCTGCAGATGCACCATGGCATTTTTTCTTTCTGTGCTCTTCTCAGTTGCCATTGTGCCACTATAAATCAAAATTCATGTTTGGTTACTGTTTGGTTTAACAAACCATGTCTGCTGTGTGTTATCTATGATTGAATTTTCTTTTGTCTGTTAT
This sequence comes from Podarcis bocagei, assembly GCF_964188305.1. Taxonomy (NCBI): domain Eukaryota; kingdom Metazoa; phylum Chordata; class Lepidosauria; order Squamata; family Lacertidae; genus Podarcis; species Podarcis bocagei. Next base: position 62,246,087 of record NC_138130.1, on the reverse strand, counting down.
ATTTTCACATGCATACTCTGCTTTGAAACCCTTGCTAGTAATTTTAAAATATTACTAGAAATCACCATAGAACAACCCAGACATCATTTACTTGCTACCCTTTAATTATCTTTCTTCACTATTATGAATATTATTTCAAATTATTACAGTGTTATACTAAACTATCTGCAAAGAAAGTAGATACATGCAAAACATTTTGGTAACTAAACATCAGATCTTAAATAAAATCTGCAATGAACCATAAAATACTGTTTCCTTTCATTCTGTTTGGTCCACTGAAAAAGAACATCTGTACCATCATATTTACTGCAATTTTCCACCCTAGCAATTATTCACATGAGCAAAGATCATGTGCAGTGTTAGATACCAGGATAAAATTCAGCCGAGTTTCTGTTGAGGTAGGTAATTTAGTGGAAAAGCCCTGATTAGGCAAAATTTGCCAAAGGGTGTTTTAGATGATTCACCTGGGGTTTTTATTTTGTCAGAAATAATATATTGTGCACATAAAAATATGTTACCAAATATATTAAGAAATTTTAACTGATTTTTTAATAAAAAACATGTTAGCATGATGTATTTTTCTGTGCAGATGAATGCAAAAAAAATAGCAATATGTTGAAGGATTTTTGAGAAATGTATTGTCTAGCTGCCCATAAAAAAATATTTTTAGCACATTCACACTTGAAAATACTGTAATTGTTTTCGTAGTGTTGTGTCAGTCAGATTGATGTTAGGTGTTCTTGACAATGTGGCACATTGCCTTTAACTAAACATATATGTGACACGCACACATGCACACACGCAGTGTACAATATTATTGACCCTATCTATGAGGCCAAGTCCAAAGAATAGCTTTGGGAGACTGCTTTTCAGCCCCCCTGGTAGTTATGCTATGGAGTGCCATGCTATATGAAGCCTTGAGAGTGACCATTGGGAAAGTTGAGGCAAGTTGTCGTCAGTATTCTGATGACACTCAACTCTATTTTTCCATAACATCTTAAATATCAGGCAAGGCTAAGCACATCATAGAACAGTGCCTGGATGCTGTGGTAGATGGCTGGATGAGAGAGAATAAATGGAGCTTGAATCCTGGCAAGACAAATTTATGTGAGTGAATAGTCTGACAAATCAGTCAGTTGCCTTCTCTGGATAGGGTTGCACTGTCTCTGAAGTAGCAGGCATGCATTCTGTGGGTGCTACTAGATCCAGCTTCATCACTGGAGGCCTCGGTAGCTAGAAACACTTTTAATCAGTTTTACCTGTGGATAATTGTGACCATTCCTGGACCAGGGATAGCTTGACCACAGTAGTCCAGGCATCTGTAACTTTCAATAGTAGGTTACTGTGATGCACTTTATGTGAGTCTTCCCTTGTGCTGGTCTGGAAACTGAAGTTAGTGCAGAATACCAAAACACAATAGTTATCAACAGTAAGATCTTCTGTTCAAAGATCTGCATCAACTGCTGATTTGTTATTGGACCAAATTCAGTGATTTTCTATTTTTATATGAAGCCCTTAACAGCTTGGGAATGGTTTACTTGAGGGATCTCCTTGTCTCCATACATACCTGTTTGACTGCTTTGGTCGACATAATTTGAAAGTGTCATATAATGTTCATTCCATATTTGTGAGGGTTAGTCTTTTAGTACAGCAGCACCTATGCTTTGGCATTAAGCAGGCTATATTGTTTTAGAGCCTTTCTGAGAACCATTTTTATTTCAGAAAGCCTACCCAGACATAGGATTTAGTTAGATATATTTGTTTTTTTACAAGTTTTGCTGATTGTATTTCTATGTTATTGATAATTCTTTTATTATGCACACCGCTCAATATATTTTGATCATTAAGCAGCCTATAACTATTCTGAATAAATAAATATATTTCTGTACACAGGGGTTGTTGTTTTTAAACAAATGACTGAATTACCATAGTTTGGGAAGCCTGCCATATCATCTACACATACATTATCTCTGAATTAAGCACCTGAAAATGTCTTGTGCCTTCCTTTCCGTAGAATTCTTACTCAGCTTGTAAACTTCCAGTTTCTTTGTATGTTCACTTGGTTTCCAGTTCTGTTGGTAGATAAATATCTTAATATAATTGTTTCAATGAACAACATATGAATAATGTGTGAATATACAATGTGATATTGTTGGTATAACTCCCTAATTAAGACTATTTTTACCCACAATGAAGAAGCATTTGCAGGCAGCTTCAGAAACATTTTTGCTGAAGACTTTTTAATTCAGTAGGTATTTATTGTACCATACACATTATTTATTTTTCTTTGAACTTAAACAGAGTTATGAATGTAAATAAATACTAATCAATAGGAATTCTGTTTTTATTATTTAACTGGGAATTTATGTACAACCCGAAAGCAACTTGCAGCCAGTTCAGAGGATGATTAGGTTTAACCTTGCTCCTCCACCAGCTAGATTGGCTTACACTCTATCAGCAAGGGATTTAAATTTACTCTGACACATTTTAATTGGCGTTTGTGCAACATGTACACACAGATGCTGAATTCATTGAGAAATCCTGAGTGCCATCTGTTTAACTAGATTTGCCCTCTATTAAAATATATAATAAAATAAGGCTACGTCCTTTTAACGCTTAGCCATATATTTATCTTGCTGATATTTCCAAATGTCACATTAATAGCAGAATACAGTGTGCTTCATATTAATTGCTGGGTTTAATTAACAGGAACCTTATTTTACTTGCCCTTTGTGACATTTCTACTGTTACATGGTTCAGGCGTGTTCTTTTTAACGTGTGTGTTTTTTAATAGTGGCTGAAATAAATGCTGCCAATGTAGGTCAGCACTGCAAAGTAACAAACCTTTTTATTCACTTCAATCTGCTGCTAAGATAAAGGAAATGTTTGTAATGGTATATACACTCATGCATATGTATATGTTATTTATGTAGGTGAGAATCAGAGAGATCTCTTAATTGCTTTTATGCTCATTTGAAATGTATTGTGATGCCATGTCCTTTGCCAACAGCCCACTACGTCCCAACTGCAAGGGTTTGGAAGAAATAGGCTTAAGGATCCATTCAAAGCTAGGAATCACATTAATGAAATGGGAATGGACTTTGCATTGCTTCAATAAATCATCCATGCTATATTTTAATGTCAGGGAAAAGCTATTGGACTACAATCCACAACTTCAGAATGGTCAACCAGGGCTCATTCTATCATATCAGTCTAGATTAGTCCAAATTTTAACGTCTTAGCTTTTAATGTTGAGCCATTTAGGAACAGAATCATTGGAAATAGGCCCCACTGGATATTCTGACCTCAATCCACTAAATTTAATATTCCAGTGTTCTTCATGTTTCCATTTTTAGGGCTGTCCCTAGTGCAGTTAATTTCCATCCAATTATTGTTATCGTTAAGATACAGCTGACAGTGTACAGTGTGCTTTAAATAGTTTTGCAAAGAAAACAAATAGGATCCTGGCCCCAAGGGAGTTTACGGTGTAAAACTGACATTACAGAAGACTAGAGGAGAGAGAGAGAGAGAGAGAGAGAGAGAGAGAGAGAGAGAGAGAGAGAGAGATGAGGGTAGCAAGGAATAGAAATAAGCAAATGAAGCTTCACTTAAACTTCTTATGTAAACTTGGTTACAACTGAGAATGCAAATTAAAGAACTTCAGGGAAAAACTGGTTTGTGGGTGCATTTGCATGGGGAGACAGGAAGGAGGCTCATGTCCATATTCTAAGACAGTGTTCCATGCATTGGAGAGCACAAGGGAAAATGAATAGTTGTGTTGGAGACCAAAGAACCTTTGGATAGCTGAGCTGGAGGTAGGTTGGAGGAATGGTAGTTATGAATGGGGATATAATGGGATAGAGTAGCTATCTACACCAGTGTGGTGTAGTGGTTAAGAGCAGTAGACTCATAATCTGGTGAACCAGGTTCGCTTCTCCGCTCCTCCACATGCAGCTGCTGGGTGACCTTGGGCCAGTCACACTTCTCTGAAATCTCAGCCCCACTCACCTCACAGAGTGTTTGTTGTGGGGGAGGAAGGGAAAGGAGAATTTTAGCTGCTTTGAGACTCCTTCGGGTAGTGATAAAGCGGGATATCAAATCCAAACTCCTCCTCCTCCTCCTCCTCCTCCTCCTCCTCCTCCTCCTCTTCTTCTTCTTCTTCTTCTTCTTCTTCTTCTTCTTCTTTCTAATATGTAGCTGCTGCTTATCATTCGTCAATTGTTTTCTGTACTTTACATCACCTTGAATACCAAGCAGCTTTCTTTAATGGAGATATTAGATTAGGCCCCTTTTTGAAGCAGAAATCTCATGTACCATAGCATAATGTTCATGGGGGATCAATAGTTTCTGCATTCCCTACATCAAAATATCATATACACAGAAAGCTTAATAGATTTTAAATATGTATATTATTTACTTTTGTTAATGTTTAATTGTTTTGAAATTATTATCTGTGTTTTTAGCAGTTCTCCCCCCACCCCCTGGTAAACTGCCTTGATGCCTATCAGGGGGAAAAGCAGGATATACTGTAATAATGTGCAAGGGGTAGAGCTTTGCCTTCCCCAAGTAGTAATGGATTCTCACATGCAGAGACATTTTGATGTAGGTATTTTGACAGGATAGTTGATGCCTTAAATTTAAGTAGTCCTAGATGCCTTAAATTTAAGGCCACTAAGGCTGCAGTAAGCCCTATTGAATTCAGTTGGACTTCTTCACTTATGTGAAATAGGGCTGTGTTTTAAAAAATTAATAATCTTTAACAAATCTTGAGAGATACATTGTGACTCTTAACTACGAAATTGGATACCACCTATTGCAACTCATTTGTATTGTTCTCCAAGAACAAAGTAGCAGATGTTAGTATTTACATATTAGAATGGTAAGGTTTCTACAACATCCTGGTGATAACTTTGCTAATGTTAGTTGTTAGAAATAAACATGTTTCACCTTTTCATTTCTCTCTCTCTCTCCATGGTAACTCAGATTTAAATAATAATAATTCACTTGAATAACATGTAATTTGTCTTGCTAGATGATACTGAACTTAGAGCTTCAGTTTCAAAGGAAAGGTTAAGTTACCATGGATATCTTTTCTCTTTGAACTAGGTTGTTGAGATCTCATCTTGGGAACAAAGGTTGTGGAAATAGGCATGGAAAAAAAACTCCTATGGCAGCTAATCTTTTTTACTTCATGCTGTTTGTAAAAATACCGCCTTACCAGAATGCAGAGATACAAATGGCTAGGCCGCTAAGAACAGTTATTGAAAAATTGAGGCTGCAATCCTGTACACAGGTATGGGCAGCCTTTTTGAAGTTGAGGACCACAATCACTCAGCAGAAGTGGCCTAGGTGATCTATAACAATGGCTGGCAACACTCCCTTTCCCCCTCTCTTTCTGCCAATTTCCCCCCCATTCACGTTGTCTTTTACACACATGCACATATTCTTTCACACCACTCATCCAGTTGCACAAATGTCAGTAGCATGCGTAAGTCTTGCTGAGTGCGTTTCCAACATGCTCCACTGGTTGTTCTTCACTAATTCAGTCAGCACACTTCCATGCATCTCATCGGTTATTTTGTAACTCTGCTGTCCCTGACCCCTCTATTCATTCACTTGCTTTCATTTTGCACCTGTTGCCCTTGTCTCCGTACATATCAGTGCTTAATTTTCCCGATTACTCTTCCAACACCCAATTCAGCCACTGATCTCTTTAACTCTTATCACCTCCAACGCCATTTTTCAGTCCAAGAAGTAGCAGCAGACTTATTTTGTCCAATTAAAATTGTCTCTATTTCTTGATAAGATACCTGCCAGCTGCAATCTAACCACCACCACCGGGAAATACTGAAAAAAAGAACAACAGGGAAATGTGTGAGTCCAAACAACAGAGAACGATGCCTAGAGTGTAATTGCAAGGAATGCTCTGGACCTCTACCCAGCAAGCTCTGTGACTAGGTCTCTCTGAGCTCACACATGCAATGGCTAGTCTCTGTTGATTTACTTTTTCTTTGCATTAGTGGCAGCTGCAGCTGCATCACAGTTACCAGCTATGCAATCAAGTGCCTGAACTAATGTGAGATTCCTGGGGGCATAGGAAGCTGCATAGTATGAAACTGAGGGCTGTGGGTTTCACACCCCTGCTATGCACACTGTCTGGGAATAAATCACCTAGAATTTAATAGGGACTGTTTCTGAATAGGTAAGTATAGGATGGCACTGTAAAATAGTGTTTTCACATTGGTAGTACTGGATGAAATAGAGCTTTCGCACTGATATTTCTCTCCTTAATTAATAAGAAAAATTAGTGCCTAACATTTAATTACTTATTATTAGCATTTCCAATCTTCCAGTCCAGAAGAATATTAATAGTCCATTTTGCCCTTTCCCCTCTGCCTTTCTTATTCAGTCTAATTTTTTATTGTCTACCTGAGTTTTTTCTTAGCTCGTTATTCAGTTGGAACAGGCATAGTTGTGTGTGTTACATGATATGTAGATTAATTTCCATTGTAGAATTCTTAAATTATTTATACTGTTAGGGAATAATGTGCATTTCCATTGTTTATGGCAGTGGTGCTTCTCATTAAGATGCTTCATCTTTCTTTTAATTAAATCTCCAGATACTTTAATGTGACCTATGCTTTCATGATATGTGCACATAAACATTCAGTTGCTTCTGTTGATGACTGGATTTGTCTATTACCGATTAAGAATGATTTGACTTTCTATCATAAGATTTGGTTTTTTAATGGATAATATAAATAGAATTGTGGTCATTTTGCCGTCTGTAAAGGAAACAAATTGCAGTAGAGTGAAAGAAGCAGGCTGCAATAATTTTGTCATCTAAGAAAGTAGTGAATAAATCTCTCAGCTGATTTTCTTTCATTGGTACAAACAAAAAATAGGATAAAAATTATAATCTCCTGTGGGACTTTATCCAAAATGTTTGAATGCTACAATGGGTTGCTGATGTACAATAGTGTATCTGCTATGAGATCTGCTATAGTGTAACCTTTGAGACAAATTGAAAATATTCTGCCAAAAAAATGTACAAAGCATTAGATAAAATTTAATTTTTTTCAGTCCTACGCAATACAAAATTTCATCCTTTCATATAAGAATATGCAATTTTTTATTTATTGTAAGAATTTCACAGAAATGGATAAAAATACAATAATAAATACTTAACACATTTAATTATCTGTTCTGGCACGTTTCCTGATATTGATGTCCAGCTTACACTTTGGTAGTTACCCTGGGTCTTCTTTTTTCCCCTTTTTTGATGATGGGGACAATATTTGCCCGTCTCCAGTCTACAGGGACCTCCTCTGTTCTCTGTTCAAGAATTCTCAAAGATTATATAGAGGCTTTGAGATTACATATGCAAGCTCCATTAGTATGCTAGGTGTTCCCTTACCACCTCTTTTCCTATCTTGGGCTGCATCTCCCTCCTTGCATGGTTTATTTTGATATCACCAGGATTCTGTATGTTCTATACTGTTCTGCAATAGATGTGAGCCATCTGGGATCAATATTCCAGATAGTAGTTTGAAATAGTGCAATCATATTCAATATTTTGGTCACTCTGCCTTTATTGGAACTGTCCTGTGCTACTGAATGCTGCATACAGACATATTTTATGCTTTGAATCATTTAGCTGTATATTTATTTTGAAAAACAGACAATATATTTTCCTTGGTACAGTGAATGGATTCATTCTGTAAACTGAAACTGAATAGATCTGTGTGTAACAGGGGGGGGGGATCAGCTATCACAAGCTCCCTGTAAAATGTTTCTTTGGCTATAATTTCAAACTATAATTTCAAACTATTACAATATCCCCCATTGTGTTTCTTGCATGTACCACCTCATTTATATGTTCTTTGTGTGTTCTGCTCCATTGTCAATGAAAATGATGAGATGAGATTGCTCTGTGGTCTTTCAGCAGGACTCAAATCAGTACTTCTTTTGGACACACAGTTGTAGTCAGAAGATCTTTAGTGTATTTGAATGTTGGTCATCATTTTGTTTATATCATTACAGTAATAAATACTGTAGATTCCATAGTTACTTATTATTATTTTTAATTCATTCATTTTTACTTTTTAAAGAAAGTAGTTTAAGTAAAAATATCTCTCATCAAAATGAGACGATACCCAGATTTCTAAGCTGAGAGTTGTATTCAATGTTCCATCAATTGAACATCTCCCCCTATGACCCCCCATACCTGCTCTGGGGGTTCCCCCCAATCCTCCAGAGCAGATTTGGGAATGGGACAGGGTGAAGAGAAGGAGGATATTTTGTTGCACTACCACTAATCCTTGGATTGCACAAATATTCCATTGAATACTGCCCTGTATACATTCTAATAGTGTTGTAATGCTTATTTTTAATACAGCACTATAAACCAACTTGTACTATTTATTCATTTATTATATTTATGTCCTACTTTTCAGGGGGGATGGAATCCCCTAAAGCTGCTCGCAGCAGTTAAGATTTAATACACAGAACTGATGCAGACTTGCACATAAATAAAATTAGGATACTGATCCTGCCGTTAGGTTTACAAACAAGTAATGACATACAAGGAAAGGTGAGTAAAGAGAAACTGTAAAGGAGTGAGATCAGTTTGACAGTGCTGTAAGAAAAAGTGAGCTGATTCACTCCTAAAATATATATCCTGTTCTTTGCATGCCAATAAGCATTGTGAACATTAAATCAGATATTTGCGTTGGACCAAACTAGTCTTGCCTTCCTGGTTTTTCTGCTAGGCTGGAGGTAAGATTGGCCCTTCATAGGGCTTTCTTCCCTCATTTTTATGGTCACAGAGCAATGTAGTTGGAACAGTATCCAACCTGATGATAACAGAATAATTGATGTTCATTCTGTAGCCAATAGCTGGATGCAAGCTAGTCCTGTAAAGCTTAATACGCATTTTAAAAGGATTAGGAAAAAATAAGAAATTTAAGTAAGGTTTAGAGAAATTTAAGAAGCAGTATCAATGGTTGTTAAACATTGCAGCTGAAACTGAACCTCAGTGCACAGAAATTGATTTTAGGGTTCTATGATAGATGTCTTGTGAACATCCTAAGAGGCATCTGTTCCTGAAATCTGCACATTTTTATTCAGCAAAAAACAGGAAAATGGTGGTTCCCGCTGTTGTCTTAATATTTCTACTCAATGCCACCAAGAGCATCTTACAAAAATGGAAATAGCAATATGGTAAATAACAATTAAAATGTGAAAACAACAGAGTAAAACAAATAACAGTTTGAAGCAGCAAGCATTAACATCATTAGCAAACTATTGTTACAAAGGCTGCTTGCCACACACACCCCATCTCTGCCGAGTGGTGCACAAGATTCCAGAGGGTTCCAGGTGTTCACTCACTGTTGTGTTTCCGTTGAGAATCAAGACATGGTGGAGGCAGTAGTGTCTTTAAGAAATATGGCTTAATAACACGTATTTACACCTTAGTATAAATGAAGGGGGTGCAGATCCTACAGCACTGTCATTTCAAGAGCAGCTTGCTCTTCATAGAAGAAGAAGAAGAGGAGGAGTTTGGACTTGATATCCCGCCTTTCACTCCCCTTAAGGAGTCTCAAAGCGGCTATCATTCTCCATTCCCTTCCTCCCCAACAACAAAACTCTGTGAGGTGAGTGAGGCTGAGAGACTTCAGAGAAGTGTGACTAGCCCAAGGTCACCCAGCAGCTGCATGTGGAGGAGCGGGGAAGCAAACCCGGTTCAGCAGATTACAAGTCCACCACTCTTAACTACTACACCACACTGGCTCCCTTCGTAGCATAGGCTGCTTCATAGCAGCCCAGCATTGCAGATACAGCCATTCTAAGCACCATCCCTTTGTTCCTGCTTCCCAGCCAGCTCTAATGGCTGCTGCCCTTCAGCCACCACATGGCGTTCTTCCTGCTTCCTTGTTCCCAGAGAAACCTCGCTCCAAGCAACTCCTCCCCATCCATCTGCCACACCAGGCCTAGTTTTTTAAAAGGCACAAATTTTCATTTGAGCACAGTTTCTCCACATTTTCAATCCTCAACCTTTCTGTGCCCATGGTAACCATGGCAACTCTGCACAGACCCAGGACTATCTCTATGATGGGTCATCAATACCTTTTGTAATTTTAATGATCTCTATCCCAAATGTAGCTTGGAATGTGTTTTCCCACTGGCTTGAAATCCTCCCTTCAATACTCCAAATATTTATTAGTTTCTGATATTCACTAACAGACTCTGGTACTCCAGCTATAACACTATTTGTAAAGTATGGTTACCCTGCTTGTCAGCTGAAAAAGGCTCCCAGAGCAGCTTACAGTGATCAATAAGCAGACTATCTTTGCCCTCAGGCTTCCAGTCCAAAAGACACAACACAAAAGGAAGAGAGGGTTAAAGCAAATTCAGGTGCTTTTCTCTAGTTCTTTTGGCAGGGAGGGAGTAAGCAAGCCCTCTGCAGCTGTTCCTTCTTTGGCTGGCAGATGGGGCCACTTGGTTTCCTCCTTGCCATAGGAGGAACAACTTTCCAGTGTCCCTTAAACCATGGCAAAGGCTAGAATGATGTGCCCTTCAGCCCTGCAATTACAGAGCAACTGTTCGAATAAAAATATTCTCCATTTCTGCCTAAAAGACAGTAAGAAGGAAATCAGGTGCATGTCCACAAGATTGACTACCTTGATTGATCACTATGTTTTCTTTTATATCTAATGTTGGATTTGCTCTTTGCTTTTGCCTTTTCTTACTTTTCTATTTCTGCCTTCTGCTTCAGCCATTAAATACCAGCTGAAAACTTTTCTATTCTGCCAGGCCTATGTAGCTAAATAAGAATACATCTTTCCACAATGGTTAATGGATGTCTGGTTTCAGTCTTTTTATATGGTTTTAATTTTATGGTTTTATGTACTTTTGTTGCAAATGGCTTTGATATATTTTATGAAATGGCGGTATATATTTTTATAAAATAAAATATTTACAGAGTTCCGAAAACGCATTGCTTTGCAATTGTGGGTATTTATCTCCATAAATTGATTAAAAATTTGACCAATTTCTTCTAAATTGTACAGAATCTTAAAATGATAGTCACAGAAGAGCATAGAGCTGAAGTTCTCCCAAACAGCCATCAAAAGTTACTTGTGTTAAAGAAAGCAATGATTTTTCTATATCAACATTTTACATGGCACAATTTAAACTTTAAAAATTAAATTGTTCCACTTAAGTTATATACAGTACCACAGTGGAGAATGAGCTATTTTTTAAACATAAGGTTTATAGGCTATATGAGTTGAAAAAAGAAGAAGAAGAAGAAGAGTTTGGATTTGATATCCCGCCTTTCACTCCCTTTAAGGAGTCTCAAAGCGGCTAACATTCTCCTTTCCCTTCCTCCCCCACAACAAACACTCTGTGAGGTGAGAGGGGCTGAGAGACTTCAAAGAAGTGTGACTGGCCCAAGGTCACCCAGCAGCTGCATGTGGAGGAGCGGAGACGCGAACCCGGTTCCCCAGATTGCGAGACTACCGCTCTTAACCACTACACCAAGTCATTCAAAAATTATTTTTGCGCCTGTTAACCGATAATTTCTTCTACAATGGCATCATTTCTCAGTTCTGCTCACAGCAGCTGCCCAAAAAGAACTGATCTCAGATTGTAGTAGAAGGGGGACAAGAAATACAGTGGTTTATGATTGCTTGTGATAATAATGAGAACTTTGGTAGAAATATTTTGATGGGAAAACGGCACAGCCAGAAGTATGAATGTTGAGGCCAAATTAATCAAAAGTTGCAAGGACCTTTTTGATTCCAAATATTAGATCTCAGAGTAAGGAAAATAATCCAGTGACTTGGGAGCAGAGCCAAGCACAAGTTAGGAAATGCTACTTTTTTGGGCACCAGCATTTGGTGCCTCATAGGACATAGCTGCACTTGACCAATAAGATGCTGGCTAGCTGACAATGACTGTAGATCAGTGAAAGAAGGATTTCTTCTTTCTTGTTTCACATCTTCCCTCCAGGGAGAACAGTAAGAACTGCAATTGAGACTGCAGCATGTAGCTTTATGTCATTAGCATTGTGCAGTCTGTCTATTTTCCTTTGTATCTTTCTGCTGGTGAAGGCATGGGAATGCTAATGAGGTTGAGGTATGACAGTAAGGTTTGTTCTCTCACTCTCATCCCCTGCCTCTGAGCTGTTATAAAAACAGGGGGGAGGGAGGGGGGAAAAGGGCTGGAGGCAGGGGGTCCAGATGGCATCTGTCAGCGGGTGGAATTGATCCTGTGGTCCAACAGTTTTGAACACACATTATATTAGGTTGGGTTGTTAATAGTCAAGTACATCTCAGCATTCTGTGCCTGGATTTTGTGAGGTTGTTGCTTATAATTATTGGTGTTTAAATCTTGAATGGATGTTTTAATGTAATTTCAAACTATCCTAAATAAGTCAGAGGGCAAACAAAAATTTACTAGTATAAGCAATGTAAGCAAACCATTCTAACCTCATAAATAAAGCTCTTTAAAATGCCTGATAGCCAGTTCTGATGCCACCTTTGTGATGTCAGAGCTGTGGCCAGCTATCCTATGGCACGAGAAGGAATTGTATCAGGCACTCTTCCAGAGTGATGCAGGAAATTGCTGCAGCTTCCATACTGTTTAAATGACATAATGAGGCATCTCCCCCCCCCCAGTTGTATGCACTTCCCCCTTTTTAAGTGGAAATTGATGTTGCCTCATTCTTATCTGAGGAAACCTAGTTATTCACCGAGCTCTGTTTCTTTTCAAAATGAAGAGTAAAGGGAGTGTCCTAGAATTTTAATGAAGAAAATTGTTCATGTCAAATCCCATCAAGATTTTAAGTGATCTAAAATACATTTAAACAAACTTTGAAAGGAGGGTGCCTTTTAGAAAGGAATGCTACAATAAATTGGCATAGTAATATGATGTTCTTATGTTTGCTTGATCACTTTGTAAAGTGAAACATTGATATAGAATAAGGTATGGATAACTTTCCAGCAAAAAGGAAATCCTGCTATAAGACATGGGTAAGTAACCTGTGGCCTTCCAGGTGCTGTTGGACTGAAGATGTTGGTGGAAGTGAAAGTGATTGACCAGGAAGATATACTATGATTGTGGTGGATGGCTCAATGAAATATTTGAGCCAATGTTTAGCAGCTAATGAAGGAAGGTGTATGCTGAGGATTATTAGAGAAGGAAGTGAAAATAGGATGGAGGATATGCTACCCGCCAGTGTTGTTGGATCACAACTCCCATAATCCCTGACCAATGGTCATGCTGGTTGGAACTGATGAGAATGGGGGTCCAATATCTGGAATATCAGAGTTTTCTGAAATACTGTGTGCAGTTCTGGTCACCATGCCTCACCATGGAAAAGATGCAGAAAGGTGCAACATAAGACGCCACCTTGTATTGCATCAGCTTCTTATGGCAGCCTCTCCTGCTCCTTGTCCATTCTCCTGTAGCCACTATGAGCCATTGCTGCCACAGTGGCCATGGAGAAGCAATGGGCTGCTCCCTCGTAGCCACAACCGCTGCAGCTTCCACCGTGTGACAGCACTGGCAGGGGAAATAGTCTGGGATCAAATCAGAAGCTGGGATAGCTTTTGTAATTCCAGGACTGTTCCTGGAAAATCAGAAAACTTAGAAGGTATTGTGTTTGGACACCAGGTAATAGAGGGGAATCTCTGGGTCCTAAAAAGCTGGCATTTCCTTCTTTGATTTCAGTGTACTTCTATTTCTGCTTCTGTTTCCATTCTAGCAAGCATAATGCACAATCAAAATGTTTTTGGGTGAATTACATAATGTCACATCTGATTTTAACTTCATAATTTATTGTGGTGTGGGATCATTGAGCTATGGTAACTTCCAATGCCGTCAGTAAGAGCTGTTTTAAAAAATGTCAGACATTTTAGACTTAAAAACTTAAGTGTAGGTGGCCTCTTAAAGACTTGCCAATGGAAGCCAATGGATTGAAATTAGCTGTTTTGGCAATGCAAGGAAATTCTCCATCTCTACTTTTTCCAGCTATAATTTGTCTGATTTAACTGAAAATAGGCCTTACTGGCTAGAGCTCTAAGCAGGAGCACTTCAGACTGAAATAGTCACTTGTTTTTTTCATATTTTAGTTTCTTGCTTTCCAAACAGTTTTTCATTTACCAAATGAGAGACACATGCTGAAAATTTAGCCTTGGATAACTAAAGGAACATACTGTACTGGATTATGAAGTATGCTACTAATACATTTTCAAAAGGAAATGCATGCTCAGATTACTTTTGAGACTCAATGTATAAAGGACAGGGAAGAAAATTGCTTTTTCAGCAAGAGAAACAATCCTTAAATTTATAGCTTTATGTTCGATTGCCAGGGCCCGAGGCAATCCCAAACTATGTATCCCTTTTACAGTGTAGAAATAATTCCATGACTGCTATCTTGGAGTAATCTCTAGTGGATTACATTCTGTTAACTTTTCATTATGTAATGTTAGAGCCAAAATAATTAATATTAAATGGGGGAGGGGGAATTGCTTTATCTATTCCAAGTCCTTTGATGTCCTCTTAAGGCTGGTTAACTGGTAAAATGTTCTCAGTTTACAGACAAGGTAATACACTTGTAAGATAGACTTTATCCTAACAAGTATAAAAATTACTCAAGTAATTTGCTCTTATTAAGCTGGTATTGAAATTCTTTGTTGCTTCAAAGGTGCTAAAAAAAATAAAAATCCAAGCAGATATTTGAGGAGTTTTCATCTTAGGTTTCATGAGCTTCCCCAGACATGAAAGGCCCTTGAGATTTGTAAAAACATTTAATTAGATTTTTTAAAAAATCCCTTTATGATGAGATCCTTTCAAAATACGTCTTCACTTTAAACTTCTGATATAATCTTAACTTAATAAGACTGTCCTTACGTACAGCTCTGTTCCTGACTCCAAACAACTCTGAAATGATATAAGAGCACATTTTAATGCAGTAAATATTACATTGCTGGGTTTTGTTTTGTTTTGTTTTGTAGTCTAATAAAACAAGCTGCTGACAGGAGTACATTTTACAGAAGTCTCATTGCACCTTGCAGGGGGGTTTTTTGTAGCCAGCTTTTGGAGGGATACTCTATTCAGAGAGTAAACTCTTCAGACATAGATGGTGGGTAACACTTAGGTCTGCCTTCTAATAGTGCTATTCAACCTTAGATCCCCAGATGCCGTTGGATTACAACACTCCTTATCCCCAGCTAACTTGGCCAATGGTCAGAGATGATGGGACATGTAGCCCAGCATATGGGGACCCAAGCTTGAGGAGTGCTGTTCTTATAAAGCTATGTTTTTAAGTCCTGACATAAGCAAAGCATATGTGGAATTCAGCACAATGAAATTTTTTTAGTTTTACACCTTTGCATCTTGTAAATTTGATTATTTGTTGAGAGTATTTAAATGGTCATCATGCCAGGAATCCGTGCGCTCTATCATGAACAGAGAAGAAAGAGCCTCTTTCTTTTTTTGTATGGAACATACTCTGGATGTGTGCGCGCGCGTGTGCACGCACTTTGGATATATAAGAATTAGATCTTTAGGTTTATGCTCTTCTTGGAATCACCATCCTTCATGTACAGCAGATTTGTCTCACTTTGTATTTATTTTATTAAATTTTGTCCCACTCTTCTAGTGCTCATGTGCCAACCACTCAGAGCAACTTACCAATAAATCAACCTCACAATACAATAAAAATCTTAATATATAAAGAAAACTTATCTGCTGGCTTTGTATTTGCCATTGTGTTTCCCATATATATATATATATATATATATATATATATATATATATATATATATATATATATATATAATGCAGCAATAAAATACCTAAAATATACAGCATTTGGTTGTGCATTCCATTTATTGTGGAACTGAAGGAAGGAGATATCTGGAGAATGGTGAAAAGGAGTTCACATGCTCCAATACTAATTCTTCCTTTTCCCTGGTGTATTCCCAAGTTGCGAGGGGCCACTTACCTTTGCAGTCTAAAGGATCATTTGTGCCTGGCATGCTTTTCTGTGTCTGTGTCTGTCTTTGTCTGTGTCTGTCTTTGTCAGTTTTTCACATCCAGTATTGGAACTGCAGGCAGATAAGAGGCTGAAACGCCACAGTAAAGATATAAAACATAAAATAATAGTGTCCCTGTGAACTTTAGTTTGCAAAATTAGGTTTATTTCTCTTTGTACTATTTATTTTCCGAGATTTTGAAAAGCCTGTGAGGGGCTTTCACGCCCTGTATGGTTTTTTTTTCTGTATGTCTAATAATTATCCGTTATTCCCTTCTTTTTAGAATACTGTATACTTGTACTGTTTTGCTGTCTTTATTTTGGTATGCCTTGATGTGTTTCACATGACAGGTGATATTTACATGTTTAAAAAATAAAATAAATAAATTTAAGGAGCTTACCGTATTTTTTGCACCATAACACTCACTTTTTTCCTCCTAAAAAGTAAGGGGAAATGTCTGTGCGTGTTATGGAGGGAATGCCTACGGGTGGCATGCCTATGGATTTTCCTCCTCTAAAAACTACGTGCGTGTTATGGTCGGGTGCGTGTTATAGAGCGAAAAATACATAAATAATAGTATATCAATCAAATATATATTCTTATTCATGTCCTGGAAATAAACCCTCAGGAAGAAGCTGTGGAAGTATCTGTAGTTCAACCTTCCATTGCCCTCTTTAACAAAATGATTCTTCTCATTCAGAGTACTTGATGTTTAAAAATCCTGCTCCTTATCACTGGTGCTCATTTTGATTTTACTTCCCTTATCTCTTTGCTTTTTTCAGTACTGCGTGATGACTTCAGGCAAAACCCTTCTGATGTCATGGTAGCAGTAGGTGAACCAGCTGTGATGGAATGCCAACCTCCAAGAGGCCATCCTGAGCCTACGATTTCATGGAAGAAAGATGGGTCCCCCCTGGATGACAAAGATGAAAGAATTACAGTAAGTTTGTAAAAGAACAAAAGCTGAAAATAGAATCTCACACTTGCCTGTGCACATTATAATGGGGCAAGTGGAGCATGCATACAAATAATAAGGGTATCTGCAGTTAGGCACCTGATGTTGCAGGAACTCTGATTTTGGGGGTTTCCCCTGTTCCTGCAAGTATATCTAGAGAAAATAAGTACACACATAGTTGTCACATCCAGACTATAGAGTGAACTGCAATGCAGTGTAAGCTCTTCTTGGACAAAACAGAAGGAGGTAATTTTTGCCAATTTCCCCTCCTGCATCTCCCAGCACCATCAGAGCAGTTTTCAGGGGATGCAGAGTACTGTGGGGGAAGGAGAAGTCAGAAAAATAATCTCTTCCTCCAGTGCCACATGAGTTGAACTCCACTCACTGGAAGTCTAGATCCCACATGCAATTTGTTAATTCTTTACAGGGATGTTTCTTTTTCCTTTAAATCTTTGCAGCCAGTTATGGACAGGCTCAACTATTATGGTCCTGTGGTTAATTGTTTCCATTCACAGTGATACATAGGATAACTGCAGCAATTCTGTTGCAGGAAAAAAAACAACTAAGCATGCAGGGTTTTGACCTCGCTGTAGAGTTTTGAACTAAAAAAAAAAAGATGCTCTCCTGAACTTGATTTTGCAGTGTTACAATGAAACAAACCCTTTTGCCTTTTTAAAAGTTTTGCCAACTGATGGATAAGTGATAAGAAAAGTTAGCAAAAAAAGTAACGAGAAGCAGGACCATTAAATTTACTAGAGTGGGCTATATCATTTTAGACTGAAGGTGTACAAATATAATTTTTTAATGCTTTCAACCTTAAAAAAAAAGCGTCTGCTAAGAAACACCCAGTTCATCATGAGGGATGTGTATCATGTTCTTGCTGTGCAAGAGGAAGTGTATTGTGCAAGGGAGAACTTTAAAAAGTATGTCCCTTCTCTTGTACATATTCTAAAGTAGCACTATCTGTTCTGCCATTTCAGAACTCTACAACTTAAATCCCACTCCATTCTGCTGTAAGCAGAGCCAATTTAACAGTTTGCTGGAAGCAGCCATGATGAACAAAGGATGATAAATTAATTAATAGATTTGACTGGAACAGATCTTCCACTAGTCGTTTAATGCAAGACTGTTCATTAAAAGAGAAAATCAGGTGCTCCTATAAATTGGGTGCATGAAAAGATATTTGCATTATAATTCTGCTCTTCAGTAAGAATTAAATACAAGGAGACATATGGCATGTTTGCTTTCTTACATCTTTGGGAGCTAGGCACAGGGTACTTGTCATATATAACTCAAGTGCTCATGGTATGATGGCTGATTTTCATGCGATTCTCATGAACCTTCCATGTATATGACTTCTGTTTTGGAAAACTGACATTTATATTGGGACACATGTCTGAGATAATTTGCATGCTGTATCTAAACATTTACTTATTTATAAAAATATGTACCGCTATATTATAAAAAAATCAAAGTGGTTTACAATAGTATCAATATATAATAACACACTGAAATTTTAAATCAAAGACTGTCAACTAACTATTAGGAGCTTGGAGATTATGTTAGTAAGAGGCCTTTTCTTAAGTACAGTGGTACCTTGGGTTACAGATGCTTCAGGTTACAGACTCCGCTAACCCAGAAATAGTACCTCGGGTTAAGAACTTTGCTTCAGGATGAGAACAGAAATCGCGTGGCGGCGGTGCAGCGGCAGCAGGAGGCCCCATTAGCTAAAGTGGTGCTTCAGGTTAAGAACAGTTTCAGGTTAAGAATGGACCTCCAGAACAAATTAAGTGCTTAACCCGAGGTACCACTGTAATCAATGCTTATCTCTATAATTTACTAAAGATGCCAGAGTTATCATCTGGAGGCAGCCGCCATTGGTTTCCCACAACAATTTCATCTAGCGTCTAGCCAAAACCTCTGTCTTTCCAATAGAGTGGTCCTCCAGATATCTCTAGAGATAGCTCAGTCAGTAGAGCATGAGACTTTTAAAATTAAGGTAGTGGGTTTGAGACCCACGTTAGTGAAAATATTTCTGCATTGCAGGGGGTTGAAATAGATTGTCCTTGCGGTCCCTTCCAAATCTACAATTCTGTGATTCCTTCAATCCCAACCAGCCTGGCCCAATGATTAGGCATGATGAGAAGGCCACAGGCTCCCTACCCCTACTAGAGTTTGTATTCAGAGATGAGTGTTACACTAGTTCCCTTCATTCCACCAGGTGTCCATTATATCCTCAATATGTTGTTCTCCTTTAAAGCTAAGCATTTCAGCTCACTGAAGCATTTTGCAAGCATTTTGACTTGAAGACTTCTAGCATTACCATGTAAACATTTGAAACATATAACCACCCTCTTTCCAAATGTGTCTGGCATGTGCTTACCCTATGGTGTGTACAATAAAGCTGAGTTTAACTGCCAGTTCAGTCAGCTTCTGTCTGTGGAATGGGGTGGGGATATTTTGTCCTTCTCCTTAGGCAGCAAAATGTCTTACTAGTCCTTTGTGAGTTAACTTCCCAACAAAAGCAGGATGGTTTTATTAATGTACTGGAATGGTGACACAATTTTGTTTCAACAAGGAGCTGTTAAGAATAGGCAAACCTGAGCTAGAATCAGACATTACTTTATTAGGAAGTAAGCACTATTAGAATTTATCTGAGATTAGAATTTATCTAAATAAAGCAGTGTTAGTATGGAAACCTTACAATTTCAAAAGGCTAAGGGGATAATCATCTATGTGATGGGCTGATGATCTAAAACTCACAGCAGGACTTTTGTGGAAGCAAGAAGCAAACAGCAGATAATGATGGAGAGAACTTGAAGAGACATATCCAAAGATGGATATGAGATACTGCAAAAGAAGATCAAGCCCTAAACATAGTGGGACTTACTTATGAGAAAACATGCCTAAGATTTGGGTGGGTGCTAATAAATATAGAAATTTTAAGCAGCTTCAACATTTTCCTTCAATTATTTACTAAATTGGGAACTTTCTTGTTATAAAGCTTAAGTACTGCAGTGCTCACATGTTAATATAGTCTCCTATTTTATCAACTAAGGATGTGAAAACTGAGGAGTCAGAATCAGTATTAGAAAGAACCATATCCTATTTTGCAGTATGTTCCATGAACATCTACATTCTTTTAAAAACACATTTAATTGAGATGTTAATTAACTGCACCATTTAAGTGTAGCGGATGATGTGCATAAATGTATAATAAGCAAAATACTTTACACATACATTAAAAGCATCAAGATACAAAGAGATGACTTTCAGTTGGCTTCAAGAATGAAGGGTTTGGCCTAGGAAGCTGAGTTAAATACTGTGAATCCAATTTCGCCCCTTTTGCAATAACACTTGTTTTTCATTTCTTCACTTCTTTGCCATTTATATATCATGCTCATTTTAAAAAGAAAACCTTGATAAGTAATTTATTTTTTTTTCATTGTGATTCTTGGCTTTAAAAGCATGGAACTGTTCATCTCAGTTGCATGTATAGCTCAGATTTTGAATGGTTCAGATAAGTTGTAGCTCCATTTCTATTTTGCTTGATCCCCTAAATAGCACATCAGGAATTTGAAATGTTTTGTATGTATTGCCAAATTAAGTTTATGGACACAATTTTCTTTGGGAAAACAATATTGAAAATGAGCTGGAAAATTACTGTACAATTGCACCGTGGAAAGAATGACATTCAAAGTTTTTGTTCAATCAGCAATTATTTGTTTCCGTATTGGTAGCAGTAGTAAATTACTCCAAGACACAATTCAATCTTCCTGTAGAGTTTTTAAAGTTCTATTTTTCTTCATTTCAAAGTGAAATATCTTAAGTAGTTAGATGACAAAGGGTAAAAGAAATTGAAAAAGTCATTATGTATATCAGCCAAAAAGGATCTATGTGTAATAGATGAAAGAAGAAACTAGCACCAAATTAATCTCCATCCCAAGGAGGCTACTTTCTCTTCAAAAGATGAATTGCTGTGATAGAGGAAGGGTCAAACAGGAGATTAAAAACTATGAGTTTGGCTTTGTCTGGATGCAATAGGTTTAACCCCTCAGTGTTTCTTTTAGGTACATTTTAACAAAATTCTCAGCATATTATATTGTGTACTCTCTCTTTTTCTTTCGTAAACATTGTCATCTTTGGGTTTTTAACTGTATTGAGTTCAGACATACCGGGCCCCGTATGGATATCTTAGTCTTTTTGTCCAGGTCGTTCAGGAAAAAAGTTACTATAATTATACTATACAATAGTTAAATCTTTGAGTGGGTGGAAATAAATTTGTCTACAGTATGTTAAAGGAGATTGCTTTAACTCAGCTAGCTAAGAGCCTACAGCTTTTTTGTAAATCATGTGGCAAAACTGAAATAATTTATTTTGGATTAGGCTCAACACCCTTTGGCGAACAAAATGCTCACGTCTCCCCTAGTTAGCTAGCAGTGCAAAGTTCCCAAGAGTCACTTTATACCTTATGAGAGATGGTAACATCAAATTATTTACATCCACATAGAAAGCAGCACCCACCTGGTGACAAGAGAGTTATCAATGCATAGGAGGAGCTGTAGCCTAAGATAGGAAAAGAGGGAACACCTAGCTACTTTAAATGAATTCAAATCTCCAGGGCCTGATGAGCTCCACTCAAGTGTATTAAAGGAGCTTGTAGATGTAATCTCAGAGCCTCTGTCTATAATCTTGGACCATTCTTGGAGAACAGGGGTGGTCCCTGTGGACTGGAGGCGGGCAAATGTTGCCCCCATCTTCAAAAGGGGGGGGGGAGAGAAGAGGCAGGTAACTGCTGACAAGTGAGCTTGACATTGACAGCAGGAAAGGTCCTAGAACACATAATTCAAGTGTCGAACTAAGAGATGTTCATCAGTGGGGAAGTGGTAGACGCTCCTTTTTAAGCAGAGATTTGATGGCCATCTTTTATGTATTATCTATTTAAGATTCCTGCATTGCAGGAGGTTGGACAAGCTGAGCCTGGGGGTCCTTTCCACTCCTTCATAATTCAATCATAATTATTATTATTTTGTCCATGAGCATGGCACCACAAAAAGGGCAGGTCCTTTTCCAATGAGTTTACCTTGTCCTTGATAACATTGACTGGGAGAGCATCTTCATTCATGAGTGATGCTTGAATTCCACAGGCAAAGGAAAAATTTGTGCATCTTCTCTTTCAGGAGAACATTTGCATTTTGTCACATCAAAGATGCTCCCAGTTTCCTTTTCATGTGCTTCCCATCTCCTTATAACTCTGTTCTCTCTGCTTTTACAGTATTTATTGATATCATTAGATGATCTTTTCCACTGCCACATTGGAACTTTGAGGGCAAACCTATCATGGTGTCTCCTTTTGCCATAGTTGTTCATTGTCACAGAGGAACTGAGGGGATCTAGACAAATTCATTGTAAGGAGTCTTTTATAGATATTAGAATTGGCATCCACAGATATATGAACAACTACAAGTTTTAACAACTCTTTATTAGGTATTTACAGATATTAGGTATGTACTATTTCCAAATAGATCCAGTTTCTAACTGTCATGGCATGTTTGATACACACGAACAGATACATATTTCTGTGAGATTGGGATTTTTGAAGTGTTTACAGCCAAATGTGGTAACATATCACATTTAAATGCAGGCAGATCTCACATAGTTGTGTTTTAAAAGGTGGGGGTTCTGTGTGCTCATCCTTTCTTTGGTGCAGCAATTTTTAAAAAATGGATTAATATTTAGTAGTGTTCCAGACTTTTCCACCACATTATTTCTTATATAGGACCCTGACAGACCTGTTTGCTATTGTGCTTCGTATCCAGCTATTTTTCTCATCCCTATTCTATGAAATAAATTGTAAAATATTGGACACAAGTAATGTTTCCTTTTCATGGATCCGTAGTAACTGTTAACCTATTGCCTTATTTGGAACACATCTGTTATGAATATTCATGAAACAAAATTTACAAATATTCATTGTATCTGTAATATCACAGCCTATGGGAGCTGAAAATCACATTATATGTATGAGTGAGTTGGCCAACTAAAAATGATATTCAGCTGGAACACCATTGCAGTATGAATATTTAGATAAACTATAATTTTTTCAGACTTTTAAAATAATTGAAGTTTGAGAAAGTCAACAACAAAAGTTATCCTGTACTATGCTTAAACGCATGCAACCAAATATTTATTTTGTCCAGTTATATGATGTAACATGATTTGTCATTGAAATTGGAATTAATCTGCTAAGTTGGGGAAACTACATTTATTAATGTTCTGTACAAATTTCTGTTGTCTTTTGTCCTAAATGGAACAAATATGGAGCAGATATGTATTACTTAAAACGACTGTTTTGAAACTGCCATCAGACTGGAAACTGAAAATATTTGGGCATTCTTGCTAGATTTTTGAATTTCAAGGACTACTTACAGTAGTAAAATGAGAGAGACTACAAACTGTACCTTTTAAATAAATTAGAAGAAATCTGGTACTTCTTTTGAGCTTTAGCTACTTGTGCTGTCTAGAATTTTCAAAACTGAATTGCTAAAAGAAAGAAAATGATTTTGGTTGTTAGAAATGGGTTGAGGAATGGCTATTAATTTTTCATTTCATTCATACCCCACCATTTAGGCTCTGAGCACCTTTCAAAGATCAGTACTGAGACACACAGAATCTAAATACATGACATATGAGGAAAGGGAAGTGGGAGGGAAGAGGGAAAAGCAAGTTCAAACACAAGTTACAGTTCTTACATTGCAGTTACATAGTTCTATCAATGTAGATTCTGGCTATGTAGAACAGGAGAAACTCCACCACTGCCAGTGACATCCTTGCGCTTGACAAAGAGCAGCCTCTCCCGGGAAGCCCTCTTCCCCCACCCTAGGTTATATCCCAGAGCAGAGCTGGTGCCCAGGCCAGCAGAATAGGGTAGCATCTGCCATGCAGTTCTTCCCTCAAAGAGCTAGAAAACCTTAATGGAAGGATGAAAGTTGCAGCCCCCATTTTTTTCTCCATTAGAGGTTGCTTAAACTGAATGGCTTTGCAGCCTCAGGCAATCTATTTCAGTAGTTACCTTGTGGGCTTTTGGGGAGTAGAAGTTTCCTTCCAGAGTTGGGGCTATATATAGCCAGTGGCAAAATATTTAAAGCTGTGCCCCTTTTAAAGACACAGGATTAAGTCACGGCACAAGCACCACATTTTAAATATTAAGATTAACATCTGCATTTATGTGAAGAGTGATTACGGTAATAGGCAGCATTCTCATAAAACGTTGTAGGATGACCTGTGACTGTTGCCTGTTTACAAAATTAATCTGACGGAGCCCCCAACCCACTAAGACTAGCTTATCTTTTGCCAAAAATTCTGCCCCAGTCCTCTTGAATTTCGGCCACTCTTCAAAGCTAAGGTGGTCTATCCTAAACACACTTTCTAGGGAATAAACTTCATTGAACATATTGGGACTTACGTCCTGAGTAAATCTGCGTATGATTGTGCTGTTCATCTCCGATGAGGGTCTGATCTTGGCTGATAGGAAGGACCACATTCTTTTATTTATAATCTGTTTGAGATACTAACATTTATATTCTAAGAGGCTTAGACCAGGCTTCCTCAGCCTCAGCCCTCCAGATGTTTTGAGACTACAATTCCCATCATCCCTGACCACTGGGCCTGCTAGCTAGGGATCATGGGAGTTGTAGGCCAAAAACATCTGGAGGGCCGAGGTTGAGGAAGCCTGGCTTAGACTATTAAAGTCATATTACTGATTATCTTTGTTGCTGTGGCTTTTAACTGATTTTAGCATTGTGTAATGTATGTGTTTAAATTGTTTAATTTTTTATTGTGATTTTAAATCGTTCAAGGCTTCCCTGGGTAGTGGATGGGCACCAGAATGATGGGGGTAGAAAATATTCTACCTATCTAGATATATTTGTAGCTAAGCTGCGTCTTTTTGCATCTGTAAACTACAAGGGACATAATAAAACTGTTTTAAAAATACCACTCTTGATCTGTATGATGACTTTTCATTCATTGCATTCTCTCAAAGCAGGGAGGGGAGTTGCACAATATTTTAGGGGGAAAGAGGTTCTCTTGCGTGGAGCTTGGAAACAGATGTGAATGATTAGTGTATCCTTGTTTAGATTTCTTTGATACATTTTATTTTCTTTCAGTCTAGTCATTTCACATTTTGCTTATTTCGCATTCCACTATGGATAGCTTTGCATTTCTGAAGTTCCTATACAACTTCTGGTCCTATGAAAAGTGTAATTCAAAGCACAGAACTTCAAAAATAATATTTGTTTCAGGTCTTTGGTTTCCTCCACTGAACAGAGTTGCAATTACCTCTTCTCAGGATTGTGCCAAGTACAGATAGCAAGCATGTGCAAAAGCACCGAACCGACATACAAGATGTTGGACTTCTTCCAAAACTGCTTTGCAGCACTAGGCAAAAAACTAGATACTTTCTGTCACAATTTATACGGTTTCAGGGTTTGGGTAACCAAGCTGAAGTGGTTTTATTTGCAACTGGAAGCTATTTTCAGGGAGGTAATGAAAGACAGAAAGGCATAACAAAATGTCATCTGGTTGTACAGCAGAGGCTGTATGAGACATTTAACATTAGTGGGATGGCTTCAGAATGCTTTGAGTGAAGAATGCAGATTAATGAACAGAATTAATTCACTATATATAGCCTTGCTCATTGCCCTAAATCTTAATTTTGGTTCAATTCACATTTAAAACTGACACTATTTCATCACATAATATCTTAATTACTGCTAAATTATTAATATTGATCCATACAATAGCTAGGTGTAATTGGAAATATTTACTGTTCAAAATTCTTAACATGAAAACTGTAGCTGCAGGCTTGTTTAGTAATTCCAATTTTCAAGAATATATAAGTTTCAGTAAAGGGTTAGCTTCCTTGCATAAAAACTGAATCCATTTTTTTAGAACCAAATGTTTTAAGCTAATGAACTGTTTGAAATAAAGAGGGGTTTGTTTTGCTTAAATTCTTTGTGCGTCACAAGATTTTGCAAGAACAATTTATTCCATATGCTTCTGAGTTACAGTCTGTCTATATAATACAAGTGCATCTTCTCATTGGGATAACAAGTGAAGTTCTGTAGGAAATATTTGCTTGTTTTTCAAGCACAGTATCCCAATGCATCAAGATATGTTACTTATTATGTTGTCTTGGCCATTCAGAAATTGCCGTGTGATGTTGCACATTAAAAAAAAGATGATGATCATGCTGGAAGCTCCTTTTCCATTATTGGAAATTGGCTTGGATGACAGACATATATGTAACAGATTCTTCTGCACAGATATCTGTACATGGGGAAAATACCTGCTGGCCGATAAGCCCTATATCATCCCTCAAATGGGGAAATTATCCTATGAGACATCTTTTTTAAAATTAATGCAACTAGATAGGAAATAGATACTTCTGTGATTATACAAGAGGGATTTTAGTATACCCCGCCCACAGTTAAGCCTTTTAAAATCCCCTGCTTTCATTGTGTTAAGCTGGGGCAACCAACCTTTTTGGACCAGAAGGTACATTTTGAATGTTGAGAAAGTTCAGTGAGTGTTGAGTGCTGCATCTCCTGTTAAACAAATCAAAGGGCAGGAAGAAACAACATCTCCCCAGAAACCCCAATGTGGTGGTGGTGGCGTTATTTATATACCACCCTTCTTTCCAGGTGTCATATACTGCCATGTAGGACATAGGGGATGTAGTATGTCGTCACATGTAGAATGCAAGAAGACGTTTGTCAAGGCGTTTTTCATTTGGCAGAAACATCCTTAGGGTTGTCTAGCAGGAAATCAGGCTTAAGAGGAAGAGAAGCTAATTAGCTTCTGCTTTGAAGTTGCAGTGACAGGAAACAGCAATTAGGATCAGGAAAATGCTACATGGCACCCTGGTCACTTCTCAGAGGTATACGATAAGTTCATATAAGAACAAACTGAATAGCTGGTTACCTTTAGCTACAGTAATGCAGTATTTTATGAACAGTGATATTTGTAATTCAGATAGATTGGTTTAGCTTCTTAGCGTGAATTTGTGGCTCATGACTATCTTTTTTTGTCCAGAAAATTTACTATATTTTTAATAATGTCATTTTAAGCTAAATATGATCTTTGTATGTGCCTGAAGCTGTTAATTATTATCCATCTGTTAGAATGTTTGACCTTGGAAAAGTGTGGATAACTTGATAGTGGTGATACTTGTGAGGGTGGGGGGAAATTCTGTGAAACTGAGACATGAAATCATCTGACTTTTTCCAGGGCAGAAAAATTAAGGAATAATGGGAAATGAGTTCAATTCAAGTTCACTTTTTATTTCTGATTTCAGCTATTGATTATACGGAGGAAAAACATAAAGCAGTGAATCAAGAATAATTGTGCATTATGGTCTGAATTTTATAATCCTATGCATTGTCATCTTATATATTTCTCATTTTCTGTAATGGTAGCTATATTCAGACACAGAGGGAAGATTGCTAATACAGAGACTTCACATCTCTTCTGTTTCATAGAACTATGAGCATGTCGCTCCTTAGCTTAAACCCAGCTACTGTTTCAAAGACTAATTTATATGCATTCTGTTATTGCTCAATGAACCAAATAGCAAAAATATAACACCTTCCATATGAAGCTTCTGTAAGTCAGGATATGAATGTTCTTAACAGCTTAAAGTATCTCAAAGAGGGACATTAGGGTTTTGCACATTCCATTTCCCTAAGTGGTAGAAAATTCCAGAAGCTTAACAGGGTCAGTTTCCTTGAGAATACATTAATTGCAGGCTTGTAACACATTTCCTTGCTTCAAAATTATAAATTGAGGCGTAGATAAGGAGATAGTCCCACAGAGAACCAATGCTTCTCTTAATAATTTGTTGGAAGCCGCAACTCAGTCCGATGGGCGGAATATAATAATAATAATAATAATAATAATAATAATAATAATAATAATAATAATAATAATAATAATAATAAAATAATAATAATAATAATAATAATAATAATAATAATAATAATAATAATTGATGATGATGATGATGATGTTGATTCAGTCTTATCTTTATCTGATGCATAACAATGGCCCCTGATTTAGGTGTATGAAGACCCTGAATCTATTTAATTTGCTTTTACGTCTTTGTATTGTTTAATTGATTTTAGGCTGCTGTTTTGTTTTAATGGACATTGTTGTTATATTGTACATAGTGTACACCACTTAATATTTAAAGTATGAAGCAGTTCAGAAATGCTTTAAAATAAAAAGTCAACTTGGATTTAGCTCAGCTGGGGAGTAAATCAGACTGGGGAGAAGCCAAGCCACTGTGATCTCCTCTATTGGAGGCTGCAGGTTTGTACAGTCCTGGTAAGCTATAGTTTGCTTACTTTGATGTGTGAATGAGGTCACTGTTACTTGAAGATGGACAACAATTAAGGTGTTCATCTGTGTAAGTGATCAGTAATATATTTAGTGTGAATATAAACACACATAAAAGCAGATCTGCCCCAAATACTCTATTTCAATTTGGGTTTCAGGGTATGGGCATGTGCACAAATATTTTCTGCAAAATTAAAAAAAAAAAATGTGATGATGGTGAATAACTTTTTCAGTGACCTTGTATTCCATTATGGCTCCAAAGCAGCATTTTTTCTCTGCATGTGTCTGGATTAGATATAATGATGAGGATTTCAACCAAGATTTCAACACAGTGAACTGGGTGGCACCAAATATTGTGTAGCCAGTCGGACATTGGTATGAAATGATATCACTGATAGTGAGCAAAGCCAACTGAGAGTGAGTTAAAGGACAAGGTGCATTTTGCAGACACTATGGGGGCTTTGTTTGTTGTTGACATTGCAGAAAATGTTGTCCCAAACCAGTAAGTACTGTAGTTTGATTTTATCCTTGTTAAAATAGTAGATTGTGTGACTTTCTGTGCTTGTGGGGAAAAATTATCACTAAACTAGTTCCATTAAATATGTTGCATGTGTTCAGTATTTGATATCACAGACACGGAAATACATTTTACTTATTTTAAAAAAACATATTAGTGGGTCACTTTTAATATCCATTTTCCATGCCTCAGATCTTCCCTGAAATTTCTGCACTGCTAGTTTTTTTAGATGATAAAGGACATACTTTTTGTTTCTGTGCTCAAACAAGCTGTGCCAAAGGCAAAAAATAAGGCATTTGTATGCAGTGCATTCTACATTATATGTGCATGTTCATCTATCTCAATAACTGACTGTCATCTTTGTGTGCATATGTCTTGCAGTGATAATAAGAGTCCTATCTTTCTCAAGATGTCAAGTTTTCTGGGATAGATTTCTAGCTGTAGGCGGCTTTAGTGAAGCACTTCACACTGTGAACATGCTCCCTGTAGCCAATGATCATATTAGTCTGCCTAACACGGCTATATGGGAATCTTGCTTTTTTTCCACCACATGTGCTTCTGTCTTCAATCTGAATTATTATCATTTGTGATCTTAAGTTCATAAGCCTCAGAGCACAGCTATGTTAACTTTGTCCTACTTCTAGTTGTTCCATTGTGAAAAACATAAGGTGCCTCTCCATGGGCTGCTTTATATGAAGGGTGCCGGGGTGGTGGTGGTGGTTTGAGTACTTGAACAGATCAGCTTTTCAATGGAAAATTTTCTGTGGAGTAATGTTACTTACAACACAAGAATTCTGTTAGTTATCCAGTTAGACTAAAATATTGCTAGCAATGATTTAATTTTGCCCTTAATAATAAAATGTTGCTTTAAAACAGGATTGTATACTTTAGTATTTTATATTAATTTTAATTATAAAATTCATCAGGAATATATATTATAGACCAGGGGTGGCCAACTCCCAAGAGACTGCGATCTACTCACAGAATTAAAAACTGGCAGTAATCTTGCGCCTTTTTGGGGGGTTCAGGTCAAAGTTGTTGAGCACCAATTTTTGAGAATTAAAGCCTAAGCTCAAGAAAGAAAGGGGAACAGCCTGATCGCTGGGGAAACAAACAGCCTCGCTGAGTAAACTCCATCTTCCGTTCTGCAGATCGTGCAACAACGGAGGGCGGGGCGAACGGGCAGGGGCAGATTTTGTTTTACCAACGCTAAGGAAAGGGAGCCAGCAATTGACTGCAATCTACTGAAACCTTCCGGGGATCTACCAGTAGATTGCGATCGACCTGTTGGACACCCCTGTTATAGACCATTTCCCCTAATATATCCCTGATTATCAGGCTACTTTTATCATTCAAACTCATAGTACAGTGGTACCTCTAGTTACGAACTTAATTCGTTCTGGAGGTCTGTTCTTAACCTGAAGCTGTTCTTAACCTGAAGCACCACTTTAGCTAATGGGGCCTCCAGCCAGTGGCGTAGCGTGGGGGTTGCAGGGGGGGCCCTGGCCGCACCGGGCGCAACATCTGGGGCGGGGCATGCTCGCACTCGCAGCTCTCTGCCCCTACGGGTTAGGGGGCGCAAATTACTTGCCTTGCCCCGGGTGCTGACAACCCACGCTACGCCACTGCCTCCAGCAGCCACTGTGCCGCCACCACGTGATTTGTGTTCTTATCCTGAAGCAAAGTTCTTAACCCGAGGTACTATTTCTGGGTTAGTGGAGTCTGTAACCTGAAGTGTCTGTAACCTGAAGTGTCTGTAACCCGAGGTACCACTGTACTTCAGTAAGAAAATATGAAAATACCACCATTCTCATTCTGAAGAATAATCAGAAAAAACTTATAGTAGTCAGTATTGTGTGGGACACCTGCCATAAGAATGTGATAAGAGACCTGCTGGATTAGGCCAAGGATCTATTTGGTTCCACCTCCTGTTTCCAATAATGGCCATATCACAAGCAGGGCAGCTCACCATTGTTTGTCCCAACAACTGGTATTTAGTGGCATACTGCTGCTGAACAGGTATACTGTAAATCTATTGTGGCTAATGCATTTATCATGATAGGATTAGTATCACACACAAATGGGTAGATTCAGCCATGTTGGTCTGACGCAGTCGAAATATATAAAAAAATTAAAAAATGGTCCAGTAGCACCTTAGAGAACAACTAAGTTTGTTCTTGGTATAAGTTTTCCTGTGCACACACACTTCTTCAGATAGGTTATTTGTTGACATTCCCTAAGATGTTCCAGTTCCTGTATTGAATCAGAAGTGTAAATAAGTTACTGATTGAAAGAGAATTCCCAACCCACCCCCAGAAAAACTTTAATACCTGGTATTGAGTTGGATGTGTAAATCTGTAGTATATCTTGTGGATGAATAGCAATGGAGCAGAGTTGGATGATAAGAAAATATCCAAAATCCGCAGTTGGGAAAAAATAAATAAATAAATAAATAAATAGTGAGCAAGACTTTTAAGTTTGCTGGAAGTCTTCATTGATTTAGATTAGGCTGTCACAGGAACTACGCAAATTTCAGGTTGCACCTAGGACTGCTGGGACAAAGAAACATGCAGTTTCTTACATCCTTCCACAATATTTAAACTCTGGCTGTTGCCCTGATCTTTTCCCATTGTAAAGCACAACAAACAGGTTCCTGGGTAGATTAAAAGCAAAACAAAAAAAAAATCTGTTTTTTTTTATTAGGACAACAACAAAGAAAAATCAAGAGAATATGGAAGTATTAAACACAAGTACTGTTACATAACTTCCATCACTTTCGCCACATTACCAGTACATATACAATTTATATTTAACTACATTGCAAAATTGAATTCTTTCTGTGCAGGGTCTCTTATAGATTATTAAAAATAGAAGCTAAGAACTATACAGTCTTTATATTTTCAAAGCTGGACATTAATTTTTGGTGGGGTACTGAATTGTAAAGAAAAGGAAATAGAAGTTAAAAAAATGGTAGCTTTATCTAGTAGTTGGAGGGAGTGTGCCCTCAGATAATAAAGTAAATCTTTGGTAACTTAACATCAAAACATCAAATCACTATTAAATAACAAGATTTATTCTAATACTATCTCCTGCTTCTCATCAAGCAGGAAGTCATCACAGTCAATCATTTACATAATTGACTGTTATTGTATCACAGTTGGATACCATACTGGTAAAAAGGGAATATTAGTGTTATCGCCCAAAAGCAGGGGTCAGCAAACTTTTTCAGCAGGGGGCCGGTCCACTGTCCCTCAGACCTTGTGGGGGGCCGGACTTTATTTTGAAAAAATAAATGAACGAATTCCTATGCCCCATAAATAATGCAGAGATGCATTTTAAATAAAAGGACACATTCTACTCATGTAAAAACACGCTGATTCCTGGACCGTCCATGGGCCAGATTTAGAAGGCGATTGGTGCGGATCCAGCCCTCGGGCCTTAGTTTCCCTACCCATGCCCAAAAGGAACAGAGAAACAACTACTTCTTCATAGGCTTGCCGAAATACTGCTTCACAGTACTGATTTCATAAAAGTTGCTAAAGTAGATAAAATAAATGAATGCAGAGTTATAATATCTGCAGAGTAAATTAAACAAAATTGTTTTTGCACATATTTTGTTTATATAATCAGTAGACTCAGATAATGTAACTGCAGAGTGGAGGTGGTGGATTGAGTATATATACAGAACTGGCCTTAATACACAGCATATTCTGTGGGGGGAGGGCAATACATTCATTGGTTTAATGATCTGGTGGAAAATAGGGGATAAGTCTAGAAAGGTGAGCTAGATACCTCTTGAAACATCTGCCCCTCTACCCTAGAAGAAGGCTGCTAAACATGTAGCTGTTGTTCTTCAGAAACATACGTTTTTGAATACACTTTCTCATCATCAATAATATTGTCAGTTGGGCTTTGGAAATAGAACTGTATCATTATATTACGGTTTCTTCTTGTGGACTATTAGCTGAAGCAGTTTTATTCATAATGAGAAAGATGCAATCATTATCCTTTGGTAAAATCTGTTCCCTTATTGGTATTGCTGATGGTAGCCCTCAGCTTGTCAATATACCTCTTCAACTGTGGTACCCAGAACTGGACACAGTATTGAAGGTGGAGTCTGACCAAGGCAGGGTAGAGTGATACTATTGTTTCCATTGATCAGGATGCTATACTTCTCCTGAACTGTTTGGGCTGTGTTGTATAGTACAAATCACATGAAAATGGGTGGAGTGATCTTGCACAACTGTACAACACCGCCCACACTGTTCAGAGGGCGTATGAACTCACAGGAGAAAAGCAAAAGTAGGTGTGCGAATTGTATTCTGCTTACGCAACCGTTTGAGACTTATTATTACTATTAATTATTATTATTTTCCTGTTCTAGATCAGAGGAGGAAAGCTGATGATCACCTATACTAGGAAGAATGATGCTGGCAAATATGTCTGTGTTGGAACAAACATGGTGGGAGAAAGAGAGAGTGAAGTGGCAGAGCTCACAGTTTTAGGTATGGAAAGCTTATTCCTTTATTAGTAGCTTGATATAATGTAAAAAAATAAATACAGACTCCAAAGCTAAATATTGCCTTAAGGCTGGGTAAATGCATATTTTGATCATGCCAAAAAGGTAACATTTCCCAAGTACCCTTGATTGCTGCAGCATAGACCATGGGACATTGGTTCTAGAACATTTGGTCTGTGCTTCTGCTCGCTAACAAGGGAAAGTACATTGGGATAATGGTAGCTAGCCAACATATAGGCAGTTTGTCTGTAACTTGGCAGGTTTCCTATTTGCGGGTACCTCTCTCACGTATGGTATTTTTGTTTTAAAATGCCCATAAAACAGGAAGGGGGATAAAGCAAATTCTCATTATCCACCCCCAAAATGTAAATGCTGCCCCTGCAGGAAAACTACTGCAACTTTCCTTTTAGAATTTGGCATGCATTTCATGTTTCATGTCCCCATCCTTTCTTTCACTCTAACCTGTGCTGCCCATTTGTTTCTTTCAGAAAGACCATCATTTGTGAAGAGACCAAGTAATTTGGCAGTAACCGCAGATGACAGTGCAGAGTTTAATTGTGAAGCGCGTGGTGATCCAGTGCCAACAGTAAGGTGGCGAAAAGATGACGGAGAGCTACCTAAAGCAAGGTGCAGCAGACTTTAATAATCTTCTACAAGAAATTGTGGTTTTGGTTTACTGTGTGCTTGGAGTGAAACAATAATAATGATGCCAGAAGAGCATGCCTAATAATAGTGTGATGCAAGATTGTTCTACAGTAAATTGCACACACTCTCTCATCTTACAAGCTTGAACTCCACACATAATCTAGCATGCTTAAAGTTGTTTTACTAATTTCACAAGAACATTTTATTCTGTTACAAAAAACAGTGCAACCCTAGATACCTCTGTGGTTTTTATTATTGATTGAAATCTTATCTGGTATCATGTTTTAGTGAATGTGCTGTGGTCTTAAAGAAAGCTTCATTATTCTCTACTCTGTAATTCCAGGACCTAAGATTTAGGTTGAAAGGCAGGTTATAAATTCTTAAGTAAATAAATTTAATTAAAGAAGCTTTAACCATTTCATCATCAGATGGTTAATCTGTTAATCTTTAGTCTGTTTAATTAATTTCATATTCATTTAATAACATCTTTCGAAAAGGTTTTCTTGACTTTCCGAGCCAGGGAAAATATAAGGGATAGAGCAATCCTGTTAAGTGAAAGATACTCGTCTCCCACAACTTTCTGCCCTGTCCCCAAGATCATGCAAATTGTCTTGGTCCATTTTTACTTGTCAGCTTGATATTATGTTTGAGATGCTGTGTGATCAAGTGTCTTACTAAAAGCAACTCTGACATCCCTGCATTCCTTGAACAGAGCGTTCAATTAGTTTCCCTCTTTGATTGCAGAGATTCTCGGTAGTAACTCCCCTTAAACACAGTGAAATGCATTTGTGCATAAAGATAGCACACTTAGGAGCTGTGAAAATTTGACACGAGGCTCCTGATAGTGTCCTATGTGAACTAGGCGGTGAATGTTTGTTTCTAAAAGAAGAAAATTATTCCTATTATCTCTTCATACGCTTTGACCAGTGTTAGTATGCCACATGCTTAGGTGATGGAGCATAGCAAGTGAGTCTATGGTTGGCTCTATAGAGCCACTGATGTGTCTGTAAAGTATGCGAGAGCGCCCCCAAACATCTGGTGCGCCAACAGCCTCTTCACTTCTGGCCATGCCAGCTGAGGTTCCAGCTGAAGAGAGACACAAAGTGTAGGCCAGTCATATGGCTATAGTTGCAGCCTGAAGAATAGGCCACCTGGGGAATAACGAAAGCAGTGTATTTTGCTTGCCCCTGTTAAGAAGGAAGGCTGCTCAAGGGGAGTTTCTTAGTCCTGCCTTGCCAGGCCTATTTCAGGAGGAACAGAGAAAGGGACTAAGCACATGATTGCTTCAGGAGTCAGAAACCAGGAAACTTTAAAAAGGTGGGCAGGGTACTTAAAAAATGGAATATATTAATTGACCCTTGCATATTTAATCAATTAATTTCTTTGATCAAACAGTTTTAACCGTTTAAATATCTTCTTCTTCTTCTTCTAGATGATTAATGTTCTCACATAAAAAAAGGAATGGTCATATCAGCATGAGAGGAAATATTAAATATATTTCTGTATACTGTATTGGACAAAAAGGCTGAAGGCTTGTTATGGTTTTCCATTTAGCTGAAATAGAACCATTGATGCCAATGCATATACCCTTGGTAGCTTACAGTTATCTTGTTGGAGAAATCAGCCCTGCTCCACTCTCATATACAGCAGTATGACAAATCAGTCTAATAGATTATTTCTCTTTGATTTAGATATGAAATCCGTGATGACCATACACTGAAAATTCGAAAGGTTATGGCAGGAGACATGGGTTCTTACACTTGTGTTGCAGAAAATATGGTTGGAAAAGCAGAAGCATCGGCAACGCTAACAGTTCAAGGTAAAATTGCTTTGAAAGACTATTGTTACTATGAGAAGGAAATAGAATTTTGTGTTTTTAACAGTGATTTTATTGGGCTCATAAATAATCACTGCAAGAGTTTGCATTGCCAAAATCTAGAAAGATTACTTATTTTATTGGTGGATTTCTACTGAACTATTACATATTTCAAACATCATTTTCTTTCTTTGTGTGAAAAGAGTTATGCTCCATCATGGAAATGGAAAATGAAGGCATTTTGTATCCCAGTTGTCTGAGAAGCATGCTGTCTGTAATGTTAATACTTTTAGAATTAAAAAGGATAAAACTTTTTTCGTTATATCCTCCTCATCATCCTAAATGATTAAGTTCAAAAAAGAGATTTTTTTATTTATTAGTGGTGTCCAGTGTATTTTATTGAATGTAGCGCAGTTAGAACAGTATCTTTCATACAGCTAATGGAAACACAGGCTTTATTGATGCACTTCTACTTCTTAAAGAACACAACCTTGTTTTAGTATATCAAGCTGATTAATATAGTTATTCAGTCATTTCAAGTATAAATGTGTGAAAACAGGTCACAGATGACTGTTTCTA
This sequence comes from Podarcis bocagei, assembly GCF_964188305.1. Classification (NCBI taxonomy): domain Eukaryota; kingdom Metazoa; phylum Chordata; class Lepidosauria; order Squamata; family Lacertidae; genus Podarcis; species Podarcis bocagei. Next base: position 62,209,613 of record NC_138130.1, on the reverse strand, counting down.
CTGCACTGTGAAATTCTAGTGGAACTCAATGAATGAGTATGTGTGAAAATCTGTCATTGGTTTTATATATACATTCCAGATGTTGACTCTTCAGATAATCCCTTGCTTCCCTTCCTGGCTAGAAGGCAGGCAATGATGTCATACCGTTTTGCCCGTCAGTTTAATGGCTGTGATCTTCTGTCTTATTCTCTGTTCCTTGTATGATAGTCTCTAGACTATAATGTATCTGGACTTCAGTGTTTCTTAAAACTTATTTTGATATTTTTTTATTTCAGTACTGTGCCTATTTGTTGTTGTTTTGCTTTGTGGTTTACACTGAGTTCATTGTTCACTTGACTGTGCATAAAAATGCATACTTTCTAGACTGGGTTTTTTATTTGTCAGGCTTTGATGTTAAATTGAACAGCTTAATGCTAGAACAATAGGTCCCATTTTAGTTGTAAGGTGGGAAAACTTTTATGAGTCATTGCAACAATTTGATTTAAGAATCATTCTATACTTTATCTACTGTCTGCTTATTGTGGTCTGAAGTATAAGGGAGCACAGACTATGTTTCATAGCAGAGAACTATATAGTCTTTTGATTCCTGCATGTGGTTCTTTGCTTTGTAAATGAAGAAAACAGATGTGTAACAAAGCTTTACCATAATATTACTGCCCTCAAATTTTTCCTTCATTTGCAAATATTTTCTACAAATCAATTTGAATTGATGAAGTTTTCCAGTACGAAGATCTGGTTGTCTTTTCAGGAATAGCATGCTTGGATACTTTTAAGAGTTTCCTTTGCTGAAGCATAAATTTGTAATTACATGAAGACATCTGAAATAAAAAATCTGCAAGTAGTTTGGATGCCATGAAATCCAAAAGGCATACTTAAGTGAAACATAACTTTGTATGTACATGTCTGTAGACTAGGACCAAAGTTTCTCAAGTTCTAAAGTGATTTGCAATGGGGCATAAACCGGAATATTTAATTAAATCAAGAACGGGGAATCTGTGACCCTTCAGATGTTGCTGAACTACAACTCCCATAATCGCTGATCACTGGAAATGCTAGCTGGAGTCGGAGTCCAGCAACAACCAGAGGGCCATTGATAATATTGGTAGGCCAGTATATCTGTGAATTTGGTTTTCAGTTTGCAAAGCTAAGGTGTGATAAAAGTAAAAAAGAATTAGAAATTTCATGTGTTGTTGTTGTTGTTGTTGCTGTTTTTGGAAGAGGGGGAATTGTGATAGTAGGGGACCTGAATTGTATCTCATATAGTTTTCTCCTAGGCAGGCATAAACATGTCAAAGGATGTAAAATATGCATAAAGTTAGGAACAGCTTTAAAAACCTTTCTGCCATTAAGAGCAATGGAGCAAGTTTTTGTTCTTAGAAGGGACTCGGGCAGGGCTGTAGCTAGGGGGTGGTGAGGTGGGCCCCCGCCAGGGGTGCAGGCGAGGGGGGGCACAAAATTGGCTAAAAATATATCCATAAATATGTCTATAAATAAAAATATTGATTAGTACGTGAATAATTGAATGGGTGGAGGGGGGGTTGGAGGAGAGGTGGAAAGAAAAGGTAATTTGTCTGTGGCTAGTGGGCACAATCTGGACAGTTCTGCCAAGGACGCAAGATCACGTAGCTACGGCTCTGGACCTGGGAAAACTCAGAAGGGACTCACTCGGTGGGCAAAGGGAACTGTACTGAAGTTAATCACCTCAACCTGATTCATCCTTTCCTGGCAGTGAAGTGATCAAAGGATCCTTGGGGACAAACTGGACTTGGAAATGAGCATCTTGCAAACCCAGTATTGTCCAATTGCAGTGATCGGTGTCCTTGCTTCAAGGATCGGGTACTGGCACAGGAGAGAATTGGAATCGAGAAAGTAATACAGTGAAGCATTTTCTTTCCATTGAAAACGTGCTATCAGCAGTTTAGTACCAATGGGCAGTTTACTTGCTCACCTATCATTTCCCCCCTGAAGTCACTGCATGGGCTTATGCTAGGCTGAATGTGAACTTGACTTGAAATTATTTGTAAAATTTCAAGCAACTCTAATGACAGAGCTGTATGCTTGTCTTTCAATGGTAGTAGTTTTTTCCCCTTATTTGTCATGAACAGTTCTCTAGTTTCTCTTAGTATATAAATTCAAAGAGTTATCATTTTGCACCTAGTTCCTTTCCAAGTAAATTTCTATATTGAAGAAGAAAATGATTGTATCTCGTTATATGAAGGATTGAAAATGGATCTTTAATCTATTTGCCAAGCAATCAGTGGTTATCTAAAAGAACAACCCCAAGCCATTAAAAAATCTAAACTCACTCTTGTTTGTTTTTGTCTTGATAACACATAAAAGGTATCTAAATCAATTATCTTTTCTTAGAATTAGTTTTTGTGCGGACAGTCTACAGCTTTCAGTATGCATTGCAATTTCTTATTAAGGGAAAGGTCTCTTGCTGAATGTTACAAATGGCATCTTCTCTCTTTAAAACAGGTTTATGTGTTCATTTGATGAACTGCTGTTCTACTCTGGATTATAACTGAGTACTGATCTTCATTTTATAAACCCAATATAAAGTCCACCAAAATGTTTCGGCATGGCAGCTTTTCCACAAAATTGTTGTAAAATGTAGCACGGCTTAGTACATGGGTTCTCTGCAGTACATAGAGAGTCTCCACTCCTCCAACTCAAGGTTTATGGAAGCAGATGGTGCTTACATGAAGAATCTGAAAAATGTGGACAACCCCTGTGTTAAACAGTTCTACAAGCCACAACCTCTATAAAGAGAAACAGCCATATGGAAGCATTTTTCAGTGGTTTCACCTTTCAGGGTTTCATATTTTAATCTGCCTTCAGAGGGATTTTAGAGCAAGACTACCCAGCTAGACCCAAGCAAATCCACCACAAACTGGAATGAGAGCTCATTCAAGTGTTTACATGATACATTTCTCACAGCAGTGCAGCTTATATTATACACGGGTTAACCCCCCCCCAAAAAAATGTACCTGCAAATGCATAATTAACATGTTGGAGAAACAGGCAGCATATCCCATTTCTCTGATATGCTGCCCTTCCTTAAAGAGGCTGTGCTTGCTTACAGCATTGGGTCATAAGCCATAGTTAGTCAAAATAGCCTATGCAGGAGCTATGTAATGGTGCATGTAGCTCAAGCAGTCCCAACTTTGCTCCTCCCTTTCTGAGGAAATAAACCACAGAGGAGCTGACTGAAAGTTAAATGTGCAAACCAGCACACATAAGAACACCAAGAAAGCCTTGCCGGATCCTGAGATCCTGATTTAGGATCCTGTTCTCTCAGTGACCAACCACATATGCCTCTGAGATGCTTGCAAGCATTCGAGAGTACAATATCACTCTCTGCATTTGTGATTCCCAGCAACTGAAATACAGAGGCATATTGCCTCTTACATTGGTTTCTGTTATGTGTGCTGGCGTGGTTGCTCGAGAGCAAACAGGCAAGACTCCCCGTTGGTCTTTTCAAGGCTTCATTATCTGTCCAAAACGTTCACAATGCAGATCGACTCAATTCCATGTCTGCTCACTCGCTAGCAGAATCTGGGAGTGGGCAGTCCTTAAACTTCCCTACGCCTCCCCTCTCTGCGCATAAACCGACTGCGCAAAGAGGGCATGGGCAGAGGGGGACCCGCCTCCCCCCCGCTTTGTTCATGCTCGGTGCTGTGTCTCTTTTTTATATATAATATTTTTTATTGGTTTTACAAAATTTTTATAAACAATACAAACAAATAAAGAAACAAACAAACATGTATAATTTCCTCTCCTTTTTTCATAAACCTCACTTCTCTGACTCCCCCAGACCTCCCCTTTCTACATCCCAATTTCCGATATTATTTCAGCAAATCCTAAACTTAATTTTATCAAATTTATCCCTTATTTGTTGTTTTCTTTTACCGTATTTTTCGCCCTATAAGACGCACTTTTTCCCCTCCAAAAATGAAGGGGAAATGTGGGTGCGTCTTATGGGGCGAATGCAGGCTTTCGCTGAAGCCTGGAGAGCGAGAGCGGTAGGTGCGCACCGACCCCTCTCGCTCTCCAGGCTTCGCGGACCTCTCCTCAAGCAGCGGGAACGTTCCCACTGCTTGGGGAGAGTTGCCGGCATCCCGAAGCCTGCAAGCGCTGATCCCAGCACGTGCAGGCTTCGCGGATCTCTCCCCAAGCAGCGGGAACGTTCCCACTGCTTGGGGAGAGTTGCAGGCATCCCGAAGCCTGCGCGCGCTGATCCCAGCACGTGCAGGCTTCGCGGATCTCTCCCCAAGCAGCGGGAACGTTCCCACTGCTTGGGGAGAGTTGCCGGCATCCCGAAGCCTGCAAGCGCTGATCCCAGCACGTGCAGGCTTCGCGGATCTCTCCCCAAGCAGCGGGAACGTTCCCACTGCTTGGGGAGAGTTGCAGGCATTTTTAATTTCTCATGGCTCTGTAATTTCAATTTATCCCCTTCTTGTTCCAAAATTTCCCAATACTTTGGCCACTTGGCCTCCATATTGAGTTTTTTCACCGCTTTGGCCTCCAAAGGTGACAACCATCTAGGAGTTTTATTTTCCAGCAGATCTTTATATCTAGTCCAAACATTATACAGTGCTTTTCTGTACAATGTGATTTTTAAAGGCCTTATGCACTTTAACCTTATCATACCATAGATATGCATGCCATCCGAATGCATTATTAAAACCTTCTAAATCCAAGATATCTGTATTCTTGAGGAGCATCCACTCTTTCATCCAGCAGAACGCTGCTGATTCATAGTACAATTTTAAGTCTGGCAGGGCAAATCCCCCTCTTTCCTTTGCATCCGTTAATATCTTAAATTTTATTCTGGGCTTTTTGCCCTGCCAGACAAATTTCGAAATATCCTTCTGCCACCTCTTGAAACAGTCCATCTTGTCAAGAATTTGCAATGTTTGAAACAAAAATAACATTCTAGGCAATCGGTGCTGTGTCTCTCCCTTGCATCCTCCGAGCCCTGCACCCCTTCCCCACTGGAGGCGTGGCTTCCCTCCTCCGTGGAGGAAGTACTGCTTCTCACGATCTTTGGAGGCTCCCTGTAACCCAACTGCCCTTCCACCTCTCACCTCTGAGCTGATGGCAGTTCCATGACAGTTTCTCTGAAAATAAGCCACAAGCTGAAGATAAGGTTTGTTCTTGGATTACTACTACCACTTGTGGCTTCATGGAATGGCAGTGCTGGATAGGACCCAGAGGGTCATCTAATCCAACCCCCTGCAATGCAGGGATCTTTTTTGCCAAACGTGGGGTTCAAACCCACGACACTGAGGTCAAGAGTTTCACGCTCTGCCCACTGGGCTATCGGCCAGGTGTGAGTTACAGAAACACACCACGAGTGCTGATTTGCATGTAATGCTAAGCCAGCCACTTCACAGTTGCCACTCTAGAAAAAAAAAGGGAGGAGGGAGTATGTTATGCACAGGGAAACAAGTCAAAAATAAATTTCCCACATAGACATGAAGATGGTATAATTGCACAGTAACTGTACCACATGCTTTTTCTGAGTGCTTGAACTGATAGTCACTGCAGAATCCTGCATTAGACATGTGACCCAAATGAAATTAAACTCAAGGGATGAGGTTTCAGGCAATATTTCAAAGAAGCATATTAATTAAGAATTTGCAAGGTATATCAGTTCTGTGTTCCCTCCCCAATATTATTAGCTCTGCCTTCTCTGTAAGGAAAGGTGTGCTAGACTTTTGATTCTGCTTTTCTTTTCCCCCTTAACACTCACAATGCCTAAATTCCACTTGTGTAAGCTCCAAATGAAATGCATTCCCCATATGCTACTACAGCACCTTGATTTTCTCTTCCTATATATCTGTTTTAATGTGTTTAGGATTACAGTAGATATTTATCTCCTTCAAATTCCATGGAGGTTTATATTTTATTAGCTAGAAGTCACTTTCCCATCTAATAATCACCATTAAACTCCATACATATTCCTTTGATGGGAAAGATCAAGAGCTTATGTATTACATACACACACTACTTTGCAAATTTCAACTAATTACACAGAACATTTACATCTTGAATTGCTTGTAGAGACAGAAGTTGCCAAGGAGCAGTTTCAAACGCAGTAGGTGGAGAACCGTTTGTTAACTAGATATGAGTTCAAAGATATGGGACATTTCAGCTCACATTCTTCCCATTGCTTTTCTGTGATTCAATTTTCAATAAACAATTTGTAATAAAAGTTTTCATATGCAGAAATCAGTGAACTGCTTAATTAGTGTCTGCCTTATTCTTTCTTGATAGAACTGCTTCGTTGATGAGAAAATGGAATGGGCTTTTATTTGTATGGTTTTGAATTCATTTTATTTTATTAAAAACACCTTGCTCTTTCTGCCATAGCCAAGAAGATTTGCCAAATAAGATTTGCATTAAAAACTTCAATTACAATATGGTTATTGAAAACTGAATCAGAGACAAGAGATTAAAAGAATGTGAGATGAAATGCATCCCTGACTACTACCTCAAAGCACATGGTCCAAGAGAGTTTTGACAAGCCATAGTCTACAAACTCTTTCCAAAAGGATGGATCTTTTGCATCTATGAGGAAGACAGAGTTTCATAAGTTGCTTATGCACATTTCTTTTATTTTGTGTTGTTTAACAAAATTTATATATCACTTACTCAACAGAAAATCTATAAGTGGCTGACAAAAATACAAATTTTAAAACAAAAAGCAAACATAAGTTGACATTTTTCTTTCAAAATATAAATAAAACCAGCAATTTTAAAACAATTATTCTTAATAAAATTGATGCTATGGTTACATGACCATAAAGGCTTGCCAAAACAAAAAAGTTCCTGTAAAGTTCAAAAACTTATTACTGTGCTGGATTTATTTACATTACTAGTTGCTTTATAAATTGGCAGCCTTTCTATGCCATTTGCCAAGTTGTCTTTATTGCCAACGTGTCAATTTTTTTGTAGCCTAAAAAGGCAGTCAGTGGAGGCAGGTGGGGGCTAGCTGAAGGCCCCACCAACTTCAGTATGCCCTCAGCCAGCCCCTAACTACCTACCTTCCTGTTTACTTCCAGCCCAGGGGTAGAACTGCCTATCAGCTTCCTCCTCCATAATCTCAGGGTTGCCCTCTTAGAACTTTGCAGGCAGGAGTAAAGGGATAAAACACGAATTAGTTGGCTGCTCCTGTAAGTGGCTATGGATCAGTCTGAGCATAGTCTCCCTGCCTTCCGCGCTACCAGTCGCAATGGGCACCAGGCGGTACTGTAGACACCTGATTATCCAATCTTAAGTGTCACATTGCGACTTGAAAAGCACATTAAACTTAACAACTGATGTCCTTGTATGTTTTACTGTAGTTCAGGGTAACTTCTTGGGATACTCCTAGAATCACTGACCTGGACTCTTTATGAAGCCTTTGACACAAGATTTCTCACCTACATTAATTTTCTTATAATGTGGCATTTTTGTCCACCTCTTTAGGGTGCAAGTTCTTTTCAAACCAGCTGGTTTGGTCATAATTACACTTAGCTGGCTTCAGTCATAATTATACTTAGAAAAAGAAACTCCTAAGGGTGAAAAAAGCCCAAAAGGTATAACTTTCAAGCAAATGAGATCTTTCACAAAGAGATTTTCCAAATGGAAACTATTAACACCTATTTAACACAATTAAAGCATTATTTTCCAAAATGGCTTAACAGATTGGGGCTGTTGGATGGCTACTGTAGAAAACTCCAAAGGTTCTTTTTTTAACTCATTCAGGTCAGAAACCACAATGTTGTTGTAGTAGTAATCTACTATAATGTTGTGGCAGTTAAAACTGTGCAACGGAGAGAATCCCCAAAGAAAAGCTCCAAATTTAAACACCCACCTCTAGAAAGCTATTATGTATTTATTTACAGGCAATCCACTGGTGTAGGACTGTGATTTGGAAGGCTGCAACTGTGATAGTCACTAGAAATAGTCACAAACAAGAACTGTTTTGGGTTTTTGTTTTGTTTAAAAAGGCATTTTTAATAACATACCTTCCCACTCAATACATTGCCAATTGCTCTTGAGTTTGAAATCTGGGGTGGTACATGAAGGGCTGCTCAAAGCAAACATACTCCAAAGTTCTGTTGGGCATGCAGAATTCCTGATATTTACCTAACTGAGCACTGTGTATTGCAAACTAACTTCATACAAGCACCATGTGTCTATGGATCACCTTGTATGAAATGCCACTGCAATACTCTTCTGAAAGCTCTGTCCCCTCCTTTTTTAATTAAACGACATCCCTCTCCGGTTCCAATAGAAGCAGATGAGACAGTCCTTTGTGACAGATATATTCCATACCACACACTGGCTTCAAAATTTGGCACTTCTTTACAGAAAAATAAATGATGCAAAATACCTTTTTGGTTGTGCAGCTTAAAGGAAGAACCATTTTACCTTAAATGACTGCTACAAACCATGACAGTATTTTAGATTTCTATCAATGATCTTAGAAGTCTGGCAGCTCCCTCCCTCTTACAAGCAAACTGATAAAAATCTTTAAAACTAATGAAATAGAAAGGTAATTTTATGAGCTCAGTTAGATGAATTGAGAACAATTGGAAGCTGGTGTGTTTATGAAGACTAAAGCCCCCAAAGGAGCTATTTTTCTATTATGTGTAGAGTACAATAGATTATTTTTCCTGCGGTTGCTAAAAATTCAATAAAAGAATTAATATTGAGTAGTTGATCAATGTTTTGTAACACAATTTGTAAATACATTGAAGCTGTTAAAAGCTTTCACTGATAAATAGCATCAGCACATTGAAGTAGATCTTCATGTAATGTCTTACATAAATGTGTGGGTGTTTTAATTACAAACATGGCTCCTTTGACACAGCTCAGAATTGGTTTTTCTTTTCTTTTCCCCCCTCTCAGATGGTTACGGAAACAACCTATGGCCTTCATAATTATTTGTCTTGGAAAGACCACTAAACTTGAGGAAGCTTCCTCTTAGCACTCCCCTTGATAAAGGGAAGAATGGCTGTCATCAGAGTGGCTGGTATAGGTTTTCACCATGATCCTAGATTTCTGTGTAAGGTGTAGACCAGGGATATGTAGCCTTTTTGGAAACCTAATTGTTGTGGACACCACAAAATAACAATTTTGCTTAAGAAAACCCAGCAGTACTCAGAATCAACCCCTCCCCACCATAACAGAAGTTCACACACACACTAAAAACAAATAAAACAGATTAAGAAACAGGCAATGCAGCTTTAAAATAGGCAACACAGAGACCCTCCCCAAAACATCAGAAAAGCCAAAGCCCTTTATTTGTATTTTTTTTAACTGGCACTAGGCCTATGCAGGCAACAAGTAGAGATATCCAAACACACTACAGTGCCCACAGGTAGTACACCTAAGCTCCTCAGTTGTAGATACTGATAATCTCTTCCTAGAAGAAGAAGAAGAGCTTGGATTTGATATCCCGCTTTATCACTACCCTAGGGAGTCTCAAAGCGGCTAACATTCTCCTTTCCCTTCCTACCCCACAACAAACACTCTGTGAGGTGAGTGAGGCTGAGAGACTTCAGAGAAGTGTGACTAGCCCAAGGTCACCCAGCAGCTGCATGTGGAGGAGCAGGGAATCGAACCTGGTTCACCAGATTACGGGTCCACTGCTCTTAACCACTACACCACACTGGCTCTCTTAAGATTGCCTCTGTAGGGAATCCACTGCTGCAAAGGACCTAAGAAATGGAGTTCCAAATGTTTCCCAGCTTAATCAGCCTAGATTAAACATATTGGGAGTTGTATTTCCTAGGGCTTCTGGTGGCAGTCTTCACTATGCTAGGAGGAAATGTACCAGCATCTAAACAAGTGCTCTTGGAGGCTGAGAGAAGCCCACAACAGCTTTCACTGAAGATAACCCAGTTTCTCCAGTTTGGCTGCAGTGTAGGGATGGATGAATCTCTCCATTTAGGGTTTTCTCTATTTCTGTGTTGAAGGGAGGGGCAGATGGAGAAATCTGTATAAAGAATCATTTGTATAATATTTCTGCTTCAAGAATTGCTGGTTTTTGTGTTAGGATGTATTTTTATTGTTGTGACCTGTCCTGAGATCATTTTGAGGCTGAAGGATGGGACCTAAGCATTCTAAATAGAAATAAAATGTACATTTATAATAGTGCAGAGCTAATGGTAGTTACCCACAGTGTCACAAACATGAAACATGCCAGGTTTTCAAGAGCATCACATACACATTGATCAAAATGAACATTAAGGTTCTGTAGTAGCAAGACTAGTCACTGTTTCTACAGTGTCTAAAGCACAGTTTGCACCAAACAAATGTGAATAACCCTAATAACGATAAAGTTACATATATTTTTGCTCTAACCTTATAGAGAAACAATAAAAAATTCTTATGCGGTATGTTAACTTTCCAGATAATGATGGTTTCATAAGTTCTGGCCCTGCCAGTGCATACTGAATACTCCAGTAAGTTTGTGGCTCATCTTTACTTGAAAAGAAAGATGAAACAACTTGCAGTAGTCTGCCATATGTGAGCTTCTGAATGCAAAGCTCCCTAGTCCACATTTCTTTTGAAACTGTATCTCTTTCAGTCTACGGTGAAAATTCTTAAGTATCACCAGGACTACTAAAGGTCAAAAATCACTTCACTCTAATGATTTATTGAATACGCTTGATTTCATTGTTTGATAGCCATTGATCAATGAATTATTGCTGGTCTTGCCCACAGATTTATTATCTACAGCTTTCCTTGAAATTTTACATTTCAGACTACAGTTTGTATATTTTTGTCAAGGAACAAAGAATGTATTTACTGCAAGGGGCACACCTATGTAAAAAAGAAGTACCGTATGCTGTGCAGACCAATGGTTCCCAAACACCCAACCCCTGCCCAGGACCACATGAAAATTGGTGATAGTTTAGGTGCATTTTGTAATGATTTTTCTGCCTGTTATAGCCATGCTGTGCTAGATGCTGTATGATTTTAATTGTATTTTAACTGTTTCTTTTATTTCTTATATTGCATTGCATTTTGAATTCCATCCTATGCAAAATAAAATAAGCAATGAAGATACAATTAAAATCCAATGTGAAATTAAAAAACAACAACTGAATAACCAAAACAGACAATACACATGAAGAGAAAAACAGTAACAGAATAATATAGAAAAATCAATGTGAATATTTAATGCAGACATCCTATGGACAATCTGAATGAAGCTCCACAGACTACATTTTGGGAACCCCTGCTTTGGACTCAGTAAGCCTTGAACTCTTAAAACTCATTATTTTTCTCTGTAATCTTCACACCCCTTAATCTGTACTCAGTTGCTGCACAGTAAGCTTTGTTGGAAACCCCAGTACTAACTGTGAATTGCTCACTTCAGATTCTTTATCTACCATTACCTAGATATACAAGTGATTCACTGAATTGTAGCCAGTGTTTTTTAGAAACATGTACTTCCTCGAAACTTTTTAAAATTATGTTTCACCCTGGAATACTTCTCCCTGCCCCCAGCAAGTTGGCACTCCATAGATCAATGTTTAGGAGATCGGTATTTGTAATGGTGTAGCCGTGGGGTTATCAACCCAGGACCTGAGGGTGTCATGGCCTTTGGAAATGCATTAATTAACTTCTCCAGGGGGCCCTAAACTCTGGACTTTTTTTTCTCTGGTACTGGAAAGTTATGAAGCAAGATGCTCAAGTAACCTTCTAAGAGATTTCTGTTAATTGAGCCAGTCTAAGCTACTTCCAGCTATCAGTGCTTTTAGCCGATGAGTATAACTTCGTTGCACACCAGGCAATGGGAATTCCTAGGGTCCAAAAGAGCTGCTATTTCTCCCTTCTACTGAGTGCATTCTATCTTCTTTTTCTGTCTTCACTCTTTTCTAGAAATCCATGGAATCTCCATAGTTTGTCCTCCTTTCCCCCCTAGCAACCAGGAAGCATCTTTCCTATGATTCATTTGTCTGAGACCAAGTACGCCCTAGAAGTTAATTTCTATTAATAGTATTACACAATAAGGGTGGATGTTAAACAAGCCCATCCAAAAAGGCAACTGCAAAATGTGGAAACTTTGCAAAAAGTCCCCTGCTGTGCAGAAGCTGGTGTCCAGGCACTTATTCACTGTACATTTAGCATACAGTACAGCAGTATACATGTCTACTTCAGAAGTAAGCTGTATATGTTTAATGGGGCTTACTCGCAGGTATATGGGTATAGGATGGTAGGCTTAGGCCAGGCATGGCTAAACTTGGCCCTCCAGTTGTTTTGGGACTACAACCTAGCTAACAGGACCAGTGGTAAGGGATGATCTTAAGGCAGCCCTGTTCAGGGAAGTTTTTAATATGTAATGCTGTACTGTTTTTAACACTGATTGGGAGCCGCCCAGAGTGGCTGGGGAAACTCAGCCAGATGGGCGGGGTATAAATAATAAATTATTATTATTATTATTATTATTATTATTATTATTATTATTATTATTATTATTATTATTATTGGAACTGTAGTCCCAAAACAGCTGGAGGGCCAAGTTTGGCCATGCCTGGACTAGGCTTTGGTTTAGGGCTGGTTTGGGGAAAAACAGGGTTATTGTGCCTGTAATAGCTATATAATCGGGATCAGCAAGACATACTGTAGTTGACTTCCAATGGTAATCATTAGATGTTCTGGCGGGGGATGGGGTAGAGGCGAGAATTAGCAATGACTGTCTTCCCTTTAATTTTGTGTTAGGCCATGCCCCCACGGCAGCCTTGTTGTGCTATTCCAGGCCCCTCATTTAAAACATTTTGTGACTATCACCTACAGCATCCTATCAAAAATTGAAATGCTCTGGCTAGTCTACAGAGTGTGGTGACCCCTGGTGTAGCCTGTTACTACAGTATAGGATTGAATTACATTCACTGCTGATGCTCATCACATTCAAGGATCGGTATTTTAAAGAATGTGCATCAATACTAAAAAACAAAAAACAAAACCCACTTGCACAGTTCAAAAAATGTAACTATTTATTAAACTCTAAACACAGTCATTGTGATTTATGGGTGTACGAGCTAAAATATGAGATTTGAGACATGAGTGGATCCCATGAAATTCACAGTACTAATTCCAGCTGAGCTCAGAAGAATTGTAAGAGGCAATAATATATCCCTATGTTGACTACTTTGAATTCCTGAGGACACCACACCCTTGTTCGTAAGTGAATCTTTGCAACTCATTACTGAGTAAGTGTACTGAGATCATAGCAGAAGAGTAGAATTATGGAGGCATTTGTGCCATAGAATTATACAAATAACATTGTGAAAGGCCTAATGGTAAGATACCATATAATTATGTGTTAATTTAAAAGCACAAATTTGAAGACAAAGATCAAGCTGATTCAATTTTAATGGAAACTGAATAGGGAATTTAAAAAATAAAATAAAAAATACTGTAGCAATAATAGGGAAACATTTATACAATAATCATTTATAACTTGCAAAAATAGTTTTGAAGTGTTAGTTTCCAGCGGGAGAAGAGCCGCTGAATGGAGAGGAGAGAGGGACAGAGTGCCTCCTTCTTTAAAGGAGCAAAGCGGGAGAGGAGAGGAGCCGCTTACACGAGTGTAAGCGGCTCCTGTCCGGTTGGCTCCTTTAAAGCAAGCAGGCTCTCTGTATCTCTCTCCTTCCGCTTTGCTGGAAATAGCAGAAAAGATTTTCAGCTCACGAAGGGGGGGGGCGAGGAGGGAGAGAAGCAGAACCTGCTTGCTTTAAAGAAGCAAAGCGGGAGAGGAGAGGAGCCGCTTACACGAGTGTAAGTGGCTCCTGTCCGGTTGGCTCCTTTAAAGCAAGCAGGCTCTCTGTCCCTCCTCCCCACTCAGCTCGCTAAATTGCAGCAAAGTTTTTCAGCTCGCTAAGCCGGGGGATGAGCCGGGGAGGAGGGAGAGAAGCAGAGCCTGCTTGCTTTAAAGGAGCAAAGCGGGAGTGCAGAGGAGCCTTCTCCCTTTATACCCCTCTTCTGCATTATTAGCAGCATCCTTCTCCACACACTCCACGCGTGCTCCTTGTCCCTTGAGTGCTTTTCCTTCCCTCCCCACTTAAAACGTGGTTACAAAGCACAGATCCACATGGATCCTCAGGATTTTTGCACTGGGTCACTCCAAATTCACCATCAGATCACATAGCATGTCCATGGCTACAGCTTGCACCAAAAAAATCACACACCCACTGTTGCCTGGGGCCGCAGTGGTACAAAAACGTGGTTACAAAGCATGGATCCACACGGATCCTCAGGATTTTTGCATTGGGCTACCCCAAACTCACTGTCAGATCACATGTCTGTGGCCACAGCATGAACCACAAAAATCATACATCCACTGTTCGTTTAGAATATTTTTTTTCTTGTTTTCCTCCTCTAAAAACTACATGTGTGTTATGGTCGGGTGCGTGTTACCAAGCGAAAAATACGGTATTTTACAGGATAGCAGCACATATCGTAATAAAAAATGAAAGCTATGACACATTCAAATGTACCCTGAGAAGCTGACCCAGCTCTAAAGTCTGACTCTGTTCTTAATTGCAAGGCTTTTTTTATAAAAGGAGACTAAATGCAATGGAATCTAAAGTCTACATACACTTCTGTCGGGGGGGAAATGGAAAATGAACTATTTAGAAACTAGACGTTGCATAGTTAGGAAAAACTATATCAAATGTAGTCACTTTTCTAAAATCTGAAAGAATTATTGCACATTTAGATGGCATGGGCATACATATTTTGCCTCAGGAAACTTAAAGAGCCATCTTATTTAAGATTTCTGAATAAATGTTGCACAAATATCAGGGGGAAAGATGTAGATTAATAGATACTGCCTTCTGTGGGGAAAGGAAATCTTCATTTGTCTGGTTTATCCAGTACTGTATGGTCTTTTCTCTCTGCTGTGTGAAGGGCCTGAAAATGTGAGAAATGGGTCCTTGAAAGGACACAACCACCACCACCCTCAAGGAAGGAAGGAATAACCGTTATGCACAAAAAAGGCATACAGTCTGAGATCACACACATTTGCTCATAAAAGCAAAAATATGTTTGCTGAAGATCCCCCCCCCCCATTACTTGGCCAGTTGCTGGACCTTTTTTGAGCGTTGTTTGTTTGTGAGGTGGTTTCAGCATGTAGAAGTAAAAAATTTCCCTTTCCCAGTAGCTGCCATTTTATACAAATGCACCTTAGAACACTGTTATACGGCAATGTCCCCTTGTTCTAGAATCATGTAGGAGGAATAGTATTGGCCTTATCCGACCACAGTAGCAAAATTAGTGGTGGAAGGCCAAAGCAGAGACAAATAATGGAAGCGGTAGGCTTACCTTGCCCTCCTTCCCCCACATCCTAAAATTAAAGTGAAAGATCACATTCAGCATAATCCTAGTTATAATCTTGTCCCACTATGTTCAATGGGACTTTGTAAATAACACAATTTTGCTGACCACAAACTCTGCCTTCCCTAAGTGAGTGGAGTCTTGCCTATAATGTCATGCTGAGGTCTGGAAGTGGTACGTTGCTGCTGTAAGCCCAACCCAATTGTAAGACAGGCCACTGTCTTCCTCGGAGCTTTACTAAGCTGCACATGAGTGGCAAAGAAACTTGTAAACCAATTATATGTCTCAGTGCTTTGCAATCCCTTTTATGGCTCAGCATGAGTCAGATTTCCCTTGAACTTCTCCACAAACTCTGTAAGGATGGTGGGGATTTCTCTTGACTCTGAGCTATGGATATCCTTGGAATGCAGTTGAACATATTGCTGATTTTCAGCCTCTGTGGCTCAGTATGAATTGGAGAGATTCTCCACACCCTTCTCTAGAGCCTGAAGGGAATAGAGTGGTACCTCGGATTACAGACACTTCAAGTTACAGACACTTCAGGTTACAGACTCCACTAGCCCAGAAATAGTACCTCGGGTTAAGAACTTTGCTTCAGGATTAGAACAGAAATTGTGCAGTGGCGGCACAGCGGCAGCAGGAGGCCCCATTAGCTAAAGTGGTACCTCAGGTTAAGAACAGTTTCAGGTTAAGAACGGACCTCCAGAATGAATTAAGTTCTTAATTCAAGGTACCACTGTAAGGGTGAGACAGTCCAAAGGGTCCATTAAACTGGTGACAAAACATATTCCTTTCTCAGTGTCTCTTGTCATGATGTGTTCCAGGGAGTGTCAGCAAAACAAAATACCAAGGGCTGGCTAATACCAACTTGGCATTTTTAGATCCTGGATTACTTCCACATAAATGTGCATAGGATGACAGTATTTAAGTAAGGGAGAAGGAGAATGGAAGGGATAAGAATCCTAGCAAGAAATGGTACAAAAATGTGTAGGCAAACAGCCTAGCTACTTGTAATTTCAATAGCCCACCACCTTCAGGAAAACAGATGTCCAATGGGTTTTATGTTTGCCACCTTTGATGGGATATAAATTTATTAAATAAGCAACAAAAAATATTTTGGTTGTTAGTCAACAAAATATCAACAGTGCCAGAAATTCACTCTCCTTGTCTCATCCAACTCACCATTCTCCTGCTGTAACCTTGGTGTTAAAATTAGTGCACAATGAAGAGTCATGCTTCTACCCAGCCCCACTTCTCCAGCTGCTGCACAAAGAAAACATTGTCAAGCTTGGCAAACGAGGGCAGGATTTTACTTAGTTTTATTGTCAACTGCTTCCTTCAGAGGGGGAAGGCCAGATAATTGCCTCCTGTAACCCTGCCTAATTCTTGTGGGTCATTTTGGCATGGTGGAATTGTTTTTTCCACAGTCAGGCACTTTCACAAATTCCTTACATATGAACTGAGGGGAAATTTCACATTGCAGTAAATACTAAAACCATTAAATCATCAGTATACAAATCTTCCTTCAGTTGTAGCATAGTTAAGCAGATTTTGGGGTAGTGATGGTTGCCTCCCCCCGGGGAAAAAAAACTATTTAATTATTTAAGTCATCAATAGACCTCTTACTAACAGCAGAACTTGAAGTGCTTTATATTTTTTTAAAGTCCAAGTATATAATATATATTAAACACAATCTCAATAATTTTAAGGAGGAAATTTGTATATATAGAAACATAAGACAACACAATATCCATATACATGATAATGATATCAATAACCAGATTTTTATGTTACCTCAGTATTGTGTTTCCAGAAGTTCAGAGCAGTGCTCTCGAACCCAAACCACAAAAACTAAATTAATATGCTATTGAAAACTACTGCCTAGGAATCATAGAAATGTAGAGTCATCTAGTCCAATCCCCTGCAATGCAGGAATCTTTAAAAGAGTGTTAGACAAATTCATAGAGAGGGCTATCAGTGTCTACTAGCCATGGTGGTGGTGACAATGCTTCTGAATACCAGCTGATGGAAACTTGCAGGAAGGGAAACAGTGCTTCTGTGCTCATGCTCTGCTCCTAGTTTTCCCGCAGGCATATAGTTGGCCACTGTGAGAACGGGATGCTGAACTCAATGGGCCACTGGGCTGATCCAGCAAGCTCTTCTCTTGTTCTTATGCTGCTTGTACTATCTAATGTTTACTTGAGCACAAACCCATTCCCCCCTGGACTAATGAATTTTGGCAGATGGAATATTATTACTCTTCTTAGTGCATTTTATTGGAGACTAGCATACTGCAGGTGTTTACCAGCTAATTATGGAAGTGTACTCATGCTTAACAGTAGTTAATTTTACTCTACTTAAAAGGCTAAAACAAAAATGAGAGCACCATAGGGCTTGAGATATGCAGAACATCCCTTAAAAACCTTAATGCTTGACATTTACTACTTATGACTCAAATGTTACATTAATTATTCTGCACTCGAATTAGTCACTGAAATAATAGATGGCTGTGTAAAATTGTATGCCCTTAGTTTTTTATGTTTATATAATGCATAATATGTATGTGTGTATATATACATTTTCTGTAGTGACATTAGCATTCTTTGTAAACTTGCTTATAGTTTTGCAGTAGAATTTTGAAGGAGTTTTGTTTGGGGTAACCTGGTGCGAAAAGAGATTTTAAGCTCACTCTTGCTTACTGGGCAAGGCCTACTCAGCACACCAACTCTGGGAGTGCTCTGTCTGTCTCCTCCACCTCCACTGCCTTACAGTGATTCCTTACAGTGAAGTGATTCCAGGGGTTTGGCTATATACAATTTGTGTGTATACACGTAACCCTTGGAACCAAACCCCAACAAAAGATGAGGCATTACTTTACCCAGCTCCCCACCACCACCCTGCCCCTGAATTAAGCAGTAGCTGTCCAAAAAAATTCATAAATATTTAAATATCATTTGTTTCCCTGGGAGCTCATGGAACCCTGACTTTTTTTGTGTGATGAGCATGGTAGCAAGCCAAAAGTTTGCCTCTGCCCCCACATGACCAAGTATATTGCATGAAATATAATCAATGAACATGTTTACAATTTTCTGTCACCAAATTAAGACCACACTCCTTCCTATCCTATTCCACTGTTCGACAGTGGAATTTGCTGCCAAGGAGTGTGGTGGAGTCTCCTTCTTTGGAGGTCTTTAAGCAGAGGCTTGACAACCATATGTCAGGAGTGCTCTGATGGTGTTTCCTGCTTAGCAGGGGGTTGGACTCGATGGCCCTTGTGGTCTCTTCCAACTCTATGATTCTATGATTCTATCCTACTAAAAAGGTTCGAGTGCCCACATACATTGGATAGGTTTCTTTGTACACGGCTACCCTACAACTGAAATTTATGACAGGCAAGAGAGTTCTATTCTCTTCCTCATAGATTGTGGGCATACTTGTTTAGAATTTTCTGTTATTAAATTAAGGAAGATCTCTGTTTTCCTTATCAATAAATGAAACACAGTCTGCAGATTTATTTATTTTTTAAATGTATTCAGATTGCGAGGTAGACAGTATTTTCTTAGCAGCATAAGTAACAATGTCTGTTGGATCAATATCCTTATGAATATCAAGAGCAACTTGTGGCTTGGATTAGGGTCACTGAGGCATCTAGGTCCCATTGTGGTTCTGGTAAATTAGTCAGAGTGCA
This sequence comes from Podarcis bocagei, assembly GCF_964188305.1. NCBI lineage: Eukaryota > Metazoa > Chordata > Lepidosauria > Squamata > Lacertidae > Podarcis > Podarcis bocagei. Next base: position 62,190,580 of record NC_138130.1, on the reverse strand, counting down.
GCAAGTTACGTTTTGATTTAGGAGAAGCCACTCAATACTGAATGGTGTTTTTTAATGTTATATTCCTTGATATTTTATTAGAGGGTAGTATACACTTTTATAAACAAATAAAAAACCACTATTTTTTACTGGTCTCTGGATTGATATCATTTCCAGCTTTCCACATTAGTATGCTTACAGAGGTACTCTTTGTTAATAAAAATAAAGGTATAGTTGGATAGCAAATGCATGTGTGACAGGGAATTATCTTGGCTCTATTCAAACAGGGAGGAAAGGGGAAAGGGCTTGCTCTGCCCAGCAAACTAAGTAATTTTTACCCTACCAATCCTGTCTAGGTATATTGAGTAGCTGTTCATCCCTTTTTGCTTGCAGGGAGTATAATCGCCTTGAATACTGAAGCTGATTATGAAAATTACTCCTAGATTACATTGCAAATGGAACATCATAATACACTTTTTATTCTGCTTCCCAGCGTGCAGTAGGTGGTGGACAATCCCCTCACATGCTATAGTAGGTTGGGGGTGGCGGTTCTCTGAATATGATCCCATCACTCTGCTCAGCAGGCAGATAGATCCTTTTCACACTGTAGCACATCTCTTGTATCTCCTTCATTCTTTACACTTCACATCTTCAGGTTTGGAATTGAGCTTTTTCTACCGCTAAAAAAGAACAATATATGCAATAAGCCATCTGTTTCATGCTGTTTTCTTGTATATCCTAAATATGTTTTGTGTTTCCAGATAGCTACATTTCGATAAGATCGCTATACGTTTAATTTTTTATTATTTTTATACCACTTTTCTGAAAGAATACCATACAAAGCAGTGTATAGAATTAAAAGCATATTCATTTTACTTTTGTTCCATTTTATGTTCCAATTTATTTATTCCATGTTTTCTTTTCTTTTTCTTTTGTTTGTAGTTGTATCTGGTAAGTTGAAATTTTATTGGCCATCTTCTAATCATCGTTATCCCTGTGAATGGAACATCTCTCCCTCTTTCCATCCATACCCCTCCATATTCGTCAACAAATCAGCTTCCATCTTTCACTTATAATTGATTGGACAGACTGCAAAGAGCAGATTCTGCATGAAGTATGGGTAATTTTTGTGGCAAGCATCAAAGGTAATGGCTTGCTTATTTATATCTGTTTTAATTATGTTTATTTCTTATTTCTAAGTTGTGTGTCTGGTCCATTCTCACCTTGATACATTCCAAGTGCACTAAGGTGTGCAAGTCCTTGATAGTAAAAAAAAAAAATGTTGCACATGAATCAAAGGAATAAAATTTTGTTTTTGAATTTTACACTTCATTTTTTCATATCTGCTGTTCAAGAGATTTTTAAAGAAATAAATACTTTGCATTCCTTTCTTTTTAGTGCTAATATTAACAACAACAGTTCGGGTTATTAAATTTAAAAATGTAGTTTAGTTGACTAAAGTTTGAATCGGAATTTAAGATGTTTCATGAGCTTGAAGGCGGACTGCAGAGGCAAACCATATTTATTGTCCCTGCACCATCCCTAGGAGAAAACTGCCTAATCTTCTAGCTGCCTTGAAATCTAGCAGAAATAAAGAGTTTTTATTTTTAATTGTGACATCACTGTGATGTTGCTTGAACTATAACTGAGGGTAATGCCTGAAACATATCTGTACATCTTTTAAGGTTTTGGTTATGTTGATGAAATGTAATGAATTGATCAAATTAAAGCCTAATGAAGTAAAATATTTTTCATTATTTTGCAGCTCTTACAATAACAGCAGAGTGTATCTGGGCCCATTCCAACAGTTATAGTCACCACTTTATGGTGCCTGCAGCATTAAGTATAGCAAAAGTGAGAGTTAAGGAAATAGCTGCAGCATACATTGCTGTGCACTTCAGAATTCAGTAAATGCTAAAGCACTTTGAATTATGATATAATTACTTGTTGGATAATGTTAATGGAGCTTTGGTGGTAGTATAAATAGTTGCTAAATGGATTTGTTGGCAATTGCATCAACAGAAAAGGCAGCCAAGTTAATGAATTGAGAATGTGGATATTAATCCATACTTTCAGACATGAATGAAAGTGGTTGTATGGTTTCATCACTGTGTATCCAAATTGCAATTCTACCGTATTCTTTTATTGCACCACCACATTCTAAAAATGAACAGAGGAAAACACACACACACACACACACACCCCTACGTCTTTTGAGGTATGCTGGATTCACATTGTTTAAATTATATTCAGTGCAGGCTTTGGAGAACTAGTAATGCGCTCCTAAGTAAGTGTTGCTGATGATCATCTGCATGCTCGTCAGACTACTACTTAAACATAAAGCTTTAATGAAAGAAGCTAAATGAAAGCACCATCATGACAGAAGATAAATGTATAAAATTGTGCATGGAAAGGCAAATTCTCTTTTAAAGTCATCCAAGTTTGTGGCCACTGCTGCCTTCTGTGGTGTAACTATGTGCTGTGTGAAGAAGCAATTTATTTCACCCAGCAAATGATGTTCATGAGTTCTGCTTATGAGAGAGAGAAAAAAACTTCTCCATCCACTTTCAAAGTGACTTACGGTATCTCTGATACATACAACTGTACTGTACTGTTAACAATACTGTGAATTTTTAATGAGTGCTAGGACGTCAGCTCCTGCACAGCAGCAGGCATGCTTAAATCTATTTGCAAAGATTTTACATTTGCCTTTTTTTGGCTGGGGAGAGGGAATTTTTTAACATTTACCCACATTTATTGTGCTGTAATATTTGCATAAAGTAACTTATAGGGAGCACCTGATCTCAGATGAAGCCACCATAGGAAAGATGCATCCTGGTTGCTAGTGATAAAGGAAGGGGAAACAGCAGCTCTTTAGGGCCATAGGAATTTGTATTTTCTGGTGTCCAAACAAGTCTGACTTCATTCATTGGCTATAAAAACTCAGGTGGGAGCAGCCAAGCTGTCTCATTTCACAGAAATCACTTAAATGGGTACCTGCCTAGTTTGTTCCTTTCTTTCTAGATCTTGAGACATAATTCTTTCAAAATATGAAAACTCAGGGTCTGCCCTCCTACTTGGAAGTGCCAATGGCCACCATTCCAGGCACCATGGTGACCACAGTCACTGTTGTTGACCCCCATTTTAGAATCTACCTTGTTAGAAGATTTTTAATCTTTAAAGTATCACAAGCCTTTTTGTTCCTTTTGATGTTACAGGCTAACATGATTCACTCCACGAGGAGACATTCCTGATGTTAGTTCAAAAGGTTTTGGACAGTTAAAGTTCTGTATATCTCGGTGGTCGTCCCCTCTTTCATTCTTATGGTTCCGTAACACAAATGTGCAAATGTTTATCAAGAGAGGGATTGCTACACTGACACTATTGCAGCAATTTAGCCTTGAAAGTAGTCTACATTAAAGTGTATAGTCTCTTAGTGAGAAGCTGGTACAACTTTGTGAACAGAGCACCATTGTAGATCATTCCTATCTTAGCAGGCCAAAAATTCCACTGAGTAGCATCACTTTTCATCACTGTTCCTAACACCCAAAACCCTCTACAAACAATAAACCTCAATATTACTAATCCTTGTTTGCCTTGTTAGTACACTTTCCATACTCTTCTGTAAGAGTTTATAAATATAAAATCATATATTTTCCCACCACAACACGATTTCCTCAGGCATCCACAGAAAGCTAATCTGCTTGCAATAACCAAAAGACTTCATAAGGCAATTTTGTTCTTCAGCAGTCAGACTTCTAATTGTTAACATAAATCTGATAGTTTAGAGCCCATTTACCTAATGCTGAACTTTAGACAGCCTGGTTTTCTGTGAATCTCATCACAGTATAAGATATTTATACACTTTAAAAAAAACAACAACACCCTGCCCATATCGACCCTAAAAGAATTTAAGTTTTGTGATTCTTTGGCATTTATGCTACAGGCAGCTATAACAAAATACCAACAATATAAAGTGTTTTTGGATAAATAATGATGGGGGGAGCTTAAAAGCCCAACCTACATTTGATTGTGAGATGCCTTATCACAATCAGTAGGGGTTGAGAAAAAATCTTTTTTTAAATAGTAAAGGAGTGAAAGATCTGAAAAATATAAATCAGCAAGATCTCATTTAAGCCATTGTTTCTGCAGCATAAGAGGGTAAGCTGAAACAGGGTTTTAAAAAGAATATTTTCTACTCTAGTTCAGTCACTGTGCCTAATATACTTAACTGCCATAGCTTAATGCAACTGACATAATTTTTGACGTTCTATTTACTGCTAGATGAAGTGGCCATTTAAGTCTGTATAAATCAAACAGTTTGGACAATGCTGGCAGTATTTATAATGTCACGATGAGCAGATGTTTCAAATTTGCCTTCATTTACATATATATTTTGTTTGAACATGCCCTTGCCTATGTAAATGAAGGAGGCATTCTGCTTCACCGTTGCTTTAAATTCATTCCTCTTCAGTAATTGCATTGAAGATTTTTAAATGGTTATAATTTACTCAGTAGCAATCCTAGGGCTTTTGAGTTAAATTGAATTTTTTTCCTGAGCATTTCATCCTACATCAGAAATCAAGCCTCTTATTGAAGCTATTAAATGACTTCTGAACTACAGTAAATCAAAGATGATGACTTTTGTGTATCTAACCCCTGAATTTGCAATCATTTTGTGGTTTTTACTTTAAGAGTACATAGTACAGTGATGTGAGGGAATTTTTTCTTTTCTTAGGCTGTGACTGATAAAAATGCCTTCAACCTTTTGTCCTACCAGCACTTTACCACCAAACTACGCTCTCAAGAAGAGTTACTGAAGGCAATTGGGCTGTGTGACGCTTCAGTTAAAGAGTGTCTGTGTGTACACACACACACACACTTATGGTTTTAACAAACAGGTGTGTCTATAAACATCAGCCCTAGTTAAAACAGTGTTGAACCTGAGCACTATAGTCTTTATTTTAAAAAGGACCTTTCTGTGTATGAGTTAGATGTGATGCACAAGACCCTTACCAGAAAACCATTCACCTCAGCCACGAATTAATCGGTGTAATTGTGTTGTCTTTCAGAACCACCACATTTTGTTGTGAAACCTCGTGACCAGGTGGCTGCACTGGGCAGAACTGTGACTTTCCAGTGTGAAGCAACTGGAAACCCTCAACCAGCAATATTTTGGCGAAGAGAAGGAAGTCAGGTAAAACGAACTTTCTGAAGCTTTGCCAAAGCATCTAGATCAGTGTTTCCCAACCGGTGTTCCGCGGCACACTAGTGTGCCGTGAGACACCGGCTGGTGTGCCGTGGGAGGGAGGCGGGCGAGAGGCGGCGGCGAGAGGCGGCGGCGGCGAGGATCCGCGTCGAGCCGGGGCGGCTCCGCGGTGGTGGTGCCGAGCGGCGGGGCAGCGCGCGCAAAAGGGAGGAGCGCGAGACAGCGGAGGAGGAGGAGGCCGGCATGTCCGGGCAGCAGCAGCAACAGCAGCAGCAGCAACTCCCGGCGACGGCTCCTCCTCCGCCCGCTATCGCAGCCGCCGCCGCCTCAGCTGCCGCCGCCGCCTCAGCTGCCCTCGCTCTGCTGCCTCCTCCCACCCCGGCAAGGGGGAGGGAAAAAACGTTCACTTTTGTGCGTCCCTCCCGGCGTGACGCTGCGCGCTGACGTCACGGGGCGGGGCTTTAATGGTGGTGTGCCGCGAGATTTTTTTCCGGTAAGCAGGTGTGCCGTTGCCCAAAAACGTTTGGGAAACACTGATCTAGATAACACAAGGCCCGTTTTTGTCTGCTAGTGCCCGGTGCTCTCCTGAACCAACATCCTCCAAGTGCCTGTTGGATGACTGGCTAAGCTCGTTTGATTCTTTTCAAAATATGTGTGTAGGCTCTGCCTACGTTACCTGGTTGTTGTAAAAAGTCAGGACTAGTAAAAAGTGTTTAATTCCTTGGCAAACTCAACATACATCCTGGCTTTACACAGACCCCTCTGTTCCCTGTCAATTGTCCCATGCAGGATGAAAAACCAGGAAGCTTCTCAAGAATTTTGTAGGCTGTAGTACATGCTTCAGGACTGTGTACAGTTCAAGATATTCCAGTTAATTTAAAAAAAATATAGCATGTGGCCTGAGACAGAATTTTCAGTCAAGCTAAGGGGGGATTTTAAATCAACTTTGTTGAACAGGTGCCAATGAGTAGCAAGAAAATGAGAAGGAAAAGAACCATGATAAGGATCTGTTAGTGCTTAGCATGAAATGAAACACAGTGTATCCTATTTGTTTGGAATATAAAGTTTAATTGGAAGAGAAAAGTACTAAAAGCCCTCCTCTATGAAATGAAGCATTTAAATATATTTTAGTTAGACACGGAAAAGTGAATCTGGCATTTGATTCCAAATGTATGTGAAATTCTGTTCAGATCAATTATAGTAGCACAATTTCTTTTTTGTTTCATCTGTGGTTTGTCATACAGTGTATGTCATGGATACAGGGAGGGAGGTTACTGTACTACAGGAATGTCCAAAAACCCATTGGGTATCAAGAGCTAGATGAATGTCAAGGCAAAGAGAAGGAAAACAAATAAAAAATACAAAGAGGTGTTTTTTAAAAAAATAATGTGAGAATAAAGATAATAATAAATGGTAGTTTCTTTCAACTGCCAGAAGTTTACTATTTCATATACTAATAAGCAGACAGCATTTTGTTAGTGTTTTTAGTAAGTTTATACTACGAAAAAGAGCTTGACATACATTTGAAATTATAATTCATATATTTGCATTATTACATGTGGTTTTACTCGTATCATATGTGATGGTTTTGTAACTCATATAATGTGTGATGGTTTTGTTCCAGAGGTCTATGCATAAATGCAAATAACATGTAAAGTCAGGAACCTCCAGAGGTGATTCCCCACCCCCACAAGGTGGAAGGCTGCTTACCTGGCCCTCCTGCTGCCTCTCCAAAGCACAGAAAGCCTGCAATCACAGCAGTGTGCTAGTGAGAGAGGGAAATAAATATATGGAAAATGTGTTTCCTCCTCTCTCCATTTACTTATTTATTTCTCCTCCTTATGTGTGCAATCACATAAGTAAACTTAGCATAAGATGCAAGATATCTGTATATGATAGAGATGTTTGATCATGTTTGCATGAAACAGAACAGATGGTTCAGTTCCTCTAGTCCAGTATTCTGCTTCTAACAGTGGTCAATGGAATTGATGGCTATTCTCCCTAGCACATAGTACTCATCTGAATAGTTTCCATATAACTATTATCAGTGCTTTTTTCTGGGGGGACGCAGGGGTACACATACCCCTAAACATTTTGGGAATCTAAGTTTGGCCTCATTGAGGGGCAGTATTTCAATATGGCTAGGAAACATTTTTTTTTAAAAAAAAAAAGCAGTGACAATTATGGATAATAAGCTAGTCATTTACTCCACAAAAATTGTCTAAAAGGAAAATAAGATACTCTCCCCTATATAAAAATAACAGTCTCCCCCAGCTCATGAAGAGAGCTACTATATGGCTTTAGATCAAAACCCTACCAAACTGCAGCAATAAAGCATTTGCTACGGTCTATTTTGACTGGTTCTACCTAATACCTGTTACGATATTGAAGCAATGCAGCCGCGAGCTGCTGGCAGCTTGAAAACAAAACATAATGGGAATGTTGGGACTGTTCCGTGGGAAATAGAGGGACAGTCAATTCACAGTGCAGAGGGCACCAGAATTAGCTCAGAGTGTAATATGAGCTGGACAGGAAGTGTTTGTTCTCCCTCAACTGCTGGAGTTTGAAATGAGCAGTCGTGTTTTCTGTAACGCTGCAAAGACAGAAATAAAGGCATGTAAATACATTTCTGTCTATCTCTTTCCCCTGCCCGGGGGGGGGGCAGGAAAGAGGGGGGGGTGTTCTTCTCACGCTGAGAAGGATCGCCTATCGCGACCTCTGCCTGGATCTTGCCGGGAAAGCAGACAGGGAGGTCAACAGGAGACCAAGCCGGGTGCCTGGGAGAGTTGTCAGTTTCTCCTGGTAAAGGCTTGATTTCCGACATCACCACCCTTCCCTTAAATATATTGGCACTTTTAAGTTTATGTTCACAGTTGTACGTTACAAACATCTGGTAATTAGCACTGGGTCTGCATATATCCTTGAGTATTGAATCAAAAAGAAGTTCAATGGGACATTCCCAAATAAGTGTGGTTAGCATTGCAGTCTTAGATATGTTGTTATAACCAATGTATTATTTGTTGTTGTGGCCCATGGGAATCCAAGTTTCAGTGTTTAGTCACATCTGTCTTGAGTGGTGGACTGTGTTGCAGCATCACTTTTGTATCTGAAAAATGGTCCTATACCCTTCGTAATATAGGGTATTCTGAATTTTAAAGTTGTATATATCTATGAAGGCTAATCCATCTAACTTGCTGATCTCCCACTTTTTCTCCTTATATTCCAGAACTTGCTTTTTTCATACCAACCTCCTCAGTCTTCCAGCCGATTTTCTGTCTCTCAAACGGGTGACCTCACTATTACAAATGTCCAACGATCTGATGTTGGCTATTATATTTGCCAGACTTTAAATGTTGCGGGAAGCATCACGACAAAAGCATACTTGGAGGTTACTGATGGTAAGGTGTTTATTTTAACATTGCTTATAATGTAGCAGAATGGTAGCTCTAGCGTGGTAACAACATGATTTTGAGTTTCTATGCTTTCTCCTATATAAGGTGTTTATTAAGGTGAAAATGCATTTGATTGCACTACACATAAGTATGATTTAATGTGGGAGAGACATTACTTGATAAGATTAATGTGTTTTTGCTTAGGCAATTGTAACTTAAATCTACCTTTCAAACTATCAAGCACTCATAGTGTGTTGAATCTGGATTTCTTGAAATGAGCTATACTGTAATACTGAAGTGTGGTTCAGATGTCAATATTCTTCTGATAAACCATGACATCAGATTAGGAACAAATTGTGTTCCTCTTCTCACAGTTCAGTCTCCCTTCATGTGCCTTATGCATCTTCTGGTAAAGATAATCTGGTTTCTTAAACCACAATTTCTCATGATATCTGGTGGTAAAATGTAGCATAAGAAAACCTGGATATAAAACTAGAATCAGATCCTGGATAATTAGACATGACAGGAAAATGTGGTATTGAAAAACAGAAGATCTTCCCTATATGGGAAACGTGTGACACGTGGCTCTTCCTAGTCAAAAAAAAAAAAAGTTTATTGGGCTGAATTTGTGACCTCTGAACTGCACCTGTTAAGTTTTATTGTGGCATTTATTTCAGTTCAAAGATGTCCCTCCAAAACAATAAGAATGCTGCAGCATCAGTCAGAAAATATAGAGCTTTTTAAGTGGAGCTAGAATCCACCAACTGATAGTGTTGCATAATAATTTTGATGAAATCTGATATTGGTTTGCACACATGTCAAGAAACAAATCAACTGGCTGATCATTGAAAAAGTTAACTCATTAATGGCATTAGAATCTAGATGAAGGAGGCTGGATTAGAGAAAGGGGCATCTTTCAAAGACGGTGGGAAATTTTGTCAGAGTTGTTTTCTCTTCTAAGGTTGATGGAGACAAGCATATGTCAGGAAGAGTCAAAGGCAGGGAACTGCCTTTTCTCCTTAAAAAAATATTGCTGGATATTAACACATATTCTGTAGTTGAACACCATATTATTGTCCCATGAATACTGCATGTGCTTTATTTTAATTACTTATTTAATTATCTTTAGATTCTTGTAAAGCCTGAAGCAACCACTGTTGCTTAGATGATTAGAAAATCGCTTCCAGTTGCATAAAACTTTTCTCCTTCCCTGTTGTTTCTTCTGCCAGTTATTGCCGACCGGCCTCCCCCTGTCATTCGACAAGGTCCTGTGAATCAGACTGTCGCTGTGGATGGTACTTTAGTACTCAGCTGTGTGGCTGCAGGCACTCTAATGCCAACAATTCTCTGGAGAAAGGATGGCACCCTCATCTCCACACAGGATTCCCGCATCAAGCAGCTGGAAACTGGTGCATTACAGATTCGATATGCCAAGGTAGTTTGAAACTGAAACCACACAATTCTTTTTAACTTTGCTTCTCTTTGGTGCTTGCCTTGAGGCCCTGAACATTGCAGCCTCTAATTTTAGAATTAATGAAATGTTAAATAACTGTATTAATATCATCTTTATTTGCTTCTTCGTGTCTTGAGATAGCTTATTCTGCATTCCCAAAGTACCTTAGATTATAACAGAGCCGCTGGCAAGTTATTTCAGTTTTCATAAGTAAGATTCTTCTAAGAAGAATTAATTTAGAAAACTGTTTAAACATAGAAGATGGGGTGGTGGTGCAGCAATGCTTAGGAATCCTTTTCTTTGGTGATTACTCATAGCCAAGTAAGATTGTCTTCCATGAACAAGGTCTTAACAGTGAGTCCATAAGTGACTGTGGAGGCCAATTCTGGATCCATGCATCCTTCCACAGTGGGGACATAGGTTTCCGGGTGGGAATTGATCACGGTGAGGGTCTGCCATATGTGCCTTCCCATTAGCTCGTTTCTCCCTTTAGTCCTGGTTGTAACCATAAATGTTTTGAATCCCTGTTTCACTTGCTAGCAGGCATGTGAACAGTAAACAAGCTCCAGTGTTTTCGCATAACGTGAAAGTTATACGATTGTATTGTTTCAAAATATTCTCTACAGTTTGTTTATTATAATTTCTCTACTAGCAGTTATCCCTATTGTCCTCGTGCTTCCTGCCCCCCCTTTTTTTTACTACCTATACATATGCAGGAAAGATTATTAAGATTAAAATAACCGAATACAGAACTGGCTTCCGGAGGGTTTATGGAAGCATGCTTGGTCAATGTGTTATTCCTTTGAGACAAGTTGTAGCAAAATGGTTTGCGTTTTTCCAAGGAATATGAACACCTGTTTTTACTTGCTAGGTGTTTTGCCTTAGGATAACTTGGTTCATGTAGTTAGGCCAAATGTAAAGACATCTTTTCATACAATACATTACCTGAAACCATGTAGTTACCTGCCCAAGCAACACTTTATGCCAGCACAGAATTACTGAACTCTTCCGTTTGGTGGTGGTGTTTTTTTAACTTTTAGATTGACCTTTTTAGAGTGGTTTAATCTTTAGTTGTGTGTATTTAGAGGCAGTTTCAGGTGGGCTTTGTCTAGTGTTTGACGTCAGGTGATTATACTATAGGCTGTCTGTGTTATCCAAATCAGTTCCAAAAACATTTTCAGCTTCAGCTGTGGACGTTAAAATCTTCCAATAATTCATATGGACAAGAAAATGGAGCAAAAACTAACATCATATTATTATATTATTATTTCTATTGTTATTATCAACATTTTTATTATTTTATGGTGGAACTGTGATGAAGTCCTCACTTAGTTTCTTTTCTAGCATAGTGACTCAATGGTATTTTCTCTCTCTGAAGAAACCTGTGATATAAGCAATTTTGGGGGCAAAGGGAAGCCCCTAATTCTCCTGCAAGCAGTTTCATTGATTAAGCATCTTGTTTTGTTGTTGTTTAGTCATGTCCGACTCTTCGTGACCCCATGGACCAGACCACGCCAGGCACTTCTGTCTTCCACTGCCTCCCGCAGTTTGGTCAAACTCATGCTGGTAGCTTCGAGAACACTATCCAACCATCTCGTCCTCTGTCGTCCCCTTCTCCTTGTGCCCTCCATCTTTCCCAACATCAGGGTCTTTTCCAGGGAGTCTTCTCTTCTCATGAGGTGGCCAAAGTATTGGAGCCTCAGCCTCACAATCTGTCCTTCCAGTGAGCACTCAGGGCTGATTTCCTTAAGAATGGATAGGTTTGATCTTCTTGCAGTCCATGGGACTCTCAAGTCTCCTCCAGCACCATAATTCAAAAGCATCGATTCTTCGGCGATCAGCCTTCTTTATGGTCCAGCTTTCATTTCCATACATCCTACTGGGAAAACCAACTTGTTTACCTTTAAACAAGCATCTTGTTTACCTTTTAGTAAAGAAGGATGGGATACCATATGGAATTTCAAATATCAGTCCTGAGCAGCGGTGGAACTGTCTTCCCTGGGTGTGCTGGAGCCAAGGAGCATGGAGGGCAACATGAGGACGCAGCAAGAGGGCAAGCACACAAACTTCCAATCAGTCTGTTTAGCATGGGCTGGAAGGGTGACATGGGGATGCAGCAGAGTAGGCTTGTGCCCTTCCAATCAGCCCAAATGGTCTGATTAGAAGGCCGCATGCCTGTTGCATTCTCCTGATGTCCTGATTGGAAGGCTGCATGCCTATTGCGTTCTCCAGCTAGCCCCACACTGCTTTGCAAGGCTGGGATGTGGGATCGGACTCACAAATCTGGAAAAAATAGGCCCCCTCACCCTGCACATGCTACGCCTCTGGGTCTTGAGGTCATCTCCCAGCCCACTCCATGCCCAGAAACTGCAATTCTTTTATTCACAGAAGTAAAAATGACATTCAAATAATTTGTCCTTTAACTTCATATGAAAATGCGTCGTTGCACTGTCCTTGTAGTAGAGTCATATCACACTCTCTTTAGCAATAGTTAATATTCCTGTAGGGTTTTTTTTCTGCAGGGTTTACCTAAAAAATTTCACAACTCAGTATTTTAAAACTTGGCAAGATTTACTTATAGCATTGTTTTCTAAATGGAACCTAACCTCTAGGAAATTATAATCCTCTATCGTTTCCTCTAGCAAACATAGCACGTGCACACCCTCTTCTGGGAACTGCTGCCTGTTTACTAATGATAATAATAACTTAATGGAGCTCATAGAAACAGAAGCTATCTCATGGGATGTTAGAGGGGGACGGGAAAGTCACAAGGCTATGCAATTTTGCCTCTGCATCACCAGAAAAGTAATTTTTCTAATTAATTTTTGTTAAAGATCTGATACAGCTTCTGTCTACAGGCAATTTAGGATCTGACCTATGTGTTAAAAGGCCACATGTTAGAGAGAAGCTACATGCACAGTGAAGACTTTAAAGTTTCCTAAGTGAACATCCAGTAAGCATTGTGAAGTTAACCGTAGTGCTTGGAAATATACAAAAACAGCATGAAGCACGTAGTTTTCAGAGACATATATAATTAGGTACACCAAAATGATTTTCTGAGCCTAGTATGCTATGGATGTATTGGCCCTCCTCAGTTCTTCACTGGCAATTTATTGGCAAGAACTCAGTCTAATCTACCTCACAGTGTTATTGTGAAAGGACAGCTCTGTACACAGCTTTGAGTTCTTAGGAGAGAAAGTAGCATACAAATACAATGCAGCATTCACAGACCATGTAAAGCAAAATAAAGAGGTACAAAGCCAGTAAAGCAGCTCTCCCCACTTCAATTGCTTTAATTTTAACATTCCACATTCCTGATATTTCACAGAAAAATAAAAGAGAAGTTTTCCAACCTTGAAAACAACAAAAACAAACAAATATTTTCTGTGCATGTGCAATTTTGCAACATTGGTTACCTCTCAGCCTAACCTACCTCACAGGGTTGCTGTGAAGCTAAAATGCAGAACTCACAGACTATGTAGAGAGAAATAAACATGCACAGAAGCAGGAAAGCATATCCCATGCTTTAACTGCAAAAATGTACAGTTCTGATATTTTATAGCAACCCTCCAAGTTTGACAACCTTGATAAACAATCAGAATTACTCAGAGCACAAGCAGCTCCTAAAAACAACAAAGCAGCAAAGGAATCATGAGGGAAATATTTTGAAGTACCCCCACTTCTGTCTTCAGAACTCCTGGGTCTCAACTCTATAGTTATCCTGAGTATGAGTCAGTGGGGGTTGCTGGGGCTTCCGTTCCCTCTTCCGGAGGCTGCAGCAAACAACTTTTTACGCACACACAGTAACCCAAGCAGGTGCCTGCAGCCACAGATCAGGCACCTGTGAGCTTCATGTATTTGCTATGCACCACTACCAGCAGTCTTTTTTCTTCTTCCCATTTGCTGGCTCACTCCTTCAACATGCCCGACCGGTGGGTCCTTACTGCTTCATCATTCCAGCTCCTTTCCAAAAGCTGGAGCACTGCAAAACAGCTTCCTTTTAGATCATCATATGTCCACATCTAGCACAGCTGAGAGCCAACTTTGTGTCACTGCGACCAGGCAGCCTACTCCAAAGCTGGGTTGAAGATAGCTCTGCCTAGTCATGGCCAGCTGCTGAGGTCTGGGCACTGGAGACAGGCAGCTTCTCAGTATCATGCCCCTCCAAACACTGGACCTGGTACAGCTGTACCAATCTCTTGGCTCTGCTGTTAATATGAAACTATGGAGGACACTCTCTTTATGTTACTTTAAATCCCCATCCTGCACTGCTCTCTTCTACTAAACAGAGTCACACATATATACCTTTTTGCAATCAAACTATATATAAATTTTATATGAAATAAATCATTTTATCCCGTTCATACGTCCCCCATCAAACACACCATCAAAATGTTGTTCATGTCATCCACACACTGCTAGAGACCCATTCATATACATATTCACATGTCCCACATATCATACCAGATAATACATACCCACTGAGCACCTCACATTTCTATACACGGACACATACACATAAGCGTCAATATAGTGGATGAATTTCCCTGACAAAAATTTCCCATCCCTGTCCCAAGTGCTTGGAGCGGACATGTGAAATGGAAATGAAGATACTATATGTCAGATGCTATATAGGAAACATGATTCTGGGTAACTTTCTAGATCTGTAGGGTCTTTCCCTAACCCACTTCTAAAGATCATATTTAGAGCCAAGGTGGGGAAACTGTGGCCCTCCTGCTATTGCTGGACCACATTTGCCATAATTTCTGACTGTTGGCCATGCTGGTTAAGGGGTATCCATATAGAAAAACATAAAAGTTTGTTTCAATCTCTGTATCTAAAGAAGGCATATCATCCACCAGGAGACCAGAAATAGGTTGTAGATAAAAGGGGATGATAAAATAAGCCTGCTTAAAAACCTTGCCCTTGTATGAGCTTTGAAAATTCAAGAGAGAGAGAGATCTCCCTGATGTCTTTGTGAAAGAAGCCATGGAGAGGAACTGAGACTACTGTCAAGAGGACACCTGCTGGCAGAAGCCTGATGTGAGCAGGGAGCCTGGAACTAGGACCAAACCAAGTGAAAGAATTAACGAGCGAGCTAAAAATAAGGACCAAAGAATACAGCGGAAGTATGTGAGAATTCAAGAAGACCTTGTTACTTGACCTGGAACAGGAAGTCCTCTTATAACTTTTTGTGTCTAGAAGGGTCCAATCATTAGACAGAATGGTTGGGAATCAGTCCACAGCTTGAGGACATTAAATTATCTAGGCAGATGCCACAACATGACTCTGGAAAAGCAGCATACATTTTATTGTCCCCATCAACAGAAAAAGTGGGCTAACACACCACATTGACACATTGATTGATGGTGGAGAGGTATCCTCCCTAGCAACCTCCAGTGTATCCTTTAAAAGGAATACAAATGCGCACTGAGAAGTTGGACTATAGACCACCTTATCCCATATATCCCCACCCAATCAATGAGGTCTTCAGGGACCACAACATAGAACATTTGAAAATAAAATATTTTAATCCTGTATTCTAAGATGAGTACAGAAGCCCAATTAAAATTTGAGCTCAACTATTGCATTTTAATTTAGTGTAATTGAGTATCACTTTCTTCTAACAAATTTTCATTTGGGGAACTTTGGGTGAGTTAATGCATATTCATTTGGGGCATCAAATCTTCTGTGTCTCAGACTATTTTAATATTTTTCTTTCTCTCTCCCCTCCCCCTTTCAGCTGGGTGACACAGGTCGGTACACGTGCATTGCCTCCACCCCAAGTGGTGAAGCATCATGGAGTGCTTACATTGAAGTCCAAGGTAAATCTGGATAGAGGAGAAACCATAAAAATAAGTAATTACAGTCTAATAGCTCTCTGATTATGTAATAAATGATATATACTAATGTGAGCACACTGATGAGCATATGTCAGCTTTGAACTTTTATCACTGTTCACTAGAATTTGGAGTTCCAGTGCAGCCACCAAGACCCACTGACCCTAACTTGATTCCCAGTGCACCATCAAAACCTGAAGTTACCGACGTCAGCAAAAATACAGTAACACTATCATGGAAGCCTAATTTGAATTCAGGTGCAACTCCAACCTCTTATATAATAGAGGCGTTCAGGTATTATGTCTTTATGTGATCTGGTTGTGCTTATGTTTTAGGTTCTTAAACTACAGGCATGTACTAACCTGTTTCTGCTTGTGTGTGTGTGCTTTATCCCTAGCCATGCAGCTGGCAGCAGCTGGCAAACTGTAGCAGAAAATGTGAAAACAGAAACATTTGCAGTTAAAGGTCTGAAACCAAATGCAATTTATCTCTTCCTTGTGCGGGCAGCCAATGCATATGGAATTAGTGATCCCAGCCAAATATCTGACCCAGTGAAAACACAAGGTAAAACATGTATTTAAGACTGAACTAAAGACAACCATTTGTTTAGATATGCTTCACTGAAAGGAAACAGAAAAGAAACACCCATTTTAGGAAATAGATAACAAGGCTGTCAACCAAAAAGGGGCTTAATGCTGAGGAAACATCTATAGCAGATCCTACTGAGAAACAAGCCACTTTTTAATCTAAACAGTTTATTTCTGGGCAGTAGCCTCTGTAGTTTCACATCAAATCAAAATCTGGATAAGTACACAGTTCTCTCCGAGAAAATGTGCCAGCAGAGTTACTAAAGTTTCAAAAATCATCTGTTTCTTACAATTAAAATTTAGGTGTTATGCTAACTAAACATAAGTTGTCATGAAATCAAGTCATTCACTTGCCTTCCAGCATAATGGGGTGGGGAAAACAAGCCCCAATGCCAAAATACATTTGTATGGCATTCAGTACCATTTTATGAGAGATAAAATATAAGCAGATGCTTTTAAACTGAGTCATATCATTAATCAATCTACCCTAGAATTCTTTATTTTTATGGCCACTGGCTATCCAAGGACTAAGGGCAGAAGTCATGGATTATTGCAGAACAGATACAGTATTAAGCTGAGCTACATTTTTGTCTGCCAAAGATGATGTTGGGGGTGTACCAAGAAAAATCAATATTACTTTTAATTCAGAAGATTATTCCAAACTTTGTGATCCACTAATTGAATTATTTGACCCACTTGTAATGCTTCTCTTTGTATATAACAACAATATTTTTATCCACTTGGATCCAGCAGTACCCTGCAAAAGTGGAAAAGAACTTCCACACATGCAAGTTTCTCCCCAATTTTCATGAATTCCCCTTTCCACTGCAGACGCTCAAACCACATCCACTGCTGCTCCAATTATAGTGGCTTGGAAATATGGAAAATGTAGGCGTACTGAGCATTACTGGAGAGTAATGTTGGAGGCACAGAAGCTTGTCTCTTTGCCTGCCAGGTAGTTGGAGCTCCAACTGCCCAGCAGGTTCAGAGGCAAAGAAAGACAGCATGCCCTGAGCTGGAGGAAGATGACAGATAAAGTCACTTCAGTTCCTCCTTGGCTCTGTGTTTATTTCAAAGCTGCAGCGGAAGATCAGGTGCAAGACCCCAAACCTTGGGAGACGGGAGTATCTTAGCAAGAACAAATTTGATTGGCCACCAAAGCCATCGAAAATAATTCCCAACCCAATGTATTGACCCTTGATTTATTTCTTGATTGTGTCCCCATTCTATCTTGGATGCAATGCAAAATATACACTCAGTGGTACAATCAAACCTGTTTTTCAAGTCTCTGTCATGTATCTTTTAAGGCTAACAATAGTTTGTTGACATTGTTACAGATGTTCCACCTACAAGTCAGGGTGTGGATCACAAACAAGTACAGCGGGAGCTGGGTGATGTTGTTCTACATCTCCATAATCCTACAATCCTTTCTTCTTCCTCAATTGAAGTTCATTGGACAGTAAGTAAAGCAAAAGTGCTAGTAGCTTATAAAAAGAATTTTCCCAACAGCATACAAAATACAACAACATACTCATGATAAACTCTGAACAGTTGTTGCTAAGGCATTAGGAGCTTTAATTGCTATTAATTAATAAGCAAGCTATACACACGTGCACACATACACTTGTTGGGTTGCATTCTGATGTCATGTTCAGAGAAGGATCATTTGCAGTTTGCTACATTTTTCAGTTCACATATTTTCTTCTTAAAGAGACTTTAGTGATTCTTATAATAATAGAATCGTAGAGTTGGAAGGGACCAAAGGGTCATCTAGTCCAACCCCCTGCAATGCAGGAATGCAGAATTCTTCTTCTTAGAATTTGTAAGTGGACCAGAACAGGGCAGCCTTAAACAAAAAAACCAGGAATATGGCTTTTTTTTTAAAGTGTGTGGTGAGGGGGGCATACAGTAAGATTGAAAATAAAAGCTTTGGGAATAAAAAATAAAATAAATGTCTGTTTAACTTGGATCTCTTATGTTTAATCCAAACTCTCTGCCCATGACTCAGGGAGCTTTCAGTTTCTATTGTCCAATGTGCAACAAGAAAAACAGTTTTTGAAATGAAAGGGACTTTCAACAACAGTTTGCAATATGTCACGAGGGCCTACTGTTCAGAGAAAAATAAATAAAATCCCACTGGGCAAGTGCTATCACTTCAGTGTTTTTAAAGTAGCCTATTAGATCACAGTCGAACAGAGCTGTGCTGCCATTTGAGGTTAGTAGTATTAAACTACCAAGAAACAGGGAAAATGCAAAAACGAGCAAGCTCCATGGTTTTCTGTGACTACTAACATGTATTAACACCTAAAACTGTTTACACTTGATGCTCACTAATGTATTAATATGGCTGTTCTATTTCCACGTTTAAGGTTGACCAACAATCCCAATATATTCAGGGATATAAAATTTTGTACAGGCCAACAGCTGGTTCTCAAGGAGAATCTGAGTGGTTGATTTTTGAAGTAAGGACACCAACAAAAAACAGTGTTGTGATTCCTGAGCTCAAAAAAGGAGTGAACTATGAAATCAAAGCTCGACCTTTTTTTAACGAGTTTCAAGGAGCTGATAGTGAAGTGAAATTTGCCAAAACTCTGGAAGAAGGCAAGTAGCAGCATGGCTGTCTTCATATTATCTTTTTGAATTACTTTTTTGCCTGTTTCCCCCTGATGTATTTATGGTTTGATGTTCTTTGAAGTGTTTTTTTTTTATTGGAACTCAGCCCTCTGCCACAAAAGAGAACTGTCAATGCATAGGGCTGATCATTACGTGATTTGTTTGTTGACACAGAAGTAAATATTCAAAAGCATGTGAATGGGAAATCCCCTCAAAGACATAATAGGAACTGTGATGTTCCCCTCTGTCTCTTTCTGTTGAGTTCATGGTCTGGTCACAAATGACTTTGTGTCAAATTCAGACACTTGAAAATCACTGTCTAGAGTAGATGGCAGACACTGCTGTAACCATGAAAGAGCTGCGGTTTACATATTAGGGGACTTCCTATCTTCACTAGTTAAGATAAGAGATTTGAAGATCATGAATGAAGACAATAAGCATGAGTTAAATTAGCAACACTCAGCCTCCTTCCTATTGGTATGTGTTATATATAAATATGCTCAACAAACCCCCTCTCCCCACCCCACCAAATGTGATTACACCTCTGTGGATGCTAAACATAATGCCTGATATAGGCAGAGCTAGAGTATGTGGAATTCTAAGTGCTGAGTGGAAAGTGGTTGATTGTGATGGGTCTTCTGAGCCCATGGATCTGGAAAACAAAACGTTTGATGTGTGGAATGGGTCTGTGTAAGACACAATACCCTTCTCCCCCTTCAGTTTTTGATGTAGTATTTCTTTGCAAGGTACATTCTTCTGCACTTGAATCTTTTTCTAGTAAATTCCAGGGGCCAATAGAACAATTTCCTTATTGATCATGGAATATTCATTCTATATGAGCCCAAAGTCTTTTTGTGGTTCTTCTGTTCTTTCCTTTTGTAGGTCTGTCCTTAGACCAAGAAAAAGAATGGGCACTCACAGCTAAATTGCCTGCCTGTTTTGTTTTGCTTTGTTTTGGGGTCAGTTCAAATATTTAATTGGAGAGCTTATTTTGTATCCAAACACAAACCACCAACATATGAAGGATGAACAGTGTGGATTTTCTTGTACAGATCATGTGCACACGGGCAATTTGTGATCATTAGTAGCTGGTTCATCACATTAAGTCTGTAACCACTGTTTGTGCACTTGGTTTGTTTTGTTTTCTTATACAAACTCCAAAGCATGATCAAAGCTATAGACATTTTAAATAGGTCTCAGATGTTGTCCAGAGTTGTTGTTTTATTATTATTATTATTATTATTGTAATCGATTTGTATACTCTTTCTTTGATTTACAGAAACTCAGTTAATATTTGAGGTATTTGGATCATCATGTGTTCAGTTTATCACATCAACCTTTGGGAAATAGTTTGTTTTAAATTATACCCCTCACCCTCAAAAAAAGATTGTCAAGGCATCTTGTTGAAGAAACTTTTCAAAACTAGCATTATATCTTCAAAAGCCCAATTGACCAGATTCTCTGATACCACGGGACAAATATTTCTTACTTTAAAATAAGGTTAAAAATCTGGGGGCGTCTTATGGGGGCGTCTTATACATGGATAGTGCATATGCCCATTTTCTAAATTTGGGGTCCCCAAAAGTAGGGGGTGTCTTATATACAGAAAAATACATCTGTGTGTCGCCAAATCAGTATTGTCTGCGTCCTTAGCTGTAGCCTTTTAAAAGCACTGCTCAGTGACAATGAAACAGAAAAAACAGCTTTAATCACAACCATCCTTTCTTCCCACAAACAGCTCCAAGTGCTCCTCCACAAAGTGTTTCAGTAACTAAGAACGATGGAAATGGCACTGCGATTGTAATAACATGGCAACCTCCCCCAGAGGAGACGCAGAATGGGATGGTTCAGGAATACAAGGTAATATCTAGTTCTAACCTGGCAAATTATTGGCAAGCTATTGGCAGAGAATTTGTTTGTGGTTTCTTGGCTCCATCTGGTGGTAAAAATCAAACCATAATAAAAGGATATGCCCGTATCTTTTAAGTCTGTTCGTTTAAAATTTTCATATATGCATTTGTGTTGTACTAGTAAATAAACATATTGATGTGCAATCAGAAACCTATAAAGTATGCTAATTCACTCTTAAACTGCTCTCCTCCTTTTACTTTATAAGAGAACTGCAGGCGTAAATTAAAAGAGAATAGTGACTGTGTACAAGCATATTATGACACCAGTAAGTTATCATAAGAAATGGACATACATAAGAGTAAGCCAAGTGTAAGATTTTGTCATTTTAGGAATATGGGAAATGTACTAATTTTACTTCTAGTTTTAAAAAATTCTTATTGATAAGAACATGGCTGATGTGAAAATTTTTGGAAGCACTGTTAGGAAAACATAAGAAAAATTTCTTATCATGTTACATTCTTTACATTTACCACTGTGCAATAATATAAAACAATCTATCATATTTCTAATTTGATTTTATCTTACAATGTTTTCAATTTATTTCCACTGCTGCCCTCCATCCCTTCTAGTCAACTTCCTTTCCCCAGGTCAGGCATTCTCTCCTCATACTTATATCCTGCCCTTCCTCCCAGTAGGAACATGGAACAGCTAACAATGCTGTACTACATACACATAAGGATATAATTTTATATATATATATATATATAAAATTTAAAACATTATTACACACCTAGAAATGAAAACTTAATAGAAACACCATTAGTAGAGAAAACAAAAGTGATAAAGTCAGCAAGAAAAGTTGGTTGCCTTCCAAGCACATGAGTAAATAGAAAGGTTTTTTTTACCTTGTGCTTATTAAAACACTATTTGGAGAAATGCCATGGTTGGTTTGTTGGTCTCTGGCTTAGCATTTTGTGTTAACCAGACCAATGCCTGAGACACTAACAAAGACATATACAGGCTTATAGAATGGAATGTAACAACTTATTCACTAGTGTGTCACTAGTCAAGTGACTTGACTCTAAGGCACTGATGGGCAATCTTGGACCTCCAGCTGTTTTGAGACAACAATTCCCATCATCCCTGACCACTGGTCTTGTTGACTAGGGATGATGGGAGTTGTAGTCCCAAAACAGCTGGAGGGCCAGGTTTGGCCATCACTGCTCTAGGGGGTACATTTTAAAAATGAACTATCTAGAAATTCCTCCAGAATTCTTTGCCCACAAATCCAGACGTCTCCACAGGAGAATTTTTTGTTTTCAAGATTTGCCACTAGTACATTATGTGCCAAGAAAGGAAGGACAGCTATATTCAGTAACGTATAAGGATGTAAGATGAAGGTCTACCAGACTTGCATGTTGAGCGTACTACTTTATGGAAGTGAGTCATGGGTAACTTACACCTGCCAAGAGTGATGTGTCAGTGCCTTCCATATGCACTGCATGAGGCAGCTTTTAGCCATCACATAGCAAGTCTCAAACAAAGATATGCTCTCCCAAGCCCACATTCCCAGCAAGTTTGCACTTCTGTCTCAGTGACCTCTGTGCTAGTTTGGGCACGTACACAGGATGGAAGATGGCAAGACCCTCAATGATGTGCTCTACAGGGAACTGGCTTTCGGCACTAGGCTTCTTGGCAGATCGACTCTGTATTACAAAGATGTCAGCAAATTTGACATGAAGGCTGACAACATCAACCCCTTGCAGATGATAGCAGCACCTGGAGACAGACAGGTTATGTACCCACAGCAGTTTCCAGAGAAGGAATGATGGCTGGGAGGAGTGCAGAGGGAAGAAATACCATGGCGCACCTGTAGCTGCAAAAGCAGACACCTTCATCTGCCCCAACTGCAGTAAACCATGTCTCTCCCAGATCAGTCTCTACAGCCACAGCAGGCGTTGTAACCCTCCAACAGTTTGACTTTACCACTGAAGGCACACTCTTCCATTGTCTCTCTAGACAGGCAGATGTGAACAACAACTTAAGGACAAAGCAATCTCAGACGAGAATTCAAAGTCTGAGATCATCCTTTATTATAATAAAACTAAAGATTATTTGATCACCTGTGACCAGATGGTGTCTACATACCTGATCAAACAGTGGCCACTTATGGGTGGTGGTTGTTCTTTCCCCCAGGCATAACATAAATTGCCTGCTTTTTTTGGAAGCTGAACATAGCCAGCTTTCCAAGGATGTCAAGAGACAGCCTCAGGTCTGTTAAAGCCCACCACAGCAGACACCAAGAAAAGGAACAGGTTTCATATGAACATAAGAAGAGCCTTGCTGAATCAGGCCAAAGACTCATATAGCACAGGATCCTGTTTTCACAGTGGCCAATCAGACGCCTATGGGAAGCCTGCAAGCAGGACCTGAGTGGAACAGCACATTCTCTACTAGTGATTCTCAGCAACTGGTATTAGTAGCTGTTGTCAGGGAGGCATTGCTCACCTGTCTTCTGAACATCCATGTGTTCTTTTGAATGCCGAGTGCCCTGAGAAAGGTGAGGCGCAGGGCGTTCAGCGCAATGCAGGAGCACTGCCACCATGCCTGACTGTGGTGAGCTCTTCATCCATCTTCATACCTCTCCCCTGAGGAACCAGGAGTGACACTCAATGTTCAGAATGCAGGTGAGCTATGCTGTCCTGCCTGTGCCATGTGCCACAGAGAGGCATACTTCCTCCAACAACAATATAGTTATCATGTCTAAGAGCCTGTGAAAACATTACCCTCCATGAATTTGTCTAACCCTTGAAGGGTATGAGTTTAAGGAAATAAATAATTACTGTGGTATATCCTTATAAAGAATGTTGTTCATTCCTGTTTGAGTCCGTTTAGAGTGTTACAGATGAAATTGTATTCTCTGCACACTAGGCAAGGAGTAGAATAACAGTTTACTAATGCAATGGACCTTGGGGGAAGCCATGTATTACTTCCCAGAGTTGTAGACTATTGAATTTTGCTGCATTAATACTTACCATATGGACAGTTTTGAAATTTCAAAAATAGAACAAAAAGTGTTGTATATTATCAGGTAACCTTATTCAGATAGTTATTCAGATGGCTCGTTTTTAATAGTGTTTATATCAGTTTATTAACAGCTTTTACAACAGAGCTATTAACTTAGCTAAATGCAGCTTGCTATGTAAATCAGTAAATGCCATATGGCACATTTTATATCATTATTTATTTATTTCAAAGCCTATGTACACATGAGAGTTGCTTTTTTTTCTTTGCAGGTCTGGTGCCTTGGCAATGAAAGTCGATACCACATAAATAAGACAGTGGATGGTTCCACATTTTCTGTAGTAATCCCGTCTTTAGTGCCTGGTATTCGATACAGTGTGGAAGTGGCAGCAAGTACTGGAGCTGGAGCTGGAGTGAAAAGCGAACCACAATTTATTCAGTTAGGTAAGTGATTTGTAATAACTTCCTGCTTTGTTTTACATTTAGTGTTTGATGTGGGGCAGGGGAAATCCAGATGTTCTGCATTGTTTTAATCAGATGAGGCAAGAATCACTGAGTGAGTTGAATTTGCTTCTGCCAATAAAACTCTCTTCATTTTGGAAGCACTGCAGAAACCCTTCTTCCCATCCAAGCCCATTATTAGGCCAAATTTAAAGGCTACTTATAACCTTTAAAGCTCTGAATAGCTTGGGACCAGGGTGGCTTCTCCCATATGTATCTAGCTGAACCTTAAGATCCTGTTCATAGGCCCTGCTTTGTGTAAAACCCTGAAGAATGAAGTGAGGCAATTAACCACCAGGGAAGAGGGCCTTTTCAGAAATGGCTTCAGTAGTGGAATGATCATTCCAATGAGGCTTGCCATGCACTATCTCTTGTGATCTTTTCAGGGCACTAGAGAACTCTTTTTTTAAACACCCAAGCCTTTTAAGCCTATTGTCTAGGCTTTTGTTTTTTATATCTACTTTCAATTTTGAGGATGAGACAAGTCCTGTTTTGTTGCTTTGATATTGTATCTTCATCTTTAATTGTTTTGCTAATTGTTTTTTCCATCTGTAACTGTTTTTCATTTGTTTCTTTGTTTTACTCGTTTATTGTAAGTCACCCATAGAAACTGGTGTTATGGGGAAAACAGCCTGATAGAAGGGTAACAGCTTCCCCATTTCAGCACAAATAAAAAAGCTATTAGAAGGCTGATCACACAACTCCCAGTGTCTTGCTTAATTCAATTCAGATTGTCAGTGACTTTCTCCCTCTGGAGAGGCATGAGACCTACTAAAATTGAGGCAGAGTTGTGTTCCAGACAGTTCTGGGGTCTCTTCTGGCTGATGGATCTGGTGATGCTTGAAACCCTGACTTATCTGTGGAGCACAAGTGCTCACTTCCAGTTTGTTGAGCCCAGGTCTATTGCAGAGCTGAAAGCAATGAAGCAGGTTAGAAGATGGCTGGAACACAAGTGGAAGAAGATTCCAGATTAACACAATGGGACACAAGTGTGTGCTCATTGTTGAGCCTTTGCTGTGGTGGTGAAGGCATTGAAAAAGACTTATCTTTCTGCCTCTGTTTATAGAGTAGTACATACCCTTTCACTTAAAAAATACACAACTTGCTTGTAAATTGTTTGGTGACTTTTCTTAATGGGAAGTGATATAAATTTAATAAACCTAACCTAAACCTCACTTAAAATCATCTTCAGGTGGGCTGCTGCTATTTGTTTAAAAAAAGTAAGCACCTACCCACCCACAAAAACATTTTAAATGAAATGCGTTGCACATTGATCTAATTACAATTTTGTTTGGCACTTATATTTCAAATGACACACAGTTGCTTTTTAAAAAACTGGAAGAACTGCTCCAAGTGACTTCAGTATTGTCACAAACATCAACCTATGCATACTGCGAAAATTGCCTTTTAGCAGCAAACTGGAAGGATTGGTTTCCCCTGAGGCTAATCTTGGGGAGGCGATTGTGCTTCTGCCAAAAATGCTGTGAGTACCCTTCCGTAGCTGGGTCATCACTAAATTATGTACATTTGGGTGCACCTATAGAGAATAGTAGATGATGCATTAAATAACTGATTGCCAATTGATTTCCTGTGGCTCTTTCAGTTTTGTGCACCAGACAGGTCTTGAGGCACCTCATTTTGCCAATAAATTAATGTTTCTCATAAACATATTAACCTGTGTGAATACACATCATGCATTTATGAGAAGCTTCACTCAAATAATTATAAATGTTAAGTGTATTATTCATGCCTTAGACATCCCAAGAGAATGAATACAAGCAACTCTCCTTGAACTTTTATTGCTCTAACAGCTCCCATTATGAGGTGTGATTTGTGAACTAATTAGCATGCCTTTCATGATGATCTGCTAGCAACTGCAAGTATCTGTACTCCCTGATGTTCTTTTGTGCTTAAAGTCACAACCCCTGCACTGGACTGACTGTACAGAGACCCACTGGTGATGTACAGAGACCCACTGGTGATGTTGCAGGGGGCTTTTTTTGCCCCTTGTTCCCTGGGTGACTGTTAGAATTCAATTGTGATCTTTTATACAGTTTCCACATTAAGTTATTGTGAACATAAGAAATGTTGAATACTCTATATTGATTGTGTTACAGTCCTGAAAAATTCCAAGCAGAGGTATTCCAAGCACATTTACAGAGAGTATATATCTGTTTTTGGCTTGGGTATGTTGCATACATGTGTATTTGTATAGCTTGTTATCCTACAATAAGCAAGCTAAAGATCATCGGTGGGTTTTTAATGTTGTACACTTTATAATTCGGAAGTGTTGTTCTGAGACCTCCGGGTATAGGGCGGTATATAAATTCAATAAATAAAATAGTAAGTGCTCTCCCCACCAAGAGTTGGATTCTGAGATATAGTTGCTAAACGGAACATAAAAACCCTGAGATACAGGAAGATTGCATGCATATCAGGTTCTTCATAAGGTTCAGTGAATATCTATTTGTTGAAAATTATAAATTGTGGAATATTCAATTTACTATGAAGTTTATGTGTCAAGCCAAACAGGCATGGCTTTTTTATTAGTGTGTCCACAGGGAACTATGCACACTTCCAGAAATGAATCCTGGAGAACCAATTGAATACATGGCAGAACTTTCTAGACTTCATCTGATGGGGGGGGGGAGCTCAAACATCATGTAGCATTCAAATCCTATGACATCAGTGCCTCATATTTGTACTTTCAACTTTTGGGTATGTTTCTTCAGATTCTCATGGAAACCCTGTGTCACCAGAAGACCAAGTCAGTTTAGCCCAACAGATTTCAGATGTTGTAAAACAGCCAGCATTCATTGCTGGAATTGGTGCTGCCTGTTGGATTATCCTTATGGTTTTCAGCATTTGGTTATACCGTCATCGAAAGAAGCGCAATGGACTCGCTAGTACTTATGCTGGTATCAGAAAAGGTATTTTTTGTACCCTTTTATAATCTGAAGTATTTGTTATTTAATTGAATTTATAACGTGATAGCAAGCATTGGCCTTACTCAGAAGAGACCCAAATCTTTCATTGGGTCTATTTTGAGTATGATTTAGTTGGATATCACACATAGTCTCTGTCAGACACAGACTGGTTAACAATAAATGAAAAACCAAATTAATAACTATCCTGTGAGATTTAATACAGCTTTTAAAACTTTACATTTTTAAAACTTCTTGAAAAATGCTTTCATGTGTTAGGTGGTTGTGGGATTTTTATTACTACATAACAGTTATGAAGAATGTACCCTGCCTATCCTAATTTCAGCACACAATGTAATTTATAGAAGGTTCTTTTAGATAATTGGACAGGCTGTGATGGCATGGATGAGAGAAGACATCTTATAGATATCTTTAAATCTAGAGTTAATAAATGTATAGGTCAATCTTTATAGCAACTTTATTTCTGCCTGTAAGGCAGTGCTGATCACCTCACACGTTTCAAAAGATGCTTCTGTTTTAGCTGAAGCTTTTAGAAAGCCATCAAGTGCTGCATGTTGAAGATATTATTGGCCTCAACATTGTGAAGCAGGACAGTTAAAATTGATGAAATAGGTCAGAGTCTTCTCACTGAATGGAAGTCCTCAAAATATTCCTGGGTGCCACTGCTATGTGAAGAGTCAGATGATGCAATGCACTTAGTTTTCCAAACCTCACTGGACGGTTAAAACCAGGCAAGCTTGGATTCTGTTAATGGCAGGTGTACTCATTTGTTAAGAATATGGAATCTACCAGCATTACTTGTGTTGTATTAATTTGGCATCTAGAAGTTTGTGCAAAACCAGTCCTCAGCCCAGGGCCAACAATATTATCTCTGAGAAGTAGTGAAACGGGTGCATTTACCTTAATGATGAGATGGATTTCCGTGTGTCGGTACCATAGCTAATGGTGAAAACCAGATCAGCAAGAGCCTATACTTCAGGTCTCCAACCTAGCACCTGTAGGTGGACACCTTCTATGCCTGCCAGAGTCTTCTCTGTCACCAACAAGAGGACCTGAACCCACTGAAACAAAAATTGGAAGTCTGGACAAGGTTTTATTGTTCCTGTTATCAGAGCAGTTCCTCTTCAGTCACTCTACAATGTTCAGTTCCTCTGCACAATTTCTCTTCTCAACCCTATCTGAAGAAGAGGAGGCAGTAAGCTACAGAAAATGGGCTTGCTAGAGACAGAAAAATAGGAGATGGATGAAAGTACAGGTGGAGAAAAGCATCAAAGAAGCCACCACAATACAAAAATATGTATCCAATATGTATCCTCATGATTTTTACAAGGGATGCATCCCAGCCATCATCAATGGTTTCTATGGATT
The DNA here is from genome assembly GCF_964188305.1 of Podarcis bocagei. Taxonomy (NCBI): domain Eukaryota; kingdom Metazoa; phylum Chordata; class Lepidosauria; order Squamata; family Lacertidae; genus Podarcis; species Podarcis bocagei. The sequence goes on along the minus strand of NC_138130.1, from coordinate 62,161,818 downwards.
GCACTGTAAAAACCACCTATATAGCACATGCCAGAGATACTATGGCATATGGATTCACTCCACAGATCCATGTTTTGTGACAAGTGCTGCTTCTGCGATTTGGAAACAGATGCAATTTGACGGTGGCTTGGGGAAAATCCTATCTAAGGATCAAACACAAGAGGAACCATTTTAGAATCTTATTTCTCCACTATTCACTTTTTCATGCCCCACAGCAGCCATTTTGTGACTGGTACACACCTTTTTTCAGAGTGCTACATGTGCCCAAAGAGCCCAAAATGTTGACAGCCCCTGGAGTAGAGGTGCAGTCGCAACCAAGGATGCCTGAAGGTGCAATGTTACCACTTTGTTAAACAGAGAGAGGCAGTAATTACTGATTATTATTTTTCATGTAGTTTGGTTTTTAGAGCAGAGGTCAATTGGCCACAGATCGGAAGCTGTTTAACACCTTGCCGTTTTGAATACTTAATATCCTCATCCACCAAACGATCCAGATCCTTCTTATTAATGTTTAACAGGTTTTATTCACACTGTCTGGTAGCCACTGGACACAACAAAGTAATGGCCTTGTTCAGCGTGCTTATGGTCTACAAATCTTTCAGTAGTCAAAATTCTGAACATGGTCATTAAATGAAGGTAACATTTTTAAACAACTTTAGCAAAAGTAGTGTGGGTTTGAACACTTAAGAAACTCAGTGTCTCTTAGCACACAGAGTGTTGAAAACAGGAAGATCCAAAGGAAAATAGAAGCGACAACTAGTGGCATCACTGTGGTCCAATAAATAACACATGCAGACAAAATGAAGCTGGGACTGAAATTAACTTGTGTCTGTTAATATACCTCTGGGAAAGTTAAGTGAAAGCCTTTGTGCTGTTTTAACCAGTTTTCTTTTAGCTTTACTAATTGCATGGTGAAATGCCGTCTCTTATAAACATTTCTAATAGACTAATACTGTTGGATATAAAAGAAGCTAAATCCACAGCATGGAATGTTAAAAAATCTGATATTCTATTGTTTTATGCTGTTTTCAGTCTTGTGTGTCTTACAAATGTCTATAATGACTCCACAATTTTTTATTAACTTTCAGAATGAATTCATTAGTAAAGGTTCACCAAAACAAGGTTATTAAACACACTTGAAGGGAAACATCATATTCAAGGAAATGTAAATCATTTAAAAATAATAATCTGTCAATATACAGAGCATGAAGTCAGACATGTCACCATAAAAGCTGAGGATCAGTGAACTTCATTAATTCATTTCCCCCCTTTTTGAGCATCTAACTTGAGGCTTTGACAACTGTTAAAATATTTCTGTATTCGCACATACATACATATTGCATTAGCGCCAGTGGGCACAATAAGCATTTTTATCAACTAAGCTTTGATAATTAAGTTTTTGTGTGAGATATGAAGATTTCACTTAGATTGACTTTTGTTTATTTTCTTACAGAACAAAATTATATTGAGTATTTAGTTCACAGAAAAATAATGACAAGAACATTTCATCTTTTTCCATTTCTTTGTTGTTGCAAATTGATGTAGAGCTGATGTAGTCATTCACAAGCAACGCTGTTTTAAAATGCACTACTTTGTGTGTTTGGTGGAAATCCTTATTACTGTGGCTCTGTATTTCCTTTCTTAATGATACTAAATTCCATTGACTATCTGAAAAGAACCAGCAGAAAGAGATCACAATAGGATCCCTGTGATAAAAATTGCACTGCTGCAAATGAAGGCCAGTGCTTAAATTGTTTGGATTTTTCTTTCCTTTTTTCTCCAGCACAATATTCCTAGAAATAAAGTGACCTGATAAGAACAGCAACACATATGCAGCATGTTCTAAATTAGGCTTTTCTATCTCCTTAAAGACTTAAGGACCCTAGATCCTAATATAAAAAACCCAGATCTATAGGAAGAAAAAAGGGAAGGAAAAGGCTGTTGATGTGTCCGTATCTCAGCCATTCCATCATCCCTTTGTGGTCCGCCTGCTAACCTAAATTTCAAGGCCAAAACACATTTAGAAACGATTGTGAAGCTTTTCTTGCATTTCATTGTTTTGCTCAGAATTAAGGAGCATTTCATGGCTTCCTTCTTCCCATTAGCAGTACAGAAAATATATTCTATTGTTCAAAGAAGAGAGAAGTGTGTGCTGGGGGGGGGGGGAAAGGGGGGACTGAGTAGATGTTGCACTGGAGGTCTGCTGTTTGATTAGAGGCCTTATTGATTAAATTAAGATCTATAGGGGCTGTGAAAATGAAGGTTTTTCCCCTGTGAGAATTATTATATTCTGAAACTTTTTATTTAAACTCATAGGCTGGTGAGTCAGGAAATATTACTACAGCAGGTAATCTACAGGGCAGATTAACATTATTAGGTTAAAATAACAAAAGCATCTCAAAAACTGAAGAATAAAAAAATCCTAGTTATTGTGTGTTCTATATTAATAACAGTTAGTTTTTTTAAAAGGCTGTGATATTGAGCAGCTGTTACAATAAAGCACAACACACTTTTAGGGTGCAAGTAATGGAAAATTAGCACATTTTCATAATACTTTGTTACTCCTAGTAATAGCTTACTCTTTACTTAAATGCTTAAGTATCCTTATTGATCCACTATATCAAGCATTTGCATGATGCAGTGAATATAAGAGTCTAGCAATATCTTGATGATACTGGGAAAAGTAACCATCACTCTTCTTTATATATATATATATATATGATTAAATAGTGTAGGGTTTTTGTTTGTACATGGATTTGCAGCAAAACAGAAAGCACTAAAGAGAAGGTCATTTAGAGGCTAAACCACACACTATTTCCCTCAAGAGCACACTATACTAGAATGTTATTCTTCTTCTGTGGAGACAAGTCACCTTTTTAAATAACAAATTTTGTTTTATTCACATATTGGTATGTCTTGGACATATTTACTCTTACTTTTATGTTCTGTTCTTGCCCTGATTTATACTAATGTTGTGTGGTCTCTTTTTCTTTCTTCAGCTTAATAACCAGTTTTTATTGTGTTTTGATTTTTCAGTCCCGTCTTTTACCTTCACACCAACAGGTATATATTTGCACTTTTCCCTTGTCTGATTGGCATGTGCCTGTGTGATACTGTGTCACTGTCTCTTTTTCTTCTTCCCTCATATAACCAGGCACAATATTACACAGCGAGTAGTATGAGTAGTATTCGTTACGTATCCTTATTGTTAGCATCATTTTGCCAATTTGGCAGATCTCGCACTGCTGTCCAAAGTTTGAGTTTTATATCCATTGGAAGACTACATGAGATCCTATCATCTTCTATACTAATGTATAGCATGGTTGGGTGGTTTTTGCTTTTTTGTTTTTGCTAATTTTGTATATTGTATAGTTGTTCATAATGTTCTGCTCTACCAAAATGGGCCATAGCTGCACAAAGGACTCTGCATAAAGGCAAGCAGCATTCCCTTCCAATGATTCTTAATGGAACATTACTTAACACTTAAACAGAAAGGCATACAAAGGATTTCATTTTTATAAATTGGGAGATGTCTATATGTGTTGTATCCAACTGACAGTAAGACTTCCATGTTGCTCAGCTGAGGGTAAGACTCCCATTATCAGAACAAGGAATTAAGCTATTTACAACACACACACACACACACACACACACACACACACACCCCTCATGTCCCCCCCCCCCACTCCCAATCTGCTCTGGAGGATGCTCAAAGAGATCATTCTAGGGGATGTGGGGCAACAGGAAAAGGGGTAAATTATTGCAAAGTATCCATTGAGCAGTACTGTTGGATACAACCCCACGACTATATCTAAAGCTTTGTTCTCAGTCTATGCTGAAACTTTTCTCTTTAGATTGGAAAGCTCTATGCTTTAGGAAATGCCATTAATAGAAGATGCCATTAACGTGAAAGCAATGCACACATGCTGTTGAGTGTAGCCTGGAATTCTGTGTGAACCTTAGCATTATAATTATACCCTATACCATACAGATCTGAAAGCATGAGAATGAAATGCTTGTCAGTTACTCTTGGTTATTTAAAAGAATACTAAAAATAGACAAAAGGTTACATTAAAGGAAGTTTTACCAGTAACACAATGACTTTCCCTCACTCTCCTTTCCCAGTGCCACCCCCAATCTGTTCTGTGTTCCCCACCAATCCTCCAGAGCAAATTCGGGGGGGGGGGACAATGAGGAGAGGAAGTCCTGCTGCATTGGTGGAACACCTTGCCTTAACAGGATAGCTTTGTTATCTAGAACCCCAATAATCAATGTTAAATACGGTAAATGCCAAACTCCCATTTAAACAGTGTTCTGTCGGCACATTTCTGCCGAAGATTGTAATATTTAATAATATTAGCAAGTAAACAGGCATTCTAATGGTTTATTACTTAGCATTATAATAGACGACATAGTCTGTATTCAAATTGTTTTGTGATTAATCACATTTCAATAATATTGCTGATGGAGAGAGAAAATTACTTCACGTTCTCAAAAAAGAATGAATTCCTTCATGTTTATAAAAATCTTTTGTAATTCTAGTAAGTTGTTATTTCAACTTTTAAAATAGTTTTGGTCCTTGTTTCTCATTCACTTTTAACATATATCAATATGAAATTTGCTTCAGCATTAGTTTAAACATTCTCCTATTTTCCTCATACAGAAGCCATGTTTTTAACAACTGGGCTGTACAGAGAAAATAATTTATGTACATTATTAGTGTTGCTAAGTTAATTTGCAAGCTTAAATTTAAGCATGTTTAGGCTTGGTGTCAGATTTCTCGCAGGAGCCAAGTTTTTAGAACTGTGAAGACAAAAATATTTTAATCAATACTTGGCACAATACACAACAGGGAAATTTGACAAGGAGTCATTTGAAATGCGGACTGTATTTAAAATTTAAAACTTTTCTGTTCCATAATTCAGAATCCAACTAGTTTAGTTCCACTGAATTTAAATGGTAACAACCCCTCATCTTCAGCAACACTTTCAGCAAAAGGCCTATGTACCATTGGCTGCTACATTTTAATCCTGTTATTGTAATCGCTGCAAGCGGTTATCTCTGCCTTGCAGACCCCCACTTTGGAGTTCTTCTAACAAGCAGAATTTGGCTGCCTTTTAAAACACATTCCTAGTTTGGGAAATGCATAGCTATGGAATCCATCGCCACTTGCACTGAGGTTAATCTTCTTAACTCTTTGCTTAACCTGGGGGTGGTAGCTGAAGTACAGCAAGTGTATTTGGGTCTGGGCATGTTTAAAACGCATTTTCAGGACCGAGTCTTTATGACATGCTTCCCAAAATATAAATATATTTGGAAACACCTATCTGTTGTGTTTTACATTCCATTTTGTAAACAACAGCACACACATCAGAAAATACTGCTGCCGAGCAATATCTATTTTATGTTTTGAAAAATAAACAACTAAAACTCCAGTGGCTTTTAGGTGGCAGTATGGATGTATAGAGTTGGTGGTAGGAACTGCTTATGCCAACAGTAATCTAGGCACAAGGAAATAAAATGCATTTTAGCATTTTTCTTTCTAGGATCCAACAGAAGCACTTTCAGAGAATTAACTTAACCACTATATATTTTCATTTTATATTTTAGTAACCTATCAAAGAGGAGGTGAAGCTGTAAGCAGTGGAGGCAGGTAAGATTGTATACAGTTTTCCTACATATAATGCAAAATGCAGACTGAACTGCAGGATATGTTGGGTAAAGCTGCATCTCTGAATGCAAACAGCAGAGGGAGCACTTTGACTTCAAACTAAAACTCTTGCTGCTATAAGGGGATGATTAAAGGGAGCTAAAGTAGCTAAATTGTGGCATTTAAGGAGATTAAACACTTAGTAATGATAGCAAAGAGAAAAACCTTAAATTGGAAACCATGCTTAAAGAAAGCTGCCTCTTAGGTGATTTTTAAAAACAGAAAACAAAAATGGAATAGTGATCATTACTGGTTGGGAATTGCAAATTTAAAGTACAGATAAATCCGGGTTCTGAGAAATAAATGCAATTCCATCTTTAGACTATAGCTAAGTCTTTAGTTAATTGGTCAATGGGGAATGATTCTCTTCTCAAACAAATGAAAGTGTTTCATTAATACTGACGTCACTGCAATTCTACCTGGATGGCGTTGGGTGGCAGCGAGGTCAGGTGTGTGTGGACACATCAGCAGAGCCAGTTGCGCACTCACACTGGTGTGTCTGCATGGCCCTGACTTCATTGCCATCTTGTGTCACTCCAGTGCTGTCCAGGCAACTGCAGCAACTCCCCAGCACAGCAGCTGCTTCTTAACAAGGATTTCAGCCAGCCCAAGGTGCCTCTAAAATAAAGCTATATGGAGGTATACAATCGCTGTCATGTCAAATACAAGTCAGGCTATACAGATGATGGTGCAGAGCCAAAATGATGCATAGCAACTGCAGTCAAGCCACCCACAAAGAAAGAAGTTATGTCACACAGAATGCTAAGATTAGCAAATAGGTCAAACAGTGGCTTCTGCTTCTTTTCCAAATGAGGTTGTTTTTTTAAAAAAGGTGTTTAGTGTATCTTGTGTGTGAACAAGGAACTAAATTATGCAGAGCTCTGAAACTGGCACCATGGCCACTTTCTGGGCTATGCAGTACCTGTCCCTGTACTCACACTGGCCTGATTCACGCATAATAACAAAGCATATTTACTTACTATATTAATGTGCCTTGGGATTATGTTCTTGCTTCCTTGTACACCCTCCCTCCATGCCATGTCTTGCAGGAAACTGGATTGTGACAAAAAAAACCCAAACATTTTGATTAATTGGGGTGTGCACGCTCCCTAAAATGAGGTCTGCTGCTTTTAAAAAACATGGCTAGCTAAAATCATTTTAGGAAGGATGTACTCCTGATGCAGGGGGCGGAGTGGAATTCTTAAATAGGGTTTTTTTAAAAAAGAAAAGAAAAAGGAAGAGGGAAGCACAGTAGACAGCACTTTTAAAAGGGCAAAAGGGAGTGAAATCTAAGTTTTCCCCTTCCCACAGCTGAGTTGTTTCAGCTCCCCTACCCACTTTTTAACCTCCTACTAGTTTTTTGCCGTAGTTTTCAGGACAAGCACAAACCATTGTATGCCTGTTCAGTAGAACACCAAATTGTGATTTCTCCACAAACTACAAAGGGCAGCTTTCACAGCATATGAAGAGAAGAGAGGAAGGAGTGAACAAGCCCAAAGTTCACTCCAGGCTTCTGCACACATTACCAAAACATTTTGATGTTGCATCTGGATAGAGCTATTCTGAGTTATTGCTGTTGATCCAGATGAATATGAGTTCCACCCAAGTTAATGCAAGACAGTTAAAAAGGGAACATTCTGCACCAGCTTTTAGGTATACCCTCAGCTGTACAAAGGGAATGGAGCTAGAGATGCCATGCTTACATAAAATGCATTATTTTCTTAGCAGCTGTTTTTTTCTGATCAAATTGGTATTTTTCCAAGTAATCCATTCAGAAAGCATTTGTAACTATTAGTTGATTCCAGTTCATTGAGCATAATGTACTTTGCATAATGAGAAACACTTTTGCTTAGTATTTATAGTTGTTGTTTTTTTAATGTTCTCTGTAACTTTTATTTTCAAGAATTTCAGCTAAGCTGGAAATGGGTGGGGGGGAATGTGGCCTGTATCCAAAGAACTGCAGGAGTTTTTCTGCATACCAAAGGGAGCTTTGGCCATGTGTCAAAGAGCAGTCCCCTACGCTGCATGGCCTGCCTAATATGAAATTGAGGAAAGTTTCACAAATAGGTCATACGGTGTGTTTGTTATACACACTGTAGGAAACAAAGGGAGAATAGTGTTGTGCTTGCACTGTGAAATAAAATGTGTGTGTGTGATTATTTAGAGATCAAACATGTATGTTGTTAATGACAAAATTGTTAGGAGTGGTTTATTTTAAAGGAGTAACAAGCATGTTGTCAGCTGTCCAATCATAAACCCAACTACTTTATGTTGGTGCAATGGAGACTACTATGAAAGGCAGGAATGGAATGTCAACATGAATTTAATAGTGGGTAACAAAGAAGGTCCTAGAAAATGTCCACAGATCTCTGTATAGAAGAAAGGCTTTTAACGCTGTCTTGGGGGCATTAAGGGAAGGAGTGGGAAACATTGATACAGTGGTACCTTGGTTGTCAAATGGCTTAGTTGTTGAACAGATCAGCTCCCGAATGCCGCAAACCGGAAGTGAGTGTTCCGGTTTGCGACCTTTTTTGGAAGCCGGATGTCCAATGCGGCTTCCGCAGCTTCCGATGAGTGCAGGAAGCTCCTGCAGCCAATCGGAAGCTGCACCTTGGTTTTCGAACCATTCTGGGAGTCAAACGGACTCCCAGAACGGATTAAGTTCGACAACCCAGGTACCACTGTACTTGTGATGGTTAAGGGAGGAAGAGTTGGTTCAACTCTTAAGTTGTTTTCTTACCCAATAAAGATGTACTATTTTTTTAACCAAAAGCTGTAGATACTGAAATGCCTAAGAACATTAAAAGTATCTTTAGATGAATGGTAAAATACGCCTGATGTATGTTCATACACAGCTAATTCCAAATCTGCAGCAACACTGCTTGGGGAACCTTTTGCTCCACACCTAAAGGTTGTTACAAGTTGTTATGAAGGGACTCCTAACAAGGCTTCTCCAGCAGACCTGAAGGAACAGGGAAGCCCATACAAGTCAGCACATAGTTGCTTATTTAAAGCTTTCCCTCTGCCAGCTAATTTCATTTAGCAACTGTTCATGTTTCCAGTATCACTAGGAAGAATAAGTAAATTTCCAGTACAAACAATTGCGGTCAAAGACCAGACCGATTTTCAGTACTTCAATGTGAACTTTGCTTTTAAGATGACATCTTATGATAATTAGTAATTCTGTGTTTTGAAGGCCAGGCCTTTTAAACATCAATGAACCTGCCACTCAGCCATGGCTTGCAGATACATGGCCTAACACTGGGAATAATCACAATGACTGCTCCATCAACTGCTGTACATCAGGCAATGGAAACAGTGACAGCAACCTCACTACATATAGTCGCCCAGGTAAATCTTGTTTATTATTAAAATAACTTAATTTGAACCTAATTTGTATTGTTTCCTTCCTATTTGTTTATTGCTGTCTATATCATCTGGGCATGTTACTGCTCAAAGTTATCCTATTGCCGTTATTTATGCTACTGTACCCACACATTTAGATCCTTTTGAGAGAGTTCTTGCCTCCTGTCAAAGTACAGCTTCTTTGGGTGCTTAATCCCCTCGTCATTGTTTCTAGATTATATTAATCCTTACCCAACATCCTGTAGAATATATAAAGTGGCAGCAGGCGTCCCAACATCTTTCGGGGAGATGACTCACAAACTAATCCATTTTATGTCTCATTCCTTCTCTTTTATGATCTGTTACCCACAGCATTGTCTCACCCATATTCCACTCCCAGGCACAAACTTGTGTCTATAAAGATTCCAGGAGAACTAGTCATTTCTGCTTTTTGTACTCACAAACACATAGTTTTATTTATGGAATCAAATGTTGTATGACTCATAAGAAAGCTAGTACAACTTTCTCTGGAATGTACAGTGAAGTGCTGCAGGTGGTATTCAGGTACAAATGCTACTTAGTCAAGAACAGTATTTAGCTATAAATTTAAGATCAATTAGTAGATTCTGCCATCAAGTGCCTTGCAGAAGGAGATTACCTGTGTAAAAAGAGAAATGGAGTTGGGGACTCCTATATGAAGGGTACACCTTATAGTTTTGGACCTATGGAACTAAGCTGCCATTTTACTATAGCTAACATTCTGATTCAGCTTCTGTTCCACCTAACTATTTCTGCTTCAGAAAGCCAAATCATGTAGGCCAAAAAGCACCTAAAAATAGTCTTCTAACTGAACACAATTTTCCCTTTTCCCTTCCTGCTGTGGTTAGCTGATTGTATAGCAAATTACAACAATCAGCTGGAGAACAAGCAAACAAACCTGATGCTGCCTGAGTCAACAGTATATGGCGATGTGGACTTAAGCAACAAAATCAATGAAATGAAAACTTTCAACAGCCCAAATCTAAAAGATGGAAGATACGTCAGCCAGCCAGGTCAGCCTACACCTTATGCCACCACTCAGCTCATCCAGTCAAACATCAGCAATAATGTTAACAGTGGCAGTGGTGATTCAAATGAAAAACACTGGAAGCCATCTACACAGCAGAAACAAGAGGTTGCGCCAGTTCAGTACAACATTATGGAACAAAACAAATTAAACAAAGGTAAATCACTTCATGTATCTCCCCCCCCCCCACCTTCTCAATGCACTGGAGATTCCATAAACCTCTCCTTTCAGGGTCTCAGCTTGTGTAAATGAAAATAACTACATATATTTCTTTCTATCTGTCCGCAAATCTGATAATTGGTTACTGCAGTGTGGAACTTGTTAGGATGAACTGAACACTGTGGAACAATCTAAGCTCCTTTGTAGATTTAGAAATTCCCAATTAACAGTGTCAAAGAGTTAATTAGCACTACAATAATCTGCAGAAATTGAATTTATTCTAACAAATAAGCAGCTGTATCTTAAAAGAGAATTTAATAAAATATATTTTCATATGGCTTTGAGCTTAATTTAAATTTAATAACAACAAATGAGTGATTGGCTGGTATTGAGACATCTTTAATTCATAAAGGAGATGCAAGGTGCAGGCATTGCAGTCAAATTTTAAAATAGGTCATCCCATTCTTCTAGTGGTGAATGGAGTCTAATTAACCTACATATCACTGTAAATTACTGGAATGTTGCATATAAAATTTTGTATGATTGTATTGTGGGTTTTGCTAAAAATGGAAACGAACTGATCTGATAAATTTTAGACTTACTCTTTGCATTCACCGTCTTGCATTCAGTTCTGGATTAAAATTACTGCTTTAGATCTATAACCTTAAAATGAATTGATTTCAGTGTTAACTTGAAAAATCAGAATGTGCTTTCTGGCCTTAAGGGCACATTTCTCTAATGTAGTGTGTGGGCTATAGAAAACGAAGTGATGCGATTTCTTGCTAGTCCTTCAGGCTACCATGCAGCTTGCTTTAATAACACGATTTGCAAAACGCTATCCCTAGGAGCTGGCCCTGTTCTATCTTTGAACTTTCTGAGCACATTGTTGTAGCTCTCATGGTCACCTAGTGATATTGAAAAGGTAAAGGACATGTTCCATTACAAAAGGTTGATTCAATCTATTTACTACCTGACCTACTTATCTACAGAATGGTTCAGAGGCCACATAAATCTGACATGAGTGTCTAGCTGTTTGCTATAGCAGTGACAGTTTTTAATTATATTTTTGCCTTGAATTTTTCTGCATGTTTTATGGGATTATTATTATTTTTTGTCTCACAACTTAGGGTTTTCAAATCCAGGAAAAAAAATCTCTCCATAAAGTTCTGGTTAAAAAAATTAATTACCTAATTCAAATGATTATTTTAAGAATTCAGGATATAGAAAACGTGTTTTACTTTTATAGAGGAGTGAAATATTTATCAGATAATACAATAAAATTTTACTGAAGAAATATCTGTAAAGTACAAGAATATTACCAGGAGCTGACATTCATTTCATGGAACAAATAAAAGCAAATCATAAACAGAGCCATGGGATGTGAAATAGGAATGATAGAGCACAGTGCAGAACTCATCAAAATGGTTATTTCTCGTTACACAGGCTAGAAGTAAATTGTCAGAAAGATAGTTTTGTCTTAGAAAATAAGAAAGCGAATGAGAGAATACTGATCTATTTTTTTTAAAAAAACCCAATGTATAGAGAATCACGTCTGCGGTAGATACGCTTCCTTAATGATAGTGTAAAGTGCTGAAAAAGGAAAAGAGGTCAAAATGGTAAATCTCAGATCAGACTATTTTGTTCAACATTTTCCCAGTCTTCCATTACATAGTCTCACATGCCACGTATTTAAACACAGCAAAAACAAATCAGCCTTTCACACTAAGAACACAGATCTGCAACCAGACAATAAGTTAAGGCTTAGCTGTAAGCAGTTAGAACATTCACAGTACTATACCCAAGCAGCATATGCATGCAAATTCAAAAAGTCTGTTTTAATTGCAGACTACCGATCAAATGATAATGTTCCAACCATTCCATACAACCAAGCCTACGATCAGAATACAGGAGGGTCCTACAACAGTTCAGATCGAGGAAGCAGTACATCTGGTGAGTATGAACTACTGCTGCACCTAATCTCCAATTTCCTCAAATATTTTTCTCCCTGGGTAAGAGACTCCCGTTTTGTTTTATTTTGGCCTCTTCTGCAATATGCTTTAGAATTTCTTTAATTTTGGTGGGTGTGGGATTGCGCCTACTTTATCACTGCAAGGTGATTGTGGCAATGTGTGTTTTAATTTCCATTTCTCTAACCCACTGTAGCCTCCCCAGCAGTCTGTGCTTCCTGATCTATGACCAATCCATGGGGGGAGCTAACCTCATTGCACCTTTCCTTGAGCTTTAGCGCCCACATTGCGAAGTTAGTTTACTGAGCATCCGAGATTGATGTGATCGCTGCTTTTGTTTTTAAGGAATGATATTCCTTTTACCTGAAACAAAAAAACCTAATCACGCCAAGCTACTTAAAATCAAAAAGACTTTACTCTTAAAAACAACAACAACCAGCTATCAAGCATACACTAGGCCGCCTCTCTATCTTCGTACACAGCTGGACCCAAAAGGGCATTACAGGCACTCCCAGTCAGCTGAATGTATAAAGCCCTTTGCAAAGCACAGTGCAAGGCTATCTGCAAACCCTGGTAATCAGTTGCAGTTGTTCCCTTTTGGAAACTTCTTAATGCCAAGTGGGCTAGAGAATGCAGCTTGGATTCAGTTGATTGATCCTGAAAGCACATCTTGAAGGGAGGTTTCTGCAACCACCGAACAGCAGTTATAGTGACTTGAACTTTCACAGGTGGCAATCATATGATGTCATGTGATTGACAGATGGGCAGACTGTCCACTTTCAAAGTTGGCCTACAGAGGTTAGGGGACCGTCTAGAGCAGTGTTCCCCAACCTTGGGCCTCCAGCTGTTTTTGGACTACAATTCCCATCATCCTTGACCACTGGTCTTGCTAGCGAGGGATGATGGGAGTTGTAGTCCAAAAACAGCTGGAGGCCCAAGGTTGGGGAACACTGGTCTAGAGGGGCTGGGAGCTGGGGGCACTGTTATACAGTGGTTCCGCTCCTTCCTCCTGGGCCGTGTTCAGAAAGTGGTGGTGGGGATGAGTGTTCAGACCCCTGGGCTCTCACTTGTGGGGTGCCTCAGGGTTTTGTCCTCTCTACCCATGCTTTTCAACATCTACATGCAGCCGCTGGTAGAGATCATTAGGAGTCTGGACTGGGTGTTCATCAGTATGCAGATGATACCCAGCTCTACCTCTCTTTCACATCAGAACCAGTGAAGGCGGTGAAGGTCCTGTGTGAATGTCTGGAGGGAGTTGGAGGATGGATGGCAGCTAACAGATTGAGGTTGATCCTGACAAGACAGAAGCACTGTTTTGGGGGGACAGGAGGCGGGCAGGTGTGGAGGACTCCCTGGACTTGAATGGGGTAACTGTGCCCCTGAAGGACCATGGGCGGAGCCTGGGAGTCATTTTGGACTCGCAGCTGCCCATGGAGGTGCAGGTCAATTCTGTGTCCAGGGCAGCCGTTTACCATCGCCATCTGGTACGCAGGCTGAGACCCTATCTGCCCACGGACTGTCTCACCAGAGTGGTACATGCTCTAGTTATCGCTTGCTTGGACTACTGCAATGTGCTCTATGTTGGGTTACCTTTGAAGGTGACCCAGAAACTACAACTAATCCAGAATGTGGCAGCTAGACTGGTGACTGCGAGCGAGACCTACATTGGCTCCCAGTACGTTTCCAAGCACAATTCAAAGTGTTGGTGCTGACCTTTAAAGACCTAAACGGCCTCGGTCCAATATACCTGAAGGAGTGTCTCCACCCCCATCATTCTGCCCGGACACTGAGGTCCAGTGCCGAGGGCCTTCTGGCAGTTCCCTCGCTGCGAGAAGCCAAGTTACAGGGAACCAGGCAGAGGGTCTTCTCAGTAGTGGCACCCACCCTGTGGAACGCCCTCCCATCAGATGTCAAAGAGAAAAACAGCTACCAGACTTTTAGAAGACATCTGAAGGCAGCCCTGTTTAGGGAAGCTTTTAATGTTTAACAGATTATTGTATTTTAATATTTTGTTGGAAGCTGCCCAGAGTGGCTGGGGGAACCCAGCCAGATGGGTGGGGTATAAATAAATTATTATTATTATTATTAGGATCTAGCCCACCAGCCAGATACAGTTCCCTATCCTGCAGTAACAATGATCTTCTTAGTTGGATCAGGGCACCTCTGTTGGCAAAAAAGAATGACAGTTTCACAACCCACCAATATATCTTGGAAAGTCAGGAAGTGTCAACACAGTTGCTAGAGCACGTGAAAACCTGTGCAATTATTATTTCCTCCCTCTGTTCAGTATTAAACCAGTGTGACAGCTTTATTTTCTGTCAAAAGCAACCACCCAGGGTCAAACCAACAGGCTGCTCAGCAGTAATGCTAGCTACCTGAGCCTTGTCTGGGGTATTATAAGCTGAGGGAGAAGTCTCTTTTTCAGACCATTTCGTCCCTTGCCCCATCTGGAACTTTTGCAGTTTTGACATGTGCATGTAGACCTTCACAGCTTCATTAAGTTTCCATTATTTTGGTAGAAGGCAAGTGTGTTTGCCTTCAGTTCAGCTTTTTGTAACTGTATTTGTGTGTACATATCTGTCCAGTCTTGCTTGGAACCTATTACAAAGTCTGGACCACAGGTTTCCCGCCTACCATCCCTATACCACAACTCTTTCTTGATCAAATGATGTACTGTGAGATGCCTATTTTACAGTATAATGGAAATTATTTAACAACTGTATATGAATAAAAGAACAGTTTAGCAGAGATGGAAGCACACACATATCTAGAAAAAGAAAAGAAAAGCTGCTTTCTATACTGCTACAACTACTTTCAGGGTTTCTCTTATGACTGAATTACAGAGACACCAACAAGTTATAGCAGAGCTGGCTTCTGGGAAAGGGTTTGTAATACACTCTGCTGCTGTTCCTTCTTTATCAAGTCAAACTAGACTTGTTTAGTCTATATCCCCATTAAACTGCATATCGAATTTCATAAAACATTGCCCTATAGTTTGCAGATGAATGTGAGGTTTGGTTTATAGTTTATTATTTTATGTGCATGCGTGTGTGTGTGTGTTTTAAAATTAGTAATGTGGAGCTAAAGCAAACAGTGAAGAAAAACGTGAGCTGTTATGGGACAACTTCACAATTATGCAACTGCTATGATTACCCTGATATTAGTTATCTGAACAGTGGGTTAGGGGAGCGTACAGTTGAAATATATTTATAAATACATTTTTCTTCATCAAGATAGTTGACTGGGACCCAAGAGATTCTAGAGGCAGGTTCTGCACATTTACTGGGACTTCTGAGTGTTCTCTTCCTACCACTCCCAGAAGTGGATGCAGTTATAGTGTGCAGACCTGCCACTAGAATATACTGCAAATGACCCAGTTCAAACTCGGAGGTATTAGGAATCTTGGTAATACGACCGAATAAAATATTTAACCTATTTAGATTTGAAAAACATTCACTATTATTACAATTTAAAATAGTTTAGCGTGTTTAGAAGCATGCAACATTTCTCTTTCCATTTTGCTTTACATCTTATGTGAAATGTTCACTTGAAATCCAACAGCACCCAAGTAATTGATCCTTTCCCCAAGATACTCAGATGGCTAAAGCTTGTATCATTTTACTGTAAGCTATAATTTTCCACCAAGAGTAGCTGAAAACATTTGTCCCATACTTTCTTCTGCTCTTCTTATTGTGGTGTTTGTTTTTTTTTAATTCTTCCAGTAATTATTTTCAACTGCACCTGCCATTTGGAATGAATTTAGTAATTTCATTGTGCCTAAAACATTTCAGTGGACAAGTATAAATTACATATATTCATTAATGCAACAGGGAAACCTTTAATAGATCATATCTCTGTCAATTGTGAACCCAAAATTAGGCTCCAAAAATTAAATGGAGGGCGGACTTTGGAGAATATATATCCAATGCATCTTTTTGTTGTTTAATACTTAGATGATAATCTGTAATGCAATTAAAAACTGTAGAAATATTCTTTAATTATATTGCTGGTACAGTTCATTTATGGCTTTACCATATTTTAGCAAAAAAGTGAAGCAGACTGTTCCCAAATATAGGCAACGAAAGACAAAGGCAGTTCTAATTATTATTTTAATATAAATCCATATTCTAATAATACTTATTTTTGACATCAACTGGCCTCAACTAAGGCCAGGGCTTTTTCGGCTACGGCTCCAATCTGGTGGAATGCTCTGTCACAAGAGACTAGGGCCCTGTGGGACTTGACATCTTTCCGCAGAGCCTGCAAGACAGAGCTGTTCCACCAGGCCTTTGGCCAGGGCACAGCCTGACTCCCTCCTTTGGAAACCCTCACAGAACTCTAGCCCAATGGTTGCCATTAATCTGATTGGAATTAATTTTATAATGTAATGATTTTATAATGTTTTATCATTTTACTGTTGTTCCGCTCTGAGCCCAGCTTCGGCTGGGGAGGGCGGGATATAATTAAAATTTATTATTATTAAGCCATTTATTAATTCAATTCTATGTGTATTTCTTAACTGAAATGTACTACAACAGTGTATAAAAGCTGACTTATTAGTGACATTTACATGCTTACTAAGTTCTACAGAATCCAAAATTTGTAACAAGCTATGTCTGGAATATTGCATGTTCTTTTTGAAACTCCTAAACATGTGAATACTCATTCAATTAACACCTTGTCACATTGTTAAATCGCTTAGAAAATTGTCCCCTAAAGCAGTGTTCCCCAACCCCCGGGCCGCGGACTGGTGCTGGTCCGTGGATCAATCGGCACCGGGCCGCCCAAGGAACTTCAAATCATTTCACTGTGGCGGGCGGCCGAGGCGCAGAGCATTGCACTCTCTCAAGCCTGCCCATTGTGTGACAATAGCGAATGAAAATTCGCTATTGTTACACTGATGCTCCTCCTGGCCAATCAGGGAGCGGGTCCTCCCGCTTCCTGATTGGCCGAAAGGCAAACCTCACACCATTGGCCAGAGAGGAGGCGCCACGGGAGGGCTGAGGACTCGAGGTCGGAGACGCGGGGACTGAAGAGAAGCTGTCGTGAGGTAAGTGCACGGAGGGGGGAACTCAGCTCAAAACAAGCGGGCCATTTACCGGTCCGCGGCGATAAAAAGGTTGGGGAGCACTGCCCTAAAGGACTGATCAACAATTTATTTCATGGGCTATGATATAACAATTTGAATATATTTCTTTATAGGGAGTCAAGGGCACAAGAAGGGTGCTAGAACCCCCAAGGCATCCAAACAGGCTGGTATGAACTGGGCAGACCTTCTTCCACCTCCCCCTGTACATCCTCCTCCCCACAGTAATAGTGAAGACTACAGTCTATCTGTAAATGAAAGGTAAGATAAAAGAATGATTAATCAGTAAATTTTTCCAACCCAGTGGTCCAGATTCACTTAATTAACTGAATAAAAATATTTGTATTCCTAGTATAGAACTGAGTCTTCAGATTGACTCAAGAAATAATAAGAATTTGGTCCAAACATGGTATGAATGTATTCAGTGTTGTAATTCACATATTCTTAAATTAATTCTTAGCTATGAGCAGGCAATCCCATGTCCAATCCCACCAGCAAGAATGTATCTACAGCAGGATGAGCTCGAGGAAGAGGAAGAGGATGAACGAGGTCCCACACCACCAGTTCGAGGAGCAGCTTCATCTCCAGCAGCAGTGTCCTACAGCCATCAGTCTACTGCTACATTAACTCCTTCCCCCCAAGAAGAACTCCAGCCCATGCTACAGGATTGCCAGGAGGAAATGGGACATTTGCAACATCCACAAGATCGGCGGTATGTTACCAAAACACATTCTGAAGGAACTTCCTTAAACTAGTTCTATGAGGCGAACGTGTTGGGGTTAGGCAACACAACCAGCAGTAATCAAACAAATGTGTCATTAAATTGCTTCTAATGTTATATCTTAATGAAAATTCAGTATGGAAAGTAGCACTTCATTTACCATGGTGTAAATAGTGTTTCCAAAGAGTAGTTGCATAGTCTGTTACCTGGATGTAAAATATCATAATGAACAAATCTGTAGTTTTCTTTTTATTCCAATACAAAATAAAAGGCTACTAGATTGGCTGGAAAATTTGGATTCTTGCCTCCCAAACATGTTTGTAACAGGTAATTTTATTCATAATGTCCCTTACTCTCCTTACTCATTGGCCAATTTTCAAAGGTTAATTGTTTCCCAGAACTTTCCTGCTATTATCCTAGCGGTTATCAACAAATAATACCAATAGTATTTGATATTTCTTTTTGAGGTGGTTAATATGAGCTAACAACATTAAATTAGATTCATTTGTAGATGGCAGACCCATATACCTTTCCAAAAAACCCTGGTATGGCTACATTCCCTCCATATGTGGGCAAAGTACCATTTTCTTCATGGTACTTCAAATGGAGTTCTGACACATTATAAAGCATCCTTGATAGCCTTTACAGTATGAAATACCACCTCAGTCACATTTTCAATAAGTTTTCCATAACTGCCACTTTTTCCCATTTCTATTTGAAGCTTTTGTCATACTGACAGTGGACTTTAATCCATGAAAGCTTATGCCATAAAAATAAATTTATTAAGACACGTAAGATGCCACGGGACTCTGCTGTTTTAAAAAACCGTGTAAGCTTCTGATCACACAGTCTTAAAAAAAAAGTCATAGACTGAGTAACTACAGGTAATGCTAGTAAAATGATTAGAAGGTGAATAAAGAATTAGAAGGCTGGAACTTTTTTGCTTTGAGGAAAGGTATGGTAGATTTTTTAAAAAATGAACCATATGGAGAGAATGAATTTTTTAAAAAAACTTTATAACTTTTTATCCATAATGCTGTAACATTTTGTGTTAAGATGACAATATGAGTTTTCATAACCAGTTCATTTTTTTAAAGATACAGTCAAACCTTGACTCCCAAACGCCTCCGTTTTGGAACGTTTCGGCTCCCAAACGCCAAAAATCCATAAGTAAATGCTCCGGTTTTCAAATGTTTTTCGGAAGCCAAATGTCCGACACGGCTTCCACTTGAGTGCAGAAAGCTCTTACAGCCAATCGGAAGCCATGAATGGGCTTCTGGAATGGATTACATTCGACAACCAAGGTTTGACTGTACCAGAGTGTATGCTGAATAAGAATACAACAATTTATTGTAAACAATGGATTCATCAGTGGCTATAAGTCTTGATGGCTATATGGACCATCTAGATGAAGGGAATATTTATCTGAATATCAATTCCTAGGGAGGAACCAAACAGAAATTTTACTGGCTGTGGGCTTTCTGGAAGCATGTGGCTGACCACAGAAGAGAACAGGATGCTAGAGTAGATCTTTGGCTTGATTCCCCAGGCATATCATGTAACCTTCATTAAGCATAGAGTGAGCATTTGAAGCAGGGTGCCTGACTATGTGAGCACTGCTGCCCAAATTATAGCAAGTAGTTCAGCAGGGCACACCTCAAGTAATCCCCCTAAATTCTATTTGGTTCCACTCTATCTGATAAGTCAACAGCATTTGACAACACTGAATTCAGAATAGTGTTTCCTATAGCAGTTTAAGAACAAAACAAAACAAAAGTCTGTATTCTAGTAATTAAGGAAGGTGATATTACTTTTCTACTTTAGTTGTCAACCATTTCCAGTTTCTAAAAGAAATAAAAATCAGTTCAAGACTCAATAAAATAGGAAATTATAGCTGTATATATGTTTTGTTAATCTGTAACCATTTCTAACTATCTTTTACACACACAGACGTCAGCCTGTAAGCCCTCCTCCGCCTCCAAGACCTATCTCTCCGCCACATACCTATGGTTACATTTCAGGACCTCTTGTATCAGACATGGATACTGATGCACCAGAAGAGGAGGATGACGCAGACATGGAAGTGGCCAAGATGCAGAACAGAAGGCTTCTTTTGCGTGGTCTTGAACAGACGCCAGCCTCAAGTGTAGGAGATCTGGAGAGCTCTGTGACAGGTTCCATGATCAATGGATGGGGTTCAGCCTCAGAAGATGACAATATCTCAAGTGGACGGTCTAGTGTTAGCTCATCAGATGGATCCTTTTTTACAGATGCAGATTTTGCACAGGCTGTTGCTGCAGCAGCAGAATATGCTGGTCTCAAGGTAGCAAGGCGTCAAATGCAGGATGCTGTGGGAGGTGAGGCTTCTTCACTGCTATCATATATTTAATCAGGGATTCCCAGTTGATAAATGATTAGCTGTAATCCTAAGCAAATCTTTCTGAAATACTGTCCCTATGTGAATCCTGTGCACATGTCCAAGTTTCATATAGAGAGTAATAGAAATTCCCTTGTAGTATATAGCCATCTCAGCAAAGCCCATCATGCTTGTGTGATTGTTTTAACTGTGCTACACTTTCAATTCAAATGAATACTTTTCAAAAGTACACACTGCACAGATGATTTTCTCTTACAGAAGTTAGCCAGGAGCCTAAGCTTAAGCAACACCCCTTGTCATTCCAACCCATTAAAACAGTGCAAACTTAAAATATATGTTCATAAAAGTAATAAATAGGCTGCAACAAACACAGTTAAAAATCTTGTACCAAATACACACACACATACACACTGTGCAAACAATAAAAACAAAACAAGGTTATAATGGGAAGAGGACTAAATAAAAAACTGAGCAGCAAAGAACCTGATTGCCCCTGACCCCAAAGGAAGTAAAGTCGGGAACAAGTGGAGACAAACCTGTCTCCATCCAGGAGCAACATCACTGGTGCTATTCTACCCTATTTCTTAAGAACACAGAATGTTGCTTGCACAAAATGAGGCCACGGATCCATGTAGCTCAAGTGCTGTCCACAGTAACTGGCAGTAGCTTTCCAGGGTTTCGGATATTTGTATCTCAGATCTCTTGCACACAAGGTGGATGCTCCACTACCGATCTACAACCCCTTCCCAGAATGTCTTTTATAAGGTATGAAATTCACTGCGCATCATGGTACTAAATGAGGAAGAACTACTAGTTTTACTCACTCCACTCTTCCATAAGGAACGGCTTCTCCTTTCCCTTTAATAGAAGTGGTACCTCTATATTCTTGTGAACACAAGCCCTCAGGGTCCTCTTGTCAGCAACTCTATGCTTTATTGAGTTGATGTGGAGAATTGTTATGTGATCTCCATGATTTCAGTAAAACGATTTCACCAGGCAATCACATTTCCTAAGTGCTGTACATATATTAAGCAGTAAGACAGTCCTTTCCAACAGAGTTGGAATCTAAGGGGTATGATGCAATAGGAATGGGGAGGAAAAAGAAAAGGAAACCATTGGAGCAACTGCTCCAGGATGAAGCCAGGTTGACCTCCTCTTGCCATGATGCCCTTGGGAAGCAGGTGGCAGAGCTTCCCAATGGCCCTAGGTCACCTGAATGCTGTGAAAAGCTAGAACATTTCTTCCTTCAGCTCTGAACTCCTAGGTAGCTGGCAGTTGGAGCACTTTCACACAGCAGTGGGGGATGCCACTGCAGCTGTTATGGCTAATGACTGTGGCAAGGCTGGTCAAAAAGTATAGTATAGTGCATGTACTTTGCAAGGCATTTCTTTCTATGATGCACAACTAAAGTAAGTAGTTACAGTGTTGGACTTGGACTATGTTACCCTTCTTGATCAGCCATAAAACTCAGGAAGTCGCTTTCTCCTAGCTAGTGGCTGGGGCAACCCAGTCAGATGGGTGGAGCACTAATAATAATAATAATAATAATAATAATAATAATAATAATTAGTAATTAGTAATTGTTATTGTTATTACCACCAACCTCATAGCTGAGTTAGGATAAAATGGTGGACCTCATAAGGGCCTCTATGAGACAATGATGATAATGATGACAATTAATTTAATTTATTAGTCACTTGCCATGTAAAGATTCTCTTAAGCTACTTAAGAAAACTTTAAAAGCATAACACAAAATCAGAAGAAGAGCAACACGTTACAATAAAAACCATACAAAAATCTATGGAAAAGATCCAGAAAAACTATTTATTGACATGATCTACTGCTAAACAATAAATAAGGCATGGCCTGGTGTACACTTTTGATAACAAAGGTAAAACTATAAAGCCAAAGTTAAGATATAGTTTTAGATTTTTTAGGCTCTCCTTTGCAATCTAAGCAGTCTCCTCAATGGGATAGTCCGCAGTTGTGTTTTCTAATACTTAGCAAATAAAAAGAAAAAAGATATGTGTAGTGAGGAAACCGCCTCCCATATTTTCCTCACTTGCTTCTAACCTTTTAAGCTGGAAACGTCTAAACAACTTTTTCCCACAATATAAACAGTCATAGCATTTCTCGCCTATGTGAGTCCTCTGGTGTACAAAGAGGGACACCTTCATGTTGAAGCACAAGTGTAAATTTGCTGTGGGTTACCTTGTGTGCCTCCTGCAAGTCTTTCCCCACACTCTGGTTTTTCCCCTGATTCTCTGCTGCCTTTTCAAGTTGCTTTTATCATGAAAGCAACTTAGATGAGAGGTGAAATAAAAATGTGATGAATCTAACCACCCACAAGAAAGAACATGCTACAGTATTTATAACTTTTTCTCTCTAGCTTTTTTCAATGGTAAAAACCACTGCATTTCTATTTTGTGCCAAAAAGTAAATACATTCCAAACTGTCTTAGCAATTCAAAACTATGGTAATTGTTGGTGACACTTTAAGTAGCAGCAGCAAAGCAATCCTAAGCCTTGGGACGATAACAAATATATCAACGAAAGCTTCATTGGGGTGGCAACAATTTCAGTGGTTCCCTAGTGACAAGTACTGAAACTTAGGGTTGGTGAAGATCAGGTGGAAGATCAAGTGGAAGAACCTGGCAGGCACAGGGAGGGTTTTCTTTGATGGTACCGTATTTTTCACTCTATAGGACGCACCTTTTCCCCTCCAAAAATGAAGGGGAAATGTGTGTGCGTCCTATGGAGCGAATGCAGGCTTTCGTTGAAGCCTGGAGAACGAGAGAGGTCGGTGCGCACTGACCCCTCTCGCTCTTCAGGCTTCAGGAAGCTATCCGCAAACCTTCGGAGCGCGGCGGGAGTTCCCGCCAGGCTCAGAAGGCTTGCGGATAGCAGCAAGCTCCGGGAGCGAAGTGCTCCTGGACCCGTTCTGGGGGCTGGGGTCGGGGGAAGCTCAGGCTTCCCCCGCCCCCAGACCGGCAAGCTCCAGGAGCGACGGCGAGGTTGCGCGCAACTTCGCCTTCACTCCCGGACCCGTTCTGGGGGCTGGGGTCGGAGGAAGTTCGGGCTTTGCCCGCCCTAGCCCCGCAGCTAAAAAGGGAAGCCAAGACAGCGAGCGGGATCCATCCCGCTTACTGTCTTGGCTTCTGCCAAAGCCGCGCTCAGCCTCTCCGGGCTGGAGAGGTTGTTGGCGGCTAAAGAGGAAGCCAAGACAGCCAGCGGGATGGATCCCGCTGACTGTCTTGGCTTCTTTGCTCTTTGGGGCTGGGGGGGAATAAAAAAAAATTCTTTATTTCCCCCCCCCAAAAAAAAACTAGGTGCGCCCTATGGTCCGGTGCGCCCCATAGAGCGAAAAATACGGTATATACAAGTTTTAGGGAATGTGACAATTGTCCAGTATTAGGTGGCTTGAGAATGTTATAATATGAGTTATTATAATCTGATTTACCTTGGAGGGTTGTTGAAAGGACTGCAATCGATAATGCATGTGAAATCATTTCAACATTTGAAAATGATATATAAATGTTAAATAGTACAATGTTTATCTAGGTGCTGTTCCTATCAATTTAAATGTGTTTTGCTCTGTAAAAGTTCTGGATAAAAAAAAGCCTTGTATGTTTATATTAATGTGACATTGAATCTAAATAATGCTAATTATATAATTATATTTTTATTTACAGAATCGAAAGACTATTCTAGTTTCAGAGATAAAGTAACAAATTATAACATTGTGTGCCTCTTTGTTTCCAGGTCGTAGACATTACCATGCCTCGCACTGCCCCAGACCCACTAGCCCTGTCTCTACTGACAGCAACATGAGTGCTGCTGTAATTCAGAAGGTACGACCTGTCAAAAAGCAAAAGCACCAGCAAGGACATCTACGAAGAGAAGTCTACACAGATGGTAAACACTATGTTCAGATGTGCACACTTCTAGTGAAAATACTGTATTTTTGCAAAGCTTACAGTAAGTTACATTAAGTGAAAAGTATCTGGTGTTTCCTGATGCTATACATATTCAGCATAGCCTATCATAACCATCATTTCTGTTTTCAGTCTGTCCTGAATTCTCCTGTACACACATACATTAAAAGTGCATTTGTTTTCTCTAATACCCTAATCAGCCATTAACTGTCACTATTTTTTTGAGAGAAGACTGCAAAAGGGTACAATAGTGGAAAATAATACATGCATGAGATTAAAATCTTCATTAAAATAAATCCTCCGTAGTGTAATTTTTCCCATCACAGAAACAATTTAGCATTAAAATAGCAGGCAGCAAAATCGTTGAATTTTAATCCTAACCATAGTATTGTTCCAAGAGGTTACTTTGTGCACCAAAAGGCAGAATCTAATCATCTCCTCTCATGCCTTCACACACAATATCGACTCCTGCTGAAAAGGTAATGCTTGTATTCTCTGGGGAGTATAGAAGGATAATGCAAACATTGTGATGTTGTCTAGAGAGAGCCTTTAATGAAAATGCCTCAGGAGGGCCAGCTTTTATTAAACCACCACCTTTCAGTTTTATAAAACAACCAAAGGGCTTTGTTGGAAATTCATGTAAGATTTACCCATCTTGTCAAGTTTTCTAAATTCACTAAAGAGGAGGGGTTGCCAGCAGCAGTGGCATCATTCCCCCACCTCCTGGTTCTCAACAACAACAATCTGATTAGGACTTTCATTACCAGTCAGAAATTTTTCAAAGAGGGGCATCATTTGCCATTATCATATGAAAGCCTAATATTATAGATACTTATCGAGGGTTACAAGAAGGGGTTTTCAAGCCACTTCTCCCTGTGATTCCTGCCACTTGACAGAAAAATTTAATACAAAGCGCACAGCATGATGAGCAAAAGTAATTTTGCAATGAGTGGTTGTCCATGCTATTATCTGTACTTTATTCTGAGTATTTTCTCTACTAGCATCTATCTGATATTAGACTACATTAAATACTGGCATGACACAATGCACCTGGGCCTCTTGGCTTCTGCCCAGGCTCCTTTTGTCACTGAAACTGAATTGTCAGAATATTATCTGATTTCAAGAGGTTATTAAAGCAGTTTTGTGCATGCTTGTTTATTTGGAGGGGTTTTTTTGTTTTGCTTTTTGGAAAGTGAGAAATGCATGGTATAAATCCCAGAACTATGCCACTAAGTTTATATTTATGGAACCCTTGTAATGGCTTTTTGTGAGAATTTATAGATGTCTTAACAGGTTTATTAGTTTTAAGTGGGAGCCCCTATGTGAAAAATTGAGTAAGCATCAAACCGTGATATGAAAACATCTGTGCTGGCTAGAATACCAGAAAAGAAATCTTGTCCAGAGCTTTATATAGTTATTTTGGCTTTGGTTTTTTTCTAAAAGAAGAATTAAATAACTGAGCTGCATTTGTTGGTAATTTTCTATTAAAAGTTTTTATACTATGCTAGTCTGCATAGCACTGTAATTTACAAAATTGCAGCTGTTCTGATAAACTTAATCAGTATGTAGTTTGTGTTCTAGTGCATGTGCTTATTTTAGCACATTTTATAATTAGACATGAATTTCCTTGAACCTGTGTGTGATAAGGTGGTCCAGAATATGTAAGCCATGTAGCAACAGGAAATTATTCTCTGATAATTGAAACAGTAATAAAAACTGGCTATTTGATTATTTTTTGATAGAGTATCTATCACACTGTAAAGCAGACAGCAAGTGCATTAAAGTAATACCTGTGTTCAACAGGGTATGGCATCACATACAGTGGTGCCCTGCAAGACGAATGCCTCGCAAGACAAAAAACTCGCTAGACGAAAGGGTTTTTCGGTTTTTGCGTTGCTTCGCTAGATGAATTTCCCTATGGGCTTGCTTCGCAAGACGAAAAGGTCTTGCGAGTTTGTTCGCTTTTTTCTTAAAGCCGCTTGAAGAGGCGCAGTTGCGACGGACCGTGCTTCGCAAGATGAAAAGACTCGCGGAACGAATTAATTTCGTCTTGCGAGGCACCACTGTAACTAATTCCCTCCCATAAGCGGGAAACAGTAAAGCAGACATGTTTGAAACATTTGACCTTTACTAGTTACCCAAGAGTTTCTTGTATTTGATGACATGCTGAGATTTATTTCTTTTCAGAATAAGAGCAGTGCTTTTTTAAAAAAACTTCTATTCAACAATGAATGCAGTAATCTACAGGAAAGCGAAAGTGTTTGCTACAGACCAGCCTTTTGATGATAATAATACTTTTGATGGAGGATACTGATTACTTCATCATATTAACTTGTGTATTTAACCAAAGTTTAACAAATACTTTATTTATTTTTCATTCACTCATCTTTACAGGTCCAGCTCAAGCTCTTCTGATGCTTGAATTGGAGCTCAAATGACATTTTCCACTTGCCAACCCCCACTAGGGCCAATACTTGGGGAGGGGAATCCTATCTCCCCCCCCCCCCATGGTGCCAACTAAAGCTAGTAGCTTCATTTTATTACATTGTGGGGCGAACACTGTCATTAAAATTGGCTCAAATTACTACGTTTAGCAATATACTTACAGTCCTACGTGGATGGTCTCTTTCAGAGGGTGATGCTTGGGGAGTGGTGTTCGGCCCAGGGAGCCTTCAATGTGGGCTTCTGCAGGTTTCCATTTTATCCCCATGCTGTTTGACATCTGCAAGAAACCACAGAGTGGGCTCATGTGGAATTTTGTTCTCAGCAATATGCTCCTTTACGTCTGCAGATGTGGGTAATGGATATGCCGGACTGCTGTCTTACTTCAGTAATGGACTGGATGACAGCCAATAAGATCAATCCTGATACGGCTGAGGCACTCTTAGTGGGTGGTTCCTTAGACCAGATGGATGGGAGGTGGCCTGCTCTTAAGAGAGTTAGACTCTCACTGAAGGAGCAGGTCCATAGCTTGATGATGATGATATAATAATTTATTATTTATACCCCGCCCATCCTGCTGGGTTTCCCCAGCCATTTTGAGCGGTTCCCAACAGATTAAAAACAGAATAAAACATCAAACATTAAAAAAATCCCTAAACAGGGTTGTCTTCTAAAAGTCAGATGGCTGTTTATTATTGACATCTGATGGGAGGGCGTTCCACAGGGCAGGCGCCACTACTGAGAAGGCCCTCTGCCTGGTTCCCTGTAACCTAACATGTTGCAGTTGGGGCATGGGTTTTGCTTAAAATATTGTAAGTCACTTTGCGTTGCCATGGCAAAAAGTGACCAATAAATAATGACAATAATAAATGTTTCTTCTTGCTAGTGTACAAGTTTTATTTAATTGTGGTTTGTGGAAGACTGGGGACCCACAAGTGATATTAACTTTCCTGAATTTAGTTTACACTCTTAGGCATACTCAATATATTAGATGCTTCATTGAACAATTTACTTACATCATTTACCTTTATAAGAAGTTACATTGAGATTTTCTAACTAGAAAAGAAATTAGAAGCTCTTTTGACACTAGGAATGATGGGAATTGACTACAAGCCCCAGCATTATTATTACCCCGGCAGGAAAATATTCTACACACATGATTTTCCAGGGGGCAGAGAAGCACACAGGACCTCTTCTACTTGCTACTACCTTCACTTGTCCTCAAAGCTTTCCCACCTTGGTGCGGGGAAGGTAGCAAAGGGATGGCCAGTAATTATTCCTAAGTGTTAGCCAGTAATGTTCACAGCATATGATTGGTTTTTGTTTCATGACTTTTGTGCTTGTCCATCACTAATTCTGTGTGGCTGGATGTTGTGTCAGTTGCTGGGCTAATTTATTTTTCATGGTTTTTTATTATTTCAAAGGCCACAAAAGGTCAGCATTTTTGTGCTTATTCACAGCTATTGTTCCTCAAAAGGCTGCTGCTTCAGTGATTTTTAAAAATTATTGCTGTGTTCCCAATGAGTTCAAGCAAGTATGCTGTTACCACAAGCCGATATAACCAATCAGATTTGGCTACATGGTGAAGTCAATGAATGTATATAAAGGCACATTACACACACTTCATTGTTTCACCTTGTTGCTGAGCAGTGATGGAACAAACACCTGGATTTTAAAAAGCTTTTACTGCTGCACAACAGTTTCTTGATTCTGTTTAGTATTCCATAATATACTCCCAACATTTTCATTGAATTGTTGCAAAATACTACACACACACACACACACACACACACACACGGAACGGCACTTTCTGAGAGTGCAAAAAAATATTGAAGAAATTCATATGGTTCAGCTCAACAAAACTTACATGTTGGATTCTCATTTGGTAAAAAACCCTTCATATTTTTATTTAGAAGTTAAAGATAACCAGCTTATATACTTCCATTTTCTTAAGCAAACTGGTGGAAACTTACCACCAGGCACAAATTTGTTAATTGAGAATGGCAGATCCCATGGAATATTTGGGAAAGCCATCATTAGCTTAAGTCTTTGAACTATGGTTGTTTGGATTTTATTCTATCACTAAGTGCAAGCTCTCACAAGGTCAAACACTGAGGTAAAGTGTAATTATTTTTATGGGAACTGCAGTCTTCAAAAAAATTTAAGGACGGAAACTTACAGCATTTTTATTTATTTACTTACTTATTGTTTTTAGCAAAATTAATATACCATTTGGTGGCGAGATGGCTCAATTGGCTGATGGTGGGCAGCTCAGGAACCCTATGCCCTCTACTCCAAGGAATCAGGGTCCAAGAAGAGGTGCTTTTGCCCAGATACCCAGGGGCTGAGGGGTCATAGCACTCCACCTAAAATTGTGGTCTTGG
The DNA here is from genome assembly GCF_964188305.1 of Podarcis bocagei. Taxonomy (NCBI): domain Eukaryota; kingdom Metazoa; phylum Chordata; class Lepidosauria; order Squamata; family Lacertidae; genus Podarcis; species Podarcis bocagei. The sequence goes on along the minus strand of NC_138130.1, from coordinate 62,132,627 downwards.
ATGGTTGCCCTGATTTGCTTTATAACAGGCTTCCTCAACCTCGGCCATCCAGATGTTTTGAGACTACAATTCCCATCATCCCTGACCACTGGTCCTGCTAGCTAGGGATCATGGGAGTTGTAGGCCACAAACATCTGGAGGGCCGAGGTTGAGGAAGCCTGCTGTATACCATAGGGTGATCCATAACCCAGAATCCACCCTGTCCAACAAACAACCAGTAGCCGGGTTGGTTGAGTCAGGATTCACTCCCAATGCCCATGCCAAAATCTTCTGACATCTGTTATCAAAAGGTTGTGGCCTGTTCAAATCCCAAGAGGGTGCCCTATGATTATTATATCTGTGTCTTGGCCTCTCTGCTGGCCATGGGCTCAATGTGCCTGGGCCCACAACTTTTGGGCTGAGCAAAAACTTTATTACTTATTTTTTAGCAAAAATTATATACTGCTTGACTGCAACAGAACCTCTATGTGATTTACAAGAAATATTAAAATAATAACTAAAATAGTTAAAAATGAGTTATTAAAACATTTTAGAAACAATTGAAAAGAGAAGGAAACTAAAAAGAGAATAAAACATGTCAACATCTATGTGTTTGGATATGCTTGCCTTAACAAAAATGTTTCAAACAGACACCAAAAATAATACAGTTGGTTACTGTACAGGCAGAAATAGCCTTCTTGGGTTTTGGATTGACACATTTTTACTGATACAAGGGATTTGTGATCTATATATTTATATATAGATCTATATGTACTACTGTATCTTTAAAAATATATCACAGCAGTTTACAACAATATAAAAATATAAAACAAGACAATAAAATAATGGAAAGTTACAAATCTGCAATATCTTTACATGTAAAGTACACCCAGCTAAGAAATTCAAACTGTTTTAGAAGTGGAAATAATGTATAACAATATACAACATTCCAGTTTTAGACTGAAAATATATCTTATATGAAACTATTTTAATTTTCTTTGACTCTTACACTTGGAATTATTTCACATATCTATTTGCATTTTCCTCTTTCAATTTTAAACTGCCGGCTGGGTTGATTTTTCCTCCCCCAAAATTATTTCTCCCATGGTTCCTATAGCCTCTCATTTAAAGTGTTGAAAATTCACGTAAGGAAGATTTTCCCTGTAGGACATGCTATAAAATAGCATCGGTTAATTGTTTTTCTTTAAGCGGGTAACAATGCAGCAGCAATATGCAGACATGTATAAATGAAATAGTTGAGCACAGCTGACCTTTTCTAGTTACCTCTGGGTTCCATATATTGGTTTGATGTCACTGTGTGATTTATTTTTTATTTCTCACCATGGAGGCCTCCATTTTCTTTTTTAATAAGTAAGTGTGCCAGTTTGCAGCAGACAAGGCAGATTGATTCTGGATTTTCTCTGTGATTTGAGCTGTTAAATAAATACTGCAGAGGTGAAATAGTGTTGACCTCTGAAAAGTTTCCTTTTTTGATTTGAAGGATTCCTCTCAGCAAGGAATGGTTGGTTGTAATGAAAGTTTCTCTACCTTCTCTGCAGGTTGTGATAAAGCTTTCTCTAAAGAGCATATCACTTTGTGGTGGTCATTACTGGCATACATCAAATTGTATTTTTAACCAAAAAATTGCTACTAGGCCACTTTCTCTTTAAATACTATCAGCGTTCTGTTTAATCGCTGTGTGTCACAATATACCCCTGGTTATACATTAAATCGAAGAGTTGGAGATTGCCTAATTTTTAAATGCCTGTCCTTATTACTGTTACATGGGCTATCTTCAACCACATTTTATTATCAGTAGTCTTTCTTCTTGGTCAACATTAGTTCCTTAAAAAGGAACCATAATTATGGGGACACCTGGGTGTCCTTACTTACTTCCTATGTGATTCTATGGTTTCTGTTCATTGGAAAAGTAGGTAATATGCATGTACAGAACAATGTGTGCTTGGTCTTCCTCTATTAAAATGAATTAGCAAGGTCTTGCCTGCCGAGGAAGCTATTTGCAAGGTTGGTTCTTGTTTTTCTGTCTCTAGCCTATTAAGTAGACTCTTGTGCAATCAGACACTAATGTATTTAAAATATATTCAGGATTTTGTAAGAGCTAAGCATTTGAGAGATGGGTGCATCCCTTGGGATTTATGAACAAAATGATGAATTGCATCCAGTGGCATCTCTCCACTGATGTATGGCACTTTGATTCAGTAGGGCCTCCGTCAGCAGTACAGGGAGATAGGTGCCTTTTACCAATTCCCCCTTCAGCACTCGGTGTTTCTCCTAGCCTGCTCCAAAGGTTTGTAGGATCCTTTGAAAGAGAGGGTGTGGGGAATCAGCAAAATTTGTCTCCATCTGAACTTTGCTGATGGAACCTTCCATGGGATCAAGCCAGAGGACATCACTGGATACAATTTGATAGCTCTATTAAAGAATAACATCTAAAAATAAAGATAGCTGTTCAGTGAAATTTTAAGATAGTTCAAGTTCCAGCAAAATCTGTAGGACTATATTATACCACAGTAACGCGTTAACCAGCTAAGACTCAGGACCTATCTTTAACCCAAATCTCTAGAACTGGCACTACTATTGATTTGCTTACAGAATGTTTGTCTTTCTTATTTTCTCCATAACTCCAAAAAGAAAGAGCGCTTGTGTTTTTCATAATTGTATAAAGAGGCATTTTGGACAGAGCAATTGCTGTGTAAGGCTGAGTATTCTGGCATAACACAGCTATGTCTCTGGAAGTAAAGAACTCTTCACACAATCTTCATCTTTCCAGTCACTTAATTCTTATTCATTTTAACCAACAAAATCACAGGTATCACTGAGCAGGATGGGGTGTTATCTCCTCCTGGAAAGTTAGGACTCCAAACTGGCCCAGTTTTTAGCAGCATTATGGCAACCAACTATTCAAATATTTAGAAGTTTAAAAATAATTATTCTCCTAACTATAGTTGAGCTAGGTATAAGTTATAAACTTATAATCCCCGTGACGGGGTGAGCTCCCGTTCTTCGGTCCTAGCTCCTGCCCACCTAGCAATTCAAAAGCAGGTCAAGTGCAAGTAGATAAATAGGTACCGCTCCAGTGAGAAGGTAAACGGTGTTTCCATGCGCTGCTCTGGTTCGCCAGAAGCGGCTTAGTCATGCTGGCCACATGACCTGGAAGCTGTCTGTGGACAAATGCTGGCTCCCTCGGCCTACAGAACGAGATGAGTGCGCAACCCCAGAGTCGTCCATGACCTGACCTAAATTTACCTATGTATATAGCAGGCTTACAGTTCCAGCCTCTTTCAGCAGGAATTACAATATTTTAAATGCAAACTATGTCTTCCACGGCTGGAATTACTCCTATGGTACACACACACACACACACACACACACACACACACACACACACGTACCCACCATATAATTGTTTAAAACAATTGTTTAAATGGTTTACAGTTTTTGAAAGTTTTAGTGCTGATCCTCAAGATTTTTTTGCATCATATCAATGCTTCCAATAACAGAAAGCCACGCTCATTTTTTCTCATCAGCTGTATAATAAACTTTTATTCATATGTAAAATAAAGTGGAGAACTGTTCTTTCTACTAATAAATGCCCTATAGACATTGTTGCTGTGGAGAAATTGTCACAGGTTTATTAGAATGGTTTCCTGTTATTTCATTGGCCTTTTTTATATTTCTTGGTACATTCATAGCCAAACTATATCTGTGTTCTTTTAATTTTAATCTCTACAGTAGTGTTCACTGGCTCTCTTCTCCCTTTGTGCATGTTGGCTGACAGGAAATACCTGACAGACCCATTAAATGGAAGGCACAGCTGCTCTGAGATTTATAAAGCATTGTTATTTCCTTTTTGGGACACATTTATTGCAAACTGCAGGAGCAGGGATTTTAAAATTTCACTCTTCCTCATTGTGCAATAGATGCACTTGGGATGAATGCTTTACAAGCACATGACTATTATTTACACCTCTCATGGACCCATTTTCCACAGCCTGCTCCTTTTGATGTATACCTGTCATTGGCAACCAGTGCTCTTGATGCAAAGCAGCCTTGTATCTTACTTTCCTCAAGTGGGCTTTGAAGCCTTTCTGTACTTTTATGATACTGATGTGTGCTATTATGCATCACTTAACAGCATTTTTATTTTTAAGCTGTTAATTGTTAATGAAGGAACAGAAATAGCATGAAGAACACATAGCTGTATTAAAAAAAAGACTGTTTCTGTTGTTCTTTATATTCGAAAGCTATATAAAAACGAACATTGTTAGGTTCTTTGAAGCTTCAGTGCTCCACTTTTCATTCCCTCCCTTAAGTGTCACATTTGTCTGCTTCTGAATGCCATATATCTTTTTTGCCAAGTGTATATCCAACATACAGACCTACAATCGAGACATTTTCCCTTCAATGAATACTATTTTAAAGTAAGATTTGCACACAGGAAAGCCCTTGGCTTATATTGCCATGTTTCATACAATGAAATAACTATCATTTTTATCAATATTTCAATATGTTTTTACATTTTACTTTATATAAACCAGTTCAAGCCCCAAAACAGTCTGAAGCACGGACAGAGGCTTACAATGATGGTTGAGCTCCATACCCTTTTTCTTTCACACCCCCACCCCTTTTCTAACTTTAAAAAACTATAAATCATACAAAGATGGCAATAAAATTGTTAACATGTTAATAAAAAGTAGCATTAAGTAATCCCAGAAGAAGAGTTATAAAATCTCTTTGATGGCGTTACATTAACAAGAACATTCTGTTATTTGTTTTACCTATGTATTCAGGAACATGTTACTATAATTGTGCGAGGTTGGAGAGCAGAGCCACACTCGCTCCCTTTCCAGTACTATTCACACATTCTAGGCATCTCTGTAGCCTTCCTGAAACACATGCAGAGGCTGTACCTATGAGCAGAACTCTGTGCATGCTGTTGTCACTAGATTGATTTGGAAGCTCCCCTCCCGCCCCCCACTAACTTAGGGGTCTATTTTCTAAAGATTTTTTTGTACTTCTGCAAGCCTTGCATTTCCCCAAGCCTGCTCTGGTATATGAATACAGCGGTACCTTGGGATGCGAACGGGATCCGTTCCGGAACCCTGTTCACATCCTGAACAGAACATAAGACGCGACTGCACAGATGCGCGCGTCACATTTCGCTGCTTCCGTGCGTGGCGTCATTTTGACCGTATGCACATGCGTGAGTGGCAAAACTCGGAAGTAACGCGCTCCATTACTTCCGGGTCGCCGCGGAGCACAACCTGAAAATACTTATCCTGAAGCATATTTATCCCGAGGTATGACTGTAGTGCTTTTTAGCTACATAAGGATCTGAACTTACCAAATGTTTATGGCATTTAACTTTTCTTGGTAATTTCCTAACGCAGAGAGATAAAATTATTCTTAGTATTTCTACACATTTTGGAAGCTAAGAAACAAGTTGATTTAAATGATTTTTAAAAAATGATTTCAGTGATTTTCTCTTTTCACCCTTTTGTAGACCTACCACCGCCACCAGTACCGCCACCTGCTATAAAATCTCCCACTGCTCAGTCCAAATCTCAACTGGAGGTACGGTCCGTCATGTTGCCAAAGTTGTCCTCTATAGACCCAAGAACAGAAAGGGCAGTGGAAAGAAAAGGGCCGGTCTATAAGGGGAAAGAAGGGGCTGATGGCCGTCAGCATTCTGACATGCGGACAAGTTCAGGGGAGCGCCGAGAATCACAGGAACAGCAAAGTGAAGGCAAACCGCGAGGAAACAAAGCAGCAAGGCGAGATGGCACACCAGCAAAAACACATATTCTCCAAGGTGACTTGATACACTGGGCAAATGCTAAAAGCTTTTCCTGCAATAATGACGTTGTCTCCGCTTAGTCACCCAACTAGATTCCCCACTGAAATGAAAGCTTAGAAGAACTCTCTCTTTGTAATATAGGCACCTCCTGAAATTTAATAATATAAAACAAAACAAACAAAAAGGTAGAGCACCAAACTTTGCAGCTAGGAAATGTGAAGGAAAAAACCATAAACAAATAAAAACCTTTAGAAATCTGATGTCTCCTATTCATCCAAACAGCACTGTATCCTGGCATCTCATGGGTTACGGTAACCCCTCAAAAGTAGTTTTCCTTGCATCTTAATCACTTACTTTCTGTCAAAAACGGAAGAGATTAGCTGTTTTTCTTCAGATTCCTAAAAGGAAAAGGTACGGCAAAGCTAACTCAATCCTTTCTAAAAATGTGAAGAGCGTGATAACAAAAGAAAGGTAGTTTGGTTTCGGCATACTTAACTACACACATCAAGCTAGAACGCGTTACAAAAGCCATAAAGGACTCGTTCCAGACAAACATAATATATTTTTATGGCAGCCAGTAAGGCCTGATTGAAGAATGTGTATGAAAGTATCTATATAAGCCTTTGTAAAAGCTGTCATCAAATAAGCAAACCAGTCCTGATACTATCTAACCAGGGCACAAAACTACGAAATATAAATTCGGTAGTAAATTGGTTAAATGGACACAAAAGCAAGACAATGACAATGGGTCACAATAAAGTGAAGTCATTAGCAAGATACACCAAGAATGGTGCTGCAATTGTTGTTTTTCAATTTATATATCAATGGCATGAAAGCCGGTGGCAAAACTTGGTGGTGAAATTGGAAACACTGTTAATGTTTAAGTAATTTTTCACTTAAAAACAGTATTGACCTAGGCTTGTGTGTAATTTGTTAAATTCTGCCTTATCATTTAACTACGAGTTTGACCAAACTGTGGGAGGCAGTGGAAGACAGGCGTGCCTGGCGTGCTCTGGTCCATGGGGTCATGAAGAGTTGGACACGACTAAACAACAATCATTTAACTTCACTGTCACACAGAACAGTTCATTTTCAGCTTCTTTGAAGCATGGTGCCACAATGTACCTGAAAGTGATCACTACAGCCCTTGCAGATTATCCCACACACAGTGAGGAAGGGCTCATGATCATGCCAAATAGCCTTGCTTCCTTTAGCAACTGGATGTCTGGCAGTAGTGTGCAAAACTCCTGCATTCAGCAGCCCCAGGAAATCAGGGCTCCAACCTGCCCTACGTATGTATAGCTGTACTGTATACAGACATAACCCTTTTCACACTTAACACTGAATACATGGCTGCCAAAAAGGTGTGAACAGAAGGTGCATTGGGGAAATGACTTCTTCTGACCTCTTATTGCTCAACACCTTTTTAAGTCCACTATCCTCCCTTATCTCAATCTTCCACCACCATGCCCAGAGTCTCACTGATATTATATACCATCATTCTGGCTGCGTTTCCATAGACATTTGGATATAAGTGCGCTTGAAAACATAGCACAGAGACATGTGTATCCTTGCAAAATGAGAACAGCTAGGCGTTGGTTTTCAAGATCCTCCATTATCACACAGTTGTATGTGCATGTAGGTAGCTCCACCCTTTCCCATTCACCCCAATGTACGCATTCATTCTTGGTCACTTGTTTTCCAGCAGTGTTGTACATAGTAGCCGCTCATGTTGAAAAGCATTCAGGCCAGCATCTTCTCTTAGCTTGTTATTTTGCCCACTTCTATTCTGAGAGAGAAACATTTGGGAGCTTTTGTGTCATGGAAGAGGTCGCAGCGAGTTCTGCCTAAAAAGAAGCCTATTCCTTTCCTTCCATTCATCTTTTTATAATAGCAACTCTTCCAGTGTACATCTAGAGGAGAGAGCAGAGAGATGTGCAGGCACATAGAATGTGTTGGGAGACAGACAAGTGTAATCAACTGCAATTTATATTTGCTATTTCCATTGCTCCAATGCTAAAACAATCACTTAAGTACAAATGCAGTACTAAAAGACATTGTGTGTTTCAAAAGGCTTTTTTGTCTATGGTAATATTAACACATGTGTAATTCTCTCCTTAGAGGATATTCTGCCATATTGTAGACCTACATTTCCAACATCAAACAACACTAGAGATCCTAGTTCCTCAAGTTCTATGTCATCCAGAGGATCAGGAAGTAGACAAAGGGCAGAACAAGCAAATCTAGGTCGAAGAAATGTGGCAGAAATGCAGGTATTTGGAACATATGAGCAAGGAGAGGATGAAGAAGAATTACAGGTAATATGTGTTTCTGATAGTCACTAGGGGGGAATCTTTTGTGAAAATACAAATGCTTATTCCTCAACGCTAGTTTTCTTTTATCCCTTAATTGGTTAGTCTACAGAGACTTTAGATTTTTGGTCTCATCAGGTAAGTATAATCCCAATTGGAGCACTGTTTCATATCTATTTAATCTCTAAACCACTAATCTATGAGCGCCACAGAAATTTTAAGTTCTTAACTTTCGTTACAATTTTTTGTTGCTAATTATATTTAATATAAGGCACAATACAACATTAATGCTGAACACAGCTTATCTCAGTAATTGTGCATGAAAATACTATATGATATCTTATTATAGAAATGAGGCAACAAAATATGAAATTCAAAGCATTATTACTATAGCAATATTATGATGGAAAGATGTACAGTGGTACCTCTGGTTGAGGACAGGATCCGTTCTGGAGCTGCAGTCAGAACCTGAGGTTTCCGCAACCGGAGGGACAGCTTCTACGCACACATGCGCGGTGGTAGAGCACTTCTGCGCATCTGCGTGTGGCAAAAACCTGGAAATATACTTCCAGGTTTGCCGCTTACGTATCCCAAAGTTTACATAAGTGGAGGGATATGTAAGTGGCGGTATGACCGTAATTTGTATTTCCTAATTATATGAAACTTTTTTAAAAAGTGTTTTTACAGTGGTCAAAACTAAGCAGTTTTTAACTACTGCTTAAATCATAATCTACTATATTGTGAAACAAAATTATTTTAGTAAGTATATTCTCCAGAATAGCATAAATTATTCTGAGTGAGAAGGCAAGAAAATACCCAGAAAATACATCATGTGTTGTTGTTTTTTAAACAGGAAACTGAAAGCTGAAGAAGAGATGTAGTGTAACAAGTTTCTGAAATCTGATCAGAAAGATATCACTTAAGATGCCTCAAGTCTGATGATATTTGATGCCAGAAATAATGTTCAGTGCAATCAGAGTGTACAATTCCCCATCTTTTTATGCTATCAAAATCCTAATCTTTATTTTAATGTTATTTTAAAACCCTAAACTTAATGACCCTGTTTATTCACTTTAAATATCACACATTTCCTCTGTCCATGACAGCAGTTAAACTGCTCTTTATGGTGCTACACTAGCTACTTCTTCCATTGTTAGACAGAGGGGGGAGCCTTAAGTTTGCTACCGTTGTGGCCAGTGCAGTACAAGACAAGTATGTCACCAAACCAGTTCATAATCTTATGAATAAACTATCATTGATTGGACAATAGAAAATTGCAAAAAATAAGAAGAAGAGATATCTATGCAGATTTTCTAACCTTCCAGTGCTACTATAGGCTGCACTTGGTGCAACTAGCATTGTATTTTCTTCCAGTAGTCAGATTCCTTTGCAGCAAAAAGACATCACACAACTTGAGTTAGGGTGGTTTGTACTGTAAACACATACCGGTTTTTCAACCCCTGCCCCAAAAACTTTTAATTTGTCTGGATTCTATCATGCTTCATCTGGAAGGTACATTCTTCACTGCAAATGTTCTTTAGGATAGAAAGAAGGCATGTCGAAATGAACTTGGCAGTTCTATCACAAGTTAAGCTTATCAAATACTGAAGCGGTTGTTGGCCTCAACCAGTGCTACTGAAAACAAAAATATAAAAAGCAATGGACATTTTTAAAGCATCGCTGGGAAAGGACATCATCATCATGACTGGCCCAAATCTCAGACCTCTACTTTATAGTGTCAATTCACCTTAAAGAAGAAGTGCCACTTAAAGAAGTTATGTTTTGATCTTGGGATTGTTTGGGGGGGGGGCGGGAGAGGGTTGATTTTTTTTTTTGTAATGCACTGTTTATTTTTTTATTTTTTGGTTTTAAAAGCACAATCACTAAACTTTATTTGTAAAACATTGTAACTATTAACCGTTTTTGTCTTATTGTAAGATGTTACACCTTTGTTTGTTTTTTCATATTTTATTAATGCTCTATGTTTATTGAAAGGTGACAGATGGTAATGGTATCATACCTAAGAATGGGCCATAAACTGAACACTTCCCGTTTTCTGGACTTTAAATTCTCAAGTTTGCTGTGGCCTATCTTGACATTGGATTTCCAATGAAATAGAGCCATTAGTTCCTTTTGAAATTACAGAATTATGTCCTTTGTCTGTAGATTTTTATGATCTCTTTTGTAATTATATAATTTCTTTGTCATCGGTGCTAATGGAAAATTGTGTGTTTGTTTATGGACAATTGTCAGGCCTAGCCGCAGTGGGGGGAAAGGAGTGTTTTGGTATTTACTGAGGGCTAAATTTTTTCATTTAGCTAATTTTTAAGAAATGGTTATAATAGAAAGGGCGTGCAGTACTGAGGGAACAACCATGTGATTAATGTTTTTCATTATGTTCATGTAAGAAACCTCATATTTTAGCCATAATTTTGCATACCGAGGATTCAATAATCATAAAAGTAATTTTTGTCACATTATTTATTAAAAACGTTCTCAAATACATCATCCTTTTTGTCATGTTTCTTGTTTAACCTACAGAATGTATATTTAGGAGCTTTCTCATTGTAATAATAAAAATAACACTGACAAATCATATTTTATTGTACATCAAACAAATGCCAGTCCCATTTTAAAGACCCTTCCTTGTGCTCTGTGCTTCAAGACATTTTCTCCCTTTGTGGGAACACTTTGGTCTAAGTCACCCAGTGTCAGAGCTGACAGACAGCTTCTGCCCTCACTGCAACCGTGACCCCAAGTTCTGCATTGTATTTCGTGAGTAGCAACATTTTGTTATATGTGGTGGCGCGGAAGAAAAAGGTGCCTTCAAAAATAAAAGTGGGATGGAGCTAAAGCAGGTTCCATTTCATTACAACTAGACCCAAGATTCCTTCCCACTCTGTCCTGTGACACTTAATTAGAGAAACTGAGAATCAAGCCTGCCAGAAGCTTCTAGAAATGGCCAGTCTTTACGATAGTTCAGAGAAAAAGCCATCCTTTTTCTAAGAATTGTCTTTAAAGGTGTAGAAAGACCAGGTGCACTGTAAATTGAGAGTAGCTGGCTTCAGCCATTTCTAGTCATGACATTTAGTCATGCTTGGGGAAGATATGCTTTTGTATGTTTCTTAATCATTTTCCCTTCGTTTTGTGCTTCTTTTTTTACTTACTGTTGGCCCAACTGGCCACCTTCATTGGTATTGCTGAAAGCACTTTGAATATTCCCTATTGACTTTTTGGTCTAGTCTCTGCTGAGATTAGGTAGGCAGTAGATATAAGCTCCTTAGCATTTTGTGTTGTTTATTTTTATTCTAGGATTTGCTTATTTTAGTGAATGGAATATAAATATAGGACACGGTGCATCTGTATGCACATACATCACTTTAGTATGTTAAGAGGAGGATATTAAATGCCGCAATGAAATACAAAATATATCCTTTTGGAGACTTTGGTAACCAAGCTGGCTTATCAATGTGTGTTTGTGTGTGTATGATTATATTCCATGATTTATAAAATATTTTAAAATAATACTCATAACTGGATAAAAGAAAGAAAGCACATTTTAAACATGTACATCAATATTTCAATGTTGTATAAATTTTAGCAACATTAAAGCAAACATTTTAAGTACTGCTGAAACTGCACTTAAAATTGCAATATGATCTTTTAAGCATTCTACCACTGGAGTCCTTGCTGAAAATTACTTCATCTGATCTTATAAAATACACAGACACCCAAGCATGAAAGAAGGTTACTCTTGCATTACTAACATAAATAAACAATTGTTCATTGACGGGGAAGCAGCAAACCTCTTTTCAAAGCCATGAAATGTTTAATTGGTCTCTGGACATATTCCTGAGGAAATACTAATTGTGTAAAAACATTAGAGAATTAGGGTGTTTTTTTTAATGGCATGGATTTCATTTATGTAGATGTTGGAGGCAACATAGCTATGTGCTTTGACATTTTATGTTACTTGAAAATAAAATCACTAACGAATAATCCCAAACTGCTCATATAGAAACATTTGAGCCATCGCAAACAATCAGGAATGATTTCTGTTCATAATAGTTTTGGTGCAGGAAAAACAGCAAATAAGGCTGAGGCACCTCAGAACCATGCACACCACAACCCCTCCTTGTGCAACTGTTGGCTGGGCTTCAATGAATTGGGGTGAACATGTTTTCTAGACCACATCTTGTTGAAGTCTCATAATGCTAGAGGTGAAGCTGAATGCTGGGAAATTCATGAAGACAAAAGGAAGGAATTCCTCACGCAGTGCATACTTTGAAATTCACTACTATAGAATGTGTATGAACTAGGGGGGTTAGAGAAATTCATGGAGGTTAAAGCTATCATGGTTAATAGCAATATTATCTGCAGTATCAGAGGCAATATGTCTCTGCATGCCAGTTGTTCAGTGGAGGGCAAGAATGGGAGAAGACCATTGTGCCCATGTGCTGCTTCAATTTCCCATAAGCATCTGGTTGGCCACTGTGAGAGCAGGGTTCTTTTTAGATTAAGTATTAATATGTTCTAATGCACATCTGAAAAGTTATCCAGTCCTTCCAAATACAATTCCTTCAAACTACTTTAAATTGTTTTTCTTCCCTCACTGTTTACCCAGTGCAAGTATTCATGCAAAGTTTGAAATAACAATCCAGTTGTTAAAATAACTATTTCAAGTAGATGGTGCATACATTTTTATGGACGTTTTTATATTACATTTGTTGAGTATATAAGTTTACTAAGTTTCTACAAATCTATGCAGCACCACAGTCATTTAATGAGACATTGACTTGAATTTCCAGAGGCAGAAACATGCAAAATGCCAAAACAATTTTAAATTCCTATCTTTTCACATGTCTCTTTTATGCTGCAAGCCACCAGCTCTGTCCTATTGAATGGACTGTGTTGTTTCATTCTGGAACATATTCAGATATAGTATAGGAATCTCATATTTACTGCTAACAAGTTTTGCCAAAAAATAGTTTTCTTTTATCTCCAATAGAGATAAACATCTGCTTCAGAAACCGCACAAGTAGTAAGACCATGTAAATGAAATATTTACAGAAAGACTTGCTTTTGAATGCAATTTTTAAAAAAATACAGCATTTCACTCTCTCAAGATGCGGACAAATAAAAGAAGAGAAAGAAAGAAATTTATGGTACATAATCACCAAATTCATTAATAATTATGACGCTTAACCAAAATATTGCCTTCGTATAAAGCTTGCTGGCTGTGAATTATTGTGAATTGATGCCATCCAAAGAAAAATTGATCCTGGTTCACTGATTACAGAACTTACAGTAACTTGAAGCTAATGATTGTATGTATATGGAACTGGCTCAGAAATCTCGGGCTGTTATTGAGAACAATGGGAAGACAGTTGTTCCCAAGGTCTAGGATAGAGGAGAATCTGCCTTCCCAACAACAGCCCCCCCCCCTCCTTGATGAGTACCCTTTTTTGTCTTCATACTAATCAAAGATGCATGAAGTTCATTCTTATACACAATAAAGGATATGGGGCTGCAAGCATGGGAACCATTCATGGAAGAGGTATGGTGGTCCCTGCGCTAAATTCTACTTTTCTCTTCAAAGTCTAACATTGGGAGCAAGTACATCTCAAAAGGTTTCCCGCTTTTCTTGCTTTGAATAATTAATGGGATCAGCTGATGTCACAGTGGTCCTATGCAGACAGAAGCCATAACTCCCTCCCAGGCCACCACTTGATTGGCTACCCTGATGCTACAAAGGAGCTAGAAGCCTTGGACCAGGTAGCTGAGTACTACAGTATGTATGGGTAAACCTTATAACTTGAATTCCTTTAAATGATCAATCTTTCACAAATTAAGTCACATTGCTTGAAGGCCATCGGCTTTGACATGCCAGCTTTTGGCGTTTTCCAAATCAGTTAATACAGTATTGCTTCCAGAGATCCATTTTGCTCTTTGACTTGCAGTCTGAGTCAAATGTAAGCTGCTTGTATTGGTTTTTGTGTGTGTGTGTGTGTGTGTGTGTGTGTGTGTCCCCGAAATGATTGAATTAGCACATTCTGTAGGGAGAAACAAGAAGGCGATTCCCTAGAAAAGTCTTGGACCATTAGTTCCTATAGCAACCAATCACCAATTCTTGGCCATCTATTTTATATAACAAAGCCAGACCCATTTGGGAGGTTTGGCCATTTAAGCAATCCCTCTATTGTCCTTTTTCCCAACCAATTTGAAGAGGCCTTGAGGTCATTCAGGCCAACACCACAACTAGATGTTTAAAGCTGCATTGCATATTCAAACCATGATCCAGTGATCAAAGATTCACTCACTGTTTTTCTGTAGTTGGGAAGCACCTTGAACCTGTGGGTTCTGGGCAATCCCATGGAATAGTGGGTTAAGTTACTAAGATTACCTAGGTCCCAAAATTATACAGTGGTACCTCAGGTTAAGTACTTAATTCGTTCCGGAGGTCCATTCTTAACCTGAAACTGTTCTTAACCTGAAGCACCACTTTAGCTAATGGGGCCTCCCGCTGCTGCCATGCCGCCAGAACATGATTTCTGTTCTTATCCTGAAGCAAAGTTCTTAACCCGAGGTACTATTTCTGGGTTAGCGGAGTCTGTAACCTGAAACGTATGTAACATGAAGCATATGTAACCCGAGGTACCACTGTACTAAATTCCAGGCAGATCCTGAATGATATGTGCAGTTTTCTTATTCTTTAGCTGAATTGGTGGTGTGAAATTGGCATGGCAAAATAGAAAGAGGAGCAGGGAAACAAAGGGTGAGACAGACACATAAAGAGATCAAAGAAAATTTATTTGAGTGAGGAAAGTTAACCTGGAGTGGGAGCTTATCGATTTACAGTAGGTCACAATTTACACAGGGGATTACATTCCAGGAATTGTGCCCAAAGGCAACCCTGAGTCAGCTGGTTCTGTTCAAGCCAGAGAGGCTGAGACCAGTGTTGATCCAAGACTGATGTACGTCCCCCAAAAAGGGACATTCTGGGGGCAGGACTAGAAAGCAGGGGGGCCTTAGGTAGGATCCTAAGCCTGTTCTGCTTCATCATGCGTACTTGGCAACCCAGTACAGAATACTATTTTAAAGGCTCATCTTTAAAGGCATAGACAAGGCAGCAGGAGTCGCCCAACAGCTGAATGGGTTTTGGACATGGTGTAACTTTATGCCGGCTTAATTTACAGCAGTGCGCTTTATACCAGCTTCTTGGGCACAGGACTGCTCCCTAAGAAAGCAAATTTGACACTGGCAAACTTGTTATTAGTAAAGAGGCAAGCGAGGGAATCCGCGGTTGTTAATAACTTGTTCCCTTCCTCCCCTTAAAAAACACATTGCTGGACATATTCTCATGAGCTAGAATGTGCCGGCCAATAGGAAACAACTTTAAATTTAGGTAGATCCCAAAGCAAATATCTGAAATGGCATCTATGAGGCTATTTGTAATGAAACAATGATATAAATACATATGATACAGTGTAGCATAAGGCATTTTATCAGAGAACAACAAAAAGAATTGTGTGTGTATATATATATATATATATATATATATATATATATATATATATATATATAATTTTAATAGTGGTCAATAGGCAATATCAACAAAATTAACCAAGCACAGAAAAGGCTTCAAATTGTCTCACTAATCACTGTGAGTTAAACTACTATGTGCGGCAACCCTTCTAGACAGCCTTCTTTAGCACAATATCTTGCCTGGGTAAATAACAAAAAAGAACATCTACAAATGCCAGAGAAGGGGGCTTTAATATACCAAGCAAGTCAGCAATTTAATCATACTGGGATATTAAGGACTTGCCTACTCAGCAGTAGACTCCATATAAGGCTGTGGAGCCAATTGCTTTTAATATTTTTGAAGCATGACAATAAAACTGTATTTATTGGATTTTTGCTCAGATCTAAGCAGTTATTTAGCAACAGCAGTATTGTGAAATGCAATGGAATCTTTTTAGTATTGACGTTTTCCTGCTTCTGGTCGCCCATCATTTTGAAAGCAGACATGTATGTACAATAACAATTCCCTCTGGGCTTAGAGCAATGAAAACCGCTTGTGATCATACCTGATTACAGAAGGCAACTGGATGATGGCTATTCAAAAAATTCAGTAACATATTACCTTAAATTTTGTGTACAAAAATAATGACCAAGTCTACAGATGCTTTAGAAACCTATTCTTTATTCAGCATTAAAGCTTTTTAAGGAGTTCATTTTCATTTCTAAGATGATGTTTTCTATCAGTGACCTAAAGATGCTTGTCATTTCAAAAACAAAAAACTGTCTACACTAAAACCTGTAGTACAAACATGCCTGTTATCAGGAATTGGCCAGAACTACAAGGTACATATTTTGGACAAATTTTGCAAACACACATTTCCACTTAAAATGTAGTATTTACTGTTGTGTTATGGGGCCAAGTATCTTCTTCACTGACATGGGTCTCACTAGGATGGCTGGTGATCTGATCGAATTGTTTGTTTGTTTCCCCTTTACTACCATATTCATATTGCCACCTTCCACATGTGGAACAGCTATCTAGGGTTCCATGACCTCTTTATTACTGATAATATCGCACCAATCACTTAACTGGGAAAGGCATCTTCTCTTATTATCTTATCTGCCACAGACCAATGACCTCCATCTCTCATTTCCAATAGCAGCTCATACCAAAACATTGCTAAGGGGAGGCAACAGGGATATGTTGTCAGTTGAACTAGCAAATTTTTGCACTTCATTAGGAGCATCCTGCTTGCTCTAATTTGAGAGCCATGAACATTAGGGTAGGACTACAGTTAACACTACGGGACGCAGGTGGCGCTGTGGTCTAAACCACTGAGCCTAGGGCTTGCCGATCAACAGGTCGGCAGTTTGAATCCCCGCGACAGGGTGAGCTCCCGTTGCTCGGTCCCAGCTCCTGCCAACCTAGCAGATCGAAAGAAGGCCAAAAGTGCAAGTAGATTAATAGGTACCGCTCCTGTGGGAAGGTAAACGGCATTTCAGTGTGCTGCTCTGGTGTCGGTGTTCCATTGTGCCAGAAACAGCTTAGTCATGCTGGCCGCATGACCCGGAAAAACTGTCGGCGGAGCAGACAAACGCCAGCTCCCTCGACCTGTAAAGCAAGATGGGTGCAGCAACCCCAAAGTCATTCGCGACTGGACTTAACTGTCAGGGGTCCCTTTACCTTTATAGTTAACACTAAAAACATTTTTCATTTAATATTTTCTGGAGTACAATACAAAAGCTGTGTGAGAGAAAAATGATGCATCTGGACATTTGCTATTATGTTCCAGATATTCCAGGAAATTTCATTTGCATTTAGCCTGTAAGTCTCCAACTTCCTCCTTAAGCATTTTATTTAACAGACATTTCCTTTACAGTTATCTATGCCTTTAATATCCTTAGATCCTTTTTCAACAGAAGCATATGTGAAAGGCACTTTGTGCTACATCTTAATCAATAAGGGTCAGTTCACTGACATTTACCGTGAGCTGCATATTATTTCACAAGTGCTCCCATTGATGTTACTCTACACAAGTAGCATGGGCATAATTTAGCTTGCAGCTAAATGCTTTTAAAAGAATGTGTGGCTAAAATATAAATCAATGAAAGCTTCAAAGATGCAGTGCAAATGAAACACAATAATTTCCAGTTTGCTAACAATTTCTTGGACTTAGTTTAGAAGGAAAATTTGGACATTGCAACCAACAGTCGAAGCAGGAAGCAAAAACTGAAAGGTGCTGTGACATCAGTCATACACCTGATTAACAGTAGAAGTGTGACTAATGGGCCCTGGTCTGCTTTGACACTGTTACACAAGCATAAAACTCAATTTTGAGGAATGAGTTGCAATTTTCTTCATTCCAGGCCAGATATTTAAAAACATAGTCACCCTGTAACACTTGTGCCTTAAAAACTAGACCTTGAGATTAGGGGCTCATCTTAGAATGAACCTAGAAAAGCAAGGGCCTGAGAGATTTTTCACTTTTCCCATGCTCTCTCACCATGGGTCTGAGCTGTTTTGTTTGTCCCACTGCTTTTCCCAGGAAAACCCGCTGTTTACGGCTGAATCAGAACAAACGTCAATCTGCAGAATAACCAATTGATATATTTTTTTCTGAATGAGCAGTAAGGAAAGAGTTTTCCCAGGGGAAAGTGGCAGGACAAGCGGAAGTGTGGAAAAGCCCTAGCACCTGGGTTACTGCAAATGTCACAAAGCAGGTACCTGCCTGACTCCTAACCTTTTCCCCAGAATGTTGGCACCCCTGGCCCCAACGACTAAGGAGAGTTATTACAGACAAAGAAGTTCTGAGCCTGACATGTGGTCTAAAGGTCAGATAGGTATCAAAAGGGAAATAAAACGAGGGCTGCAATATTACGCACACTTCATTTGGAGTGAATTACACTGAAATTATCAGGGCCTATTTCTAGAAAACATGTACAGGATCAAGCTGTAAACTGGAGACAGAAGGCATAATGTTTGAAATACTGATTGCTTGGAGAGGGAAAGTTGTGACTTCAATTCTCATCTAGTATGTGCCAGCCTCTTACAATGTGCTTAACCGGACACAAGAGTAGTCAAATTTATTATCTATATGTTTCCTACCATGTAAGAATTGTTCTTAAAGGGGCTGGTTTCATATACCAATCAAAATCCATTAATTCCTATAAAGTCTGTTTTTTATGCTAACCAAGATTAATACTGTTAACCTTCAATTTCCTAACATATAGGTGGCGGTGCTTTTATAACACACAGACATCAAGACATTTAAAATTACTGGAACAACTAGACTTAACATACATCTGAATTAATTTCGTATGTCAAGCAGTTTGAAAACACACATATCTATATGAACCATAAGTAATAACAGTTCCTCTTTGCCAATTTGCTTTGCGATTATATTCAAAATGCGTTTTCAGTAAGCTTCAAGAGCTTTATTTATTATCAGACAACTGAAGTGAAATAAATTTGACTTTCTGTGGATTCACTCTCTCTTTTTAATACCTTCACTGCTTCTAGGCTTTTTTATGCATGAATATTGTCACTATTTTTTTAATATCTATTTTCCTCAGGCAGATAGTAGGGAATATATCCAAACCATCACTACGAATTTCTGTGAAAAGAAACGATAAGTAGTGTGTCTAGATAGGAAAAAAAGGAACACAATATTAGAAGAGATTTATTGGAGGGGGGGATACAGGTGTTATGTGTACAAAGTCATTAATTGCCATCCATTTTTAATTTTTACCATTGATATGTAAAGTAATTTTGATTCACTAACCTTTCCCTGTAAAAGAGTAAAACTTTCCTCTATTTTGTGTTGCATTTTTGGTTGAGAAATCTGGGTTGTAAAATCATTGGTTTTTTGCTTTAAAGGCTACATAGGAGGGTTCAAAGATATTAGAATTATATTTAATTATAGCCCACCTTTTTCCCTGAGAGGGACTCAAGGCAGCTTATAGCTAAAACAGAAACAGCTAAAAACATCAGAAAAAATAAATCATTAAAAACAGTTAAACATTAATAGAACATATATATTCTATTAAAGCTTACAGATCATTACAATAAAAAAAATCACAGCACTTGCCATTTCCTTACAATCATTCATAAGAAAGTCCTCACCTATTAGTGGAAGGACAACAAAGAGGGGGAACTGGTCTAATTTTTTCTAGAAAGGGAGGTTCCAACGTCTGGGAGCAGCCACTGAGAAGGCCCTGTCCTGTGTCTTTCCCAAGCATGCATGTGAGGGTGGCCAGACCAAGAGAAGGGCCTCCCTTCAAGATCTCAGGCCCCAGGCAGGTTCATCTTGCAGATATTCTGGACTTAAGCTGTATAGGGCTTTATAGGTCAGAAGCAGCACTTTGAATTTTGCTCAGAAACGTAGCCAGTGGAGCTCTGGTAATAAGTCATAAGCTCCTTATAACTATCTCCAGTCAACAACCTGGCTGCAGTTCTTTTGAATTAAAGTTTCAGACCACTATAAGGCAACCTAGGACAGTGCCTTCTTAGTGGTGGTGCCCCAGTTTTGGAACTTCTTTCCTTCTGTGAGATAGCTAGTGCCTATTCATTTTAGTTTTAGATGCCAGTTGAAGACTGGTTATTCATCTAGGTTTTTTAGTTGAATCATACACAAGCATTTCAGTTTTTAGTTGTCTGGCTGTGATATGCCTGCCTGTCTCGTTCTTAGTAATTGTATTTTAATTGGTTGCAACATACGGTGAAATCGTTGTGCAATGAAGAGAGGTTAAGAAACATTTTAAATAAATAAAATTGGGGGGGGGCTATCAAAGGCTTATCTTCTAATGTAGTAATTAGTCACGACAAACCTATAATGTGTGTGCTAGAGAGACCTAAAGAAAGGCCCAGGGGATTTAAATAGTGCTTTTGTTAGCACCTTTAATATTTACTAAATGATGCATGGAAAACGATTTTAGATAGAAACTATTTATGTCAGATCTGTCTAAAAGACAGCCCAGTCAGTCCAAAAAGAGACTGAGGGCAAACCAATCCCGGGAAAACAGGCAAACTGAAAGGTGCTTCAGATCAGAATCAATTGGACTAAGTAATACAAACATAAACCTACTACCCTAACCTACAGATCCCCAGAAATAAATTTCAGTGCCACTATGGGCTCCTCAAAACTTGTCTTAATGATTTCCCTAGAACAACCTTGGCACTGAAGGCCTCTTAATGAGGAAAGCAGAATGTCCCTCCAGCTAATCTGTCCCTCACTAAATGATTCATCCCTTTTTACTGTTAATTTGCCCAAGTTGCCCAGCTGCTGGCACTTGTGCTGCTTGATATTATTATAATGGCGTAAATTAGATATTGTCACCGGATCCTACTTGGCAAGGAGGGAAAAACTTGTTTCTTTTTCTCACATATGCACCAAATCTGCTCCTGGCACAAATATTGCGTATCTGTTGCAAATTCTGGTGATATTCCAGTTAGGGGTAACCATATAATCATATAATACAACTGTAGAGTTGGATTCCGAGGGGTATCTAGTCCAACCAACGCCCTGCAATGCAGGAATCTCACCTAAAGCATCCATGGCAAACGGCCATCCAGTTTCTGCTTAAAAACCTTCAAGGAAGGAGAATCCTTCCTGAGGGAGCCCGTTCTACTATCAAACAGCTCTTACTGTCAGAAAGTTCTTCCTGATGTTTAGTCAGAAACTCCTTTCTTGTAATTTGAATCCAGCGGTTCGAGACCTAGCCTCCAGAGCAAAACAAAGCAAGCTTGATCTATCTTCCATGAGTTGGGCCTTTAAGATATATGAAGGTGGCTATCATATTTCCTCTCATTGTTCTGGCAAACATACGCATTTCCCTCAACTGTTCCTCATAAGGCTTGGTTTCTAGACCCTTGACCCACGCCCTCCTCTGCACATGTTCTAGCTTGTTGATATTCTCCTTAATAGTAGTGCCCTGAACTGGTCACAGTACTACAGGTATGGTCTGATGAAAGCAGAATGGAGTGGGACTATTACTTCCCTTGACTGGAACACTAGACTTTTGCTGAAGCAGCCTAGAATAGCATTAGATTATTTTTTTAATAGCGCTCTTTCCCTGCTCCTTCCCGGTTCTCAACACTTTCCCCCTTTTGCCATTCACAGAGCTGAGTGTCTAATAGACCCTATGGTGTGATTCATCATGCAAAAAGAAATTATACTGAAAAGATACCGCACAAAACCTTTGGAAAGGGGATTTTCTTCTTCTCAAGCTGGGAGTAATATGGAAATTTTGCCCAAGGTCTGATGGCCTGGCCTTAAACTCTAACCTCTCTTTGTTGGAAATAGCTAGCTTGCTGTCACTAAGAAGCTTTCCAGTTCGACTTTATTTGACTGTAAGTCAGAAAGCTGTTGGCCAATAATAATTTCCTTTCTCTTTCTTTACCACAGCATTTTATGCTCTTGGTCTTTTTGTGATCTAGTTTTGCTAACTGACATGCCTTGCCCTGCATAAAGAAGCAGCCAAATAGACTCATAGTTACAATGGTCTTGTTTGTGCTTCGCATAAAGTCACAATGTGGAAGAATGAAACTTATAGCATATGCCACATACAATAAAATAAAACAATGCTCATAAAGACATCATTCAGGATATAATAAACTACAACACTAACTTATCTTAAACAATTGTGCATGCCTGAAAGTATGCATAAATGAATATTTTGTCTATTAGCTTGAATAACTTAGTGCCTGAATACAGCTCATCATAATCTGATCATTACCATTTCTTAGGTTATTGATGGGGTCATTCACCACTATCTGTGCAGGACTTGTTCCCTGCCTCACCACTGAAATGCTTTCAAACACTCTTAGTAGATTTCTGTCAAAAGTCTATATTGTGTATGTCTTGCTTGTCTTGGGGCCAAACCAGACATTGTTTGGAAGTTTTGTGATTAAGTCTCCTAGAGGTTCTTGCTCAATTCCAGAGAGACACTGCATTGCTCAATAGTATATATACAGTGGTGCCCCGCAAGACGAATGCCTCGCAAGACGAAAAACCTGCTAGACGAAAGGGTTTTCTGTTTTTCGATGCGCTTCGCAAGACGAATTTCCCTATGGGCTTGCTTTGCAAGACGAAAACGTCTTGCGAGTCTTGCGATTTTTTTCGCTTTCCCCCCTTTTTCTAAGCCGCTAAGCCGCTAACAGCCTTTTAGCCGCTAAGCCTTTAATAGCCGCTAAACCGCTAATAGCACTAGTCCGCTAAGCCGCTAATAGGGTTGCTTCCCAAGACGAAAAAACCGCTAGACGAAGAGACTCGCGGAACGGATTATTTTCGTCTTGTGAGGCACCACTGTACCACACTTTCTATGTATAAGGCATGAAATTAAGTGGGCAAAGTGGAAGTAGATATTTTACTAAAGTTTCTGTGGATTATTGTTGCTGCCTCCAATTCATAAGAGTTTGTGAAAAATAGTGGTTAAGGAATCCAACTCCAATCCACCTCTGTTTATATGGCGGAATTTTATCTAAATCACAATTACATCAGAACAAAATATAATGGGAGAATAATGTCATGGAAATTGATAAACAGCTTTTTTCCCCCTACTGAAGAAATGTGATTTACACATTTCTATCCAATTTAAAAAGGAAGTTAAAGAACTATATTTAGCATTTGGGTCTTGGCAGATTGAAAAAAGGGTATCCCACACTTCAGTGAGCCAAAGGGACTACCATTAATCCAAGGAATGCAGAAATGTATTTTCCTTGTCGAATGGATTGGTTCCCATGGAAGCACTCCAGTAGTACAGAATTGAACTGCACCATACATATCAATGAAATATATACTCAAACGTAAAATACCAAGCTCTTCCGGGTAAATAACATTGTTTATCAAGCTGTTTTAACTGGCTGATGGATAATCTTTTTTCTTTTTGCACCAGGCCCAGTATATTTTAAAGAGAAAAAAAGTATTTATGATCTAATGAGACACAATTTTTTTCAAATTCCATGCCAGTATATCCCTCAGAGTTTCCACCTGACACAAAGTATACAGAAATTTGGCCTTTGTGGATGATAAATGAAGTGCAGGAAATTGGGGGCAAGTATTGATGGTATAGGGCAATGGCAAAACAGGAATGGCTTAATTTTCAGGCTACGAAGTACAAATAGCTCTCATTTATTTTAATGGTAGAAGTGGGTGCTCAGTTCTTCTGAAAATCAATTCACTGCCATGTACTTTGATTGCTAGGAAATCTTCCAAATCTGTAGTTGTTATAAAAAGACATCACCTCTTTATAACGTTAGACATAAACAAATAAACAAATGATTTACTTCACAATAGGAGTGGCACAACAGTAAGGGAAATTACTATTATAAAAATATAGTTTTGTGTGATTAGAAATTAATACTTAAGAGTAATAATGTATCTGTGTTTCACTGTAACCAGTGTGGTATAGTGGTTTGAGTGCTGGACTAGGACCTGGGAGAGCAGGGTTCAAATTCCCACTCAGCCATGAAGCTCTCTCAGTGACCTTGGGTCAGTCACACACTCTCAGCCTAACCTACCTCACAGGGTTATTGTGGGCATAAAAAGAGATGGGGGAGTACCAGGTATGCCACCTTGAGCGCCTTGGAAGAAATGGTGGGACATAAATGCAGCAAATTAAATAAAGATTGCAATCCTATACCTACTTACCTCTGGGGAGACACGTATAAGATTGTGCAGTTAAGTGTACAACAATTACTAATGTGGAAAAGTAATATATTTCCCTTTTTTAGGTTTTGACATTTCTGTGATACCCAGTTATTACAGAAATAATTCTTTCCCCTGCCCTGTCACAGCGGCAGCTTATATTGCAAAAATACATATTCTCACTACTTTAGTGAATACTAATTCCTTTCCCTGCACCATAAATCAGCTGGACTGCCAAAATAATACATATCATTTCTGGGACTCACAGCTCCCATAAATAAAATTTTCATTTTCTGGGACTGACAATCCGAGTTTCTAATATCGCAGTGAGCCCTAATCACCCCACTTCCTCTTTACGACTATTACAGGCTTACGGACTTGATAGATCTGTAGTTGTCTGGTCTGCCCCAGAGCTTCAATTTGAAATAAAAAGTTCAGTGAGTTGAGTTTTACTTCCAGTTTTTTCTCTGATTATGTATAGTAACTTTGTCCATAAGTCATCACAAATTTATCGGCGTGCTCTGATATAGAATAGGGACCTACAACTAGTGTGGTCTGCAACAAAATGCTGCAGTATAGAGTGTTCCCATTCAGGGTTCCTGTCATTCCACGACCCAACTCCCAGTTTTCTGTTGTTTCCCCCCAATAGTCACGGTGTAGCGTCTGGCAACCTCACTAAGCTGTTTTTAAGGTTCTCTTCCCCTGTATGTTTTTCCCTTAGCTTAAACTTCAGGCTTTCCTGCCAACCTAGCAGTTCGAAAGCACGTCAAAGTGCAAGTAGATAAATAGGTACCGCTCCAGTGGGAAGGTAAACGGCGTTTCCGTGCGCTACTCTGGTTCGCCAGAAGCGGCTTAGTCATGCTGGCCACATGACTCGGAAGCTGTACGCCAGCTCCCTCAGCCAATAAAGCGAGATGAGCGCCGCAACCCCAGAGTCGGCCACAACTGGACCTAATAGTCAGGTGTCCCTTTACCTTTAAACTTCAGGCTTGCACTCTCCTTTAACAACCAGCTTTATGCTCAGGTGGAATTAGTAATGAACTATTTCCCCCATTTACCAGCTTTGCCTTTTTTGAAGACAGGTGATCTAAAGAAAATTAATCAAAGCCCTTAGTAACATCAAGGCTAGATTAGCGCAATGTGCTGTACACAGAGATCTGTCCTTGAAAAATGTCCAGAATAAAATGCTATTAAAGGACTGACCACAATGAACCTGGTATGTTAGAAGATCTTCACTGGCTGCCAATTTGTTTCCAGGATCAATTCAACATGCAAGTTGTGACTTTCAAATCATTGTGGTTTGGGACGTGGCTACCTAGGTACTGAAGACTCATCTAATGCCACAAAAAAACTGCCCATTATATAAGAGCTTTTTGGAGGTCCTTCTCCAGATGCCTCCATCATCTGAGGTGGCATTCTTTTCTGGAACTCTCTCCCTCAATACGTTCAAGTGTCTTCTTCTATATTCTAGGCATCAAGTGGTCCATTCTGTTCTAACAACCCAACATTAATAGCATTATATGGCTCATCATCTCTGCCTTTCAAAAGACAGGCTGCTCTCTGTTGCTTTTTAATATGCTGTTTTATTTGTCATTTATTACTGTTTTATTGTTTCCTAATGTTTAGCTGCCTGGTTTTTGTTAGGTGCTAATGCAAAATGTAGGATACAAATTCCTAAAATAACCATAAAGAGTCTTTTCTCCTGCACTGATAGGTCATCACAACGTGCACAACAGAAGGATTCATCAGACTTGCCTAATGAAATATTTCAGTTCCAGACTGATCAGCCCCCTTTTCTGCTCAGAACTGAAGCTGAGAAAAGTACCGTGCATCATTATTGCATCAACAATATAAATATTTTTAATACTACCATTTCCTAATTGCAATGCAGTGCCCCACTGCAAGAACTGTGGAATATTAATCTAAGCCTGGCTGTGTTGATAGTACTTGGCCTCTGCCTTTGTGCCTAATGTGCTAAGTAAGAATTAATACAACACACTTCATACTCTGTCATGTCCCATTGCTTAATTAAGCAATCAGAAATATTGTGTAGATGGCTTAAGAAGATTCAGCTCTGTGGGTTGCATTAATGTCACTGGATTCTTTTAGCCAAATCCCCTCTTCACATCTTTAAATTTGCCCCCCTGCATACGCACTTGGGTTTGATATGATGGTTACATGTACTTCTGCTCACTTGAACCTTCTGTCTTTCAGGGCAATTTTGTGCAGCATTGTTTTCGGTGACTCAAGTGACTGTAATCTAATTCAAGTAATGCTTTTGTCATAATTTCCATTATAAATGCTGCCTTTCAAAAATTTTATGACTCAGCTGTGAAAATGTGCTGTAGGCTGAACTTTCATTTTACAGTGTAACATCTCTGCCAGTATTTGCAGGTCTGTGGCTTCGTA
Source organism: Podarcis bocagei (assembly GCF_964188305.1). Taxonomy (NCBI): domain Eukaryota; kingdom Metazoa; phylum Chordata; class Lepidosauria; order Squamata; family Lacertidae; genus Podarcis; species Podarcis bocagei. The sequence goes on along the minus strand of NC_138130.1, from coordinate 62,105,940 downwards.
TTTGCCTTAAACATTACCAGACTTTGTCCACTGCATAAATTTAACTGCATAAGAAAAATAGATACAGGATAAAATTATTGACAGTTTTTTAAAAAAATATATGATTGATTTAAATATATAAAACTACAGCTAAGAAGCCTACAATGTGTGTACCAGTTAAATTTTGAAGAAAAATCTCATTGTTCTTTTGCAATATGATAACATCATGGGAACATAATGGGTTGATAATCCTGAAATGTGTATTAATTTTTATCAAATCAATTGATCTGGGTCCTATGGCCTCACATACTGCCTTCAATGCCATTCCTGGTAAAGTGCTCCAACTTTTACCAATGTGTTAACAGTAAAGAGAATATACAGATCTTAATGTTGGAAAAAATGTCCTCCTGAAGGATCCGTTTGCCACTTGTGATTGTGTACAACAAAAATAAAGATCATTAAGAAGTGTGGGAAAATCATGGAACATATTTCTGCACACAAAAATTGGCAATCCTCTCAAATTTTGACAAACCAAACAAACATTTACCTTACAAAAACATGCTATTCATGATGATAGCAGCTATGGAAAGAACAACATAAAACTGGAAACTACAAGGTAAGCAATCAATTGAAAATTGATATAATAATGTCTGCAACATGGCACCAGCAGGAATGTAAAGGACACAATTAAGACTAGCTAGCAAACAATCTCTTGTCAGGTATACTGGGATGTTATACAAAATGTACCTTTTACAAAATTAAAACAAGTATTAACAGAAGAAATCTATCAGGGAAAAGCATGTCCATATCTCATTACTGTTTATACTGGACATTGCTCAAAAATATTGAATGCTTCTGAAAACATTCATGCATATACATAGGGCAAATTGCATGGTTACATTTATTGACTACATTGAGGGCAAAGGAGATTCCAACTAACATTTGGAAGAACTTAAGAAAGAATTATCACGATGTGAACTTCAAACTAGTGTTGGACGATATATTGATATATCACCCAGCCCTGCAGGGTAGGTGCCACAACACTAAAGGCCCGATTCCAACATGGTGCAGAATGGACCTCCTAATAAGATTGCATATGCAGGAGACCCTCATCTGCAGAGCACAGTCAACTATCAGGTATATAAGGGGTGAGATGATCTTTCACATATCCTGGTCCCAAGCTTTATACACCAAAACCAGCATATTCAAACCAGCTCATAGCTAACCAGCAGCCGGTGCAACTCTTTCAACAGCAAGATAACATGTTAGTGATATCGCAGTGAAAACTGAGCTGTTGCATTTTGCAGCAAATGCAGCTTCCAAACCAACCTCAAAAGCAGTCCTACACAAGAGTACAGTGGTACCTCTAGATGCGAACAGGATCCGTTCCGGAGCCCCGTTCACATCTAAAAGCAAACATAACCAGCGACGGCACGTCTGCGCATGCGCGCGCCGCTTTTCACTGCTTCTGTGCATGCGCAAGTGGCGAAACTCGGAAGTAACGTGCTCTGTTACTTCCAGGTTGCCGCGGAGCGCAACTCGAATGCACTCATCCCGAAGCACATTCAACCCGAGATATGACTGTACATGGTAATAAACAAACCTGGAGGTGACCAGAGCACTGACAACAATGGTCAGGCTATTCCGGTCCAAAAATGGCCATAGCTGTCTTACCAGCTGAATCTGGTAGAAAGCACTCCTAGCCTCTGAGCTCACCTGGGCCTCTAATGTCAAAGATGGATCCAAGAGCACCCCCAGACTATGAACCCACTCTTTCAGTGGAAGTATGAACCCATCAAAGCTGGTAATTGAGCAAATATACATTCAGAAACCACCTACTCATAATGCATCCAGCTTGCCACAATTCAGAGTCTTTTTATCAAGCCCACCACCAAATTCACAGACCAGTCCAGGGCTTGTACAGTCTTCCTTGATTCAGAGAAGTACTACTGATTACACTTCACTCCAGATCTCCTAATGACCTCTCCCAAAGGCTAGATGTAGATATCAAACAGCATTGGAGACAAGATGGGAACCTGTGGCACACCACAACACAACCTCTAGGAGGGCAAAAGATGACCACTCAATACTATCCTTCTGAAACAAACTCTGGTCAATTGTTTCAAAAGCTGCTGAGACATCAAGTAAGAATACGAGTCACACTACCACCGTCCTCTCAATAAAGGTCATCCATCAGGGCGACCAAGGCTAATTCAGCTAATTCACTCTGAACCCAGATTGATATCGGTCAAGATAATCTTCATCAAATAATACTTGTCATTGTTGCACCACAACCCTCTCAACCACCTTCCCTAGAAAGGGAGTATTTGTGACTGTGGGGTAGTTGTCAATGTGTCCAGAGTAAGTATGCATTGACCAAACCCTGGATCCACTTAGTCATTATGGAGTGTGTTGCTATCCTATTCATGTAGATGGAAGGTGCATATGTTGCTGAATGGGAGGAACACAAGAAGGAAAGCATTTTTGCACTGACAGGTGACATTGTGTACTTATATTTTGCTACATGTTTTTTCCACTCTAAGTTGCCCCCCGCCCCCACAAGCTGTATTTCTCCCTGCAGATACCCATGGAACTTAAGCCTTGTTGTGTGAGAGAAAATACACAAAGAGAAAGGTTAAGGAATGCTTTGCCACTTCTAAAGATTTTTGTGATTTACTAAATAAGCCATTCAAGCTTCGTCACACACATTTCTGTGTGGATTGTAGTTTGCCCCTTTGTCACACTCTAAAACTTGAAAATGTTCTACTTTTGCATGTCACATGGCACACAGCTTAAATGTCATTTCGGGAACAATATTAACATTGCTAAGTGCCTTTAGATGGATTTTGCAGCTTCCATGCTGTGCTTGAATCAGTTCTGCTTTCAGGCAATCCTTTCCTCCTGTGATTGGCAGAAAGAAAGACTAGTGGAGGTTCTAATTCAGTGTTACAGGAGACCTTAAAATTGATCTGATGATTTATTATTTTAGCTAAATAAGTTTCATGGCTGCAGTGATGAGCGGCTTTTGTGAAGCTACTATTGCACTTTAGAACCATAACACTACATCTAGAGCTGGAAGACATCTCTTCCGGAATGACAAGATAAATTACAGGAACACATTATTACATGTTATTCCTAGAGAATCTGTTAATACGAGTTTTATGGGTAAAAAACAGCACTCTGAAAAGAACAGCAGCAGATTATATTATATATATTATTTTTTTGAGACAATTTACGGAATAATTCTATTCAGTGATGTGGACGGAAGGTACGTTTACTATAGTTTGCACTGAGCATGTTTGAAGACTGGATTCCAAGACCAGTTTTTCAGTGAATCACTTTTTACTTTTAGTTTTTATGTGATCGTGTTTTCTTCTGAAAGCAACCCCATATGTCCCACATTGAAAAGTGGCTTTCAGACAAGTTATTTATGCCATGTTATCCTTTACTTGAGATGGTGGCCTTCATTACAAACAGCTTCCCTGACTTCAGATCTTCCTTAAGCCAGAAGTATATGCTCTGAAGGTCCTGTGTATTACTGATTTTAAAGCAACAGCATTTACTGATTGCAAGAAGTGTGGTGTATGATCTCCAGGCTTTTCCTGTAAGCCTGGGGAGGGGGAGGGAGCAGCATTCCAGGACACAGGAGTCCTGGACTCATAGGCTCCAACCCTAAGGGGCCCAGAAAAAAATGACTGTGCTAAGCCATTCCAGCCTCCTTCTCCGCCACTGTGTGAGAGCACAGGTAAGGCACCTGATCACTCACCTGCCTCCATCTGTTCAGGCCAGGGGGCCTCACCCTGAGCTGTGCCCCCTTTGCTCCTGCCACTGCTGGAGTTGATGCCAATGCCTGGACTTAATCCTGCCAGGGCCAACAACACACAAACCACACACCCCAGGCAAGGACTGCAGAAGGACTAGACTTCAGGCAGTAACTGGGACATGGTCAAAACTGGTCTGTGAAGCAACAGACATGAAATAATGGCATGGTTTCAGCAGTCCAGACATAGGTCAATGCCTTCTTTGACCCCTGTTTTCGATGTACCCCTTCTCCAAGGGAAGAGAACAAAAGGCAGTCACCTCTGAAGTGAAGTTAGCCCTAAGCAGACAGACAACAGGCAGCTAGCCCATTCAAAATACTTCCTCAAAAGCTGAGCTCCACATTTGAGCCTCAGTTACGCCATATTAAATCTGTGGTTTACTCAAGCAAAACTTTTCTATCTAGGCAAGATATTTACATTCTGACTTATTGCATATCTATCATACAGAACTGGGCATATTATCTTCATCAGCCTAGTTACATTGCTTTAGCTATCTAATTCTAATACAATTTCGGCATGAATTTCCTTCTGTGCTATTCATCTTGTTGACTTTCCTTTACCCACCCTTCAATTTCTCTGCTGTAAGCTGGGGGGGGGGGGCGGAAACTGCCTGGATGTCAAAATAGCAAAAGTTAATACATTTCAGCTAGAACTCCCTGCTCTATTCAAATTGATGTTGCAGGTCCCTTCAATACATGAAGGAAAATGAGAATTGAAGCATGTGGCCAGAAAAAGGAACAATAGATGTCTGTTCAAGACTGATGACACAAAAATATGATCAGATGGGTTAGAAAACTATATAACTCCAAGAAAATATAGCGCTACGCGCTCAAACAAGGTGAAGGGCAAAGTGGTTCGGCCTTGCTAAATTTTCAAAAGTTAAGCATGTTTTGTTCACCAACTTAGAATTCCACATGTTCCATAGGCCCCAAAAGATTGGGGACCCCTTTCCTAGGAGATACTTGTTTCATGTTATATTCTCCTAACAGTGTTCTTAAGTGTGTCTTATAGTTCAGTTGGCTAGAGCATGGTGCAGGTTCAATCTCAGTAAGGGACAGCTGCATATTCCTGCCTTACAAGAGGTTGGACTTCTATGATTCTGTTATTCTGTTACTTCAGATGGCCTGCAAGAAAACCAACCAAGGTGCAATAACAAGAATCTGCAGTATGCCCCAGCCACCACAGGTAGAGACAGTACTCAAAATCTCAACACAGTTTTTGCCAAATGCTGTGATACGTTAGTTGGGTGAAAAGGTACATAGGTCACAGGTGCAGCAGGAAGTTAGGTAAATGGCTAGAACTGAGAATGGAACACAGGGTGTCCAATCAGGGAGCAGGGGAAGAGCTCCATAAGTCCACTTTTTGTTTCAGTGGGCTCAGGTACTCCCAAGGGCACCAGGAAAGGCCTTAGAGGCACATGTATGCCCATAGGTACCCCAGACGAACCCTTAAAATACATTTCCATTTCTTTTTACAGTGGTACCTCAGGTTACATATGCTTCAAGTTACAGACGCTTCAGGTTACAGACTCCACTAACCCAGAAATAGTATCTCGGGTTAAGAACTTTGCTTCAGGATGAGAACAGAAATTGTGTGGCGGCAGCACAGCGGCAGCGGGAGGCCCCATTAGCTAAAGTGGTACCTCAGGTTAAGAACAGTTTCAGGTTAAGAACGGACCTCCAGAACGAATTAAGTTCTTAACCCAAGGTACCACTGTACTATAGTAAAGGATATGTGAAGATTCAACTATAAACATGATTGCAGTGGGAGGTGTCCACCGTGGCTCAAAATGGTAGCAAAGTTCAGGTTTGACAGTAAGGGCAAAGCAATTACGAAAATAAACCCTTCAATGAATTTTAGATACAAATCAAAAATTGTTTTTCTTACCATATTCTCATCGTTGATGGTTTATTAGGAGATCAGTAGAATGCCTATCAGGGCCAATGTTCTAGTCTGATGTCTCCTACCACCACTTTGTGGTTTAAACAATCTTTCTGTATTTTACACCCAGGGTTGCTCTCTGATTGGTAGTGGAGAACATCCTTTTCCAGGATGCTACACAGAGAGAATGAGAACACCTCTCTTCTGAAAGGAATTGCATATGAGGAAAACTCTTATACTGTACCCAAAATAGGGGTAAATAAAAACTCCACCTGTATCCATTCAGGAGAGCCTGTATCTTTCAAATTTCCCTCCTCCCCCCCCCCCCCGATTATGAACCTAGATTTGTGCATTATAGTTTACATACCCTTGAAAATATAAGAGTCATTTAGGTTTGTATCTTGGCAGCTGGAACAGTTTTAATGTTGAATTGCATACAGAGATATATAATGGCTATTAATTGTTGAGTTCCTTTATGGTAATGTCTCTCCCAGAAACAATTTTTCCCCATCACAAGTAAAATATAGCTGCATAACAAAAGAAAGAAAAATAGATACTGATCTTGACACTTGCTAATGAAACCAGCTGTATTCTGTCTTATTTACCAGACTATTCACCGTCTGTTGTTGCTGAAGGGGAAAAATGCAATTGTTTAAAGTCATCATACAAAGAGCCTGCTGAAAGAATATGAAGTCAAAGTGACTGAACTCTCAATTCTAATTCAATTCAAAAAGCACATTCCATTAACTAATGGTAAACAGTTTTCATTATGTTACAATAACATGGCATCAAAGGATGAGCAACCATATTATGATAACAGACTATTCTCTAGTGATTTCACCCAATAATAAATAATGTCCTTTGGCAACATTATGAACTCTGGTTCAATGTCTAACTAACTTCCCCCCCATCTCAGCATGTTAGTGAAAAGTATAATCATGTCAGCTAAAGCTGTGTAGGCAACACTGCAACTGAATCCTCAGCCAATGAAGTATTTAATTTCACCCCCACCCGGAAGCCCTACAAAACATCTATTTAGTGTGAGGATTGCTTCAGCATGTTAGCGATTACCAAACAGTTAACAGCAGTCCCTTCAGATAGCTCTCCTAACTGTGTTACAGCAGGAGACGCCATTATGATAACACGTCCAAGTCGAGCCTTGGGCTGTGTCTCCTGTTGATGCTGGGAATATTTTCAACCCATGCAGAGTCAAGTACTGCAACATGTGATAGCAACGAGCTGCAGGGTCAGTACCAATACCAGCATGAAAAACAATAGTGGTGAATGACACAGATATGTGGACAACACAAATTTTACAGTAAGAAAAACAACAATGTCATTTATATAATCTGAATAATTATGAACCCATCAGCACTACTTTCCATTTCTAGGCAATAAGGACCAATGAGATTTATATATATATATATATATATATATATATATATATATATATATATATATATATATATATTGTCAGGGGTTCAGGAGCAGAGACGCAGAGAAGGGAGGAGACAGAGAGCGAGGGGGAGGAATACGAAGGAAAGATGAGTGGGGATGACGAACCGAGATCGCCGAGCTTATCCAGTGAGTCCGAGGATTCCCAGAAGGGAGCGCCAGCGGTCAGAGCAAGGGGGGAAAGCAGGCGGACACCCCAGGAAGAAGGGTCCAGAGAGGAATCAGAGAGCAGCAGTTGGAGATCGGGACCCACGTACCCAGCCGGGAGCAGCGGGGAGAAAGGGGACCAGATATCAGGTTCCGGAGGCTTTCAGAAGGAGGGAGGGCATGAGTCAGGAGTAGTCACGCCCACCTCGGGGAGCGACGAAACGATCAAGAGGAAGGTTGAGAGTTGGGCGCGCGCGCCAAGTTCAAATGTAGCGGAAGCTGGCGCAGTAAGCAGCCCAGAGAGTGAGCCAGGTCCCAAAGCCCGCCGCAAGGAGGCGGAAGGGTCAGGGGGGTCCGCGTCAGAAGAGAGTAGGAAAGAAGAGACCCCGGGGGGCAGAAGGACCCAGAGACGGAAGGAAAGGCACAGGAGGTGGAGCAAGGCTAGGGTATTAAGCTGGTGTGCTAGAGGCGGAGACTCAGACGGGTCTTCGCCGGTCTGACCTAGAAGAAGTAGGGCTGCACGTTGCAGTTTGGAAATGGAACCTGTAATCCAATAAAGACTCTTTTAACCTGAACGCTGGCTAACGTGGTCCTATGTGAGCTGGGACTGAGTGGCAGCCCTGACATATATATATATATATATATATTTGCTTTCGTAGATTTTCACGGGTACAGGAATGCAGGTTTTGGTGTCTTCGGGTGTCTTCCCGTGTAAGAGTTGGGGTGTCTAGGCGACGTTTCGACGAGATGACGAGTGAGACCTCGTCGAAACGTCGCCTAGACACCCCAACTCTTACACGGGAAGACACCCGAAGACACCAAAACCTGCATATATATATATATATATATATATATACACACACACACACACACACACACACACACACACACAGTCATACCTCGGGTTGCGAACGTGATCCATGCGGGAGGCACGTTCGCAACCCACATCGTTCGCAACCCGCGCCGTGCCTGCGCACATGCGTGACTCAATTTGGCACTTCTGCACATGCGCGTGACATCATTTTGTGTTTCTGCACATGCGTGAGCGGCGAAACCCAGAAGTAACCCATTCCAGTAATGGGGGGGGGAGGCAGATACCGTATTTTTCGCCCCATAGGACGCACCGGCCCATAGAACGCATCAAGTTTTTTGCCAGGCGCTTGTGGGGCAGGCAGCGGGGAGAAGCGCTCTTCTCCCTGTCTCCCACCTTCAGATCACGTCCGGGGACAGCGGGGAGACGCGCTGCGTCTCCCTGCTGTCCCCGGAGTGGTGGGGCAGGTGGCGGGGAGAAGCGCTCTTCTCCCCGCCGCCCGCCTTGAGATCAGGTCCGGGGACAGCAGGAAGACGCGCTGCGTCTCCCTGCTGTCCCCGGAGTGGTGGGGCAGGCAGCGGGGAGAAGCACTCTTCTCCCCGCCGCCCGCCTTGAGATCAGGTCCGGGGACAGCAGGAAGACGCGCTGCGTCTCCCAGCTGTCCCTGGAGCTTGTGGGGCAGGCAGCAGGGAGAAGCGCTCTTCTCCCCGCCGTCAGCCTCCAAACCACTTCGGGAGACAGCGGGATGGCGGCGTTCCGCCTCCCTCTGTCCCCCGACCTTGTGGGGCTGGCGCTGGGGCTCTCCTGAAGCCTGCAGAGCGAGAGTGGTCGGTGCGCACCAACCCCTCTCGCTCTCCAGGCTTCAGTGAAAGCCTGCATTCGCCCCATAGGACGCACCCACATTTCCCCTTCATTTTTGGAGGGGGAAAAGTGCGTCCTATAGGGCGAAAAATACGGTACTAAGGCCAGTAAACTTTAAGTGGGGTTTTAAGATTTTCTCAGAAGTGTTAACACTAGCTTCCTGCATTCAGTAGTAAGACTAAATTCCTCAGGGGCGGGGAATCTTTCTGGAATGCATTTTCCTGTATCTTGGTCAGTATTCATTTTTGTGACCATAACTTACAGGCTATTCTTCTCCTTGGTAACTTCTCAAGTTATACTATGTCCTGCCAAAAATCAAATCACACAACTCCTACAATGTCTGAATATACCTCAATTTCAAAAGTTCCCTGTGTGTAGAAAACTACCACAACCAGGTATCTAATTTTGCCTACCCTTTCCTCCAAGGTATTAGCTTTCCATGTGCAGAATAACATGGTATGACTAGAGTTTCAAACAAGCAGCTATAATATTAGTGGTATTATAGTTCCCAGCAATGCTGAGCTATACTACCAGAAACATTTGAAACGATTTTTAGTGCTGATGGAGGAGGTTGTGCGAGTCATCTGCTCCAATCTCATTGGCACATTGAATTATTATACAGTATATATTTGACTTGCTTATGATTTTTCTGATCTTGTTCCATGCATGCCTTATATACTTTCTCTAATTGCCAGCAACTTTCCAGGGTTTCAGATAAGAGACATTGCCAATCCTACCTAGATATACCAAGGATTTAGCCTGGGACCTTCTGCATGAAAGGCAGTTGCTATATGGTCCTTCTTGGGATAGTTATTGTAATAAGCCTTGTTATGGGAACAATTCATGTGGAGAAAATTTGCCTGGCACTGTGTGGCCCACCAAGCAGCAAATGGGGTGGATTTCTACCCACACATTGGTTCCTGTGGGGCCAAAGGAGAGGGGGAGGAGAATCCTTTGTAAGGATCCCCCCCTTGAGAGTTTGGGGCCACTTTGTCCCACAAGCTTCTCACCCACCCACCCTCAGGTGAGAGCCTCCAATGAGTAACCTGGGTCACTGGCTGACAGGAACAGAGTTTCTTCTTTCAACCCAACAGGTCTTTGGTGTGGGTTTTTTTCACCCTCCCCCCAGTGAAATTTATGGCTACCTTTTGCTGGACAGGATAACTTTGTGTTAAGGTCAGAAATGGCATCGGGCAGGATCAACATAGTGAAGGAGGACCCCCATAAGGAGCCTGAGAGAAAAGCTGACCATGGCTTGCCCCAAATTTGGGCTGGGCTCTCTGCCTGGCTGGAATCTTCACCCCAGTCACCCAGTGAGACCTTGCCAGTTTCGCTTGCTCCACTGCAGCATTCAACAATGGGCAACTCCCATGGAACGGGTTTGTTAAGGTCCAACCCCAATGGATCCCATTCTGTCAGCAGGGGATGAGTAGGATGATGAACTGACCCTGGCCCTACTGCCATGCGAACACCTACTCTGCCTGCTGCAGTCAATAAAGATTTGGCATGATTTCATCCCAACACCTGGTGTCCTGTCTGGCCACTTACTGCTTTGCTGGCTCACAGATGGGATGTGCTCCCATTGCTCTGTCCCATCTTCTGCTAACCTAGCAGTTTGAAAGCATACCTGCTGTGACAAGAAGGTAAATGCCCATTCTGTGCACCCTGGCACTTGTCACAATGCCCCGATGCACCAGAAGTGGTTTAGTCATGCTTGCCACATGACCTGGAAAGCTGTCTGTGGACAAACGTCAGCTCCCTCAGCCTGAAAGTGAGCGGAGCACCACATCCATAGTTGCCTTTGACTGGACTTAATGGTCCAGGGGTCCTTTACCTTTTTACTTATTAAATTATTTATTCTGATGTATTACCATAAAAAGTAACTAGAACTCTGAAGACAGATTTCTTAATATGTGACTTGAGGGCTGTGCCTCTTATTGTTCAAACAACTGCTGATCCTTACGAAAATAACATTTATTGGTAAACAAGAGTTGTGTAACAAATTGATAGAACTCAAGGTGTACTTGAGCCAATTATTTCAGTGGTCTGGTCTAATATGTACAATTAGGCAAATTAAATCAAGGTGCCTTTGGAGAAGCTTGTAACTTACTTGTTTGGGCTGCAGATTATTCCATTGGGCTATGTTTCTGCTTTGAACAGTTTGATCTGAATTAAAGTAAAGTAAAGTAATGACTAAAGGTTTCTGGAGATAAAAACATAATCTTGTAGTTCTACAGAAGTCAATATTGGCAAATCAATGAGAAAATGCAACCATTTGTGGTGAATTCATTCTCAGTAGATTTAATGTCTGAATCTTTAAAACAGAAATTCACAACAAAGCCATGTAGAGGATTCTTTCCCTTAGATATCTCAGATTGATAGACATAGCAGATTGATCCACATATTCCATGAAGATCAGAGAAGGAAATAGTTTTGTTGTTAAGCAAAAAAATGGCTTACAAGTCTTTTCAATTCCTTCAGTGAAAACCTGTGCATTTCCTTCCAATGGTTTCCTAAAAGATATATGGTTTAAACTAGCAGTTCTAGAACATAATTTCTCACTATTGTGAAGAAATTACAAGTGCAAGTGTCTGGTATCTATGTATAGGCATCTGCTACTTATCTTTGCCCTTGTATAGGAGACTGTTGTCATAGTCTGGTCCAATTTCTTCTAGCATTAAGCATTTCATCCATAACAATATCCAGGGTCAAGAAAACCTTTAGGCAAGATTGTAATGGAAGCTGCAACAGATTCTGATATTTTCCTACACTGACCTATTTCACTTTTAGAAATACCCTCTTCAGAAGCAGAATGACACATTTTCATCTTTAGCCCAAAGTCTTATATGATGTTTCAGTGTAAACAAATATGACATGTGATTGCTGGCTATGTGACTGTTAAGATTCATATTCAGTTGTCACCACAATGTCACAATTTGTGGCAGAGGCTTGTTTTAGCTGTAGTAGTGTAAATAGCTACTTGTGTTGCTGCAATCAGAGCAGCCTGCAAGGTCTTGAAACTGAAGCAGTGTCCAAATCTTTTCTGCTTCCCAGACTAACCTGTTACTACAGCTGTAAGGAATCGGAGGGCTGCATTGATGTCATATACAGTGGTACCTCGCAAGACGAATGCCTCGCAAGACGGAAAACTCGCAAGACGAAAGGGTTTTTGGTTTTTTGAGTTGCTTCACAAGACAATTTTCCCAATGGGCTTGCTTCGCAAGACGGAAACGTCTTGCAAGTTTGTTTCCTTTTTCTTAAAACCGTTAATACAGTTGCGACTTGACTTCGAGGAGCAACTCATAGCACGCGGTGTGGTAGCCTTTTTGAGGTTTTTTGAATCTTTTTTGAGATTTTTGAAGCTTTTCCAAAACTTTTCCGAAACCGTGCTTCGCAAGACGAAAAAAACCGCAAGACGAAAAAACTCGCGGAACGAATTAATTTCGTCTTGCAAGGCACCACTGTACCAAGGTGTGCCCTAACAGGACTAGGATGCTGCGTAAGGGGCAGTCGCGAGGGCAGACTGCCTCTGTCCCTGTAGAGATACACTGTCTTGCAGCTACATCACATCAGGGGTAGAAAAAATGTGTTAGTGCAACAATGCCTAGAGCTTGGTACTGTGATTTTTATGAGTGCTCTGTCTGAGCAGCAGTTTATCAAATTAAGTAATTAATCTTTAATATCATGCAAGTGTTCTGCAGTAACTGGTCTGCATGACATCTGTTTCAGGGATCATGTTGTACACAACTCCTGAAGTCTCAGCATGCTGGGCTTCTGCCCATAGTTATTCCTGCTCCATTTATGAAACTATTGGATGTGGTGTGCAATGAACAATCTCCACTCCTGACTTCCTGTCATTAGCATGGTGTCTGCTTTCCTAGCTAAAAGGTACCTGTCTCTTCTAAGAGTGCTTTCCTTGCTTTTGGCTATATGCTACAGCACGTCTGGGGGAAAAACTTAACTGCTGTGCTGACATGTCATTAACTAAATAAAAGTGACATGCCTGTCTTCAGTATTTGCCATTGTGTTTCTGTGCGCATAGACCCAGCATTAGACAGGATTAAAATCAGTCTCTTGAATTCTACGGAATAATCTACCCACTTAACTTTTCCATTAAAACTCCTAGGGAGAGTGGAGCATTCCATGCATAGATTAGGACTTGGGAGGAGGGCTTATATACAGGGTACATAGAAGGAAGCCAGCTTCGCTCTTGTTCACTCAAGCAATTACTTCACTTTTTGTGTAGCCCAGCGGTATAGCTCCACTGCTTGAGGAGCTTCTCTAAATGTTGGCCTACTGGATTAGGCTTAAGGAATTCACAGTTTCATCATCGTGACTTGGGGGACGGAGACCTCTTTTCATCAGAAATGTGTAGGTGGTGTGACGGACAGGCCATGGGTCTTCCTCCTTGTGACCCGGCAAACCAGTTAGAGCTGCTGAGACCATCGGCTAATCAGGAGAGAGAGGGGCAATTTAAGTTAGATGTTGGCAGTTTAACGATCAGACAGGGTTGAACTATCTGTGTGGGGAAAACCATTTTGATTCCCTGAGGGGAAGTTAAATTCTTGAAGGCACCCAAAATCTAGCAAAGACTTGGCATGATAAAGAATGCTGCTTAAAAGTTTCTCTGCAAATTGATTGTGTTAATTAACTTTTGTGCCTCACTTGTGATACCACCATGTGTTGAAACCCTCACAGTGTGTAATTATATATACATACAGATTGTTCCAGAGTGCCTCCTTAAACTTCTAGGTGGAGAGTGAGTAGACACCAAGGAGACTTCACATAAGTACAACACCTTGCTGCTGTGAAATCTTAAATGCTACCACAAACAGTTAATTATAGGTCGCTACTGTGTAATGCAGGAGAAGTTTTACTGGCAAAACACCCAAACTATGGATCACGTTACTCACCACCCATCTTCAGTGAGGGTGTTTGTCACAGGTGGCTTACTTCCATGTCTGGGGACACTGGTCTCAACAATTCAATACCCAGGTTTTGAGTGCAATTCTACACTGTGTTGAAGTCCGCGGCAATTACGGCCAGCAAAGTAGCAAGATTTACCTACTTATTGAGGAAATACTGCCAATGTTTAAAAAGCAAAGGTGAAAAGCCAACTACAATGCAAAGCACGAGTCTTACCTAAAATATAATTTTTCTGAATAGTCTCTAATAAAATTATTCACACAAAGCCTTATTCTCGAGCTTATGTTTAAAGTTAAACCTTTAATCCTTTCTCTGCTGAGCTCTCAAATGTTGCTGCCCAGATCTCTGAATCTTCTTATCTCCAAAACTGTGTCACTGCCTATAAAAAGATATCAGCTTGTCAATCATTATCAGCATATGCAATATTTATAGCTGCTGCTTCTATTCCAGTTAGAAGAACTATGACAAGCACAGCAGAAGGCAGCATTTATATTGGCATGGCCAAAAATCTTTAAACAGGTTGACACACAAGTGTATAGCTTGAGATGTCTCCTCTAGATGTGACTAACTTAAGTAGTTTATTTGGTACTAGTGCTGTCATGAGCACTATCCTAGAAGTACCCAAAATAGCCACACACATTATGGGAATGAGTATTAGTGCTCTGTTAACGAATGAATTCATTTATTCTGGGTTATATTCAACTAAGTCATAATTGGAGTATTATTATATTACTTATTAAATCTGTATACTGTCCTATAACTGCAGGTCTCAGGGCGGTTCACAGACATATTGATTTCAATATGTTTACTCAGAAAGAGTATGACTAATGCCAGTTATTATCCTTTATAACAAGCTAAATTTATATAACACCTTTCTGCCAATGCATTCAAGGTGCTTTACAATTAAAAATAATAACACAAAATAAGAAGCATTTGTCAGGCCAATGGTGATGTCTACGGAACATGAGCCTATTGGCTTCTCTTTGTTTCTCTGTGTGTCTTTTGCACCAGATAGTTTTCTGTTAAGAGTACAGCAATGTTTTATATGCCTACCACACAGATAGCTTTCATTGGATGAGGGATTTTTTTTGAATTCTCACGGGGGGGGGGGGGAGAGAGCTTGGAAGAGCTTGGGAAAGGGCCAGAGTTCAGCAGTAGAGTTTTACATGCAGAATGTACCAGGTTCAATCTGCAGCATGTCAGGAAGGGCCGGGAAAGCAGCACTCCATACTTTCAATCAGTGAAGACCAAGGATGGGGAACCTGTTGTTCAACTACAATTCCCATTTCTCTAACCACTGACCATGCTGGCTGGGGCAAATGGGCTGCAGTCCAAAACATCTAGTGTCCCACAAGTTCCCCACTTCTAGTGTGCACCAAACTGAACTGATCTGACTCAGGAGAAGACAGCTTCCTGTGTTCCAAAGCTCCTAAACTTGCAAAAGTGGTCAGACCGGAGACATAAAAATGTAAATTGTTATATTAAGAATCCTAACAAAACTGCTTCTTTATTATTATATCTTAGAGGCAAACACTGGAATGCTTAATAAATGTAACTTTCCTTTTAATTCTTGTGTTTCCATAATCACTTTATCAGTGTCATAAAACTCTACCAGACTGCACCATTAGCTAATCCATTGCAATTATCCATTTTTATTTTTAACTTTTTACAGCTTCTTTTGTACATTACTATGCATGCAAACTACCTAATGTAAGTAGTAATAAAGCTGCTAATCGTAATGGAAAGGTTACACTTAATATAATTAAGCCTGATGTTCAATTAAAACTGCCCACTATGTTAAGCACAATTCCAGAAAAGGCGATAGTAGATTATCTATCTTGCCATCTAAACAGCAAACATACCTATTGTACCACCTTCCTATCACTGCTGGACAATAGTGTTTCAGTGGTTTGCAACCATTTTTCAGTGGTCTGGAAAGCCTTGACCAGCAATGATATTCCATGGATATTTTTTAACCTGATGGTTGCCGAATTACAATCTTTGTAAAATAAATACAATATGGATGGAATGACTGGCCTCTTTTATGTATGTTACTGAAAATAAATTCATGTATAGTACAGTACAGGAGGCATGATCACAACCACAGTTTGATACAAGCAGTACTATATACTTGCTTCTTATTAAGCAGAGCTTAGAATTTGTTCTGATATTTCATGTGTCTGAAATCTATTGTCTATGTCTGACTGAAAGAATAAGGATCCTTTAGTCAAAGGCTGTGCCCTCCTTCGTTAGTACAATGTCATGTACAATGATGGCATATACTATGTCATTTTAAGAGATTATGATACAAACAAGGATGTTCCCTATCTCGGCTGAAATCCAGTGAACATTTAAACATTATTGTGAAAATGGCCTTATCCCACTGATTTCTGTCTGGGGTGGGAACCTCCAGCCCACAGGCCAAATACAACACCTTTTATCCAGCCTTGGAGACTCATCACATCCATTCCAGTCTTGCCTCTGCATACTCCTCAAGTGCTTCGGCCTACCTAGAATGTGTCTTTGAAATGTAATGATGCATTTTGCTTGTCTGGGAAAATGCATAAGATAGTGTGTAGAAACCTCTGTCTTCTCCATGATTAGTCAAATCCAGTCCTCAACCCTCCTTTGGTTCTGGCCCTACTGCCCGCCACTGACATGCAACTACTGGAAGCTTGCCCATCAGGGAATGCAGCTGAAAAGGTACCCCGACCTTGTGTCAGATTTAACCTTAGTGTTTTAATACTAGCATGTCATTTCAAGGGATTAATACATGTTAACTTTTTGTCAGAATGCATTCATATCAGTGTAAATAATTTCATCTGATTTTTATCCTCTTATAAGTTAACTCTCCTCACTTGGATTGTGTTATATATAGAGAGAGAGAGAGTTAGTTAGTTAGTTAGTTAGTTAGTTAGTTAGTTAGTTAGTTATCAGGCATGAAAAACCTTTCAAAAAATCAAGCAAATGCATATGGAAGTTGCCTCTACCTGATTTTCAGTGATTCCTCTTTACCCCCTGCATTCCACCTCAGCCCACCCAATTCAGGAGGTTCCCAGGAGAGGCTTTTCAGGGAACTGCTAGGGGGTGGACCAGAAGCATCATCAATACACCAGTACATCTCTCGATGCAAGTCACAGGCGTTTTATCTTAGGAAATTATGATGAAGATGTAACCATATTTATTTTAATAAATATGGAAATGCTTGTGTTATTCAGAAGACATTTGAAACCTCTGGAAATCTCCTACATTAATTAGTGTGTCCAACTATGATATTTCTTAATAAATTAGAGCAATATGGTAAATGGTATCTCATAAGGAGATACTATGCTGCAATTAAAAAACAATCTAGCAGCCCCTGCAGATAGAACAGTGGGACTGTGACAAGACATTGGCAGCTACTTTAGATCAGAATCCTGTTTGCTGGTGCTCTTTCAGCCTACATGCATTCAAGAAGTCTTACAGAAAGGCTCTCTGCTCACATAGGTAAGCCTATACGCAAACTTTTTGTGCATACATTAGATTGCGCATAAAGTCTATTACATCTCCTTCTACATTTCACCAATTAAAATAGTTTTGCTATAGATCCTTAATAGTTGCAACTCAAAATTCTACATACAAGAAGCAGAAAGCAAAAGACCTGACAACAAGGCTATTCCTGACTAAACCAAACCAATCACTAAGTACTCTAGGGCTTAGCAATCTAGTAAGTCAAGTTACATACCTAAAGTGAAAGACAAAAAATTCCCATACCAATTTAACCCAGGTGAATATGGCTTTCTTAGCTCAACATGGGGAACTTGCTATGCCCCAATTTCAAAGCAAAATTTGAACACCAAGTTTTGTCTGAAATCAATTTCCAGCCTTCTATTGCATCTCCACAAGCAGTTACTAAATTGTATTTAATCTTTGAAAGAAAGACACACTGCATATTAAACACCTCTGATTCTTATTACTTACACACTACTACTAAAAGTGGAATTTCTCTTTGCCCTGTTCCCATTCCTGCCCCTCATCCATCTCTTTTTTCCTCCTCCCCTGCTCAGCACTAGAATAGCATAATCTAGCACAGGTATGGCTAAATGGTGAAGCACTATCTTGTAAGCCTACAAATTGGGCCATCCCTCTCATAATTTTATTGTGAGGCCTAATATAGTGATAGGCACCATGTAAGCAATAAATTATTACATTATTATTAAATAAATAAATGACATTATTAAAGATAACTGCACCCAAAGACAAAGGCAAGTAGTTGACTCTTGACCTTACAGAAACTAGGGCCTCTTAGAAGTACCCAAAATGGAATGCTTTAAAGTAATTTGGAGCATTTACTGAGTTCCTGTATTTTGCAGCTACAAAGCAACAATCAGTAAACCACAAGGATTAGGATTGGAGATAAAGGCTTAAGCAGTAGGTAACAGAAGCAGAGCAAATATACACCAGGCTCATTTAAGAAACTCTCTCCACTATCACACCTTCTACTGTGTGAAATAATGGTGGAATACTATGTGAAAGAGGCCTTTAATGCACCAGATATCACATAACAAATTAGTGAGGTGAAAATACAGAAGTGTGTTGTAGACGATGGAACTAGTGCATTTTAAAGATTAGGTGCTAAATTTTAAAGGTCTAAAACAACTATGGCAGTACTAGGCAGGGCAACTAATATGTGCACTACCACCTTACCTTACCTTAGTTATCTTCTGTTTCCCACAAAGACCACTGCTCCTGGTGTCTCCCAGAAAGAATAAAGCCTCAGACTGCTTTCCCCTCAAACCAAGAACTTGGCACAGGAGCAGAAAAGGAAGATTTGTTAGCCACGTCCACGGGAGAGACCTACAACAAGGGGGGGGGGGAGATGTTACTAAATAACAAAAAATAAGCTACTCCCGCTTATTGTTAAGCAAATAAGCTTTCAAATAAGTCCCCAAAGAGCAAAAGGGTGGTTTGCACATGGAATGGGTTGCTCCACTCCTATGGGGGGGGGGGCTGAGTTTTCATTCACTAGTGTATGAAAAAAACATGCTAAAATGCTGCCAAGCAGATACTAGCCCAGGCAACTGACGAAGAATTTTGGAGTTGAGGAGACCTGCTAGTAACTTAAAAGAATATATACATGCAAAGCTTTTCCAAGGAAACAGGCTGACTGAGGCTGTATTCCAATTGCTAATTTACTTGGGAGTAGCTCCCATTTAACAGAGTGGGCCTTTCTTCTCAGTAAGCAGGCACAGGGTAAATTTGGGGTGCAGCAGTTTGTTTTTAACAAAAAGACAGAAGAAAATGTTACTAACTTCACCCTTTTCACGGAAGAAACCCAAAGGTTTGCTTTTATTTCGTCTGGAGATGGAACAGCTGCACAATTAATGGCAAATTTGCATACCAGCCAGATAAGACTGTAAGGTTTTAGTGTGGTCAGCATTTGTTGGATACAAAACCCCTTCATTCCCTCAGAAAAGACAAACCACGACACCCGTCCTCCACAAGGAACACCTACCCTGAAACAGGTAAGACTGCTACTTCTAGCCTACAAATGCAACCGACTCTCTTTCTGCAGTAGGGAAGAGTGGAGCAGCCTGGGAAGAAGGGGCGGAGCTGGGGCTGCTGACTTCACTGAGCATGTGCAGCATTCCAAACTAGCTGAGTTCTGATTTAAATACAGCAAGCAGGTGGGCTGCATCTGCTTGTGATGTTCCTAGTACAGCAACGCATCTCTGATCATCATCAAACCAACGTGGTAGAGCTGGGTGGTTCAGGTATGTGGAGAGTAAGCTGTTGGATTCATCCTTGCGGGATTGAGCTAGGAAAGGCATGCCTGGCTCATGTGTCCATTCTGCTTGTCATATCTTAAGAGACGGGCTATTGTTATTTTACTAATGAGTTCAGTAATAGGATGGCACAGAAATATTGCTTATAATTAAACAATAAATAAAAAATAAATAATTCTGGTACAGTAACCCTCCCTATTTCCAAAAAATAGCAAGGAGAGACAAGAAGGCCTTCTTAAACGAGCAATGCAAAGAAATAGAGGAAAACAATAGAATGGGAAAAACCAGAGATCTGTTCAAGAAAATTGGACATATGAAAGGAACATTTTGTACAAAGATTTCCATAATAAAAGACAAAAGTGGAAAGGACCTAACAGAAGCAGAAGACATGAAGAAGAGGTGGCAAGAATACACAGAGGAACTATACCAGAAAGAAATGGATGTCTTGTATACCCCAGGTAGTGTGGTTGCTGACCTTGAGCCAGACATCCTGGAGAGTGAAGTCAAATGGGCCTTAGAAAGCACTGCAAATAACAAGGCCAGTGGAAGTGATGATATTCCAGCTGAACTATTTAAAATTTTAAGCGATGATGCTGTTAACGTGCTACACTCAATATGCCAGCAAATTTGGAAAACTCAGCAATGGCCAGAGGATTGGAGAAGATCAGTCTACATCCCAATCCCAAAGAAGGGCAGTGCCAAAGAATGCTCCAACTACTGCACAATTGCACTCATTTCACACGCTAGCAAGGTTATGCTTAAAATTCTACAAGGCAGGCTTAAGCAGTATGTGGACCGAGAACTCCCAGAAGTGCAAGCTGGATTTCGAAGGGGCAGAGGAACCAGAGACCAAATTGCAAACATGCGCTGGATTATGGAGAAAGCTAGAGAGTTCCAGAAAGACATCTACTTCTGCTTCATTGACTATGCAAAAGCCTTTGACTGTGTCGACCACAGCAAACTATGGCAAGTTTTTAAAGAAATGGGGGTGCCTGATCACCTCATCTGTCTCCTGAGAAATCTCTATGTAGGACAAGAAGCTACAGTTAGAACTGGATATGGAACAACTGACTGGTTCAAAATTGGGAAAGGAGTACGGCAAGGCTGTATATTGTCTCCCTGCTTATTTAACTTATATGCAGAATTCATCATGCGAAAGGCTGGGCTGGATGAATCCCAAGCCGGAATTAAGATCGCCAGAAGAAATATCAATAACCTCAGATATGCAGATGCAGAAAGTGAGGAGGAATTAAAGAACCTTTTATTGAGCACCTAAGCACCGCCCCTTTCTCCTGGCCTCTCTGATGCAAGAGTATGCCATGAAAGTAGCTCTAGCCATGTACCGTGGTTTTAGATTCAGAACCCATCCTTGTGAATATCAAGTAACTGTAAATAAGGAACTTTTTTTTCTTTACTAATGGAGCTTCTGTATGTTTTATTTTGCCTTTTAAGCAATGCCAGTGACATGTGAAAATGAGACAGGGTGGGGGGTGGTGAGAGTAATTCCAGGCAGCTCCAGTTTCTAAGCTTTTAACTCTGCTGCATATGTGTGTGTGCATAAAATAAGCCAACCAATTTAATTTTTTTTAACCTATCAAGAACTAATGTGATGATGTGATTTTCAGCACTAGTCAAGAGGAGCTAAAGTATTTAAATTGGCCTGAGAATCAAGCTGTTAGTTACACATCTACAACTTGTATACTTGTGTCACAAGCATAATGCTATTGGGAAAGTGAATAACTTCTAAAAATGGAAGTTAGTCTGAAGTGTTCATTTACTCAGATTCTCCTCAGCAGTAAGGGATGGTAAATGTTTGCTTTACTCTGTGTAGGTCCCACATTATAAGAAATTGCAATGAATATTCATTTTGTTGCCTTACCACTTTACCATCAATGAAAATGAGGGATTAACTAAGGCAATACTTTATTTCCTTCTGTAATTGTGAATGCATAACATTCATTATATTATTAATCCATCTTGAAATGTTCATACAAAGCTATTTTGAGCCATTAGTTGCGTCACTGTAATTGATGGATTACTACATTAACGTTTAATTTAGTTTTGTTTTCAAGGCATAACACTCAGTTTCATTCAAGTTAATTGTATAACCAAATAAGGAAATAAATTGTTCCAGGAGAAAGCATAATGCGATTTAAGGATTCTTCCCAATTCAAGCGATTTGTTTTTGGCCTCAGAAGAAGTTGCAGTTTAAGTTTTAAATTTGAAATCTAAAAATGCCACACACACACACACACACACACCCCAGGCTGAAAGGGGGAGGGGAGTTTTTCAGTTGTAAATTGTGCTTGAAAGAAATTTGAACAATTTTTTATTCATAAAGTCTTGATAAATAAATTCTTAAGTTTCTCTTCCTCTACCAGAGTTTAATTCCCTCTCCAAAATCAAGACTAGGTAAGGTATTATTTTGACAACACATAAAACAACAAATAAAAACTAGACTCTATTAAATTATAAAATACTAGTATAAATTAAAATTATTCAGTATGGCACACCAGATTCCCCATCCAATTCCCCAACCTGATCTTAAAGCAAAGAGGCAAGGAATGAACCTTGGCTGCGCAAAACATGAGGTTTATCATTCAGAAGTCTCTCCCTTTCCCCAAAGGTCCAGTCTTTTTCACCTTTTGGGCAGAGGTTCCAACTTGAGCTGACCACCACGGCACTGCAAACAAGTAGGTTACTAGCTGTGAACTGCTCTTTATCTGCCGATACAGCAAGTCTTAGGATCAGGCTGCAAGGGGTACATTTTATTATATATTGTTTCAGAAAGAAAAATGAAGAGAGAAACCGCAAGCGTGAGAAATTACTCTGGTAGATGCAGCATAGCTCATTTGCCTCCAGCATCAGCTGGGGGTAGATGTCATATATTCATGTCATGGCATAATGGCACACTCTAGGCTATTCTCATATACATTCTCATTCCAAGCTCATTTGTCAGTTGTCTGTAAATCCAACATCTTCCTCATGCGGGCTAGTTTATATATCTTTTTCTCAGCTGGTTGTAAACAAATTCCATGTACTGTATGGCAGGTGACAAATAGATGGAATTGACCAGGTGAGGTTTTGGTGCAATCTACACATTGCAGATAGGCCAGGCTGCAGCTTATTTACTGGAATTATTTGGAAAGGAAGGCAGCTGTCATATCACAAGAATATATATATATATATAAATAGTCACTTTGCAGGACTGAACCCATTGTTGTTGCTTAGAAGGATTTGCTTTGTACTTGTAATTGATCGCTTTGTAATGGTTCAGCTTAAATGCATAAATCATTATGAAGCACTTAGGGAGTGCTATATTCCTATCCCATTTGGTGTCTGACTTGATCATATGGGGAGGGGAGAGGTTGGCATCATGCATCTACTTGCATGCATTGGGAATCCCAGTAGTGGCAAACCATGTGACTGTGCACAAGTCTGTGAGGGTACAGTCATATACTGTACTTAGGTACAGTCCTTTGCCATATTTGGGGAATTCCCCACATATGAAGAAATAAATTGGTTTGTTAGTTATAAGGAAGTGGTGTGCTGTTGTTCTGATTGACTTCCAAGATCCAGCCACAGATTGTTAAGTGTCAGCTGGGAAAAAAAGGAAAACAGATGAGTGACCTGGTTGAACCTCTAAATATCTGGTACCCTGGGGGGATGATTAGGGAGTCAGGGGAATGAGTAACTCTGTGTTCCAGGGGTGAGAACCCTCAGATCCTGAATGAAGCCCCCCCAAACCTCTGTTTGACCTTCAGCATTCCCTCTCACAGGCATTGTTTCACACCATGAGTGTTTTTACCTGGCTGGAATGTGTCCTTGAACCCTGATAACGCCTCTGTCTTGTCCGTCCTCAGAAATTTACGTTTATTACTCTGCTCACTTTTGCCTCTGGCCCCACCCACAGTGGTATGTGGCTCCTGGAAGATTGCCCAAGAGGTGATGCAGCCCTTGGGCTGAAATAGTTCCCCCTAGCCTGCTGCACACTGTACATAGCACTGACTGAAGAGGGAACAGAAAATGGGCACCTCCAGAAACTCATCCTGCACCCCTTGGTACGCTAATAAAATGCTTGGGTTCAGGGCTGAAAGCCCCAAACCTGAACCCACCAGCACATTTTAGCACAGTAGGGAAATGCTTCAGAAAGAGAGAAGAAAAGAAATTATAAATATATATATTCCTTTTATTCTCCTGAAATTACTTCCACCCTACTCAGGAGCTTTAATGGCACTCAAAGGCTGCCTGGAGCTCTGAATAGGAGCATCCTGGACAGTGACTGAAGAAAATTTTGTTGCAAATCATACCTTGTAAGATTATATTATCATGAAGTATATAATATTGTAGTTGTTTAGGTCAGATTGCCTCGGCTGTTTTGTTGCCATATCGTGAAAAGTCATGTGGGCTCTGTTCACAAATATACAGGCTCACTTCCCATTCCATTGAAATCTCATCTTCAAATAATGCTTCTTTCTATAATCTAAATCTCCTGCTTAGAGCTCATCCACAAGCAGTCAAAGCAATTACCTTTTTAACTTTGTCCTCCTTGTATATATTAAAGCAGGATTTTCATAAGGGTTCTTATTTATATTAATATATTTTACTTTTTTCTATTGACTTTATGTATAATACATAAAGGTAAAGTGGTTTGAACTGATCTATTAAATCAGTCTTTATTTGCATATTATTCAAACAGTTCACTATTATGCTGTAGAAAGCAATAGATGGAAACATTCTGATGCCCTCATTCTTTCTTGAACTGCAAGTAATCTCTGATCTCAAAACCTCTGCAAATCAATGCAGGATTGTTTATTATACTGGAAAATGTTCTTGTCTTCTTAAAAAGACTGTGTGTGTGTGCATACATGTTGACAAATAGGAAAACATATCCATGGAATGACTGAGAACACATTATTTATTATAGGTTGCTGATGATCTAATAATTCACAACACAGCAAACCAGCAGCATCAAGAAGTATCCTGAAAGCTCATTAATAACTTTTTTTAAAATGATGCATTCGTAGGCTGTCAATTGTTCATGCTGTCTATGGAACAATGATTTTTTTTCCAGTTGTAATTATATTATGCACATTTTAAAAATGTATGCCGTATTTGCATCTGAATATTTCCCCTGAATAAATGATTTGGATTTTTTTCTCCAGCCAGAATAAATGCAAACATAGGCCTTTTCCCTCTTATATAACTGTCTATATGAGAAATGCTACTTCGAATTCCTATAATATTCTTTATGAACAAACTAGATTTGACTGTGCAGACCAGTATGTCATGTTGGGTTGCTGCCATAATCCCAAAAGGTGGGGGTGGTGGGAACTTGAAAGCACAGAGGTAGGGGAGGGAACTCCTGCTTTTCTCCCTCAAACCTTGTCTTTCCCATCCCACATATTTTCCTGTAACCGCTCCCCCCTCAAAGAAGAAGAAGAAGAAAGCAGCCAGAGAAAGGTATATTCAAAAAGAAAAATGTGATAAGAAAGAGTACAGCTCTGTCCATCTACACAATTTGGCTCTTGAAATCTACCCCAGCTTCCCAGGTTGGATTGTGGCTGTCGTTATCTGCTGTACTTCTGTGTGAGACAAAACATTATTTATTTTATGCATTTATATTTTTAGAAACATTAACTTCACCAGAGCTTGATGGGGAGGAAAACCTGATAGAAGTGAAAATGAATATTTAAATAAATATAACAGGAAACTTTTTGCAACTTAGACTGCAGTCCTAAATTGGCCTCCTTTAGACACTTGCCTAGGGACGTGGGTGGCGCTGTGGGTTAAACCACAGAGCCTAGGACTTGCTGATCAGAAGGTCGGCGGTTGAAATCCTCGCGACGGGGTGAGCTCCTGTTGCTTGGTCCCTGCTACTGCCAACTTAGTAGTTCGAAAGCACAAAGTGCAAGTAGATAAATAGGTACCGCTCCAGCAGGAAGGTAAATGGCGTTTCCATGAGCTGCTCTGGTTCGCCAGAAGCAGCTTAGTCATGCTGGCCACGTGACGCCGGCTCCCTCAGCCAATAAAGCGAGATGAGCACCGCAACCCCAGAGTCGGTCACGACTGGACCTAATGGTCAGGGTGTTGGGATATTTCCGTTCCACCTTAAAAGGGAGCAGGATGTTTGTGTCACAGCCTGCGTATTTCCTGTTCACAGGATGTTTATGTTTGCTGTTGCTTTCGTTCTCTCTCTCTGTCGGAGACACTGACGCAGAACAGTCATGTCTTTCTTTGTTCTGATCAACGCTGAATAAAAGCTTGTAAATAATGCTCTTCTGCGTGCAACTTTTGGCTGTGCATTATCTGCTGATAGAGCGTGCATGAGCTCTAGAAGAAACTCATGTCGCTAATTGCTGAATCTGCGTGACAAGGGAGATCGATGGACGTCCAGCACACGGCTTGGGGCCATGATGGACTTTATCTCCCTGGCAGTATCCCAACACAGGGGTCCCTTTACCTTTACCTTTAAACACTTGCCTTGGAGTAAGTTCTATTGACTCCTGGGTAGACATGTATACATTACTGATTGTTCTTGTTTGTCAAAGTTGAGTTCAGAAATGCTCTGCCCAGTAAGGCTTTGCTCTAAAGGAAGTGTTATTGGGCTTTTGTTCCATGTAATTGCCTGTTGCACACATTCAACCTAACAAGGTGCATAGGCTGCAGTTCTATGGCCCATGAGAGGGTGTCTTGGAGGCTTTAGGACTGATTAGATCACCCTCTTCTACACTGGAAACAGAACTCCAGTGTCATAGACTGAGATCCTTCAATGCTCTGGCTCAACCAACATTTGCGCTATGGCCTGCAGGCCCCAGAATTTGGGGTAACATCAGGAGTGATTGGGGGCATGCTAGGGGAAGAAGCTGGGATCCAAAACCCAGGGTTCCTGACCTGCTTCCCAACTGAGAAGAAAATTAGAAGAGCTCGGGAACATGCCTAAATCTACTTCTCTAAATGAATTGGGCAATGTTCTTGCTTTTCTTGTTTTAATGTGGAAAAAAGTGTTCAAATATGTAATCCCTTTCCCCCATGCACCTGCATTTAAAGTGGTAGAATCCGAGAAAGATTGTACCACCACCCTATAATAATGGCAACACAATTCTCCACATTCTGCTCAATAACAGAAGTATCAGCAGGCAGAATTGCAAGTTTATAGCATTATACAAACCTTTAGGGCGGGGGGAAAAGTTAGTCCAATGTGGACTGAACATGCTCAGTGTGCATGGAATACCAGCTGCTCAAGGGTGGGGAAGAATGGAAGGTCAAGATAAAGGGGAATAGGATGGAATATTCTAGAACATGCTTCCTCAACCTCGGCCCTCTAGATGTTTTGAGACTACAGTTCCCATCAGCCCTGAACACTGATCCTGCTAGCTAGGGATCATGGGAGTTGTAGGCCAAAAACATCTGGAGGCCCGAGGTTGAGGAAGCCTGTTCTAGAAGAAGGCACAACAGGCTGGCTGGGATCCTGGATCCTTTCAGCTCAGTACTGACCGCAATGACTGGCACTGGCCTTCCAGACTTTAATAATAATAATAATAATAATAATAATAATAATAATAATAATAATAATACCTTTATTTTCAGACAGAAATTGCTTCTTAGCCCTACCTGGAGATTCCAGTAATCAAACCTTGGCCCTTTTGCAGGCTCTGCCACTGAACTATGTCCCTTTCCCAAAGCACTCCTCATTGGAACACTATGGCAGGTCCCAGTTGTGCAACCCTTATTCATACAGCCACAGTCATTTGCAATGTACATATATCCTCCTGTCAAACACCTCTATATGCTGCTCAGAAGGTAAGGACAGCACCTGTGTGCATGCAAATATGGCTTCTGTTCCAAATGCAGGATGGATCATGTAGAGAGTCACTTTGCATATACAATTGTTTATTAGGACTGTTTCTTAGCTCCTTTCTGTTCACCACCTCCCTCCAAGAAGGGAAAATAATAGGAAGCACAGAGGTAAGAAAGAGAGAAGTGTGCTAAGTTTTTTTTTAAAGAAGCCCTCATTACAGTTAGTAAGATATGGGTGATATTAGCACATGGGATAACAAGAAGCTTGCAGTGTGGTTGATGTATAAAATATGTGCCTCGATATCTTGCTTATTTTTAGATATTCTTTCTCTTTTTGAATTTCCATAATGAGCATGTTGTGCCTGTCAGCATCCTAGTTCCTCACTGAAACCTTCCGTCTCTTTTATCACCAGAGTCTCAAATGTCTTGTCAAACCTCGTAATTATTTCCTAGAGTCAAATCTGCCATTAATCCTCTCAGGAAAGCTCATGCAAAGTACCGTCACTCAAGGGGCATGAAGGGAGAAAGGACATGATGTGTCTGTGTCATCTCTTCAGTCTTCATGGTTCGTTGTCTAGGAGGAACTGAAACTTAAGTAACATGCCCCAGATAGAGGCACAATAGATAATATTACCTTTTGATGTCCCATTACAATGCAAACTAGAGAAAAATAATAATGGTGGCAACATTCTCTCTCCTTTTTCTTTTTAACTTGGATCTAATAGAGAGAGAGAAAGCATATTCCATCAACTGAAACAACAAAGACTTATGAAACAAGAAAAGTAGTGGGGAACTAATTATCGTTCCTTCGTATTTGGCCATGAAAAACATACCGTTTTGGTGGCACATTATTTTCATGCATAAAAATATGCATTCTTAATTATGTGCATTATTAGTTCCCAATCACTATCATGAAGGCACATCTCTGTGCTTTCTTCCTATCAGTGTTGCTCTTCCTACACTGGAGGAAAATAGTGTGCTATTTTGAAATACTAACTTTTTTATCATAGTCTCATTAAGCAGAATATTATTGCTGTTTGGGGGGAGAGGTGGTAATACTGCTGTGCAACATGTAGTGCATGCTCAAATGGAAGCCCATAAATTGAGTTCACCAACAGAAAAGAGTTATTCGGAAAAACTGAGGTCCAATTCATGTGGCTCCTGGGCACACAGAGCTTTGGATGGACAGTAAAGGAGGTGCTTTTTCTGCTTCATGTGTGTTGAGATTCCCAGAGAGTGTGTTTAGCTGTGTGCACAAAGTCAGAATATATAATTTTCTTTCTGGACATGCAGTGAGGTAGCCTTCCAATGAAAGCTGAGTGTTGCACCCAGAATTGTACCTGAATGCCCCAGTATAATATCTTTATCAATTGAAGGTATCTGAGGTCAGAACAGGTTCTGTTCTGTTATTTGCAGTTGAACATTGCAATACAAATATCACAGATCTGAGTGGCAAGGTTTTGAAAAGTCTCTGCCAGTGTTAGAACAGAAATATCATTTGAAAGGTGTCAGTTCTTTTAAACAATTGTTAACTGTAACTTCCCTTTTCTGCATATACCACACACTTAGGACCAATAAATTGACACGAAAACAGTAATGGATTCTTTTAAGTGTGCTCAGAATACTGATGAAAAACCAAATTAGTACTCCAGATCCCACTGAAGTCAGTTACAAAATTACCACTGACTTTTATGGTTCTGGATTGCAAGCTGAATTATCTTAGCAGGGCCAGTTACTATCTCACAGTCGAGGCACAGCTGGTTTTAATGTGTACATTTCTTGCAGCAGGGATGTCTGCAGGATTAACTTCAGACTTGAAAGTGAAAAGATAATGTAAATGTGAGAGAATAAAACCAGGTCATAGAAATTGTAGCAGCATATGGTGCAAAAGCTGAAAATGTGCATGATGCAAAAATAGCTCCAAATCATAGATATTTAATGGGCTTGAACTGGCTGTCTGTCACCTGTGAGCCTCTTCTAGCCAATGTCTGAGCTGCTGTGATTTCATGACATGTTCAATGTTATGACTATAGAGGTGGAAGGATCAGTCACAAAATTCTGACAGGCGAATGTGATGGAAATAAAAGACCGAATTGGCTGGGGGCAACATTGCATATTGCCGTGGAGGGGGAAGGATGACTTAAGTAGAAAGATTTTCTAAAGAGACAGCAGCTAGGCAAGAAGAGGTAGTGGAAGGGAATGTAAGATTAACCTTTGAAGATGCCACATCGTGCATGTATTAGCACTCAGTTGTCTGATTCTAAACAAAAGTGAATTTGCTATGAGTGCACCCTAAAATACAAGTCTGCACACTTTTAAAACACATGAGGAAAGTGGTATTGCAGGTAAGATACACAATGAGTGAAGTTACTGAAATCACAACAAATACTGTTGTGATTACTGGAAATGGATATGGTTCACATGTTCAGAGCAACTAATGCAAAATCTAAAAAGTATACAACTAGGGAAACATGTTAAAAAACAGGATATTTAAAATTCCTGGCAATACTTTAATTACTCAGATGTTAACTTGGCTACAGCAGAATGCAAAATGAAGAGCAAAGACATATTTCTGAAAAGTACTTCAGGATTGTTTTGTTCCATGGCTTATTTGAAGCATTTGTCTGGTTTGAGGCTATTTTGGATGAAGTCCTAGAAAATGCATGAAGTTTGATAAATATGGCTGGTTCAGAGGAACGCCCATGATGATAAAATATAATTAGGCTTAGAATATTGTTCATGGCGATGGGAAGCAAACTGAACAGCCTGGGTCATCAATAAAAGTTAGTTTGAGGAAATATCAGATGACTTAATAAGTTTAATTGGAGTTTTATTATCTGAGAGGGGAGACCTAGTGCTAGGAAGTAAGATCATTTTAGGAACAATTGCATATGCAATTAAAATTCATCTTGATGAAATCTAGAGGGGGCAAAGCAACAGATGCAAATGTAGTTAAGTGGCAATGTTAAAATAATTCTAAACAGAAGGCCTCTTAAAATACATAAATAGAAATACATTTAGTTGGGAAGTGGGAAATCTAAAAAAGAAAGAAAGATGCAGCACAAGTTAAAAACATAATTAGAAAAATAAATTGTAAAGAGTATTTTAGATTGAAAAAGAATCTTGTTTTATTGACAGTGTCTGCAAAAAAAATATGAAAGTGTAGTCTGCTTAGGGAAATGGAACACTAGAAAATGTGTGCAATTAATTGTGAAGCTGAAATTTCCAATCAGTATTCTTGTAGTATTTAATGCTGGTGTTTTGTAAATGTCTTTTAGTACTTAACATCGTGTGAATCCATTTTACAGATGAAAGCATGTTGTGAGCTGTCTAAATCACACAGTAGCCCACAGCTAATGCTTACTTACAATACAGTGGGACCTCGGTTTAAGAACAGTCCTGTTTATGAACGATTCGGTTTAAGAACTCCGCAAAACCAGAAATAGTGTCCCGGTTTGTGAACTTTACCTCAGTCTAAGAACAGAATCCAAACGGTGGAAGGGCACTGGTGGCAAGAGGCCTCATTAGGGAGAGTGCACCTCGGTTTAAGAACAGTTTCGGTTTAAGAACAGACTTCCGGAACGGATTAAGTTCATAAACCAAGGTACCACTGTACAGTAGATTCACAACTTGCACACATTTAACTTGTGCACATTCAACTTTGCACACTTGGCAATTTAAAAAAATAGAAATGGTGGGAAGGGGAAACTTTGGCTTCAATGGTGGGTGGGATTGCCAATGTGTTTTGTCTATATGCAATTTTGGCTTTATGCACTACCCCCAGAACATAACTCCTACATCTGTTGTGGGTCTAATGTATGTTTTTAACCCATGCTGAAAAGAAAAGAGAGGATGTCAGTATTTTCATCCCTCCCATTGCAAGGATCACCAGATCATGTTTGTTTTACTTTCTGTACAAATTGTAAATTGTAAAGAGTATTTTAGATTGAAAAAGAGAAAGGAGGGGGCGGAAGCTACTCTTCCAGACTTCCGTCCCTAGTACTGTGTTCTTTTTCTTTGATCTGTCCAGAGACAGGATGGCAGTATGAGAGCTGTTTCTCTTGTACATGTTTGCTATGTTCTTTTATTTGTTTAATCAGTAGAAATAAATTAGGTATGCTACAAAACCTCCACAGCTTTGCTTCCATCACTCTGCTGCATTGGAGGTGCTCACATGAACAAATGTGAGACGACAGCACCAGGACCTATTCCTTGGGAATGCTGTGCTGCTGTTCCTGTGATCAGAAGGTGCTCCCGTCACCCAGCCCATGCAGGCACTGAAGACGTGGACTGAACATGGGTGTACGGAAAGAGGGTGCCTTGTATGTTTCCCATTGGGGGAGTAAATTAGTTGGGCATACAGTTTTCAGTGGGTAAATGGGCTTAAGCATCTCTCTCTTCAAGTGAAATTCTGGAAGCTCCATTACATAAGACAAAAACTTTACAAAAAGTTTGGAAGGGCAGGTGATGTATCTATATAAAACAATATACAATGCCATATCAGGAACTTTGAGCTTTATTTCAACTTTATTTGCATTGAAAGGCATCCGTCTGCTGATGAATATTGAGAGGTTGAAGGACAGCATCCTAAAAATTTTAATACTATAATCTCTTTCTTTTAAGTCTGTTGCTCATAACAAAAGCAAGCCAAATATTTCAGCAACCCTGTGACAGAAAATGTAGCATTGTTTGTGTTGAATTTAAGAGATAGGTGGCAGGGAGCCCTAATTACTGTTAGATACTGTAATGTGCCACCTCCTTCAGCAGCTGTGTTGTCTTTCTAACCAGCACTCCATGCTAGCAGTAATGTTGGTGAATGCATCACTCATCCATAATTTAATTGAGGGGACTGACCTGGCATATATTATCAAGACCTTTATAGATCACCTGATCTCAGTTAGCTGTGTCCCCAGTGTACTTGGTTCAGCACCAGCAGAGACAGGAGAATCAGGTTATTTGGGCTGCCATAATGCACTGGAATTCTACTGCTTCTGTCAGGCAACCAGACTTCCTGGGGACCAAGAGTGAAGCTTGTACCTGGTGTTGGGCCAGAGAGTCAGAGTGAGTGTTCTCTTAGTGTTCCATCCACTTCACTGCTCAGCAGTCTGCTTCTTCAGCGAAGAAATTTCAGAAGTTCTGTTGGAAAAAACCCCCAGATGTGGTATTGGGAGATTTCATCATAAGTACCAAGGACACCTTGGTAGGTCCAACCTGCCTGAGCACCTTCTCATGAGCAATGTAAATAGTCATCCAAATTTCTACAATTGGATATGAGAAGACTTTTACTACCAAAACCTCTGCTTGCATTAGTGGTGGTGTATTGTCCACAGTAACAGCAGCACCCCACAGAGCATTAGGACACCCAAGGAAGCATTTATGTTGCTCTCTCAAATACTCTGCCCAAGTTTTGAATTTCTGGTAATTTCTGAATTACCTGTTTAATTCAAAATGACAGTGACCATCCTACAAACCTTCTAGGGAATAATATGATTGATTCTTGAAACAGCATTATTCAAAACAGGAAAATATTCAAGCAGGATGGCATTAAAACAAAATCCTGCATTGCTAGAATTGCTAAAAGCATTTTTCAATGTGAAAGTAATGTCTCCCCAGTCTGTATATAAAAAGATAAAGAGCATTTTTTGAGATGTTAGTAAATGTCTTGGTTTGCAAACTGTTCTTCCGCCTATCAGTTTTGGCCACATCTCTCAAATATGGTCCATTCAAGACACACACACCCCCAAAAAAGCATTTCATGTTACCTGGTCATTTATCCTTTCCTTTTAACATACCTTTCTTCTGTCCTCTTTTGTGCCAAATGTGAGGGAAGCAGTATCCAAAGGACTCCATCTATGAAGTCAAGCACAACTTCCCATTTAACCTTGGAAGAAGGCCACATGATTGACATTTCCATTCCTAGAGTAGGTCCAAGCCATTACAAGAGCCAACTAAATTTCATTTTGCCTTATCTGCAGGTTATCATTCTTTCAAGAATCATCACATTCTGACAGGATCTTGATTTAAGGTTTTCAACTCAGCTTGGTTCAAGCTGAATTCACAAGGTCAAAAAGATTCCAGGTTTGTTCATAATACAGAACCAGAAGATGGAATGCCAATCCTTTCAAGGCCCTGGAAGTGGCTAGATATGTCTCATATTCCCATTCTCAATTAGGGCAATTTTTAAGGCTGTCAGCTCACTTCCCCCCCCCCCCTCATGTGGGTCTTTTTTCTCTTCCTTCCACATATGAAACTTTTGACTAATTTTATCACATTTTCTTTTCCACATCAATTGAAAGTTTAAGATATTTCTGTATTTTCAGTATTGTACTATTATGAAGAAAAACAACTTGATTTATTTAAAAAAAGAGTTCTAAGTTGTTAACAATATTTTCTCTTTTCTCAATAAATGAAAGAAAGAAACAAAATAGCAAAGAAACTAGTGAAAAAAGCAATTTGCTTGTATTTCATGCATGTAGACTTGAATATTGCAAGGGAAACAATGCATAGATTTAATGTTAAATGTGGAGATAGCCCAACTGATATGAAAACATATACAAAGAAAAAGGAAGTGAAGTTCCGTTTATTTTGAAAATTGTAAGAACAAACAATCCTGAGGATGATGATCCCATAAACTTGTATTTAACCCTTAAATGGTTAGGCAGATCAAACCAATTAATACATGTTATCCTCTTCAGAGCAAACAGTTGATTGGGCTGTGTTAACTGAAGTGCTTTAAAAGCAAGAAATTAATTATATGTGCTTGTAGCAAGCATTTCGGAAGATGTGAATGTATAATTTCTGCCTGGACATTTATTACACATTTTAGTGGTGAGGGAGCACTTTGTGTTTTAAGGATGCATCACAGAGAACTTCTTGGTGAATACAGTGCATTTTATGCATGCATCAGGCAGAAATTCTTAACTATGTACTTAGTATTGGGGGGGGGGAACGCACCGGTAGAATACTTTATATTTTCCCCATTCCACACCTCTCAAACAAAATTATGCTTTCTGTGAAATGAGGGAGAATTCCAAAACAGCAGAAGACACATGGACATTTTCAGATAAAATTCCCTTTGATATTCTCATAAGAGTTTTGACTCTTTATTTTTCACTTAATAAATTAACCACTTAATATGTATAAGATAATAGCTTCAGTTGCATGGACTCCATGTGCCTATTCCAGTGAAAAGACAAATCCTTTCCAAATCTGTTCTAGTACAGTGGTACCTCTGGTTACGTACTTAATTCGTCCCAGAGGTCCGTTCTTAACCTGAAACTGTTCTTAACCTGAAGCATCACTTTAGCTAATGGGGCCTGCTGCTGCTGCTGCCACGCCACCGCTGCACGATTTCTGTTCTCACCCTGAAGCAAAGTTCTTAACCCAAGGTACTATTTCTGGGTTAGCAGAGTCTGTAACCTGAAGCGTATGTAACCTGAAACATATGTAACCCGAGGTACCACTGTAAACATGCAGATCTGAGAGTTGGGTCCACCATTCTGCCAAGGTAGAGGTGAGGCTTGAACACAACATTCCATACCACATTCATATTGCTGTCATTAACACCTGCAATTTCCCAGCATTCTGGAACTTGAGTGAACATGGGAAACTCCATAACACAACATGCTGAACCGTGTTTTCTTAATTTAATAGAACACTTTCTGTTCTATTAATAAACAAGCCATAGAATGCCGCACAGCGGACCACCAGCAGCAGCATTTTAAACCTTTGGATGAACAAGATATGCTTTTTTTCATTGAACTGCTGATGGACCAGGGCTGGAATTGGATACCAATATTAATTTCAGTGCCCACATTAGTCTGCAAGAGTGGTCAGTTCATCCTATTCAGTCTTCAGGATTCATTAATTAAAACTATATGGTCTATTGATCGATCCTTTGAACAAATCTTCAGCAAGACTGGATTGAAATGAAGATTTATTACAATGTCTGCAAATGATCCAGTATCTTTCACTGTTACACCTGCACTCTACTGAATATTTTTTCCAAATATGTTCAGGCCATCATCCATCATTTTATCCTTAGAAATGGAACCAGCTCACACATACATGTGCTTCACTTGACCTATCATGATCTTCTTGTTCACTCAATGAATGTGTGAAATGTCTTCTTTTCAGGAGTATTATTTCCAAGTTTGCACCAAGTGATCTGTGTAATTTGTGAGCACTCATTAGCACATAACAAAGCTATTGCTTAATTTTACAGAAAGCCAGTGTGGCGCAATGGTTGGAATGTAGGAATATGACCAGGGAAGCCTGCTCTCAAATCCCTAGGCAGGAAGAACTAGCTGCACAATTATGAGATGGGGGGGGGGCACCTGGCTTGCCAGTAGTACATGTAAAATGGATGTAGGGGACTTAGATCCCAAACTTTATGCGAGTCAACAGTGTGATGCATCAATAAAAAAAAGTTAATGCTATTCTAGGCTGCATCAATAGAAGTATAGTGTCCTGATCAAGGGAAGTAATAGTACTAATTTATTCTGCCTTGTTCAGATCCCACCTGGAGTACTGTGTCCAGTTCTGGGCCCCACAATTTTAGAAGAACGTGTGCAGAGGAGGGTGACCAAGCTTTATGAGGAACATTTGAGGGATTTGGAAAAGTGATGTCACATGAAAGATGAGCAAGCTTGTTTTGGCCTACATTGGAGGCTAGGACTTGAACTGATAGCTTCAAGTTAGAAGAAAGGAGATTCCCACTAAACTTCAGGTCAAACTTTGGCACTGGTTTGGAGTGAATTGGACCGTGTTGGGTTTTGGGGTGTTAATTTGAGATTTTTTGGATTTCAGCATTCAATCTCTTCACTCTAGATAAGTTCTCCCCCCCAAAATAGAATTTTTTTTGGGGGGGGATTGTAGTCAATTTGTGGAAATTGTCTGCCCTACCTTTTCCTTCATAATTCAAATTCAGTCTTTATCCCTGACACTCCCAAATTTAGTCAAATTACATCAGTTGGAGTTGGAGTTTTCAAACAGTAGGTAAGATGGCTATCATAAAAAGCTGACCCCCTTCTTGTTACTGTAACCCAAGCAGTGGAAATGACAAAGGAATACATGGCATTATTTGCTAGAAAGTCATTATTTCCCTTTTCACTTCATAAATTCCTGGGATGCTTTGTAACCTTCTGTTTTTCCTCCAGTTCTTTTGCTGATTTTGTTGAAAGCTGAACGAATCCACCAGGTACAAATAACCTGGCTGTAGTTTTATTCTTTTCTTTCAGAGCCACAATTGCTTCATGAAAATAGAAAAACTGTAACACAGCATTGCAGGACTCTATATCATTTTGACTCTGATGGCCTGTTTCAGGTATTTCGACAAAGAACTTTGGTGAGCTATTCGATGCTCAATAATAAGTAACAAATAGTGTGATTCAGTGAATTTGTTTTCCTTAGAAACGGCTGACTGCAGTCTTTTATTTGAAATGTTAGGTAAAGGCAGTGCTGCAGACAAACATTCCGTGATCCTTGATATACTGAACAGATGACCTGGAGAAACTGCCTACCACAATGAAGGATATTATGGCTGAATTTTCCAAAAGCATGTTGTACAAAGTATGGATGTGGATTCACATGACCAGGCTAAACCACAATGCAACTTTTGCTCACAGTAGATAAAAGATTAAATGCTTTAACATATGCACAAGCTGGAACTCAAACTATGCTTGCCAGCTCTTTTTGCAGGGAGATGATTGTCATCTTATGGAAAAGCTATCCAGTATAAACCCTTTCATTAAAATTCTGGAGGTGTTTTGAACAGTTGAAATAGTGAATCTTCGTATTTTAAAGTGCTAGTGATATTGAAATTGTGTAGAAATTAAAAGCCTGGTGTCAGGCGGAAGATCCTGGCATTGAACAGCAGCAGTCACAGACCTGAGGGCTGACTGATATGACAACCACAATTCCCCAGGTTGGAAGACGGGTTGACCCACGGCACAGCCACTAACTGCCTGTGCCATGTGCCCCTTACC
The DNA here is from genome assembly GCF_964188305.1 of Podarcis bocagei. Lineage (NCBI taxonomy): Eukaryota > Metazoa > Chordata > Lepidosauria > Squamata > Lacertidae > Podarcis > Podarcis bocagei. Next base: position 62,068,508 of record NC_138130.1, on the reverse strand, counting down.
TGGCCTGCACCACCTCCCACGCCATACCTCCCCCTACCAGAACCACCATAACTGGGCCTCTCCCTGCTCTACTCATCTCCTCTCCTCCCAGGCATATCTCACAAATGCCCTTACAAGTCAGTTAAAAACAATTAATACACTAAAAATTAAATAAAAAGATTAAAAAATAATAATAGAAGAAGAGGCCCTCACTGCTGGGCAGCAGAAGAAGTCCTTATGAAGCAGTCCACCCTGGGCCAGCCAGGTGGAGAGGCGGCAGCAGGGCCCTCAGGATCTCAGCAGTGTGATTTGGTTAGTTTGTTCAATAAGTCATAGTTTGAGAATAGTACAGACTGGGTCATAGTGTGCGTTAACAAGAGCACTCTGTAGCTTGTTGCTGTGTTTAAATTAGAAATGCTTTATTACACATTACTGGTAGGGGAACAATAGTACTGGACAATTGCTACTAGTTTCAAAACAAACATGCTTTATTTCATAAAAATTAACATTTTATTATTGTCTCTTTGAAGAAGAATAAAAAGTCACCACTCCATCCACACTGCATATCAAGTAAGTGTCATTATGAAAACATCATTAATATGGAAATTGCAGCACTTTGATTAGCACTTGCAGCCCCCTTTTGTAACAGAAAAAAAGAGGAAGGAACTAACCAGATTGCAGCAATTTACATAATAAAAACCCAGTAGTGGCAGTGCCACCAGTAACTGAAACTAAAGCAGGCTATCATGTCTTTTTAAACAGTTTAATGCAGTTTTTAAAATGTGCAGTACAAAGAAAAAGAAAATATTTTTCTTTAAATTGACAAACTAATTGAAAAGGAAGTAAATCATAGATGGATGGTGTCTTTTTGGATCATAGTCTCCTGTAAACTATGAGCCTAACAATGCAATGCAAGCGTATTGTCAATGCTGCTTAACATTTCCAAAATAATGTACAGCCTTACCTTGGAGTACCGGTAAGTCCCATTAACTCAATGATGCTTAATTCTGAGTAAATGTGAATGACATTGTGCTGTATTACAATCAATGCAACCCATGTTAAAATTTCAGTAGGAATTGGATTATACATTCTGTACTCAGTTTCAAACTACACATACCAAGGAAATACTCAACTCAAGAGTTTAAAAGATATAACTCTTGAGAATGGACCGTGTTCCTGAAGAACGTTGGTTGAAGATTGAAATTCACCTACTATTGACATTGCCTTAGAATCATAGAGTTGGAATAGACCACAAGAGCCATCGAGTCCAACCCCCTGCCAAGCAGGAAACACCATCAGAGCACTCCTGACATATGGTTGTCAAGCCTCTGCTTAAAGACCTCCAAAGTAGGAGATTCCACCACACTCATTGGCAGCAAATTCCACTGTCGAACAGCCCTTACTGTCAGGAAGTTCTTCCTAATGTTTAGGTGGAATCTTCTTTCTTGTAGTTTGGATCCATTGCTCCGTGTCCGCTTCTCTGGAGCAGCAGAAAACAACCTTTCTCCCTCTATATGACATCCTTTTATATATTTGAACATGGCTATCATATCACCCCTTAACCTCCTCTTCTCCAGGCTAAACATGCCCAGCTCCCTTAGCCGTTCCTCATAAGGCATCGTTTCCAGACCTTTGACCATTTTGGTTGCCTTCCTCTGGACACGTTCCAGTTTGTCAGTGTCCTTCTTGAACTGTGGTGCCCAGAACTGGACACAGTACTCCAGGTGAGGTCTGACCAGAGCAGAATACAGTGGCACTATTACTTCCCTTGATCTAGATGCTATACTCCTATTGATGCAGCCCAGAATTGCATTGGCTTTTTTAGCTGCCGCGTCACACTGTTGGCTCATGTCAAGTTTGTGGTCAACCAAGACTCCTAGATCCTTTTCACATGTACTGCTCTCAAGCCAGGTGTCACCCATCTTGTATTTGTGCCTCTCATTTTTTTTTGCCCAAGTGCAATACTTTACATTTCTCCCTGTTAAAGTTCATCTTGTTTGTTTTGGCCCAGTTCTCTAATCTGTCAAGGTCGTTTTGAAGTGTGATCCTGTCCTCTGGGGTGTTAGCCACCCCTCCCAGTTTGGTGTCATCTGCAAATTTGATCAGGATGCCCTTGAGTCCATCATCCAAGTCATTGATAAAGATATTGAATAAGACCGGGCCCAAGACAGAACCCTGTGGCACCCCACTAGTCACTCTTCTCCAGGATGAAGAGGAACCATTGATGAGCACTTTACCAGCTTCTTTACAAGAATATCATGGAGCACCTTGTCAAATGCCTTGCTGAAATCAAGGTAGGCTACATCCACTGCGTTCCCTTCATCTACCAGGCTTGTAATTCTGTCAAAAAACGAGATCAGGTTAGTCTGACATGACTTATTTTTCAGAAATCCATGCTGACTATTGGTGATCACAGCATTCCTTTCTAGGTGCTCACAGACTGTTTGCTTAATGATCTGCTCCAGAATCTTCCCTGGTATTGATGTCAGACTGACTGGGCGATAATTATTTGGGTCCTCTCTTTTCCCCTTTTTGAAAATAGGGACAACATTTGCCCTCCTCCAGTCTGCCGGGACTTCGCCTGTTCTCCAGGAATTCTCAAAGATGACTGCCAGTGGTTCTGAGATCACATCTGCCAGTTCTTTTAATACTCTTGGATGCAGTTCATCTGGCCCTGGAGACTTGAATACATCTAAACTAGCCAAGTATTCTTGTACTATCTCCTTAGTTATTCTGGACTGTGTTTCCTCTGCTTGTAGGAATGAAAAATCACGGGAGACAAGAGAGGCAGGTGTAACATGAGGCGTCTGTCTGGGCGGACCCCTGAGAGCCTCTTTTATTGAATATTACAAGCATTGCCGCAGGTGTGCTTGTCGCTGATTGGTTGATACATAAGCATAAGGTGGGAATTACATGTGAGAGGTGGGATTTACATATGATCATTTATCACTGATACATTAAAGGCTGAGAATCGGAGCTAGAACTAGACAGGCATGAAGCCTCCTAATTAAATTGTAACTAGGGATTAATATGGCACGAAACAATATAACAATCAGGTTCTGTAGATGTGGTCAGCTAGGCATGGAGAGCAGGTACAGTTTGTTTTCCATGAGCTTAGGATGTCTGTTACTAATGATTGATCATAGCATGTAACAATGTAACAATCAGGTTCTGTAGTTGTGGTCAGCTAGGCATGAAGAGCAGGTTCGTACAGTGTGTGCAAAAGCAGGGAAAAGCCTACAAGCAAAACTTCTCAGAAAGCATGAGAAAAGAGGAGCAAGGCTTCCCCAAAATGGAGCAGTTTTGTGCAGAAAGAGACTAACAGTTATGTGCAGAAAGAAGACTTCCCTTTATCTGCTGAATCATTTGCTTCAAATTCTTCAGGTCGGGCATTGTTTTCTTTATTGGAGAAGACTGAGGCAAAGAAGGCATTGAGGAGTTCAGCCCTTTCTGTGTCCCCTGTTTGCATTTCACCATCTTCTCCTCTGAAGCAAGCAAGCCTTGATCTTGCTTGCTACCCACCTTACTTAGGAATATAATACCTCCATTGTAAAATGTTTCTATCTTGATTTCTTTCCATATTGGGGTCTAGTTATGCCAAATTCATTCCTTTATATGTGACTAAAGGTAAAGGACCCCAGACGGTTAAGTCCAGTCAAAGGCGACTATGGGGTGCAGTGTTTATCTTGCTTTTCAGGCCGAGGGAACTGGCGTTTGTCCGCAGACAGCTTTCCGGGTCATGTGGCCAGCATGACTAAACCGCTACTGACACAAGGAGGGCCATGATGAGTGCCAGAGTGCACATAAATGCTGTTTACCTTCCCACTGCAGCGGTACCTATTTACTTACTTGCACAGGTGTGCTCTTGAACTGTTAGGTTAGCAGGAGCTGTGACAGAGCACCGGGAGCTCACGTGGATTCGAACTGCCAACGTTGTGATCAGCAAGCCTAAGAGGCTCAGTGATTTAGACCACAGCACCACGTGCGTCCCTTTATATGTGAGTAGAAATGTCATGAGTAACAGATAACACATTACAAATAAGTGTGGAAAACAGGAAGCACAAAGTAATTTATACTTCCTGTGTCCCTTCAGATCACATTCAGAACTAGTTCATATGTCAATAGCAGGGGTTGTAAGAACTGCTATGACTTGTCTGTTTATATATTGCCCTGAGCAGTGCTTCAAGAGAGCCTGTTATCTGGCAATGTAGTTATTTCCGATGCCAGTATTGCTCTGCTCTGCCCATGATACCAGACCCACCCACATCATTAGTTTCCTTATAATGCTGCCAGGAGTGTCACTGGCATGACTAAGTTGCCATTCATGGCTTTTCTGGTAACATATGTATCAACCTTCAGTAAGCAGTTCAAAACTGTTTCCCATTCTTTGCTTGTTGAGCACCGTGATAATAGGGATACTCTCCCAACAAATGCTTACAAGATATATTTTTGAGCTTATGCTATAGAAGACTAGGAATCTGAAAGACAGTGAGAAAATATTGTGTAGCCTCTTGTGTTTCATGGGCTAGCTGAAGTAGAACAGTGATAACAATACAATAAAAATTCTGCAAAGAAATTAATAAAATGTTCACAAAAAGGAAGTTAAAATACTACCGTTATTACTTGAAAGAATATTGCTAGGCTCAGATAGGGATCATAACTCAGTTAGTATAAGACACAACAGGGATCTACTAAAATTGACTTACTTGGTGGCAAATTGTGTTTTCTACAGTACTATAGCCATTTTCTGCAGCTGGTTTCTATAAAAGTGGATTCATTAAAATTTAACTAAAGCTAATATTAGTATAAGAGTTAAGAAAAGCAAGACAGATTTTAAAACATTAAAATTATAGTCTTGTTCATAGGAAATAGATCCAAGATTCAATAAAATAGAGTACAGGGGACACCAAAGAAGAATTTAAAGTCATATTGGATTTGGAGGGGTGAAACATTTTAAATGGAGGGATGTGACTAAACAGTGAAATTTTGGTTCAAAGGGGATCTTTTGAAACAGAGTGTAAAATCTCAGTTGAGACTATGATTTTGCCTAATGGAACAGAGCTCAAATTAGCTAATTTGCTTCAAATTACCATGGTGTTTCAGAGACGTAATGATTCTGAAACTTGGGCAATGATGGATGCTTTATAATTTTATTTTTACCGCATTGCAATGAGAAGATTAAAGTTGCTGGAACAGACTAATATGTCTTTTTTATTTGTTTGCTAACCTGTAACCCATCTTTCCACCAAATGGTGCTTAATACAGCCACAAATTAAAAAGCACATCATCAAAACTGGTAAAAACACCCAGTTGAGCAAATTCCATCATATATGCAGCATATGGGGCCAACAACCTGTCTGAATAAAACAGTATTTGCCTGCCAGTAGGAGCTCATCATATAAGTGACTTGGGGAGTTCCAAGGTTGGAAGCAACCTCCAAGAAGACTTTCTCTCATGTTCCCACCAACTGTTCATCAAAAGTCTCTCTAGTTCAGCATCCAGTTTCCCACAGTGGTCAAGAACGCTTAGTAGCATGAAGGCAACATCTCTTTTTCACCCTACATTCAAGTACCTGGTATTTTGTGGCCTTTGAATGTTTAGGTGTCATCACAACAGCCATTGGTAGACCCATCCCATAATCTTCTTATAAGAAAGGGACAGTCTGAAATAGCATACATTGAGTGGCTCTACTTTGCAGGAAAGTCCTTTCTCAGTTGTGGAATGTTCACAGAGACCTGTGAATTCTCAGCTATATGGGTTCAGCTTAAAATACACCCTTAACTCTTAGATGTTTCCTCAGATGGGGAGGAGAACTTAGCAGCACCAACAGGTCCGAATGATTTGTGTCTTCTGGATTTGTGTCACTCTGTCTTTCAGCCAGAACAACACAAATGGTGTCACCTTTGCCCTAGTAGGCAGGGCAATGTGGAATTGCATAGAAGCCTAAGCCAAAGAAAGGAGCATTTAGTTCTTTGAATGCTTGAGGGGGTTCATCTGAACTTCCTTTTGTGTGTAGCAGTAACGTAAGTTGTAGATAGGAGCTCCAAGTCATTAAAACAACATGTTTTACAACTCACTTTGCAGGATTGCATCACACACTCCAGCCCCAATTTAGGTTCAGATGTTACCCAAGGGAAAGGACCACTCCCATTATCCCTGACTATACTTGCTGGGCCTGATGGAAGTTAGAGCCTAACAACACTTTGAAAGGACCATGTTGGCTATTGCCCACCCCAGCCTTGTAACTCACTCGCTTCTCCTTTGTCATATGTTTTACATCAAAATAATTGTTCTTATATAAATATCCTGAATTCTGACAGAAGCAGTAACAGATCATGTTTTTTGGAGCCCCATATTGCTTCTCATTCAAAAGCTCACAATCCCAATGAGTTCCACATAAAACATTGAAACAAAAAGAAAGACGGTGCAGGACCTAGTCAGTTTTCTTTCTGCATTAAGATGTTTGCCGCTTAGTCAGCTAAAGAAAAGGACAGATTGATTTTGACAGAGCTATCTGCTCAGATGTTATAGACCCGATTTATATAGGCTTATTCAATAGCATTTGAATCTCTAGTGAATGGTTTTATACAGCTTCATTTGTATGTATCCTAGTACATTTGTAGTTGTATTTAGTGGCTTATTGGATGGATTGCCTTTTGAGAGAAGCCAAATGAAATGACAACGATCTCCCCCCCCCCCTTTTTGTGTTCAGGACTCTCACTGTTCTTTTTTTAAAAAAAAATAACTAAGTCACAGAATTTAACTAAAATCTTTATCCCAAAATCAGAATAAATACTATTTCTGTGGAGTTAGCGTACTTGTGGATTTAGTGCATGAAAAAGAGAAATGAGAAAACCCGAGATGTCTGATCCTGTTTTACTTTCTCAAAAATTCCCTCTATATTGGCACCCTCATGTCAGGCAAATCCAACATAATTATCAGTTAATCTAAAGCAGCAATGCAACACAGCTTACATTGTTTTACTATTGAACACAATGGAACGTCTCAGTAGACCTTTGTGGAATTACACAACACAAGGGGCTGCTCTACGTATTAAGGCTGCTGAAGGAAGACCAGTGCAAATACCAAAGTGCCCATCTGCAAACACTTAATGGTGTATACAGTATGTGTACTTTTTTGTTACTACTAATACAATATATAGAAAAATATGAGAATAACAAATAGAATATATTGATTGAAGAAAATTACCATATAAAACCGCCAGACAAAAGCATAAGTAAAGTGGCTAATACATCAATTAAAAGCTAACAGACAAAAATATAATATCCAATATTTATAAAAAGATATGTTCATAACAATGCATAAGGCTGTACAGTGGTACCTCGGGTTAAAAACTTGGTAATTCGTTCCGGTGGTCCGTTCTTAACCTGAAACTGTTCTTAACCTGAGGTACCACTGTAGCTAATGGGGCCAGCCGCTACCACCGTGCCGCCGCCACACAATTTCTGTTCTTATCCTGAAGCAAAGTTCTTAACCCAAGGTACTATTTCTGGATTAGCGGAGTCTGTAACCTGAAGCGTCTGTAACCTGAAATGTCTGTAACCCGAGGTACCACTGTGTATAGTCATAATTAAATTTGGCATTCCAAAAGGCTATGAGAATTTATCAGTTTTCTAACATTGACATTCACATAAAAGGTTCACGCAACTATCTATGCAGTAAGCTTAGCAAGTGTGGCTACATCTCTTACATATCCTATAAAATCAGTCAGGAAGGGAAGAGAAGAGAAGGAAAATCACCTCCATGTATCCCTAGCAGCCGCTGCCGGAGGCAAATGCCTCACTCTGCCTAATGGTAGGGCCCCCCTGATTTTAATAGCTGCCTTATCTACCCTACCCTGTAAGTAAAAAAGACAAAGGCCGCAATTATATACATTCTTGCCAAGGAATAAGCCCCATTAAACTCAATGAGACTTGATTCTGGGTAGATGTGTATAGCATCGCACTATTAAATTACCCTCCTCTGCTTTTGAATAAAGGTGCATAGAACCACACTGTGTGGTTTATTTCTGGGGGGGAGTTCCATACATTAAAACTGCTCCCAGAAGCACTAATGCTACACTCATGTTTCCATCCGCAAACCCTTAAAGCCTGGAAGTATACATGAGTATAGATCTATCTTGAAAAGCCAGTGAATATGCATATGGGACAACAGATTTGGAATTTGCAAGGAAGATTAAACTGGCAGCTCTTTATTTGATGGCCTCTTTACATCTGAGGGCAAGACAAAGAGACATTACAGTACACGTAAAACAACCCTGGTTTCAACAAAGCCAAAGACATGGGGTTAGACGACAGACAGATTTCTGCAGCCACATTCCCTTTCGGTATGAGTATATATTTTCAACTATATAATTAGCTGTGATTCCTCCTCATTTACCCTGTGTTTCATTGAAACGAAATAATATTATTGTCAACTCCATAAAAGCAGATACTGACACCCTGCTCAACAATGCTATGGAGCAAAGTGTTTAGACAGGATCATGCTATTTTGCAAGGAGGGGAATGAGGGAGTGTTATGCAAAGGGGGAACAAAACAGCTAGTTGCTGGGCCTCTGTTGCATATATTAAATTGGCTGGCAGTACATTTCAGCAAGGAAGCCAAGCCAGCTCAAAGGCCTACCCTATAACCTCTAATCTTAGGGAGCTGAACTCTATTATTTGCCATTAAAATGAAAGGATGCCATGCTGAAACAGATGTCTTCAGCAGACACGTTCTCATTACAGATGAAGTTTAGGCAAATGGAAATTGAGCCACAAATTTTATTTTGTAGATTATGGGTCTAAAGAGCTTTGTGGTTGGGCCTGGCATTTAAAAACATGAATTAGAAAAGCCCTCAGAAAACCAGGCACTAATTAATGGCCCAGCAGTTCTACTGAATCACAATGTAGGAACGAGGGAGGTTGTGAAAGGAATAGTTTAGCAATAACCAGATACCCCAAACACCGAGGCAGCAGGTCACACAGTGCCTGACACTGTTTAGTGGGTCCATGTTGTGCATCTCAATAAAGCATTTTAATTAACTTGGGGGCATGTGAGACAGTGGCTCTCTGAAGAAAATCTTCCAGAAGACCTTTAATAAAAGCGAGCACAATGTGATATGAGAGTTTTATGAATACATGCCAGTGCAGGTGTTTGAGTGAAAATGCGGGGATTTAAGGTGATCTCTGTATTTATGACAGTTCAACAAAAAAGGCTAGAAACCAGAGGCAAAGTTGTTTTAATGACGCCATTTAAGCTGGTATATCACATTACTATGAAACTGCCCTCTTTGACTTTAAATGCCTAATATAAAACTACAAACATTAATATCTGGATGTATTTCCATGTGCCTCTAGCACTGGATTAGAGAGTCTGAGCTCCAGAGTTCAATGACATGCTCCCCCTACATTTAACAAATTTTTTTCAAACATGCTTGACAGTTAAATGAACTTAATCATTTCAATAATATCCATCTCTGCCTGTGGGCTCAGTGGGAAGCAGAACTTAAATATATGGTTCATGTTTTGTTTTATGAACTTTTCGGGAAAGAATTTGCCTCTCCACTGATTTGCAAAGGGCTTTCCCCCCATGTTATGCTTAAATGAAATTTACCGTAACTTCTAAAGAATTCCTCTTCTTGGCATGGAAATATGTTTGAGAATTTTCAAAAATCTGGATTGGAATATTTTGATAAATACTTATTATATCATTTGTATGTGTGTGTGATATATGTGTCTGCTTGAGCTTTCCAGTACAACTCATTGCAGTGATATATTGCTTTGTGATGGCATTTGCAGTGGTCTATAAAACCTAAGTCGTATCCATACCATACGCTCAAGCACATTTAGAGCACATCACTTCCATCAACTAATCCTGTGAACTGTAGGTTGTCAGGATGCTGGGAATTATAGGTCTGTGAAGGGTAAAACACAATTCTCAGGATTTGCTGGGCATGGTGTGGGTATAGAATTTACCCCCTCCCTCCACTCATCCTTATTTTTTTCTTTTCCAGAAAAATATCTGGGTAGAAAGGCACAAAGAAACCATAATTGCATGTTTAATTCAAATTATCTTGGTTTTTTTCATATTAGAGAGAAACACAGTGCAAGTGGTTATGCAGACAGCATCAAACCTCAGATAATGCTGAGGATAATAGCAATTTTAAGAGAGGCAATTTGCAGTCTGATCCACTGCATGCCTCCACTTCTCTTTCCAAAGCACTTTTACAAATAGGGGGAGGGATGCAAACTCTGCTAAGGATCGGGGCAGGCAAAGGGGGGGCGGAGGGGGTGGTTCGCCCCTGGTACCACTGGGGGGGGTAACAATATGGCCCACTGCCTCCCCCCAGCTGTAGAACGGCCAAGGGCGCATGTGCAGTCAGTATGTGTGCCACTTGTGCGGCGTCTGTACAGGCTGCTTCTCGCGTGTGCCGTCCATGCAGCCGTCCGTATGGGCTGCCTCTCGCACGGCAACCGTACAGGCTGCCGCTTGTGCACAGTCCATACGGACTGCTGTGTACACAGTCCGTATGGACATTGTGTGTGCACCGCTGGGCGGTTTGCCCCGCCCCTTGCCGTCCCACCTCGGGTGCCAGAGAGGGTTCCTCCGCCACTGCTAGGGATCACCTTTGTAAGTGGCAATTTCAATTTAAAAGGCACCAAAAGCCAAAACAGTTTATATGAAAGGTCACAACTGTAATATGTTTTCTATGGAAGGATACAACTGGGCTAATCTACTGTTGGTTAATCATAATTTTAAGGGAGGCGATTTGTAGTGTATTGCATAATGTGAACTGCATGGGTGGGGAATTATTTTCATCCTGAGGGCTGCATTCCCTTGTGGGTAACCTTCTGGGCAGGGGAATTGCATGCCAGTAAGAGGGAAGGACTATAGTTAAAAAATGAGCGAAGCAACTGATATGACTTTTACCTACATTAAGGTAAAGGGACCCCTGACCATCAGGTCCAGTCGTGACCGACTCTGGGGTTGCGGCGCTCATTTCGCTTTATTGGCCGAGGGAGCCGGCGTTGGTCCACAGACAGCTTCTGGGTCATGTCGCCAGCATGACCAAGCTGCTTCTGGCGAACCAGAGCAGCGCACGGAAATGCCGTTTACCTTCCCGCTGGAGCGGTACCTATTTATCTACTTGCACTTTGATGTGCTTTCGAACTGCTAGGTTGGCAGGAGCAGGGACTGAGGAACGGGAGCTCACTCCGTCGCGGGGATTCAAACCACCAACCTTCTGATCAGCAAGTCCTAACATTACACCCAAACAAAAGCCAGAGGTTTCTACACAGATGTACCTCTTTATCTAGGTAAGCCTGAGGCATTATCACAGTTTAAAGACACATGCATACACCACGCGTCCTGGAAAAAATGGAACATCCCATTTTCTCACGACTATGGTGGCCATTTGGGATGCCATGATCTCATGCAATTTTGCACCTCACAAAAGTGCTTCTTTGGGGTTCCATGATCTCGGGCCAGAAGATGAGCGTCCTGGTTTTGAGACTCAGGATGTTAGTGGGTATGCACATTTCAACCAGGCCAAAGCACTTGAGGAGAGCATGCAGCAGGGCCAGTTAAGCGTGTGACCTGGGGAGAGTCTTGGGAGCCAGATAGAGAGGCCTGAAGCATTGCATTTTGCTCCTGGGCCTGAGGTTCTCACTCCTGCCCCCCCCCCCCATTTATGACTGCCCACTTAGCTACTCTTTTTAGAGTGTTTTGTACAGTACAATTTGACTAAAATTGGTGGAGTCAGAGAGTGGACATTGTGGATTTTTTTAGCAGTTCTTCTGGCTTTCCTCACATACTTGAGAAACTGCCCCCAAGATGGTCAGCTCAGTAGCTCTGGCTACCCCTTCTTGCACAAGATGAACTTGGCTCTACTTTGTCCATATAGAATGCTACTATAGTATTAGTCTAAGCCATACTCATATTATTGCACCTTGGTACATATGCACAATCATACACACTGTACACCAGAAGTGGGAAACCTGTGACCATTCAGAAGCTGGTGGACTCCAGTGTTGTCCGTCTGGAAGGCTGCAGCTACACACACACACACACACACACACACACACACACACACACACCACAATGTAATCCTGTATCATTAATCAATCTAAATGTTGTTGGTTGTGGTGGTGGGTGATCTACTTTTCTAATAACAAGAGACTTTAGTATTTTTTTTAGAAAACAAAGTTTGACAGAGCTTAACACTATAAAGTTTTGACTGTTGAATTCTTGAATGTTTCCAGTAACTTAACTCTGTGGGCTGTAAGCAGAACCATTTCTGATTACTGTGCTGCTTATACTGCAGACTAGTGTAGTATGCTGCTTTTGAGTTGAAAACCGTTTCCAATTTGGATGAGTTCACGGAGGTGCTGCTTACTGTGGAGCAAATTTCAGCTGATTTCATACAGCTAGAAGAAATGCTTTCTTTCAAAATAACTTATGAGTAAAAATATTGGTATCTGTAAAACAGAGTTAAAATATTGTTGCCTCGTTTTCTGGCGTTCTGCACTTCAGCCATCTGTATTCCAGCTATCAGTTGTGCATTTTAGTATGTCACTCTTTTATATCAAGGCTGGTTTGGGGGCTCTTGATGTTTTACATGGTTAGTTACCTCCTTGTAAGGAGAAAGATATTCCACAAACCACAGGAGTTTACTGCTAAGATTTTCACAGCTTGCTTGTACATGTTGGAAAAGATCAAACTGTTTTATATCTCTTCCCCCAAAAGAAAAGAAAAACATTGGAAATGAATGGATCACTACTCTATTTCCACTCATGTTCAAATCTATAAGAATATCAGAGTCTGTTGCATCTTAAGGGAAGAGAATTGTATCATAGGGAGATAGTGTGATGTCATTAATATTTTTCTTGATGCCCCAGGTTAAGGACTGAACAAATAGCTGTTATTTGTACTCCATGCTCCATACGAACCTGTATATTCAGCATTTATTCAGCAAAAAGTAGCAGAATATCACATGACCGATAAAGAATGATCAAAGGCTGAAACTAGCTGGCTGGTTACCTTTCATAGATAAGCTGAGAGATTGCTTTTCGTTCAAAGCCCTGAAAATACATACAGTAGACCTCGCTTACCCCCAGGAATCATACCAAGGGTAATCCTTGAACTGACTGAACAGGTTAATAGAACACTGCCCTTATTTTGGTATCACTTTCCCACTTACTTTCATTATCAGTTTCCCCCTAGTGATTCTGAGACCTAAGAGTCTCAGTCCAAGTCCTCAGTGGAAACAGATACTCCATTGGAACTTCTGGAACAACTATCACCTCACCCCCTTCTTTTTTCAATGCCATGAATAGAATGAACCTTGGGGGCAGGTGGAGTGGTGGTTTATTGGCTGAAAGCAAACACAGCCCTGTTTGGCTATTTAAAGAAGAGTGCAAGCAAGGTAGAATCATAGAATCATAGAATCATAGAGTTGGAATAGACCACAAGGGCCATCGAGTCCAACCCCCTGCCAAGCAGGAAACACCATCAGAGCACTCCTGACATATGGTTGTCAAGCCTCTGCTTAAAGACCTCCAAAGTAGGAGACTCCACCACACTCCTTGGCAGCAAATTCCACTGTCGAACAGCTCTTACTGTCAGGAAGTTCTTCCTAATGTTTAGGTGGAATCTACTTTCTTGTAGTTTGGATCCATTGCTCCGTGTCCGCTTCTCTGGAGCAGCAGAAAACAACCTTTCTCCCTCCTCAACTCGATCCTGCACACCAGGATCAACTCGATCCTGCACACCAGTGTTTGACTTAAATTTTGGGGGCATCATGCATTTAAACTACTGCCTTTTAATACATTTTTTGACAGCATGTACTTACGTTCCATAGAGTTAATTGGTCTTCTCCAAACATTACTAAACCTGGATCCAACCCATAGTTCACCCACCAACCCCTGTGCAGCACAGATTTCATTCTTTTAAAATTCTGCCTCTTTTACATATTTCTAAAACATATTGTGTGATGCTTGAGATAGAAATATTTAATATTTTAATACTAAAATTTGGATTTTTAATATGCTTATTTCACAGTACACACCCACTGTCTTCCTGTGTTATGGATCCTTGCAATTGTAATGAATTACTTCAAGGAAGGTTCACCGCATAATATAAATAAAAATTTCTTCTCTGTGACCAAACTGTATTTTTCTAGGGGCTCTATCCTGACATAGATCTGACAGCTGGCATCTCAACAGAAATACTGGCATCTTAAGCTTAAGCTCTTTGAGGATTTAATCTGTAAGCCTGAGATTTTGAACACCAGTCTTTGCTGTGGTTTCATTCTGTCACAGTCAGTACCTTGGTTTTCACTCTTCAGAGGAAAACAAAATAGATGCTCAGGCATCCTTCCCTTTTCAGACTGATTTTTCAAAATACACCACATAGTTTCTAATGGGGTTTTCTACCCTGCTAAAGCTTTTCAATTGCATTTCCTTTAAAATAAAAGTGTCTGACATAAACATACTTTAAAAATAAACACAAATAACCAATTATATAGTTTGGCCCTGAGTCTAGAAAGAACACTGGAGTAAGTTATGACAGTTGTTCATGACAAGACACATGAATGTTCATCAGCCTAGTTTGTAAAATATGCCCAGTCAGATACTATAGTTATTTTGTCCCATCTAAACATCTTATCAGTTATGGCCTGCTCCTTCGTGACTAAGACATCATGGGAACATAGGAAGCTGATTATACTGAGTCATACCACTGGTCATACCACTGGTCTATCTAGCTCAGCATTTTTTGTATTGATCTGGTTCACATGTAATGCTAAGCCAAACCATTTCTTAGCCCTGGGTGGTGTAGCAGGACCAGAGAAGGTGGTCAGTCTTTGCGCTGGTAACCTACACATTTGTTTTTTTTGCTCTAAACCAGAGCTTTCCAAACTGTGTGTCATGACTGTGTGTTGGCTGCAGTGTTGCATGAATGCTCCCCACGCTCCTTATGGGGCTGGAAAGGGGTTAGCTTAACCTCTGGTTTGCTAGTAAAACTAAATTGCTGTGTTGCAAAATGATGGATGTCTAAAAAGTGTGTCACCAACATGAAAAGTTTGGAAAGTTCTGCTGTAAGCCATGGTTTTGTTTAGTGTTATTGTGGACCTGGCCACTGATTGCAGCACCTCTCCAGAATTTCACATAGGGGTCTCTCTTACCTGGAGATGCTCTACTATTTAGATATGGCCTTCCCCTTATAAATATCTGTGACTAATATATATCTGTATTTGCTGTTTTAACTTATTAATGTTCATATTTTAAGTATTTTAATGTGTGAGTCAATCTGAGGTCATGGATAATTGGGTGCCATATAACTGTCCTGTTGCCACTCATCCATTAACAACAGATCTGTCCACCATATTGGTAGTGACTTCTGAATTTACCTGAGTAGAGTGTGATGTATAAGTTATTAAATAAGAATTACTGTGATTTTTGGCTTTTGTGCCCATTCTGAGAATTTCCCTGATTTCCTTTCTTCCATTTTACCACATGACAATATTTTTTATCAGTCATCTGGCTAAGATGCAAATATATGGGAAGATCCAAGAAGAGTATGCTTCTAAAAACCTGTGGGGACCCTTAATTGTTTTTTTAAGACCATGTACAATAGACCTTATTGGCTTCCTTCCCTTTCTTATATAACTACAATATAGTTTTAATCTTTTCTCTTTTTTTAGTCACTACTAGCATTTGCATGTTGTCCTTGGTTGTCCTTTTCTTTGTTGAGCTCTTTAGGCTGTCAGCTGTATTTTAGACGCCACATATTGTGTGGTTCTCTACTTGAATTATTAGTTGCCCTAAGAGAGGATCAAAAAGTAAGTCATTGTAACTTGAGATAAGACCTGTCTCTTACATCTCTCTCTTGTACAGAATTGTGTAAGTGCAATCTATTTGTACCAAAATGGAACAATATTTAAAAGTTCTTAACTGCTCTTGAGACCAGTGCCAAAATAACAAGTGTCATAAAAATACATTGCAGCATGTTTGTAGTTATCAAGGATATTGTTTCCACATTAAGATTAGAAAATACAAAACTACCGCTGTATTTAAGTTGGCTAAATATTCTACTAAATGTATATTTGTGTTTCTTTGAAGTTTTTATTTCTTCGCTTGCCTAATAAAAGCAAGCCAGAAAAGTAGACTCAGACAGGGATTTCTTTGTTTTCTTTGGCCAGCAGTATCCTTTCACCCATGCACTTAGCTGGTTCTTAGCCAACGTCAAAGGCATTGTGCTGTTGGTGTCTAGTCAAAATAAAGACAAGTTAACAATCCACTCTTGTAAATTTTCTGCCTTCAAGTAATGCCAATATAAGAATCACAATACTTTCACTCAGCCTCCAAAAATGCATCGGATCTAGTAGCATAAGCAGAGCTGGTGTATCGTGATTTCTATTGCATGTAATTTTGAGACAATGAAGCTCAAATGTTTTTAAATGAGTGCTCATTTCCAGTATAATCTCATAGCAAAAAAGTGAGATGACTAACAGTACAATATACATGACCCCTCAAAGGAAAGGCTTATGGAGGTCACCAGGACTTGCTCCCAGTTAAGTGTGCATAGGATCGCAGCCCTATTGTATGCTTAGACAGATAAAGAATTGCTCTATAAAATGGAATATTCCCTGTTAAAAAACAACAACAAAAACAACCACGAAGACACTAAATAGTATTACATTTTGTTTATCTCTATCCTGGTGAAACAGATTATCCAAAGGGAATATGAAGCCTTCAGAAAATGATACCATAGTGATACCAGCTAAGATCCTTAGTGTAATATCCAAAGGGTGTTATTATATAGAGCGTGGCAAAGATGACATTTGATACTGTGGGTGGGGGGAGATATGTATATCAGTCATCCCGGGGAACTGGTGTCTCAGCTGGAATGCTTATCTATTTTCCATGGGCTCTGCAAGCATTCACCTATCCTCAAAATATTTATACTGTGTCCATACACTCTCTTTGAGGATATGGTTATGGTTTGTAGCTCTGTCTGTTCAAAATATACACTTTATGGGTTTATAATAATGCCATCAGCTAAATGGCTTTGAAAATTGCAAACATCCTTAAAATATACAGAAAAGACACACATTAGACACAGAAAAGGACATTTTTTTCAGTCTTGAAATATATACCAGTCTGGATGCAATTACTTTTTGTTATAGCTCAGGTGTAGAGCATGGCCATGAGTAAACATAAAGCCAGGGCTTTTTATAATTATGGTTTCAATTTCTTTATATTATTCAGCCTTGCAAGATGAAAACTGTTGTTGTTGTTTAAAAACGAATCCTTAGCTCAACAAAAATGTTAATTGCAAAACAAAACATGTCTGAAAAACAGATTACATGTTCTCATATGTAATTAGGCTTGCAGTTTGATCAGATGCAGCACAGGGTATTATGTTCTGGTTAATTTAAGCACTTTGAGGAAGTTTCCAGCAAAATAAATAAATAAATAGGAACTAAAATCCAAGATCCAAGCATGATTATTTGTGCCTACTTTAAGCTTGTGTTACTTAAATAGCTGTTCTTCTGTGGTAGACCAGAATAATATATTGGGGGTCAGGTATAGAAGGGACAATCCATTTGGTTCACATATTAGATTTCTGAAAGAGAAATAACAGTATACTTATATCATGTCCAACTTCCATCCCATTGATTTCAATGGGTCTTCTCTAAGCAGGACTGCACCAGGATCCAGCCCTTTGTTACACATGCATACCTTCGCCAAGCAATGTGAAGTTCCAGGGACAGTAGATTTTACATAGGTTTGGTTCTCTTTGGAAGGAGAGATGACTGGAAATTTAAGGCATTTCTGTAATAATTGAGTTTCTTTACCTGTATACAGACTGAGCACAGGTGGACAGTTCAACCAAGCTAGTCCCACCTCTGATCTCCAGAGAGAGGCACCCCTGCATCCCCAGGTGCTGTCAGCATGTGGAGTTCCATAATCTCCTCAGTCCTCTTTGCCTCTTTCTTCCTCTCTTTTGAAGTTTCTTTGTTCCTGTGCATCTGTCTTTGCTTGGGAAGTGGGAAGGTATGTCAGCTGCTCTGTTGGATTTCCTACTATCCCTTCCTCGGGCATTTACGTGCATTTCTCTAGCCAAAGATGTGGCTAACAGACCCACCACTGACCATTCAGGAAGTTGGGGCAGTCATTCTGACCCCATTGAACTTTTGTCTCCACCTTACCTCCCCACTCAGATTTACAACAATATTTTCTCTGTGATCCCTATAGAATCATAGAATTGGAAGGGTCCTTAGAAGCCATCTAATCCAAGCCACTGCTCAACGCAGGCTCCTTAATGCAAGATCCAACTACAGCATCCTCAACAGAGATAGTCATCCAACCTCTGCTTAATTACCCCCAGTGAAGGGTTTTTAATCTGCTTCCTGCAATTTCTACCCATTGGCTCTAGTCCTGACACCTAGAGCAACAGAGCACAGGTGTGTTCCATCTTCTTCATGGCAGTCCTTCAGATCATCTCTCCTCTCCTCTCCTCTCCTCTCCAGACTAAACAAAGCCAACTCTTTCAATTACTCCTCATAGGACTTCATTTCCCGATTTCTCACCGCATTGTCCTCTCTAGTCATATTGCAGTTTGCCAACCTCTTTCTTAAAATGTGGAGCCCTGATCTGGACATGGTATTCCAGATGTGGTCTATCTAGCTCAGAATAGATTCAGACTATTACTACTTGTGATGTGGACATCACACTGCTGGCTCATGTTCAGCTTGTGAGCCACCAGGACACTTATATCTTTTTAACATGTACTGCTGCCAAGTCAGGTTTCCTCAACCTATACTTGTATTTTTGTTTTTTTTTTATTTTTTTATAAAATTTTTTATTGCGTTTCTTTCCATAGGTAAACAAATTTGTTTGGACAACAATATACAAGAAACATTTTCCATATATATAAAAAAAGAAAAAACATAAAAAAAAGAAAAGATCATCACAAAATTTCTTCGACAACTTTTTGGACCTCCTCGCATCCTCTCAGCATTGCGTTCATCATTCTAACCAATTCAGCAATTTATTATCTTATTTCCCGACTTATTATGCCTTTGTATTTATTATGTTACCAGTTTCAAAAATTTGTAGTTTAATTTTAACACTCTTAATAAACATAATATTTTGTTTCTAATTTGTCTCATTTTTCCCCATCAATACTTACTTTATCATTTACTTAAAATAAATTGCAGAAGCATAACGTTTCTTAATCGTGCACAGTCTTAGCACTCAAACAACTTATAATGTTTTTGCAAATAGTCCTTAAATTTTTTCCAGTCCTCCTCCATTGTTTCTTCGCTCAGATCTCGAATTCTGCCGGTCATTTCTGCCAACTCCATGTAGTCCATCAGCTGCGTCTGCCAGTCCTCCAGTGTGGGTAAATCTGGTGTCTTCCAGAACTTTGCGATAAGAATCCTAGCTGCTGTGGTTGCATACATAAACAAGGTTCTGTCTTTCTTTGGCACCTTCCGGTCCACCATGCCCAATAGAAAGGCCTCTGGTTTCTTAGAAAAGGTATATCTAAATACCTTTTTCAACTCATTATGTATCATTTCCCAAAAGGCCTTTACTTTCGGGCAGGTCCACCAGAGGTGAAAGAATGTCCCTTCTGCCTCCTTACATTTCCAACACTTATTATCAGAAAGATGGTATATTTTAGCCAACTTGACTGGGGTCATGTACCACCGGTATACCATTTTCATAATGTTCTCTTTCAAGGCACTACATGCCGTGAATTTCATACCGGTGTTCCATAACCTTTCCCAGTCCTCAGACATGATGTTGTGTCCTACATCCTGTGCCCATTTTATCATAGCAGATTTAACTGTCTCATCCTGGGTGTTCCATTTAAGCAGCAAGTCATACATCCTCGAAAGTACCTTAGTCTTTGGTTCTAGTAACTCCGTCTCCAGTTTCGATTTCTCCAACTGGAAACCCACTTTTTTGTCCATTTTGAATACCTCTTGAATTTGAGCATAGTGTAACCAATCTCGCACCTTACCTCTTAATTTGTCCTGGCTTTGGAGCTTCCAATTGTCTCCAACTCTTTCAATCAGTTCCCAATATTTTGGCCAATAGGCCTCCATATTGGGCTTTTTTTAAGAAATCTTGGCTTCCACAGGTGATAACCACCTCGGGGTCTTGTTTTCTAATAGATCCTTATACTTCATCCAGACGGCAAAAATTGATTTTCTGACAATATGGTTTTTGAACAATTTATGAACCTTCGCCTTGTCATACCACAAGTATGCATGCCAACCATACACATTATCAAACCCCTCCAGATCTAGGACATCGGTGTTTTCCAACAGGAACCAATCCTTCAACCAGCAGAAGGCTGCGGCTTCATAATACAACCTTAAGTCCGGCAGGGCAAACCCCCCTCTTTCTTTTGAGTCGGTTAATATTTTAAATTTTATTCGGGGCTTTTTGCCCTGCCAGACAAACTTAGAAATATCCTTCTGCCATTTTCCAAAACATTCCATTCTGTCCACGACCTGAAGGGTTTGAAATAAAAATAGCATTTTTGGCAAAACACACATCTTTATAGCTGCGATTCGGCCTGACAAGGTAAGTTTCAATCTTGACCAAATATCCAGATCCTTTTTAATTTCCAACCAACATTTTTCATAGTTATCTTTAAAAAGATTTAAATTTTTGGTGGACAAGTATACCCCCAGGTATTTCACTTTTTTAACCACACTTAGCTCTGTCTCTTTCTGATACCCCTCTATCTCTGTAGGTGTCAAATTTTTGACCAAAACCTTAGTTTTTTGTTTATTTAACTTGAATCCCGCCACCCGACCAAACTCCAGGATAAGTTCCAAAACTCTTTTTGTGCTAGATACTGGCTCCTGTACTGTCAAGACTAGGTCATCTGCAAAGGCTTTCAGTTTGTATTGTTTCGCTCCGACCTCTATACCTTGCACCAACTGGTCCTCCCTAATCATATTCAGCAATACCTCCAGAACAGAGATAAATAGCAGAGGGGATAAAGGGCACCCCTGTCGTGTCCCTTTTTCAATTAGAAGTTCATCCGACACCACATTGTTCACTATCAACTTGGCTTTTTGCTCTGAATAAATTGCTTCTAGTCCATTTTCAAACCCCCGTCCCACTCCCATCCCCTTCAAGTTTTTCTTCATAAACATCCAAGAAATGTTGTCAAATGCTTTCTCCGCATCAATAAAGATTAAGGCAGCCCTTGTATTTCTAATTCTCAACAATTCCAATATATCAATAATGTTCCTGGTGTTATCAGACATGTGTCTACCAGGGAGAAAGCCTGCTTGGTCCTTGTGAATTACTTCGTTTAAAACGTTTTTAAGTCTACTTGCTAAAATGTCTGCAAATATTTTGTAATCCACATTCAGGAGTGAGATGGGACGGTAGTTCTTGAGCTGAGTCTTTTCCTTCTCTGACTTAGGAATCAATGTGATGAATGCTTCTTTCCACGTTTCCGGTGCCCTTCTCCCCTCCATAATCTGGTTGCAAACCTCCAACAACGGTTGTATCAAACAATCCTTCAGAGTCTTATAATATTTGGAGGTGAGACCATCTGGGCCTGGAGATTTGCCAAGTTGCATATTTTGGATGGCACCTTCAATTTCCTGTTGAGTTATTTTACTATTGAGAATTGATCTTTTATCTTGACTTATTTTAGGTAGTCCATTTGTCCTCAAGAATTGGTCTATTTCCGATTCTTTCTGAGGCCCCTGTGCATAAAGTTCCTTGAAGTATCTGTGGAAGCACTTTCTTATTTCTTCTGGTTTCTGAACTATTTTTCCTTGAATCTCCAGGTTTGTGACTGTGTTTAACTTTTGTCTTTTTTTCAATTGCCAAGCTAACAACTTTCCACATTTATTTGCTGATTCAAACGATCTTTGCTTCATTTGTTTAATTTTCCACTCAATCTCTTGATTAATCAATTTCGAATATTGTGCTTGATGGAATTTGATCTCTCTTAGCACCTCTTTTGACTTCGGATTAGTTCTCAACTTTTTCTCTCCTTCACTTATTTTCTCAAGGATTTTTTCCTTTTTTCCATTCCAAAATTTTTTCTTTATTGTATTCTGTTGTATCAGAAACCCTCTCATTACAGCTTTGCTTGCGTCCCAGATTATTCTTTTCTCCACCGTAGTGTTCAAATTTATTTCAAAGTAGTCCTTTAGCGTTTTTTGGGCCTTCTTAACAATCTCTTGATCTCTTAGCAAGGTGTCATTCATTCTCCATCTGAAGGATCCAGTTGGGAAAAGTCTCAATTCCATTTTTAAGGCGTTATGGTCGGAGCAGGTTTTTGGGCAGATTTCCACTTTTCTCGTTTTCGGGGCCAGCCCTCTAGATATCCAAATTTGGTCGATTCGTGTCCATGACAAGTGGGCATCAGAAAAAAAGGTTCCTTCTTTACCCAAGGGGTTCCTTGTCCTCCAGATGTCAATCAAGTCCATATTGTCTGTCATTTCAAAAAAGGTTTTAGGGAGTCTGCCGTCTGTTGTTAAATTTTGATTTTGAGATTTGTCCATATTTGTAGACACCACCCCATTCATATCTCCCATCACAATAATATTAGAATAGTCCAGGTAGTCCATCATTGTCTCATGCAGCTTCTTATAAAATTCTGATTTTCCATCATTTGGCGCATAAACTCCTAATATCAAAATCTTTTCCCCTTGTGTTTGGATTTCAATTGCGAGAATTCTTCCATGATCATCTTTGAATAAGAATTTTGGTGATAGGTTCTCCTTTGCATAAATTACAACACCTCTTTTTTTGACTTTGTCTGATGAGATAAATTCTTGACCAAGTCTTTTATTAATTAATACTTTCCTATGGAGCCTGGTCACATGTGTTTCTTGAAGGCATATTACATCCAATTGTTCTTTTTTCAAAATATGGAATATCCTCCTTCTTTTTTCCGGAGAATTCCCGCCATTTATGTTCCAGCTAAGTAGCTGCAGAGACATCTTGTTCTATTTTAAACGTTCTTAAGATGGGGTGCCTTCCTTTTGCTCAGATCCCGAGGGTGCAGGCGTTGGCCCGCTTTCAGGCAATATTGGTGCTGGTACAGCTGGAAGCCAATCCACTCCTTTTTGGAGATCTTCTCCGTGGTCGTGAAGGAACTTTTGGTTATCTTCAGGTGTTCTAATTTTAACCTTCCTTTCTTTGTAGGTGAAGGATAGTCCTTGTGGAAACTCCCACCTATAGGGAATTGCGTTGTATCTCAGCAATTTTGCTAGTTCTGAATAGGTGGCTCTAAGATCCAACAGCTGTTTCGGGATATCTCTATAGATTTCCACCCTTTTGTCTTGTATTTCAATTGCTTTTTTGAAATGAAGACCTAGGATCTTATCCCTCTCTTCCTTTGATCTTAAAATTATCAAACAGTCTCTGGATCTATCTTTCTTTGCCACTCTTCCCAGTCTATATACCGAAACAATCTTAAAATCTGTGTCTTCCTTTAAACCCCAGAACTTCGAAAATTCTTGTGTTAAGTATCCAATCAAATCTCCTTGCTCAAGTTCCGGGATGCCTCTCAATTTGATGTTGCTCTCGCGATTTTTCAGTTCCACCATTGACAGATAAACTTGTTGTTCACTCACCTGTTTGTGCAGGGGCTTAACTTCTCCTTTTATTTCTTCCACTTCTTTTTGTAGAGCTCCCACTTTCTGGATTGCTTCTCCAGCCAATTCCCGATTTTCCGCTGTAGCTCCTTGCAAGTTCTCTATAGCTTGTGTATGCTGGGAAACTTGATCAGTCAATTTTTGAATCGAGGAAGTTGCTTTATCTATCTTCAGAGACTGGTCGTCCACCTTCTGGTTTAGACTTGATAGTTGCTCCAATATTTGTTTAAGTAGTGTATCCGACCCACCTGCTGCCATATCTTCCTCAGTGGGCTTCTCAGTTGTTTCCCTTTGTTCCCTTTGGGTCACCAGTACAGCTGGAACCGACGATCGGCGTCCTTGGGTCAATGTTGTTTGTAGAAATTGTGCTGGTTTTCTTTCCTTTTCTTTCTCCTTAGCCTCTTTAGATTCCTTAGCTTTAGATGCTCTTGTTCTCCCTGCACCACTCATTACACATCTGTCAGTGTTCAAGGTCAAATTGTCTATTGTTCCATGGGAAAGACAAATTCAATTATAAACAACCGGTAAAGTGGAATTCAAAACAAAAGTCAGTTCCCAGGATCTTATAATCCGAAAGCCCTGTAGGGGGAGTGCCACCAAGTTTCAAAGACAAAGAAGGAAGTAGTCCGCCATTAAAGTTCCAGAAATTTTTGGCTCAGTAAGTTCAATATCCAAAAGTCCCTTCAAAAATTCAAAGTTCCCCAGAGCACCTTTTAAGGTTCAACAAAGTTTCACAGGGGGTGCTTGCAACAATGTCCCAACCAAACTTTCCTGCTCAAATGTATCAATTATACTCCAGCAAAGTTTTCACAAAATTTGCAACTGTTTCCGCAGTTTAGCACAGTCTCTCTCTCCGGCAGCCCGACGATCTGACTCTTTAAAAATCACCCCAGGGGGGGGGGAGGTAGGAGGAGACCCCCCGTTACTCGTTCTTTTATGATCAAAGTCCCTTTCCACCTTCAGTTCAACAATAAAAAGGGCAGATTTAATAGCACGAAAAAGTTAAAGCTTCCCAAAGTCCCGTTTCAAACGCTTCCGCTTTTAAAAGCGTTGCTTTGATCTTGTCAGCAATGTCGGAAGACGGACTTCCCTTTTTTTCGTCTCCCGCTTTCAGCCAGATTTACGAAATTATTTGCCAAATTTTAGTCCCCTTTACTCACGGGTATGTTACTTGTAGTTGGTGTTGATTTTAGGAAGAAGGATCAGCGCTCATCTGTAACAGCCGCGCGGCTTCACTTCTGCGGAAAGAGCGATGAACTCACAGCACCGCCACCCCTCCTTCACTCCGGGTCTCCTTACGGGGTCCCTTCTGTGTTTTCGGAGCAGCTTCTGGTGCCCGCCGAGTCCCACGGCCACGGGCTCACTCTACCCGTGGTTTATCTTGATGGGTCGTCGCTATGCCGCAGCGAACGACCCTTTTCCGCAGAGCCCCTCTTCAGAGCTCGAAGAGGACCGCCATTACAGTTTCGCGCCGCCCCCGGAAGTACTTGTATTTTTGTACCTAAATGTGGGACTTAACATTTTTCTCTGTTAAATTTAATCTTGTTGGTTATAGCTCAGTGTTCCAGCCTGTTGGGATAATTTTAAATGTTGATTCTGATAGTTAACTTCCAAGTATAAAAGTATAGGATCACAGCATATTTCTTTTTAATCCAGTTTATTATTTTCTTGTAATCTGTATGTGAAAAGTACCTTTACTTCAGATTTCCCCAGGGATCTAGCAACTGGGGATAGAAGCAGAGGCAGGCTACTAGTCCAGTCAGGACACTTCACCCCCCTCACCTGCTCTCCCCCCTGAACCACCTATGTAGTTCTCCATGCAACATGTTAAACTTTTTTTTTGAAGCTAAGAGACATTCAAAAGCAATTTGTGAGATGGTTATATATTTTACAAAGAAATAAGGTAGATAGATTGTTTTTAATGGAATCCCAGAAGCTAAATCTCAAATCAACAAAACTGCATTCCACTTGACAATAAGATGAACTTAAATGCTGTAATTAAAAATAAGAAGCACTTTCATTAAATACCGAACCCCCATTGTGCAAATTATCCTAGGAACATTTTGCATAATACTTATGAATCTCTAATAGCAAGGGATACAAAGCAAAGCTTACCTTGAACAGACTAAAATGTAACTCTTCCGTGGTATAGTGATTGGTAAATTGCAGATTTGCTTCAACCACCAGCACTACCTGAATAAGAAATGTGAATAGCTTCAGATATATAACTCCACAATAGCCCTATTTATGTATTACTTCCATGTAGGGCAGTCATGTTTACTCTGGAGTGAAGCCTTGCTTGTGAGTGTGGTGTGACCATGCAGAGACCCGGTACGTAAGGAGGTGCTTCACGTTTCTTTACAAACAAGCATGTGCAACATGAAACTGTTGAAGGAAGAAATCTCTATTTCAGAGTGCAGTGGTAGTTTTAGCCCTGTCCCAAATGTTAACATGAATATGCCCTGCATGTAACAAGTGAATAGGGCCAATAGTTCAGTCATTGGTGGTTCCTTCTATGTGTATATAATAAACAATATGCATGAAGCCTGCCTGGCTAACCATCCAGCTCCACTGATCATCAAGTTAAGTCAGTTCATGTCTTTAAAATATACAACTTCCTGCATTTCCCCCAGTCCAAATTTGAAAATTTTAAAAAATGGTCCCTAGAAAAAAAGAAGACAATACTTGGAACAGATTATGAACTGAAAAAGATACATGGCCACAACCTTGCCTCCATGGAGTGTTTGGCTCATTATTTTTCTCATTTGATTCTGATAATCTTCTGTACACTTGGCTTAAAACAAGACAATGCACATGCATATAATCCTTGCTGGTGTGCAAAAGATCCCCATATATTTTTAAAAACAAAATGTCAGTCCTGTGATCTGAGTCACTTCCATGTTCCATGAAAATAGCAAAAAAGGAAATATGAGTGCTGAAACTTCCTGGTTTTCATGTTGCATGATCCATGAGTCTGAAATGGCCTTGGGGATCACAACTCATAAGGTCCATAAAGGCCACATCCAATTTGCAAGTGCAGTCTTGGTGTCTTCCAGGTGTTGTCAGAGTACAACTCCCATCATTCTTCACCACTGGCCATGCTGGCTGGGGCTGGTGGGAGTTGTAGTCCAAGCATCTTCTTGGGGACACCTGCTTGGGAAAGGCTGTTCTAATGAAAGCAGCAAGAGGATCTATTGCTCTTTCACTATCTTTTTTTGATGCATCTTTGTAATGTGTGGAGCTGTTCTCAGAAAGAGTGAGAACTGAATGTGTCCCCTCTTTTCTTTAGCTGCATAAAATTATACCATAAAAGCAAAAAAGCTAAGATAAGCAGAATTGCTGCAATGTGTGCTAAGATAAGGTTTTGGGGGTCAGAGAACCAGTATGCTAAATTACTTACCTAGCTGAGGACAAAGAGAATGTCAGAGGAGACTATTTAAGGTCATTAATTCTGTTTTAGAGATGGAATGGAGAATGAGACAATCAAATTCTCCTAGAATGCAAATGAATATTCATGAGAAGTTTTCTTTTGTGAAGGGAGCTTCATCATTTTGCAACATCTTTCACTAAAATATGATGAGGTTGCTGAAAAATGTTATTCCTTAATTGGAAGAGGGACGTTTCCTCTTCTAGTTTCTGTTCTGTGGTACTTTCTTTTTTTCTGTCTCTCTCTTTTAAAAGAATAGCACCTCAGAGGCATAGTCTGATCTCCAGATATCTTTGCTGGAGTTCAGTAAACCCTGCTGAACTGACAAGAGCTTATGCTAGCAGAACAGTATGTGGATTGCAATCAGACTCTGCTAACATGTTTTATATTTGAACAAGAACAATGAGGTTTTATCTCATGCATTTTAACATAAGCAGATGATTTAGAAGTCATTGATTAATAAAATGCATATGATTGCATTGCATTGATTTCATTTTTTGTTGAAGAAGCAAATACCTTAAATAAAGCAATTTATGAATGAAATTCCTGTAAGCCTTGCTGTAGGGTATTTCTCTTTACAATTTACTTCTATTATATATATATATATATATATATATATATATATATATATATATATATATATATATATATTGCTGACCCTTCTGCATTTTTTTAGAAGAATATGCTGTCTTTCCCTTCCCATAAATAAATTAAAATTTTAAAAAATGTACAACCATTAATTGCTTTTTCTATAAAGGAACATTGAATTTCTTTATCACTTTCTCTTTAAGAAAAGCAGTCTGCCAAGCACCTGGAAGTTGTATTGCTGGATTTGTTCCAACACAACTAAGCAATAAAAAGAAAAGAATTCCAAATGCATCTTTCAATAAGTCTTAGATTGTATATAAATATATTTTGCCAATATAGCTACATCAGATGTTTGTAAATGCCTCCCCATGGAACAGTTTGACAGGCTGAAGAATGCTGCCAGGGAAAAAGTAATGCCTTGCATGGAAATCACTGTGAGAAAGAGGACAGTAGGTACAAAAGGCACATTGTATGCTGTGCCTTGCAGTTCTAATTGCACCGGTAACACATTTAATAACTTTGATGCATGGTGCATTTAATGCATGATGCATGTGTCCCATTTAATAACTCTGATGCATCCATGTAGAGTAATTTACAATCAAGGCAATCACCCAGGGTGAAAAGCCTGGGGCGGGGGCAGCTGTCACAGGCTATCTACTTAGTCCATCCTCTCAACAGTTGAAATGATTTATATAAACAGTTCATCTTCACTTGGAAAGCAGGCTACACTGACCTAAAGGAAACACATTTATTTCATTTGTCCTTCAGCTCATGTGAATAATTTATATAATTGGTCTAAATAGGATTAACCTCTGAGGAGGAAATGACTATGAGAAGGTGCTAGGTTGTTTAGAATCATCTGGTGAATTTGGGGTGTTCCTAAGAATAAGAATTTCATAGAATCATAGAATCATAGAATTGGAAGAGACCACAAGGGCCATCGAGTCCAACCCCCTGCCAAGCAGGAAACACCATCAGAGCACTCCTGACATATGGTTGTCAAGCCTCTGCTTAAAGACCTCCAAAAAAGGAGACTCCACCACACTCCTTGGCAGCAAATTCCACTGTCGAACAGCTCTTACTGTCAGGAAGTTCTTCCTAATGTTTAGGTGGAATCTTCTTTCTTGTAGTTTGGATCCATTGCTCCGTGTCCGCTTCTCTGGAGCAGCAGAAAACAACCTTTCTCCCTCCTCTATGTGACATCCTTTTATATATTTGAACATGGCTATCATATCACCCCTTAACCTCCTCTTCTCCAGGCTAAACATGCCCAGCTCCCTTAACCGTTCCTCATAAGGCATCGTTTCCAGGCCTTTGACCATTTTGGTTGCCCTCCTCTGGACACGTTCCAGTTTGTCAGTGTCCTTCTTGAATTGTGGTGCCCAGAACTGGACACAGTACTCCAGGTGAGGTCTGACCAGAGCAGAATACAGTGGCACTATTACTTCCCTTGATCTAGATGCTATACTCCTATTGATGCAGCCCAGAATTGCATTGGCTTTTTTAGCTGCCGCGTCACACTGTTGGCTCATGTCAAGTTTGTGGTCAACCAAGACTCCTAGATCCTTTTCACATGTACTGCTCTCAAGCCAGGTGTCACCCATCTTGTATTTGTGCCTCTCATTTTTTTTGCCCAAGTGCATTACTTTACATTTCTCCCTGTTAAAATTCATCTTGTTTGTTTTTGCCCAGTTCTCTAATTTGTCAAGGTCGTTTTGAAGTGTGATCCTGTCCTCTGGGGTGTTAGCCACCCCTCCCAGTTTGGTGTCATCTGCAAATTTGATCAGGATGCCCTTGAGTCCATCATCCAAGTCGTTGATAAAGATGTTGAATAAGACCGGGCCCAAGACAGAACCCTGTGGCACCCCACTAGTCACTCTTCTCCAGGATGAAGAGGAACCATTGATGAGCACTCTTTGGGTTCGGTCAGCCAGCCAGTTACAAATCCACTGAGTGGTAGCATAGTCAAGACCGCATTTTACCAGTTTCTTTACAAGAATATCATGGGGCACCTTGTCAAATGCCTTGCTGAAATCAAGGTAGGCTACATCCACTGCGTTCCCTTCATCTACCAGGCTTGTAATTCTGTCAAAAAACGAGATCAGGTTAGTCTGACATGACTTATTTTTCAGAAATCCATGCTGACTATTGGTGATCACAGCATTCCTTTCTAGGTGCTCACAGACTGTTTGCTTAATGACCTGCTCCAGAATCTTCCCTGGTATTGATGTCAGACTGACTGGGCTGTAATTATTTGGGTCCTCTCTTTTCCCCTTTTTGAAAATAGGGACAACATTTGCCCTCCTCCAGTCTGCCGGGACTTCGCCTGTTCTCCAGGAATTCTCAAAGATGACTGCCAGTGGTTCTGAGAACACATCTGCCAGTTCTTTTAATACTCTTGGATGCAGTTCATCTGGCCCTGGAGACTTGAATACATCTAAACTGGCCAAGTATTCTTGTACTATCTCCTTAGTTATTTTGGGCTGTGTTTCCTTTGCTGAATCATTTGCTCCAAATTCTTCAGGTCGGGCATTGTTTTCCTTATCGGAGAAGACTGAGGCAAAGAAGGCATTGAGGAGTTCTGCCCTTTCTGTGTCCCCTGTTTGCATTTCACCATCTTCTCCTCTGAGTGACCCCACTGTTTCTTTGTTCTTCCTTTTGCTACGAACATACCCATAGAAGCCTTTTTTTGTTGCTTTTAACCTCTCTAGCAAGCCTGAGTTCATTCTGTGCTTTAGCTTTTCTGACTTTGTGTCTACACGTGCTGGCTATTTGTTTGAATTCCTCTTTGGTGGTTTCCCCCCTTTTCCAGTTTTTGTACACATCCTTTTTTAATCTTAACTCAGTTAAAAGTTCTTTAGATAGCCACCCTGGCTTCTTTAGGCACCTTCCATGTTTCCGTCTCATTGGTATTGCCTGATGTTGTGCTTTTAGTACCTCCCTCTTAACAAACTCCCAGCCATCATTAACTCCCTTTCCTTTTAGTATTACTGTCCATGGGATCTCACCCAGCACTTCCCTAAGTTTTATGAAGTCGGCTTTCTTAAAGTCAATAAATTGAGTCCTAGTATGCTTGGCTGCTCCTTTCCGCTGTATAGTAAACTTCAGAAGAGCATGATCACTCGCGCCTAATGATCCTTCCACTTCTACCCCACTAACCAGGTCATCAACATTGGTTAGAACCAGATCTAAAATGGCTGTTCCTCTTGTTGCTTCTCCCACTTTCTGGACAATGAAGTTGTCTGCAAGGCCAGTGAGGAATCTGTTTGACGTTATGCTCTTGGCTGAGTTTGACATCCAACAAATATCCGGGTAATTGAAGTCCCCCATTACTACTATCTCCCTTCCTTTTGCATGCTTGGCCATCTGTTCCAGGAAGGCATCATCTATGTCCTCCGTTTGGCTTGGGGATCTATAGTAAACTCCCACAATGAGGTCCCTGTTATTCTTCTCTCCCTTAATTTTGACCCAAATGCTCTCACTTTGGCTTTGAGGTTCTAAATCTTGGATCTCTTCACAGGTATACACATCCCTGACATATAACGCCACTCCTCCTCCTTTCTTATCTGGTCTGTTTCTCTGAAATAGATTGTATCCCCCCATTATTACATTCCAATCGTAGGACTTATCCCACCAGGTTTCAGTGATGCCTATTATGTCATATTTAGTTTGCTGTACCAAGAGCTCAAGCTCATCTTGTTTATTTCCCATGCTTTGCGCATTAGTGTACAGACATTGAAGTCCATTAATCATTCCCCCGTGTCTCTTATTTAAGGATTTTTTCCTCCCACCACTAGGTCTGCATGCTGTTTGCTCCATTTGGTCTATGACATTTGGATGATCATCTTCATCAATTGATAGGCTCCTACCTTCAGGAGCACTGTCTCCCTCCCCCACATTAGTCAGTTTTAAGCCCTCCTGATGAGGTTTCTGAGATTTTTGGCAAAAACATTTCTCCCAACTGTTGTGAGGTGCAGCCCATCGCTTGCCAGAAGTCCATCTTCAAGAAACTGCAGTCCGTGATCTAAGAATCCAAACCGTTCCTGTTTACACCATCTGCGAAGCCAGCTGTTCACTTCCACTATTTTTCCCTCTCTCCCTGGGCCACGTCGTTCAACTGGGAGGAGAGATGAGATGACAATTTGTGCATTTAGTTGCTTCAATTTCCTGCCGAGAGCCTCGTAGTCTCTTTTGATCTTCTGGAGGCTATTGCTTGCAGTGTCATTGGTTCCCACATGAACCAAGAGGAAGGGGTATTTGTCAGTGGGTTTTATGATTCCTTGCAGTCATTCAGTTACATCTTGGATCTTAGCCCCGGGGAGACAGCACACTTCCCGAGACATCTTGTCAGGCCCACAAATCACTGCTTCTGTTCCCCTCAGTAGGGAATCCCCTATCACCACTACACGCCTCCTCTTAGGTTTGGTCGGGGTTCTTCCATGAGCTGTCCGTTCCAAGGTTGCCTGCACATTCCCTGAGGACTGACTTTGCTGCTCGTCTTCATTTACCTGATCGACTGAAATGAGGGAGAGATCCTCAAATGGAGTCTGCTCTTCATCTTCCATGCTAGGGGAGAGGACCTCAAAGCGATTGTGTAATTCTAAACTATTAAGTAGTGGGTTGACATAGCAGCCGGCACAGCGATTTCTTCAAGTAGCTCTTTATTAAGACAAGCTGGAATAGAACTGACTGCGAACAGCTCAACCGGCCTGTATTTATAGGCAGCCGGCTGTCAACATTGTAACCACAACAGCCCAGAGTTCCCGCCTAAACTAACTGCCGCGGACCTGAGTGAAAACTATCTACAGACCTGAGTGAAAACTATATACAGTATCCCCCTGTTGGCCCAGGGTGAAAACTACACTACATAACACCCCTCCCCACCGAGATAAGGCGTTAGGTACAATCGTAATGGTTTCCTTATATACAGCACTACGCGTAATGGTTCAATTAGGCACAAAAGCATAACGGTTACATTCCCATACTTAGACCAACAGTGATACCTGTCCAACAACGTAGTCCTTTAAATAAGTTGGGCGCTTGGAAACTCTGCCAGACCGCCGGGGACTGGTAGCCAAGTCCGGAGGGCCACACAGTTCTCGCTGAGGCTGTGGTGCGACCCTAGGTGGCGTTGGAACCAACTCCCCTGGATCCGCTGCTGTGGGTGGAGCCTCCGCAAATGGAGTGGTCTGAGTCTGTTCTGAGACGGCTTGGTTCGGCTCCACGCTGGCAGTTTGCGAGGGAGGTGTAGGTGGGGCCTCGCCATCAGTACGTGTCTCTTCTGGAGCCGCAAGCGCAGTTGGGGGCACCTCGGTAGTGTCCAAGTCGCCAACCCTGCGCCTAAGCTGGTCTATGTGCCGTCGCCACAAACGTCCGTCTTCGAGTGCCACCTGGTACGAGCGAGGTCCAGTGACTCCCACTACTGTGGCTGGCACCCAAGGGATGTCCCCCACATAGTTCCAGGCAAAGACCTGGTTTCCTGGGACAAATGACCGTGGTGCGTTGGCACAGAGAATGTGTCGTTGGGGGTGGCTACAGCGGTCCTCCATCATAAAAAGCGTGAAGACAGGACAAATAACTCCCCCCACAAAAAAACCTAGGTCTCCCCCAACAAACGTTTGAGACTCGCTCCCCTAAATCTAAAAGATGGATGAAACTGCGCACGCCGCTAGGCGCGCGCCGCTGCCCTGCTACCTCTGATAAGCTCCTCCCACAGCTAATCACCTTCCTCAACAGAAACCCTGCCCCCTCTGACCTTTGCACAGGGAGAACAGCTAATCAGCCACAAAGAAACACAAACACACAAGAGAAAACCCTTTTTGCTCCTTCTTCAACTGCTGCCCTGCTACCTCTGATAAGCTCCTCCCACAGCTAATCACCTTCCTCAACAGAAACCCTGCCCCCTCTGACCTTTGCACAGGGCGAACAGCTAATCAGCCACAAAGAAACACAAACACACAAGAGAAAACCCTTTTTGCTCCTTCAACTGCTGCCCTGCTAGCTCTGATAAGCTCCTCCCACAGCTAATCACCTTCCTCAACAGAAACCCTGCCCCCTCTGACCTTTGCACAGGGCGAACAGCTAATCAGCCACAAAGAAACACAAACACACAAGAGAAAACCCTTTTTGCTCCTTCAACTGCTGCCCTGCTAGCTCTGATAAGCTCCTCCCACAGCTAATCACCTTCCTCAACAGAAACCCTGCCCCCTCTGACCTTTGCACAGGGAGAACAGCTAATCAGCCACAAAGAAACACAAACACACAAGAGAAAACCCTTTTTGCTCCTTCTTCAACTGCTTCCCTGCTAGCTCTGATAAGCTCCTCCCACAGCTAATCACCTTCCTCAACAGAAACCCTGCCCCCTCTGACCTTTGCACAGGGAGAACAGCTAATCAGCCACAAAGAAACACAAACACACAAAAAATGATTCCACTATTCCACCATATTCCACCAAACAGAGATTGTATATGCAGAACAGGATTCAGCTAGTGAGCCAGATCCTGAGCTCCCCATCCCTCTTTGACAGGTGGGCAGGGTCCACACCAGGTGACATAACTCCAAATGAAATGATTTGGAATGCACACTCTAAAGTACGTTCCTGATTCTTTATTTTCTTTCTGTGCAGATTGTCTTGAATTCAAGCCAAGCTCCAAAGGGGGAAAATGTTCCTTTTTTCATGTGCAACTTAAACATCTGCAAAGGAAGAATGCAAACCCTACTTGCAGCACAGATTGTTTCCACTCACACCCCTTAAAAATAAGCAAATAAAAAACCCTTTAGGCCACCATCCAGATATACTATATTTTGTGCAATTGCTATGAATGTCACTCATATTAACCGGTGTAAGGTAAAATGAATCCCCTTTTTTATGGCACAAAATGGGCTTTATAGTTATAGTATGTGACCATGGAATCCACTGGAATCGCATGGGTGGAAGATGTTTACACGTTACTCCATGTGGGAGCATGGGTTGGGAGAAGAGGCCATTGCTTAGTAAAGTGTATGCTTTGTCCCAGGATCAATCATTAGTGTCTCCCATTAAAAAGGATAAAGTGGCAGGAGTTATGGAATATCCCTGCCCAAGACTCTCGTTTCCTGCTGCTAGACAGAGCAGACAATACTTGGCTAGATGAATAAATAATCTAACCAGTTTCCTATGCTGGGAGGTAAGATGGGCTTTTCAGATTTCTTTGTCTGGAGCTTGGTTGCCATGTAAGATATGCTTCCTATATTTCTGTGTTTCGACTTGTGTGTAATCAAAGTCAGTTGTCAACTCCAGAGTAAACAAGGAAATCCCTAGTTGTATTCAGTCAGATTATATCTGTAATTACTTCGTAAAGTCACAGTTTGTCACATGCTTTATATTTTATATATTTTTCTTTCATAGCTTTATTGACAGGAAACCCTGACTTTACCATTCCATCCTGTGCTGCTTAATCCCCCCCCCCCTTATTACAGTATGAAGAAGTCACCCTGAAACCGGAGTAGCAAATCCTAGTCTTACTAATGAAAATTCCCAGTTTTTCTCCCACTTTCCATTGCAGTCATCTGTTAAACACTTTGCAGGCAGTACAAACTGCATACTCAATTGCTTTGATCCCTGGTATCCAAGGAGAAAACACCTTCTGCCAACTGTTGGTTTAAGGCACTGGATTGCATCCAATGGCGCCTTTGTCACAGTGGAAATAACTTCCACTTATAAAAATTGGGTTACCCATTCCCCCCCCCCCAGTCCTCCTGAGAAGCTGCTTCTTAGGGTTGGTTGGTGGGCTCTTTATAACAGAACAGGCTATGATGCCCATGGCTGCAGTAGGTACTGCACATTGGCGAGAGCTGGATGGTTGATCACCAGCCTTTTACCAGCAATTGACCCAGAAGCATTTTTACTTTGGTCCCAGGGATCCAGGTCAGTGAGTCAATATGCAAGTGTCCCCTGCCTTTGAAGTGGTTGACAATAGACTTATAAAATGGGAAAGAGCCTGGGAACTTTCAGTAGTAGTAGTATATTGTTGTTGTTGTTATAGTAGTATGTTGTTGTAGTATATACATAGTAGTTTGTTGTTGTTGTATTTATACCCCACCTATCTGGCTGGGTTGTCCCAGCCACTCTGGGTGGTTTCCAACAGATACAAAAACATAATAAAAACAGGATTTTATGCCTATGCGCACAGATGCATAACCTCAAGGTCGTGGGTTTGATCATTGGGTGAAAGATTCCTGCATTGCAGGGGGTTGAACTAAATGACCCTTCTGATTTCTTCCAATGTTACAATTCTGTAATTCTATTATTTAAATCCAGTGTCAAAAAGCTCTACATGACATTCAAACCATACTATCTGCAATTCATATTTTACCCTAGCACAAAATAATAAAGTTACAAATGAGGTTTCAGTTTTACTCCCAGTTCTTTTTCTGAATTTCAAAGTTAAATAAAATGTTTACTTAAAAAAAATATATGTTGTGAACAAGGCTACAAATATACGAGCAAGGTTTTCTCTGGCATTCAGGCCTTTTGCTTCTCACACATATGTAACAAGATGTTAGAGATGAATGAACAAAAAAAGTCATCCCTAGTTCATTCCACCTGTTCTTCTGTTCTTTGCCATTGGTATGCTGTGCTGAGATGTCGCCCTTCAGCATCATGATGTAGCACCACTTCTGCTGGAGTGCCATCATATCATAACAATCCCAGAGGTGTTTAGGTACCATCAACCTGCCAGGTGACCTGCCTGTTGGAGTGAATTCTGATTTTCATGGTATTATTAGTTATTATGACTAACATGTCTGGAAGGCAAGGACAAAACAGTAATATGTAAAACAAACACACAGAGAGAGAGAGAGCACGCGCAAATATGAGACCCTATGAACCATCTTTCTTCTACTTCCGACAATAGCTAAATAAATTATAAAGCTGCAAAACACCATAGGACAAATATGTAAAGAACACACATCGTGAAGCTGAGCTAAAAAAAAGTGTTGATGTTTTCAGTACTGTCATCCATCACCATAATGAGCACCCAAAACCTCTTTGAAAATTAGATGCCTGTGATTACACAGATTTCCAAGTGTAAGCTTTTGCTGTATCTGATTTTGAAACATATTAATATGAATGTTATGCTAATTTTTGTGCTATTGACCTAGAGTTTATCTCAAAGATTCAAGAGGATATTGCCTAATTAGCTAACTCCCTCCCTCCCTCTCAAAGCTACCTTCACCTCTTCACTTCATTAGAGAGCCCCCTTCTTTTTCTTTTCTCTTTTTGGAAGAACAAATAAACAAGGATATTGAGGATATATTCTGTTAATTTCAGCCACAAAAACCTGATTTCCCCATGCATATGTAATTGGAGCTATAAAAATTAGTATTCTACTTTTAGGCTCTGCAGTCTAACTGATGGTGTTTTGATGGGTTCTGGAGTTTCCCTCTTCATAGGAATTTCTGTGATGAAATATAAGACTGGCAAAAACAGCATGATTTTCATAAGCTGTTTGACCTTGTAGGAACTGGAAAACACAAGACAGCAGTGATTCAGGTAAACTCCTTCAGTACCAGCACATTCAAACAGTATCAAATATCATTTAAGATATCTTGACCTCACAAACTCAGTGGTTCCACCTTTAGCAAGGGGACTTGGCAAACAAACAAATCAGAATTTACCCACCCCAGCCTTAAATAGGATTTTGAGTGACATAATCTGTGTTGGATTTCTCTTCCCACTTCTGATATCTTTATTCACATTCTCCCTTTAAAATAATTGGGATTTGTGTAATTAAAATATATTATTGTTTCTTTTTAAAAGCCATATTGATTTACAGAAATTATGTACTATATTTCATTTGGTGGCTAATAAAGACAACATTATATATTTTAATTGCAGCAATCCACATTGTTTTAAAGGCTGGGTATAAATGAAGAACTCTGAAACCACCCAACAGTGACTGTGTTATTCAACATTTATTTTAAGGCTAGGGTGCAGGGGGAGTTAGACCTGGGTTATTTTTGCTTTTTGTTTCTAACACAGTAGGTCCTATTGCTAAAGATGGAACCACTGAGTTTAAAAATATCCAGCTGTTGGACTGCTGCAGGTAACAGTTCAAAGAAAGCCCATGCTGTGTGACTGTCTCAAGGGCTTTTTGAGCTGAGGAAGTATGCCATTACTTTCAGGGATGCCAAAGCTGGTGTCATGTTGAATATTAGTGTGAATGCATCAAATGTGTCAGATTTTGCTGACAAAATGTATAATTTTCAGTTCCCATATCTGGGTGAAAAGAGAAATCTGGGTGGTTAAATATAGAGATTTGAAATTTCCCTTTTCGATAATTCTCATTTTATAGGAAATTGTATTTTATCCCTATTTAAAAGTGCATCCTTGTTGAGACTTCAGCTTCACCCAGAGCAAGAAGGATCCATTAATGAATCACCCTGGCAGAGGGTATCATTGCTCCTGCTCTGAAAAAAGACTGTGAGCTGTACTGCTCATGCCCATTCCTGTACCACCACAGCACAATGCTTAATGATCTGGTTAGGCTATTGGGCTGTTTCTCAGCATTCTTAACAGAGGTTTGACTTTTGAAGCCCTAAAGCAATGGCGGGTAACCTGTGACACTCCAAATGTCGTTGGACTACAACTCTCATCATCCTTGACTTTGCTGACTTGGACTCATAGGAGTGCTTTTCTCCCCAAGAACAATAGGTGCTGGAAATCACCGTGAAGTTGTTACAGTAAGTCATTGGGTGGCTCAGGGCAGCCCTGAACAGATGCCAGTGCCCCTGGTTCTGGTGATGGTCAATTAAATGCATCACCCACCTCCCTCGTTCTCTTAGATTCAGGCAGATGGCTACGGCAGCTCAGAAAAGTCATTGCACAAACACGCACAGGTACAACGGTAGAGGCCTGGCGGGAAAGCTTAAATCTCGTTGCCACTACACAAGAGACGGATTAAAGAAAAGGAAATATGAATTGGCCCTTCCCCGTAGCAGCTTGACCAATCACAGCTAGGAGTGGTTAGGAGCTAGGGTGGAATCATAGATTTTTTAAAAAGAGTAGACTCTCACACGCTGGCCAGCTTCCATTTTGACTTGAAATGTTCGTTTTGGGCTTCTCAAAAGTATGTAAAGGCAAGAAACAGAAGGGGGAGCGCTGGCACCCACCTGAGAGTTGCAGGAACTGCACTCTGCTGAAAAAAAGCACTGGGCGTTAGACTGCAACAACATCTGGTGAGCCATAGGTTCTGTGCTTCTACTTCAGCTACAGTGTAATGTTAGCCAGCTTGAAGACTGAATGGGGGAAGTCTGTGATTTTCTTTTTTTAAAAAAACAAACAACAGTTAAAGCAAACGTTTCATTATCATACTTCCTAATGCCTTTATAAATTTATTTTCCTCCTTTGTGCGAGGAACCCGTCCTACAAAGTAAAAATGAAGGAGAAGCTAGTAAGATGTTCATTTATGATTGCGCCTCAGATTTTAGAGATTTTTATTTCATTGGGACACCTTCAGAATGGAGACATAAGAATTTGCAGAAAGGAAAGCAATGTAACTATAAAAAGTAAAGTGATATTGCTTTAAAAGAGTGTGTGTGTGTGTGTGTGTATGTGTGTGTGCGCGCGCGCACACACACACACACACACACACACACACACACACACACACACACTATGCCCTTTCCCCAGAGAGCACAACAATAAAAACTCGTCTCACAGATTTTAGGATTAGAGCTTGATTCTGTAACTTTCAAATAACACATTGGCTCACACTTGTATGGTATTTGGAGCTAAGGATCAGATCAGAAGAAGGTGATTAAGGGAGTCAAAGGTCAGCATCGACAATACAGCAACATTTTTGAAGCTTGAACGATGGAGCATATCTTCTTTTCTTGAATGTGTCATCTTGTTTTCCAATCAATTTGATCAAATAATAGTGAGAGTTTACTTTATAACAGGCTGAATTGTGGTCTTCCAAGAGCAAATTGGTCACACTGAGAAAGCACTGAGAGAATAAAGCAAAGAAAACTTGAAATAGTTGAACTGCAGTTGATGAACTAAAGCATATACAGTAGTGAGACACTGCACTGAATTCTTTTTTTAAAAAATCTAGTTTATATTTTATGTATTACTAAAGGCCTAATAATACATTCCTTTAAATGAATAAGTTGGTGTAGCTCAGTTGTTAGAGCATGAGACTCTTAATCTCAGCGTCGTGGGTTGAAAACCTATGTTGAGGAAAAAGATTCCTGCATTGCATGGGCTTGGACTAGATGACCCTCTGAGTCCCTTCCAACTCTACAATTCTATGATTCTCTGAATCATTTTCTCTCTCTCTCTCTCTCTCTCTCTCTCTCTCTCTCTCTCTCTCTGTGTGTGTGTGTGTGTGTGTGTTCTAAAAAATTCCCCCTTCCCTAGATCTCAGTTAGTCCAGCAGTGTGTGAGGAGGAGAATTTAAGTATTTCCCCCCACCACCATCCTGAAAATAATTTCCCATATGCAGCAAATAACAATAGGAGGGAAGAGGAAACACCCTCCCATTAGTGCAACAGGAGGTTTTTTTGCAATTGCTATTTGCAATACAGAGGCTGCCCCCCCCCCCCCCCAGATCAGAGCAGGGAGCGAAAAGGTTAAACTTCATCTCACAGGCAGTGGTCCCAGTGTGGATTTATGTTTTTAAAAACCTGATGGCACTTCAAGCAACACATTTAAAGCAATGCGTAATTAGGCCCTAAGACCAAATGCTCACGAAACAACAAATGAGATGGTAAAACCTGTCTCTAGACTGATCCACAACAGACTGTTGGTGGATACTCCTATGAATGAATGTTTCCATGTGATGATACATGATAGATAGATAGATAGATAGATAGATAGATAGATAGATAGATGAATGATAGAATGCCTTCCAGATAGAAAAATGAGCCATAACCTCGCCTTTCCACTCACAGGCTAATTTTCAGTGTGCCGGGACTTTTTCTTTAATGTGGAACCATCCAATCAGGTGCAGTCAGAAATGGCAGAGTCCAGAAGGAGATTTATAAACAGACTTGAGTGCTCTTCAGGCATTACAGCTAGGTTAAAATAAACACGTCAGAGGACAGTGGTGATGAGTGAGCTAGATCCCCTGGTAGCACTTCTGATCACCTTTCATTTCATGAAAGGTAAGCTTTTACAATGGGAAGCATTTTGTCCCCTTGCACATTTTTGAAACCTGTAAAACCACAGCAATGGGGGGGGGGCAGAGCTATGATACTCTTCTCTGGTGCCCTACTCATCTCCAAATTGGCATCTATATTTTATGCATGTTATTACTGTATGCTGAATCTGAAGTTAGTACATGATAAGCGTTTACAAGCAAATCACCCTTTAGAAACATATAACTCACTGAAGATGGTATATGTACCCCATTCTCATTTGTCATCTGTTAAGGGGTATAATAAAAAACACACACCAATAACTCCTGGGGATCAGCAGGAATACAAATTATGAATATTCATGGTGATAGGAGAGAGCTGCAAGCAGCTACAGACCTTTTTAGAATGGAATCCATATGACTCTTTCTGATTTCACCTTTCTCATCCCAGTTGTCTGAGAGGTTTTTTTAGACTGTTCTTTATTAATGAATTGCTGCCAAAGGCATTTCATCATGATGAGGTTATTGCAAAATCTGGAAGATATAAAAGGAGTAATAGTAAGCAATTCAAATGGCAACAACACTTGGCAGTTTGCACTTAAATTTGTTTATGATAATTGAATATGTGTACTGCATATCCCAACTGAAACTTTCAAACAATAAGCTTGCTTATTGTGTGTTTTGTGCTAAGAATAAATGAGTTCTTTGCTGTTAGTATGACCTGTGGTGTTTCAAAACCAAATCAATACACAACAATTCCAACATGCATAAATATCACCGAAGCTCCAGAAAGGCAAATTTCTCTGCTGCAGTGTTTCAATTCCGTTTGCTTTTATTCCTTGAGTGTAAATGTTTTACTCCAACAGAGAATGCATGGGGTGGCCTGGAGAGTATTCCCAAAGATTCCAGTATTAAATATATTTAGGTAAATGTAAGCAAGCCTGGGAGCTGGAGAGGATGAAAGAAGACCTCCAGACCCCATCTAAATACGCTAGAGTAGTCATTGAAAGTGACTCTATTCAATCCTCCTATTTTTTTGCATTGAGTTACCACATATAAGTGATTATTCTGTTCCAATGTGATTGTTCAGCTTTGTCATTTCTTTCATTTATTAAATACAAATGGGCTACCTATCAGAATGATGAATTGTGGGGGAGGTGGGTTAGATCTTTCTAATGGCCCCATAGGTAGCTAAGCCCCTGCTACCTCAGTTCCACAAAAAGCAGCAACAACCACCACCAAATCAGGGCCAGACTGGGTCAAGGAGAGAGTCAACAACCTCCATGAAATTGCTACCCATCCTTATATATGTGCTCAGGGACTGTTTAGCCTTGTTGTTGCTGATGCTGTGATGAACATTGATGACTCTTCTGTCTCCTTGAAAACAGGAGACATGCAAACCCTCTTCAGGCATCACCCAAATGCGGAAGTAAATGGGGGGGGGGAAGCAGGAGCAAGCATGCTACCTTCACCTCTCTCTACCCCCATTCTCATTACATTCCAACTAATGAAAGATGACTGGGTGTAGCAGGAAGACTTTAGTATTTCTGGACAATACCTTCACAATTTGAAGCCCAGATTTTCCAAGGTTCTAAAACACATGCGGGAGCCACAACTGATACAGGAGGCTCCTCTCTGCAGACAGTCACCTTCCACATGTGGGAAGGTTATGAAAACACAAAGGCAGCCACCCCATTCCCCACCTCATATGTTTCTTTCTATATCTGGATAACGCCTAAGGAGAGCTTAATAATTACTCCTAACCTGCAGGTCCTGCAGTGTTTGCCATTGTGTTATGTGTGTGTTACATTATTATCCTTTGTGCCTCTGTTCTCCATCTGCATTTTAGCCAAGGTAGATGCCTTTGCATAATATGACATTTTTAAAGGGCCAGGGACCTCACTGCATATGTGCAGTAACATATATAACTGCATCAAGAGGGAAAGGCCTTAAGACGGTATTATGTCTTTATCTTATTCTTACACATATTCTTTACAACCGAAATCCATCTCCTTGACATAAGTACAGTTTGTTTTTTTGCTACAGCGTTCTTACATGTGCTATTGCAATCTATTGGCCTCATATAAATGGGACATAAATCTAGTGGAAATCTTTCTGTTCATAAAATACTCCACTCTCCATCATAAAACACTGTATTATGTAGAAAAACCAACAAAAGCAACAATACTTGAGACAGCGTATTATTTCAGTATAGACTGCACTAGACTTTTATTAAGTATAACCCCAAGAGAGAGAATAGAATGGCAGGAACCTTTCATCAAATTATCAGCAAGTATAAACATCCTCAGAAGTTATAGCTAAAAAACAACAACCTCACTCATCTATACACTAATAGCAAATCTGGCAGTCCATTCCAGTTCATTCCTCTGGAACAATTCTGTAGCTAGCACAGGCAAAATCTCTTCACATCCCCAGAACATTACCGAGCATGCACATACTATAATGGGACAGCTGGCCGAGAGCAAATTACAACAAGAGGGACAATGTGACTGTCTTGCTGCCCACTTGCCCCATGTCAGCAAAATGGTTAGTACTGCATACCCCACAAGTGTCCCAGAAAAACTGGGACATTCCGTTTTTCCCGGCAGGTTCACAGCAGCCATTTGGGTCACCATGATCGTGTGAGATCAAGGGCTTTTTCTGGTACCACAATCTTGTGCAGAATACCAAAATGTGTGTTTAGAGGCTCCATGATCTCACGTGAGTCACGTGACTTGGAGGGTATGAGTACTGTGCTTGGAAATAATGGTTTGATATGGTCTGATGGAGTTGAAGCAGGTGACAC
This sequence comes from Podarcis bocagei, assembly GCF_964188305.1. NCBI lineage: Eukaryota > Metazoa > Chordata > Lepidosauria > Squamata > Lacertidae > Podarcis > Podarcis bocagei. The sequence continues at coordinate 62,024,937 of NC_138130.1, read as the reverse complement.
TCCAGCTGAAGAGCTCCCTGCTCCCTTACCTACAGAGAAGTCATCAGGAAGAGGAAGGAAAGGGCAACAAATAAGGGAGAAGCTGCCACTGCAGCCAAACAGCCCCACCCCACTGCCATATACTTTACAGCTACAGTTGCCACACCCCACAAGACTTCAGTCCTGCCATTTTAGGTCCACTTCCCAATTTTTGAGCTAAAAGTTTTTTGGTTCAGCCTTTGTTACAAGCATATTCCTGTCTTCATCTGTCAATTATTGGAGAGAATGGTTTAATAATCCAGACAAAGGCACTAGCGACTCTAACTTCCCATATCCTGGATCTAGCAGCAGTGTACAGTCGCACCTTGGTTTTTGAATGTAATCCATTCCAGAAGCCAGTTCGAGTTCTGAAACTATTTTAAAACCGAAAACTCAATATGGAAGCCGCGTGGCATGATCGACTTCTGAGGCGTTTTCGAAAACTGAAGCATTTACTTCCAGGTTGACGGCATTCAGAAACTAAAATGTTTGTAAGCGGAGACGTTTGGAAACAGAGGTACCACTGCAATTGGATAGAATTAAATTATTTCAAAACACTACTATTGAAAGTATTTTACTTACCATACAGAAACAGAAAATATAGCATTAATATATTTTTTAATTACCCAGATCTCCAGTATTTTGTATTTCATTTTTTGTGGGCCTCTATACCACTGGGTGCCACCCTCTAACTGCTGGACTCTGGTTTGTTTGTTTCCCAAGGATTGTTGTGGTTGTTGTTATTTATTTCTAGCCCACTCTTCATTGATTAACAACCTGTTGGCAACCATACAACATCACTAGGCCCTATTATGAGTTTATACTTCTTTGTGTTTTAAAAGGTGGGGAAAGCTATACACATGTGGTCTTCATCTCCAAGTAATATGAGAATCTTTTAGGGGGGGAAACCTCAGCTGTGTCTCATAAAACAGCCCCATAATATCCACATAACCCTGTGAAGAATCATTAAATGTGATTGTTATAGAAGACTTTAGGCTACAAAATGTCTGTTATGTTCCCAAATTCTGGCTCTACCCCTTCCTTCAACCCTTTATAAATATCCTTTGCACTGAAGCTTTGCCTCTTGCCTTTGGAGAGACTTTAAAAATTAGGCATTAAATACTGGATCAATAAGAATAGTTCTAAGAAACTCAGTAGACTGCAAAGCTTTTATTTATCCTCATATCTGTCTTTTCCTATTGACTTAAAGTGGACTTCCAAGCAGATGAAGGTATTAGATTCCAACATCTTGCATCTGAAGGAGTACCTAAGGCAAAATTTTAGATTTCACAAATATGTTTCTTCCTATAGTTACATTATTATTTATCTTGATGAATCTGAGATGAATGTTTGGTTTCATTCACTTCAGAAAGTTTGGGGGAGGCATTTTCATGCAGAAAGCTCCTCCATATGTTTTCCTTCATACATTTTAAATATTTGTTAAAACCTTTTGAAATAAGAATTGATTGGTCAAGGAAAACTGCAGCATGCTGCTCTTTTTTATTTCTTTTAAAATAAAAATTTCAGTGAAAATTGCCTCTTGTAATTTGGGTTGTTGCAAATTATATTCTGGAACATTTTACACCTAACATTTTGCTTGGGGAGCCTATGTACTGGGCTGATACAGGATCAACATATGGTATACATTATGGCTTTGCATGGCGCTTTGATGATTACCACATTTTTAGTTTTTGCAATCTACTGAGGGCCACATGAGTACTGATATGTTAATATTTGAAGTAGACAGTATATTGTAACATGTTCAATATGGGGTGGCCTATGAGGCTTGGAAGACAAAGGTGTGCAAATAAAATTGCAATTTCATGTGTGCTTTGCAGTTGTGCCTAGGAGAAGAACAGGACAAATTAAAAAGATGGTATGTCCAGCTCTTGTGTTGAGGTGGTTGTGCAATTCTTTTTGTTATGTGGCTTGTATCACATAATAATAATGGTCAAAATTACCAAATAGCTATGTTAGGCAACTACTTAATCAAAGCTAAGAGCAGCAGCCTCCTAATCTATGCAACGGATGTCACAATATACTTCAAGCAAAGAACTGCATTGCAAGAGGTGTTAGGAGAACAGTTATTCTAGAAAACACAACAGTGGCCCTAGCTCAAATGGTGCCCTTGGAGGGCAGTATCTCTGGCACCATGTTCCACTTGCTCAACTTTGAAAGCCTATATTATTTATTACCTGAATCTTATTTTTAGTGTATTTGTACCACTTTTCATGTTGTATGCATTTTTTATCTCTGCCCTATAAATTTCACATATGGATTTGATACATACATGCAGTTTGTTGAATGGGCAGTGATGTTACAGATTTTCATTGTCATTATTATATTAATGCAAGACTGGCCTTGCAGCTTTACTGGTCAGTGTTGACAGCATTACAAGTAAAGATGAATTGTTTTTCAGTCTTCACTTCATTTCTTCAGTGAATAGCTGACAGGCACCTCCAAAAGCCTGGCACCACAGGTCACCTGCCTTAAATTCAGTCTGGGATACCCATGTACCTGAGCTCAGACGAGTACTGCAGGAGGAAAAAAGCTGTATTGAGTTACTTAGTCAATGTGCTCTGACGAAAATTTTCTCATCTCCAGTAATGGTAACCATTCGGGACATGAGTTCAAGCAAAAAACCAATCTACTGAATCATCTTAATGGATTGTAAAGGAGACCAAAGACCATTTGGCTATGTGCTCAACTTTGGCTGGATTATACCCGTAATGCATGCCTTTTGAAAGGCCACATCTTCCCTGCAGTGTGATGAATGTTGTTTGTTTTCTGGGTCTTTTAATCTGAGACTCAATTTGGCTATATGCCTTAGCAGTCCTATGTTGTATTTGTACTTCAAAATGATAATAAATACTCCATTATTTCCCTGTCCTGTGCTGTCTATCCAAGCCATCTCATTTATAGCATGAGATAACTTGACCTGCAACAAAGCCAATAGAGCCAAAACCTACATGTTGGGGAAACCAAATTTCCCTTTCTATCACTAAAAATATATGCACAGCTTTTTTTTAGGAACATAGGAGGCTGTTTTCTCCTGAGTCAGGTCATCCATCTAGCTCAGTATTGTCTACACTGACCGACAGCAACTCAACAGGGTTTCAGACGGGGAAACTTCCAGCCCTACTTGGAGAAGATGAGGATTTAATTTGGGACCTTCTGCATGCAAAGTAGATGTTCTTCTGTTGAGCTATGATCCTTCCCCTGCCCTCAGGGAATTCCCACACCAGTTTGAGAAACAAACTGTACTACTATTCAGTGTTGCTTCGGAGCTGACTGTTGCAGCTTGTCTGTGGTCAGAGGACCAATAGCACTGGAAATCACGTTTGGACCACAGCAGAAGGATTTGCATACATTGGGATGGATCCAGAGTTCTGTGAGTGGTGTGCTCTGAAGTCTAAGCTCCCCTGAGTCCCTCAAAAATTTGCTCCGCAGGGTTGAAAAATAATGGGGCAAAGCTGAGTAAGGTGGGGTGGTGGTGGTGAAAATCATGCCCCTGACTTCCATTTGCAGAATCCTCTAGTAGATTCATGCCACTTCCAGTATCAGAAGAGGCCCTTAATACATAGAAGGCCCTTAATACATGCAGTAGTACATTTGTATCAACACATTGCCTTGATGGTTCTTCAAAGCATGGAAATGGTTTCTGAGATAACTGTGGATGTTCCTAGCATCATACTAATATGGCATATGAAACACGATATTTGACAAGATTAATGTATGAGTTAAGGAATACTTTGTAATTTGAGAATTTATGTAAATAAACTATTTGGGGGAAAAACAGCATGGAAATTATTAGATATATGTCCTCCAGATGTTGATGGGTAAGAAAGTAATATTGTTGGAGGCGGAAAATGACTTAATGCAAAAATGCTTTCCTTTAAGTGTCTTTTATGGAGGTTGTAAATAAATAAAGCAAACAACTTCCATTTAAGAAGCAAATTGCAGTGCGTGGATGGGATATTACTTGTTGCAGACAGCCACACAGGCAAAATAGAGCTATTTTAAAAAGAGACAGACAAAGATTATTTTCAGGCCAAGCAACTTTTCTAACAGGATAGTTATCAGAAAAAATATTATCTTGGTGAAAATAATGTTTTATGTCCTTTACCATGATCTGCGTGAGCCAGGCAGTCACACAGAGAAATTTATTTAATTTGTATATTTCTGATCCAGTATCACCAAGAACAGTTATTCTAGGCAGCAAGTTTTCCAAACAGTTCCTAATTTCACATCATCACATCTATTACATTCAGCTCAGAAATGTCTAAATGTATTTCATGAGTAGTGGCAGTGTTATGTGAAATGCAACATGACAGGAATATTTAAAATTGTTCAAAGCTACACAGTGGGAACCAGTTTGATAGGTGTTAGCCTTCCAGCTTGGGATTTGCATATTTGGAGAAACTCAGGAAACTCAGCTAAGGTTTTGGGCATTGCAGGTGGACTAATGCAGAACTCTACTTTTATTTCTTTGCACATTTTTAACTTACCTGTATGCAACAGCAATAACCCACGCAGGAAGACCAAGAACAATGGCAGCCATTGTTTGGCACTGACAGAGTATGGCTGCATCTTCCTTTTCTCTGGTGTTACACAGATAGTAGTAAATCTAAGATAATGCTCACTTGAGAGACAAGGAACAACCACAGGGGACTTTTAAATAAGAGAAATAGACTCTGAAAGGTGTCAGTGTAAGTGGTTTAAATACTGTGTGGGAAAATTAAAACAATACTCTAAGGTCTAAAATATACCTTGTCTTCCTAATTACAGCAAGAGAGAATAAAAATGACTTTTAGTTTGAAGAAGAGGGATTTGGAGCAAGTCCGTGATATAGGCAAGAAATTAAATAGAAGCATTTTTAAACTTTCTTCATAAATAAATCATATCCTATCTCCCCTAAATGAAGATGTTGCTTGGAAAGGATATATGAACATTAAGGGTCTTTTTATGCTTGATAATGGGCACAATTCTGTTTCTAATACATGTAAGTTGATGTAAAGTGCTCAGTATTTCGGAATCTCATAGTAATGTAAATTCAGATAATACAGAAGGATATAGAAGGTTTTGTGGATACCAATCCTATGATTTATGAAGTCAGCAAAAACTGTACCAGAATGAACACTTCACATCACATAATCATGATCTTGTGTGTTCTTAGTAGCAAAGCAAAATAGTGGTTAGGAACAAAAGATAACACAACAACACTACCAGACAATGTATCCTTGCCAATGGCAGGAATGCCACAATGACTTCACAGAACTCAGTTCATGTTGGAGGAATTGGACACAGAGGAAGGGGTTAATTTCCTTCATTAGTACAAATCACCCCATGTATGAGATAAGCCAACAGGTGCAAGGTCAGTGAACCCAGTTGCTATGGCAACTGCCCAGTGCCATCTATCTAAGTCAGGCATAGGCAAACCCGGCCCTCCAGATGTTTTAGGACTACAACTCCCATCACTGGTCTTGTTAGCTAGGCATGATGGGAGTTGTAGTCCCAAAACATCTGGAGGGCCAAGTTTGCCTATGCCTGATATAAGTGATTAAGGAATGTCAGCTCATTAGTCAGCCAGTGAGTCTTGAGAAGTGAGTCAGAATCTGTGTTACGTTTTGAATTGCTGGAGCAACAGAAATACTTTGTATCTCTATCTCTCTCTCTCTGTGTGTGTGTGTGTGTGTGTGTGTGTGTGTGTGTATCAACATCCAGTACTGTGTTACAGAAGCCTTATCTTCTGCAGTAGTAAATTATTTTGGACCTTAAGGTGCCTTTGGGTGCTGACTGGAACTGGGGACAACTTCTGCCATGTGGGTATGTCACTTCAGATTCCCAACAGTTCATGCGCTTCCCACCAGTGGCGTAGCGTGGGAAGTGCAGGGGGGGCGGCCGCACCGGGCGCAACATCTGGGGGTTAGGGGGCGCAAATCCACGGGTTAGGGGGTGCAAATCCACGGGTTAGGGGGCACAAATTACTTGCCTTGCCCCGGGTGCTGACAACCCACGCTACGCCACTGCTTCCCACAACAATGCATATTGCCAGGAGGAGACAAGGGGAAAGAGAAATGTAAAGAAGTAGGATATGCAGTGTTCTGGTGCTGTTTATACTTGGATTGCATTAGATTTTTTTTTTTTACTTAGACTACCTCTTTTGTAAGCACAACACTATTCCATTATCAGGGGCAGGTCAGGGCCCTGAATGCAGATAAGATTCTGATTAAAACATAATCACCTGCCACACCCCAGCTCTGCTTGGATTTGTCCTATTACACTGGCAGTTCTCCAGTGGTAAATAAGTAATTCCACTGCTGGTAGATTACCACGGACATAAGTTATCTATGCTAGTGTCTAATTTTATTCTGAAGGGAAATTTAGCAATGGTTCTACGCTGATCATAAGGTATAACCTATAGACAGAATATAACCTATGGATAGAAGTGTGCTCTTAGTATTCATATTTGCTCTCTAGGGAGCTATTCCCACTATCATCATTGAATATTCAAATCATTTGCACCAAAGTAGCTGTTAAGTAACCCCATTAACTTAATTGGTCATTAGCATAAAAGACTGAATTCCATATTATTGTCTGGATCTATCAATTAAACTCATATACCTGATCTAGGTTAAAAACAGAAATAACATTTTCTGTGGGGTGTTCCTATTAATACACATTTGCCTTATTCAGAGACATTTGCTTTCAATCAAATGTATGTAAATTGCTACCACCTCTGCTGCTGAGTTAGGGACTGGTGCAATGTTTATATTGTTTTTTTAAGAATTCAGCACTCCTCTGCCTTTTAGAATGAAAGTGGGTTGAAAGCAGTGGTGGCCGGCCACATTTTTGCTTGGTAGGGCTGCCATTTTTAACCTTACAGTTTTCACCAGAATGTACAGCACTTATTTAGAGTAGCATGCCATTCCATATGTGCAGAGTGCCATTATCTCCTTTAAAAAAAAACAAACCAATTAGTATCTATGGACAGGGAAAGAGCCTCCTTGTAAGAGTGCCCAAGTATGATTTTCAGACAAGATGACTCCATAGCTCTTATTTAGAAATTAAGCCATACCCGAGGTACTACTTCCGGGCTAGCGGAGTCAATAACCCAAAGTGTTTGTAGCCCAAGGTGTTGGTAACCCAAGATACCACTGTAATGTATTTGCTATTTTTATATTAGGAAGGAAGAAGGAAGAAACCTATTGCTTTATAAATGCATGGGGGTCACCCAGATACATACTTTGCAATTTTGTTGTGTTTCTAGATGAATATCGCCTGATGTGGTGCCGTACATAAATCATGTCAACACTATAAAGATTAGAATCTTTGCAGCGTGTGGCAGCTGTCACATTCTAAGCAGCCATGTGACTAAAGGGTGCATGATACCTACATTTTGATTACTCTATCTTCAGTTAAAAATGCAGCTTTGATATCTTAAGGGCCCATGTGCACTTACATGGCAATGAGCCCCATTGGATTTAGTAGGATTTACTTCCAAGTAAGCATGCATAGGATCGTGTAGAAATCCATGAAAACAGGTGTGAAAACTTTGCAGATCAGAGCAAGAAGGATGGATCTTCTAAAGGCAAACTCATATGGAGTAAAGGAAAATTCATAAACGCACTTTTTAAAGTATATCTTCTATGCTTAGCGATATTTTTGTCAAGATAAACACTTGCATTCAAAATCAGTACAGTCTGAATACTCCTGTTGTTTATGTTTTCTTTGTGCTAACGGGTTGCATTGCCATTGTCATCACTACAAAGGAAATCAAAATAATAGTTCTGATTTATTACCCCTGGATCTTTTTACCACGAGACAGATTCATTTTCTAAACAATTTTAGTACCCATTTTGAATCTCTTTCACTAAGATCGCTCAAAGCTTACTTGTGCATTTGGATTATAGTGCCAGGTGTGTGTTGCACACCTACATTTTTCTGCTATTAATGAGACATTTTATCATAGCATTTCTATTTACATATACTTTTAGCCATTTTAAACCATTACAAAAGATTAAGCACTACACATTATTTGAAATAAATAAATAAATAAACAATTGTAGACAATTCACACTTTAAATATTGGCCATTACATTATAGTTCTAGTTACATAGATTCTAGTTTAAATTCCATTCCCCTCCCCCCTTTATGTGCATTTGCTTTTTTATTATTCATAGCTTAGTTGTGTCATTTTCTACTGTTACACTGACAGATTTCAGGCCATGGCATAAAAAGGTGGAAGAGTTTTTTGGTATGGCCTCTATGCATAGTTAGTATAATTGCCATGAATCTGGCCAGGTGTAGCTAAATGATTTTTTCAGGCAAAGAACTAATAGTAAAGCTTTTTACGCAGTAATTTCCTTGGTAAGGTTCAACAAAACGAAAACTCATCAGAAACCCTGCTGGGATTCCATCAGCAAGCATTTATTTGCAGTTGCTTCTACACCTGCTTACACAGTAATAATACACCAGTGAGTTAAGTCTCTATGCCAATGCAAATTAGCTTTATTTTGAACCAAACATTGGATTTTAGCACATATCATAAGCAGAAAAATGTGCTGCCACTAGATGGATATAGGCAGGGGGAGGAGGGGGGAAATGCGCATATATATATTGGCTATTGCTATTGCTGCTTTCTTTATGCAGACACGTCCCACAGGATTATCCAGTTGCTACTATTTATAGCATTTATATGGAACATATGCTTTGCTCCACTGGTATAACAAGGAATCTTTTCCATTTCAGTCTGAGCTTCACCATCTGCAATTTGGATTTGTTTTAAAAGATGATCCATATTTCAATCTATGAAGAAATTCCTTGCTTTTATACCATATGGGAATCTCCTTTCCCTGAGATCAATTCTTCTCCATATGCTTTCATTTTATGTATGTAAGGGAGCCCTCTATGCAGCTTTAAAAGTAATTCAGACTGGCTGCTCCATGAACCTTTAATGCAAATATGAAAGTTTAATTGATTTGTCATTTAGACCAAATTTAAATTATAGAAAGGAATGGGGGGGGGGAGAGAACATCAGTTATTGGCTACCCTGTTCCTTTTTGTGGATACAATCCTGTTTGCTTAAATCCTACTGTTCTTTATATTGTGATGCAATTCTTAAACAATTTCTAGCTATAGACTCCGTTTTAAAATGGCATGTTTACACCAAAGGACTCATTTAGGCACCAAAGTTCCCAGTGGGACTTTGGGCTCCTCTTACAGCATGCTAGGAAGGGTCAGATGGAGGAAACTGATGTGAGGCAAACTGACCGTTCTACTCCATTCCCTACAGTTGCTCCTCCACTGTGCAACCTTTTGCCCATTATGGCTGTGCTCAGAGCAGACCTGCATCTGCCCCGTTTTTCCAAATGGCACTTGGCTCCCAAACCTGAGCAATAAAAAAAAAATTAAAAAATTCAAATCTCTCCTGTTCACCCACAGTAGTAAAATAGAAAACATGGACCATTCTTCCTTCTGGATCTGTTGTTGTATTGCCCCAAAAGACCAACATCTAGACTCAGGACGTCGCCAGCACTCTCTGAATTGGCATTGGTGACCACATGCTTGAGGTGGTAAGCTATTTTGTCTACCTGGGCTCCACCATAACCAGCAACTTTTCCATCAATGCTCAGCTGGACAAGTGTATTGGCAAGGCAGCTATGGCAATGGCTCGCCTCTCCAAAAGGGTATGGGAGAATCTGATGCTAACAACCAATACCAAGATGAAGGTCTTCCAGGCTTGTGTGTTGAGCATGCTGCTTTATGGAAGTGAGTTGTGGGCAACTCACACCCACCTAGAGTGACACCTCAATGCATTTCATATGTTCTGCACCACAGGAAGATTCTGGGCATAGCAGGATAGCATCTCAAATAAAGATGTGCTCTCCCAAACCCACATCCGCAGCATGTTTGCAGTTCTGCCTCAGTGATGTCTACCTTGGCTTGGTCATGCACACAGAACAGAAGATGACAAATCCCCAAGGGCATGCTTTATGGGGAGCTGGTTTCAGGCACTGTTGGCAGAACAGCTCTGCATTACTTTACCCCTGAAGGTGCACCCTTCCATTGTCTCCCAACAGATCCTGATCATTCTTGGAGGCCTAGAGAGACATTTTTAGTCCAATTCCAATTCCAATTAAACTTTTTATTGCACTAGCCATAGGCCATGGCATCGTTCAGAAGGAGAACAAAAAACAAAAAACAAACAACAACAAAAAACGGGGGGGGGGGGAATAACCATGAAATCATCGGGCACAGGTATACAGTAAAACCACGGTCACGGCTACTAAAATTATTTGTTGCATTAAATAGAATAGAATAGCAGAAGATTTCCAGGTAAGATGTGCCAAATTAAATATCCGAATCCCCTTTGCGGTTGACCGCTATTTTGTCTAGTTCCTTCCTCCTGATCTTTTTAGCTGACATTTTTAATCTTGCAGCAATCCTGTGAGGTAATTTATGCTATGGTCTAATTTGGATTGGTCTACTTTGAGAACAATGAGTGGGATAAAGACTCCTACTCAGTAGTGGGGAAAGGAGAAAGGAAGATTCATAGAAATGCAGTGAACTAATAGATGAGCAACTCCCTTATCTAATATATGAGTAACTTTCAACCAGGTAAGACGGCTCTTCTATGTCCCTACATAATTGATGTGATGAACACTACTGAAAGTCAAACTATTTTGAAAACCACACCTGCAATGTATTGTAGGCGCCTATTAAGCCTTAATGAAGTTAAAGTGTTACCTGTAAGGTAGATAAGAACTATATTCTTAAAGCAATGTAGAAGAAGAGTAGATGGAAGAGATTCCCTGTTTTGGTGAGATGGTTGTAAAGATATTGCATAGGCTGAGTCTCACCTTCATTTAAGGAGTACCAGTACTTTGTAGATTTTTTTTAATATATCAGAACTGGGAAAATAATTATTTTCTCTCAGCTGAGGAAAATGGTTAGAAGTTTGTTGGACGTATCTATATATTGATATGTTATTATTGTATGTGGGAATTTGGGATCAGGAATCCATAGTCATCAGCAAGATACTATATTCAATTGTGAATACCCTCAAGATTTGGCCTGTTATAGCATTGTCAATCAGGTCTGGAGTGTACTGCTTCTTAAAAATATAGTTACCATTTTTTTTAAAAAAAGTTGAAACTAGTGCTGAGCAAAAATCACCACTGGATGTCTGCTCAGTGGGCTGTATATAATAAGCAATTGAAATCCACTTGGTTCCTAAGGGACAGGTGTCTGTATTAAACAAAGACAATACAGAATTGCTACAGTAAGCACCCTAGTGAGCAGTTTCATCAGAAAGGCCAAAGACTGGAAATTGAAAAATTCCTCTCACATATAAAAGCTGAAAAATGCCAGAAGCTATTACAAGAAGCTTGCGTCTCCAATGACTGCTCTTTACCAGCTATGTGAATAAATACAAGACACAGAATTTAATTCTCATTTCTCTAATTCTCTAATATCTTAAGAGTAAAGATTATAATGACTATCTAGAAAAAAGAAGAACACTCGCTCTGCTGTACCATACAAGTGGAATTGTGGGTAGGGGAATGATATTTTCCCCAAGTTTGGGGAAAGTGAAGTATTTTCAGTGTTTTTTATGGGTGATTTTTTTTTTAAACCAAGTTCTATGTTTATAATGTGGCTTTAGCTGCAGTAGGAAAAACTGAAAAACCCCATTTGTGAAACTGCAGCTTAAACAAGCCTCACAGGAACAGGCGGTTAGTGATGCATAGAAGGGACTACAGTAAGTGGTCTGTGTATCAAGCCCTGAGAAACACCTCCTTTTCTTTTTTTCCTTTTTAAATTGAAATATAACTACAAAGGTTACACTAAATCCAAACCATGGCTTGTAGAATATGAATCTAGACAATAAAAAATGAAAATAATCCGATATTTCTAGGTTATATAGAATAGGAATATTGCAAGCATATTTTCCCACTGACTAAATTTAGCAACTACGTTTCAAAGAGAGACAACCCTTAGGTGATTTGCTTTTTTATAAAATACATAAATAGTTTTTGAAGATTAGGCATAGAACCAATATGTCCTAAATCTCTGTTTCCTTTTTGTTGTAATAACATTGTGGTCCTCAGGGATGACAAGAAAGAATAGTTTCATTTACTGGGTCTTGAATTTTAGTGATTTTTTAGGCCTATAATTTTGTGGCAGAGAACCAGAATATTACTTTGTAATTTATGTCCAAGACCACAAGGAAAAAGTATTGTAGTGTGGCTGGAAGTACAGCTTGATGTTGTCCTATTGATCTATTCATTTATTTGTGTGGCACCATCAGAGAGTGTGCTCGGTGTTCGACAGAATACAAGAGAACAGTTCCATATCCTGAAGTACTTACAAGCTAAACTTCAACACCAGGCAAACAGGAAGCGGAGGCAGGATACTAAATAAAAGAGCAAAGTGCAGGTTTTAATGGGACGTGCTTAGACTTAGTTATGCATTCAGTTTCTAATAGGGCGTGGGAGTTACGGGTTCTGCTTTATGGAAAAGGTGGGTTTTCATGAGCGATTTGAAGTACGGTAAGTGATTTGCAGCAAAGGGAGAAAATGTGGCAGGATAGCTTTGGACAGGGAAGGATGGTAAAGCAAAGTTCACAGGCAGGGATGTATTAAGATAAAAGAGTGGAGAGAGAAGGCCTGGAGGTCTTTGAGATGAAGAGCATGTGTTGAATCCAGGAACAGACAGGAAGCCAGGATAGGGCTTTAAGGCGGGGTCATGTGAACAGAGGAACAAGATGAGCAAAAATGATGTTTGCAGCAGAGTGCTGGAGAGATGCGAGGGGAACAAAGTAAGATAATAGAAGACCAGAGAGTAGCGTACACAAAAGAGGTCAAGGGTGTTTGTCGAGGAGGAAGATGGGAAAGGGCTGTATTCCAATGTCTTGCAATGTTGTGAAGGGAGAAGGGACACAACTTGGCAAAGACTGAATATGGGAAACAAAGGAGCATGGCAAGTTAAAGCCAAGCTGCCTGTCTGTTCAAGCGGGGAGAAGGTAACATGGTGGCATGTGGCATGGTGTGACTCTTACAGAAGGCTACAGTCCTGCTTTACAAAAGTCTCTTTCTCACACACACCCCACCCTCCATTCTAGCAAGCAAGAACCATGATCAGAGTTCACGCAAATGTAAAAATGCAGGAAGAAGGCAAAGAACAGGACCAGTGACTGAGGGTGGCATATGAAGAGTCTGAAAGTCTCAACAGAGAGACTAGAGAGCCACATTTCCAACCCTGCCCTACAGTAAGGCTGCCCCCCGCTCCAAAATCTATCATGTATAATCTAAGTATTGTAGTACACTATTACCTTTGAATCAAGACAATTGATTGTCTAGAAGGTTCTGGAATTTTATGCTTTATGCTTTTCAAAAGGCAATGTGCCATGATTGTCCTACACAGGCACACCTACATACCTGCATTTTGCTGCATAGTAACATTTATTACACAGTGTAGTGCCAATGCCAGTGGTCTAATGTTTGGAGCTGCAATATGCTTAACTTGCAAAGGTTTTCACCTCTTTTAGATAATATAATATGAAAACGTACAACACACAAGAGATGCTTCCATCTCTTCCTATTTGGATTAAACATTCAAAATAAAAAACCTCAACATAACCTTTGAAAAAACTTTCTAATTTTTTGTTTAATCACTGAGATAGGTTTATTGGTCCCAAATGATTTCACTCATATGTTTAAATAATTTGGTTAACCTTTTGGTTGTATAATTTATTTGATTTATTCATACAAATGAAGACAAGAGCTTACATCCATTTAAGAGCTTACATCCATTTCCTATATACTGCTGGACAGTTCTTCTTTGTCCAGGAAAGCCAAAAAGAGAAAGCATTGCAAGTTCAAGGTTGTTTTTTTAAGTTCTCCAATAACTACTATGAATTCAACACTATATAATGTTGTTTGCATATAAACATTAATACATAGGCTATAAGCCATTGTAACCCAAATATTTTGCCACGTCTTAAATAAAAAACCAATCAATGTGTAGATAGTTAAATAGCAGGTATTAGTAAACTACTATTAAGTGAGTTATTATAAGTTGTGCATTTTAAGGTCTGTGTTGTTTGTGGATCTTATGTATTCTTTTTATCTCATCTGACCTCATTGTAAACAGCCTGTGGCTTGTACAAAGGGCAGTATATACAGTAAATCATTTAAATAAATAAATTATTTTTTGGGTAAACTACTCATTATCTGATTAGTTAAAGTTCATGAATCTTACTCCATCTGATTAGATAACATTATCATGAATCTCACTATGTAATGTCATGTAATGTAATGAATCTTCTTACATTCTATTGTTTCCATGAGCAGGAGTCAGCAAAACAGAACCCACAGATGGCACCTGAGGAACTTGTCCCCTCCCCACCTTCCCGCAGGAAAAACATCTGTGATAAGGTAAGAAAATACACTGATGCTGTGAGACTTCAGTAGAAAATGGAATTTATGGGAAGCTAGGATGAGAGCCCTTGAAGTTCACAATCCTGCTCAGTAATGGTAGGAAGTATGAAGATTTCCTTCCATCCAAGAGCTAAGCACATAGGAACTAGGGCTCTGTGAAGGTTTTTAAGAACCATTTTTATTGCTTTTGAACTCCCTGTTGCCTTTCATGAGAATAAAGCCCTTCTCTAATCCTGCCCAGCAGTTTGGCCTACTGGAAGAGCTTATTTCTCAACAGCTGCCACCATTGAGTCTGTGGTTTTTGAACATGGTAAGTGGTATATAAATACTTTAAAATAGATAAATAAATGTATGTTGAGGGGAAGACCCTTGCTTAACTGGGTCTTCTCTGGACACTTTTAAAGAAACTGAGTTACAAAACAAGCTGGGAAGCCTTTCTTTGTGACGACATGAATGCATTAAAAAAAACATGAAATGAAAGAAGTGCATTAGTAGAAAATAAGCAATTAGGAATAACATGAAAATAGAACCATGAAAATGCCCTGTATGCTGCTCAGTGAATATGAGATGCTGAAAACAGTTCCCCAGATGTACATTTTTCAAGAGTCTTTATTGTCTAATTTCAATGTTTCAAAATGAATCTACTGCATTTTCCTGCACTCCGAGCAGTGTAGGGAAAGCCACATGTTTTCACCTAGACATCCGAAGCACATCCTGTAAGACTTGACTCCCATTCTTATTTGTGCAAGGTGTCCATTTCACTGGTGATGTGGGCCTACTGCCACTAAGACTTCAGAGAAGCCACAAAAAGAAGGGCTTGTGAGCAACCACTAAGGGAAGGACATCTGCAGCTAAACAAAGATTTAGCATAAGCAAAGGAAAACATGAGGTAGGGAGGTAGACAGGACACAGATATTTCTCTCTATGTGTGGCAGGAAATTGAACACACAAGTCTTTCGGCTGGTATTGTCTGAATGGCGAACTCTGATTAAGATTGAGTTGGAAGACTTTTAAAAATTGGAGGTGGCCAGTGGCAAAGCAGAGCATTCTGCTTTACCTGCCTGGACAATGAGAGAACAGTTAGTCAGAAAGAGGGTGATGGCTCCCAGAGAGCTGGATTCATAGGCCTGGTGGATCAAATATGATCCTGATGATTATAGCGTCATGCAAGGGGGGTTAAGTCTAGACACCTCTAAGTTTTCCAATTCTTAACCGTTTTTATACTTGTGTATAACAAAAACTTGAGTGCCACTGTTTCAGAACAATACCAAGCCCAAACCCAGAGCAGGAGCAGCTGGCATGGTGAGGTGACCCTGTGACCTTGCCTTCTAACAGTGGCTTCCAGTCCCAATCTCATCACTGCCTTGTACCACCCTGCATGGTCCTTGTAAGCTGAGTGTCACCATTACTGGGAGAGTGATTCAGACTCATTGCATCAGCTGCTTCTGATGCAGAGAGTGGCAGGGGGAAAGGTGGACTAAAAGAGCTAATTATTCTCATCATGTATATACAGCTTCAGTGGAAAGCTAGTTGCTCATATCAGAGCAGAAGAGTGTAGCTTAGAAGTGATAAGCCATGTACTGTTGTCTGTAGTATTTGCACAGCTATTGATATACTGTATCTCACATGCATGCACAAGGGAATGTAATGTTTAAGGCAAAAAATGTGCTGGCTTCTTCTGGAGTACAGCCCCCGTCACCCCCCGGTCTGTACAAATCCAAAGTCCTAAACTGCGCAGCTCACAATTAAATATTTTAAAGCAGCCTGAAGCTTGGCCACCTGATTTCTATGTGGTTTTTTAGCACTGAGTTCTCTAAGAAAAATGAAAACTACTTTATAAATTGTCAGTGTTAACAGATTGACCAAAATGCTTCCTGTTATGTTAAGTGTCCTTGAGACTGAAATAATTACAGTTATCTCTTTGAAGCACCTGTCAAGCGCTTTGACATCTATTTATTCCTTCCATATTCTAGGAATATCTCAGATAGTCATATTCAACCTGTTCTTCCCAGCGCAGTCGGCAACAGTTTTTACTGATGCCGTTCCAATCAAAGGCCATCAGTTTTATAGCCTTAAGGCGCTTATCCAGGTGTCAAACAAAATTTGATTTTTACCTCTTTGCATTCTTCTGAAGTGTAGATGACTCATGCTCAGTAGCATTATTCCAGACATAAGTAAACCCCATGCCTTCCAATTACAATAAATTATTCTCACTAAAGCAATTGTTGCAATTTCTAAACATACTGTCAGTGAAGTAAGCCAGTAAAGTATCACTTCAGTTTTAAACCTCTTATTCAGTTTGGATTAGGGGTCCCAGCTTCTAATGTGGCTACATATGTGGCTATGTAGCAAAAAAGGGGCGTTGTAAAAAATCAAACTCCTGTTATAAGTTTTATTTAGATTTAAATTAAAATAAAATAAATAAAGTACTTGGTATCAAGTGGCAAAAACAATACAAAAGCCACCTGACAAACCATATTAAAAAATAATTGCTCCCCCTCTCCCAAATAACAGTGCCAAAGGCAAATGGAACTTTTTAAAAAAATAATAATAATATCTAAGCTGTTATAATTGAGCAGTCTTCACTGGAAAAGAGGACAGCTTTGAAGAAAAATAGACTATAAATAAAACATGAGATGCACATTGCAAGGTGTGTTTTTTAAAAAAAGTTTTTGAATGTTCTGTGTGATCTAAGGTGATGAATATTATACGAAGTGAGGGGAAGAAAATGAACAGAACTCTTTTATTACATGCTTCCCCCCCAGCTGTGTGTGAATCACTAGGATTCCTTATTAAGCCTCCCAAATAACTGATAAGAAGTCTAGCACTGGGGGCATCATGTCTTCACCCAGACTTCTGAATTTCCTACTGAGGAGGACAGAGGCAGAAGTGTGTAGAGGTAACAGGATGTCCCAGAAGGTGTGCTGTCTTCTTGGTGCAAAGATTCACAACGTGACTGAGAAGTTGTCAAGGGTGGCAACACAAGAATGGGGTCTTTTCTGCAGTGGCTCCCTGCTTGTGGAATGCCTTCTCTAGGGAGGTTGGTCTGGTGCCTGCACGATACAACTTTAGGCGCCAGGCAAAAACATTCATCTTCTCCCAGGCCTTTTGGCTGATTAAACAATCCATGGCCTTTAAACTGTGCCTGGGGGGTGGGATATTGTTTTTGTTTGTTATTATGAGATGTATTTTTTATATTGTGATCAGCCCTGTGATCTTTGGTGAAGGGCAGTATTGAAATTTAATTAATAAATAATAATAATCTAAACAGACAAAATAAAGCCAGTAGCACTATCCCTAGTTTTAGGACATGGGTAACAATTAACACTATTTTGGCTACATTTAGAAAATAATGGATAAATGGGTTTGATCTAAACTTGGTCATGCTTAGAGTACACTCACTGAAATAAATGGAACTTAAATTAATCATGACTTACAAGTCCCATTGATTTAATTTTAGTGGCTCTACTGAAATTATGGTTAAGTCGGAACCCAACCATATATCCATATATATATATATATATATATATATGCATGCATATTCCTATTTTTTTCTTTTTCTTTACATTTACATTTCGGTAACATTATCAAACTACTACCTCGCCCAAATATGGATATGGATATTTTATGTGAAATGTAACCTAAGCCAAGCATACATTGTTGTCAGTGGAAATGAAGCCAGAGGAAATATATACTGTCAGAGAAATCTTTATTGTGGGCTCAGTGTTATGGCTTTTCCACTGATGAATGATAGTAAGATCCTAGCTATGAATGCTGATGATATCCAAAAGCAACACATCATATACAGTGTATATAGTTGTAGGGAACAAAATAATTTGTCATAAAGCAGGCCATGCTCTGAGTTATTTATCGATACTTTCCAATCCCTTTGTGAACGATTAATGCACTATTACATTAATAGTGGTTGGCATTTTCCATTTTCCTTTTTGGGAAATATGTATATTAAATGAATCTTTACTGTAAGTGCTTGATCTGGCTTAAAACCACACAGAGAGGACAGTTGCCATAAGGCTCTGGGGACAACTGGGACTCTGGAGGAACTGAGTGGGCTTTGTCCAACTCATTAAAAAGTGTGTTTTCTTTTGAAAGCAAAAGAAAGGAGGAGTGATATTGTCTCTATAAATGTTTTTAAAAGGTGAACTTGTTGGCTCAGCTCTTTTTTTTATTACTGACGCTGCAGTGTAAGAAGATGATGCTGTCCAGCTGGGTCTCCCACCTGTTCTTATCCTTGCACAAAAGGATTGTGAAGCAGCTGTAAAGCTAAAAATGAAGACAACATCTGTTGGATAACTGGTGTTTTCCAATACAAAACTCTATTGTTACAAACAACAATTATGTTCATTGTATCACTGAACTGAAGACCCCTATTTCAGAACTCTTTAGATTTGCACTTGCATAAACAGACCAGGCCTTTAGTACACAAACCACCTTTCTCCCATCTCACTTGAAAGGCTTTTTGAGTGGGTTGCAGAAAATACAAAGATGTGCAGTTTTACAGCCTTGTATAGAGTATTTTATTAGAACTCCAATATAATGTCCTTGGATTGCTGACATAATGCTATGGTTTGTATTTTTTTATTATTGATATAGCACTCAGTACATACATTTTATCTGAACATCTTTCAAAGGATGAAGGCAACCGTCTGTGGCTGCATTCTGTTGAAGTGAGTGGTAAAACATCTTATGGTTATGCACTATGAACTATTGGTATTTTATTCCCTTGCCCTTTCCAATGGCTGTAGTAGCGTATTCCTGCGAAGGTATCACATCGCATTCTGGAATACAGGTTTTCATCCCCAAAAGGGACGCGGGTGGCACTGTGGTCTAAACCACTGAGCCTCTTGGGCTTGCCAATCAGAAGGTCGGCGGTTCAAATCTGCGCGACGGGGTGAGCTCCCATTGCTCTGTCCCAGCTTCTGCCAACCTAGCAGTTCGAAAGCATACCAGTGCAAGTAGATAAATAGGTACCACTCCGGTGGGAAGGTAAACGATGTTTCCATATGCTCTGGCACTCATCATGGTGTCCCATTGTGCCAAAGGCATTTTAGTCATGCTGGCCACGTGACCCAGAAAGCTGTCTGTGGACAAACGCTGGCTCCCTCAGCCTGAATAGCAAGATGAGCGTCTCATCTCATTGTCACCTTTGACTGGACTTAACGGTCCCCGAGTTCTTTACCTTTACCTTTTACCTTTCATCCTCAAGCCAGTCTGAGGGCCTTGACTTCAGTAAACTTTTAAGCACAGGGGCAATTCACACTTTGGTGCAGTGGCATGAGAACTGCATCCTAATGAGCTCTTTGCTTGTCACTTTGGTAAAATACCAAGCCTGCTTCCATGTCACTGTCAGTAACCTTCAACCATCCCTCATCACTGGCCACATTGACTGGCGCTGATGGGAGCTGTAGTCTGACATCATCTAGAGAGTACCACATTGGCTATCCTGAGGGCTTAATTTGTATATACAGGATCCTGCCAAGAATCTAAACACAGGCAGCCACAAGTTTTCCCATATTCCATGGGAAGAGAGGGATGGGGAGGATGAACTGCACTTAAGGAAAAACAACACAATTAAATCACTGTGCTTGAATTCAGCACAGAGCTATGAGCATGCCACTAAAACTTTTGTTTCGTTTCCTTATTTCCCCTCCTAAAGCTGAGGAACTTTTTTACATTTTTACATTTGTAAGGTGCAATGTACAATATATAATTAAATAAGTTTAGATTGTATTTCTGAAACAACAACGGGACATAAAGGAGGATAAACCATGCATCCAAGAAAACAAAAGCTATGCGTTACATCAGGATGTGATGGCTGTTGAGGAAGCTTTAAGCACTCAAATTTATTATGGCTTGCAAAGCCTGTCAACTTGCTGCGGAAAGGAAAACAAAGGAGGAGGTATTATTAAGATCAGTATCTAATTTATTATTCTTGACCTCATCAGTTAACTCTGTTGAGCAATTTTTAGTATTCTTTAATTATATCATAAATGTAAGTATCAATATTCCCAGGACATTTCAACTTTTACCCTTTCCCTACATGTATAATTCTTTCTATAAAGGAAGAATTGTTTCCTTCATTGTCCACAAATCTTGCAAATAAAACAGTAGCAGAAGGCTATAAATCCAATAGTTCTATAAATCATGTCAGCTGAGACACATGAAATATTTTCTAATGCACTTCAGAATGTGATTATCTTGAAAGACACCCTCCTTCTTGTAATTCAGTATTTCAAGATGAATGAAAAAAATTAAAGCTAGGACATTTAAAAGCTTGTTTTATTATTTTCCAGCTGCATATGCACAAAGAACAAAGTTGAGCTCAGTTAAGGTGAATCACAGGCTCCAGCGGTGCACTCCTATGCATGTTTCCTCAAGTAATTGCCACTGTGTCCAGTGAAATACCCTCCCTACTCAGTGTCTATGGGATTGTATCCCAAGTGTAAAATACTAGCCATATTGAATTCAGTGGCGTTTTTTATTTGACCTAGGATTTACCACACACATGAAGCTGCAAAGGACACTGAAGCTTAAAGAAATCTGGTTCGGCTCAAGACATTTTGCTGCCTGAGGCAAAAGACAAGATGGTGTTCTTCTTCATTCTATTCATATACATTAAGCAGACAAAACTAGAAGCTAAACCTTATATGAATACTGCTGGTGTCTGTTATTGCAGCAGAGAATAGCAGGCTAATTTAGGGGGTACCACTCCACACCTCCATGCAATTGCTTCCTGAGGCACCTGCCTTACTCTGCCTATGCATTTGGAAAGTATTTTTAAAAAATAATTCAAGGCAGCACACGTGGAAGTGGCACCAAGCTAGAAGGGTCCTGAACACTTTTCTCTTCGAAGCTGGTATAGACTACGGCAATTAGACTTAGATGAAAAGTTAATATAGGCGTGCAGGAAAGCTAGAGGTGATCCCACATTCAGATGCATTTGTTAATGTCTGGTCCCACTGATTTGCTTCTGTGGGTGGTCAGTATCATAGACCACTAGCATTGACCTCTTCTTTCTGGAGGGACATTTTTCCTTTTGCTTCTTGAATGACATTTTTTTGCTGTGGGTGGGTGGTGGATAAAATATATTTTCTTTTCCCACACTTTCAAAGTGATATGCCTATTGTTAATGCTATCTGTAATATATTGTAAAAAATATCAATAATAATATTTAAATAATAATAATTCCTTGGTAAAGGTAAAGGGAGCCCTGACCATTAAGTCCAGTCGTGGACGACTCTGCGGTTGCGGCGCTTATCGCGCTTTACTGGCCGAGGGAGCCGGCGTTTGTCCGTAGACACCTTCTGATCGGCAAGCCCTAGGCTCTGTGGTTTAGACCGCAGTGCAGTACTCTTCTTTAAATGAAAGGCTATCATAATAGTTGGTTATCATGATCAGGGTCAGAACCTTAGTACTATCAAAACCATATGCTTATAGCAGCCTAATCAAGTGCTTAAGCTTAGAAAAGAAGTTGATAAGATCTAGTGGTAGATTCTGAAAGCTGACATAAGGAAACATCTTATCCACTATTTCCACTGTTATGATCTGATGCAGTTCTGGAGCAGCAATATTCACAGTGCAAACATTTGAGTTTCTGATGAGCATATATATGCTTAACATAAGTCTTATGGAGCTGGAGAGAATGGGAAAGCATCTGATTGCTCCTTTTACTTAATTCTAAGATGTCTCCCTTGTTGCACTTGGCAAATAATATTTAGCGGGATCTACATCAGTAGGCATAGCACAGTGAAGGCCAAATTAGGTGTCATTCACAGAATGCATGGGTGCCTTTTAGAAAGTGAATAGCAGGCATGGGAGAAGTTCTGGATTCGGACACTGGTGGGACCAGGGTGGACTTTAACTTGCAGTGGTATTGACTCCAGATACCGTGGTGCCTCGCAAGACGAAATTAATTCGTTCCGCAAGTCTCTTCGTCTTGCGGTTTTTTCGTCTTGCGATGCACGGTTTCCCATAGGAATGCATTGAAAATCAATTAATGCGTTCCTAGGGAAACCGCCTTCAGACCAGGTCCAGGGACAGTCTGTCCCCGGACCTCTTCTGAAGGCTGGGGGGGGGGGGACAAGGGCTTTTCTTCTCACCCCCAGCATTTTAAAAAACCCTGGGACAGCGGAGGACTTCTCCGCTGTCCGGGCGATCTTAAAATGCTGGCGGGCGGCATTTTAAAATCGCCCCGGACAGCGGAGGACTTCTCCGCTGTCCGGGGCAATTTAAAAGCCCCTGGGAAGGCAGGCAGGGGGGGACAAAGACTTTCGTCCCCCGCCCGCCTTCAGAAGGTGTTCCCACGCCCCCGCCCGGCTTCGCAGCAGCGCTACGAAGCCCGGCGGCTGGGGCAGGTGCTCCCGCCCCCCCGCTTCGGAGCAGCGTTCCGAAGCGGGGTGGCTGGGGCAGGTGTTCCCACCCCCCGCCCGGCTTCGCAGCAGCGCTACGAAGCCCGGCGGCTGGGGCAGGTGCTCCCACCCCCCCCGCTTCGGAGCAGCGTTCCGAAGCGGGGTGGCTGGGGCAGGTGTTCCCACCCCCCCGCCCGGCTTCGGAGCACGGGGAGATCGCTTCTTCCCACCGCCCCTTGCTTCAAAAGAGGTCCGGGGGCAGCGGGAAGCGCTCCCGCTGCCCCCGGACCTCTTTTGAAGCAAGCGGCTGCGGAGAGAAGACACGGGGAGATTTTAAAATGCTGGGGGTCGGCAGCGAACGCTTCGCTCCCGCCCGCCAGCATTTTAAGATCGCCCGGGGCAGGTGGGGGGAAGGCAGGCGGGGGGGGGGAGCAAAGACTTTTGCCCTCCGCCGGCCTTCAGAAGAGGTCCTCTTCTGAAGGCCGGCTGTGGGCGAAAGTCTTTGCTCCCGACCGCCAGCATTTCCCTATGGGCTTTCGTCTTGCGATGCAAGCCCATAGGGAAATTCGTCTTGCGAAGCGCCTCCAAAACAGAAAACCCTTTCGTCTTGCGGGTTTTCCGTCTTGCGAGGCATTCGTATTGCGGGGTACCACTGTACCCTTTGGTGCCTTCTATTGAGGGGGAAATCCCATTCATATGAGGGAACAGTGCTACAGCCCCCATAATCTCTGCCGAGGTCCTCAATCTGGATTGTGGTCCTCATGTTTACTATTTGCTTTTAATTATTTACTTCTAAAACAGTAATCCACATAATTGTTAATTTCACAAATGGTATCTTGCCTAGTTTGGCCTGAGAATTTGGTACTTTTGCTTGTGTCGCTGCTGTGAAAGGAGTAGGGAATTGCTTGTGCCACTGCTGCAATATAAGGGGAATAGGGAATAGCATACTTATATGTAAGTGCAAAAAAAATACATGAGCTCTTTCACTGCCTGTAACTAGGACAAGGTCTCTGTATGTGCCTGGAAGATCCTATGGAATTCCCCATTTTTCTTGTTATGACTATCACATGATCTAGACAATGGTACATTTTATCAAAACAACCAGTTCGGATTCATCCTATACATTGCTTAACCTACTCCACTAATGCCCATGTTCTCTACAATTATTTTATGCATTACAGATAGTTCAGCAAACTCATATAATAAAATTCAGTAAAGTTCCATTATGTCTTACTGGAATAAACTTTTCTTGTCATGAGCTCTTTTTCTTAATAACATGTCACTTTGAATTGCATTTAAAACTAAGTGCTGAAGCAATTTCCTGTGCAATAAGAAGAATTTACTGCCTCTTTCTTTATTCACCAACATTTCATCCTCTACAGTAGAAAAATTACAAATCTGGCCAATTAAAGTGTGGGTTGTATTTCCTCCCAACTTTATTACTGATGTTCACTTAGCCTAGAAGAGACATAACAGCTTTAATTACTATCACTGTTTACTTAGAAACAGTAGTACAACACATTTACCAAAAGAAAACCTTGTCTTATAGCTAAAGGACAAAGTTCTCAGGATGAATGAATGAATGATTCTCCTCCTGCAGGTGTGGAACTTTAATGTAGCTATCAGTCTGTTTCTACAGCTGCTGATCTTTAACACCTGTCAAGCAGCCTGAGCTGTGGTTGATTTTGCAGCTACAAAATGAGTGAGTACAATTGGCTACAACCAAATTTGTAATTACTTTTCTTCTACTACTTCTCTAATAGATAAAAAATCATTTCCCTGACCCCAAGAAAAGTCTCAGAAAGGTGGGAACCCACCAAATAGTTAACAATTGATGCCCATGTAACATGTTAGCTTTGATTTTACTCTAATCTCCCCCAGATTCTATTTCTGTGAGTTTTAACCTGAAGAGGCCTGTGTAACCTAGTTTTAAAATGCAGTGGCATCTCCCACAGCTGAGTAATCATTCATATCAATTTAGTTGGAAATTTAGATTTGTTTTCAAAGGTATTTCTAAGGCCTCCACAATATTTTCAAGCAAAAAGATGACCATAGGCAGCTTTCATATGATTGACTAAATCTCTGTTGGAAAATACTTGTATCTTAATTTGCCATCAGCCATAAGAATAGGTTTCATCCTCTTTCTATGTTCTTCTTGATGGAAACATGCTGATCAGGACACGTAGGTTTTAATAGAGACTTTGTATTAGTGGGACTGGCGGTTATCAACTATGTATGTGTGAGTAGGCTAGTTGTTGTCTCACCTTTATTATTGTAGATACACCCCTGCTTTAAGCCATTTATATACTGCCTTCTTTTGTATATTATTTACTACAAAGGTATGTTTCAATCATGAATTCTCAACATATTTTTATTTTTTAGTTTTAGTTTTCTTATTCTACTTGTTAATTCAGTGCCATTCTGCTTTACAGTAGTACCTTGGTTCTCAAATGCCTTGGTACTCAAACAACTTGGAACCCAAACACTGCAAACCCGGAAGTAAGTGTTCTGGTTTGAGAACTTTTTTCAGAAGCCAAACTTGCTCTGTTTTGAGTGCCATACTTGCGTCTTGAGTGCCACACATCTGTTTTGAGTGTTATACTGACGATTTGAGTGTTACGCTTCTGATTTGAGTGCCACAAGGTTAGGGTTTAGCTGTGACTCCTGCATTGCAAGGGGTTAAACTAGATGACGCTTTGGATCCTTTCCAACTCTACAATTCTATAACAGAAAATATTACGTTTATGGTAGGGGCATTTTAGATAATAATAATAATAATAATAATAATAATAATAATAATAATAATAATAATAATAATAATAATTTGTTATTTATACCCCGCCCATCTGGCTGGGTTTCCCCAGCCACTCTGGGTGGCTTCCAAATGAATATTAAAATACTGTGATACATCAAACATTAAAAGCTTCACTAAACAGGGCTGCCTTCAGATGTCTTCTAAAAGTCTGGTAGTTGTTCTCTTTGACATCTGGTGGGAGGGCGTTCCACAGGGAAGGTGCCACTACCGAGAAGGCCCTCTGCCTGGTTCCCTGTAACTTGGTTGTCATGGTGGGGAAACTTTCTTGCCTCAAGGGTTGCATTCACTATTGACCAACTCCCCAGCATCTGCAAGGAAATGGTGGGTGTGGCCAAGACAAAAGTGGGCATAGCCAAAGTAGACTCCCCCCCAACATATCCACATGTATACGTGTAGCACCTACAAACACACACAATGTATGAATACACACATGTAACAAGGGCAGACTTGGGTACTATGGTGCCCTCTATGAGGTGAAAATCCACCACCACCACCCCAGCAAGGCAAGTCTAGGGAAGGCTCTCTAGGCATGTAGAAAGTGCCACAGCTTTTAAGCTAGTTTTAGTTTATTGTTGATTTAAATTTTTAATGTTTTAAATAAACTCTTTTTTTACCACTGATCTTAATTGCTTTATTCTTTTTGCAGCCTGCTTTGCAGTTTTCTTGCAATTCAGAAGTATATGAATGTTGTGGAATAAATAAATAAATGAAATGAAAACATGAAGGCTTTAGCCTTTTATTTCTATAAGCAAATGTTAAAAACAATAGTGGGCATTTTTGATCTTGGCATTTTGATCGAGTAGCCCATGAATAAACTGCTGTGGTGCTCAACAGTATGTGGCTGAACTGTTCTTGAATTTCTGCTGCACATGTACAGGGATTGGTGTCTAGGTTAAAAACCCCAAACTGCTCTCACAATTTGGCAGCATAAACAAAGCCTAAATAAATATTAATTGTTGGCCTAAGATACATGTATTATGCCATAATCTCAAGGAGGAAATCACACACAAACACCAAGTACAAAGTTTTCAATGTGACCTATCAAGAAGAATTTAGCACAAAAGTTCCATTAAAAATAAATAGAGCTGCAGGTTTAATTTTCACAGACTACAGCTGAATATGTACCCTGAGTCTATTTTTCTCTTCTAAAATTGAACCAAGTTAATAATTTATGTGGTTCAATTTTTGAATTATTCCTTGGCTGATTTCTAAAGATGGAATGCATTATTTCCTAGGATTTCTTGAAGAAGAAGAATTTAGAGGGCAATCTAATTATCATTTCTAACAACCAAATGATTTGTTTGGATCCTTATAACATCCCTTTCACCATTAAGGTCTGAGTATCATCCCTAGAGCAATGTAAAGTTATTTAGAGAGGGAAATAATAGAATGGCAAGAGAGTCTGAAATAAAATTAAAACTGTTTTTGTATAGTGCATAACATCTAGCTGCAATAAAATGCTGCTGTTTAAATGAACTTGGAAGAGTTACAGCCTCCTGATGAAGAGGGGTCACATTGCATCTTGTCAGCATGTTCTGCTGTTCAGAAGTGCTCACAACAAGTTCAGAAGACTTCGCTTATGTTCTTTCTGCAAACGCCTTGCACAAACTTTCCCGCTGTACATTTTGCAACCTCTTGAGAAAGCCATCAAAAGGAAAAGATTAATGGGCCTTGTTCCCCAGCCCTAAATGCCACTGGCTTTATACTGGTTTAATTCCTGTAACATTTGCAACATTACTCTCGGCTATTGATTAGACTATCATTGTTCTACAACTTTATGGAGGGGGAAGAACAAGAATTTTATTTGTCCCAAGCAGGTTTACAGCAAACCTTTATGAAAGTTTCTGTCATAGCTCTTATTTTAATGTTTTTAAGTATTCCCTCTTGACATATACATAGAAGATTTGGGGATTTTATATCAGCCTTTCTGTCAGCCCCCCCTTTTTACTAAAAGTTATCAGAATAAAACAGCCATATCACAGTTTCCAACCAATGTCTTCCAAAGCCAAAAATATAGCTTTCATTCTCTTTTTCATAGGTGCATTAATCTACATCGTATATTGCACAGCGTATTACCTTTTATTTTGAAACAAGGTTAAAAATACAAGCAATAAAAACATATCCCAATACAACAAAATCACTAAGTCCTTAGTATAGCATGGATAAGTTTATGGGACAATTAGAGGAAGACAGCCTAAGGAGCAGCTTATTAACTCCTGAGAGTATTTGGACATATAAGTTACAGGTCTGAATATTCATGTGCTATCTTAACACTTTGGTCTTAGCACCAGCATTGCTCTACATCAACCCAGCTCTGGGCATTTGTCAGACAAGTCACCTGCCGCTAAACCAGTAGAGGGAGCACAGAACACATGATTAGATCCATTTAATGAGCAAGACTGTTCAGATGCTTAAAGCTAAGCACTGGCTTAAGTGCTTAGCAGCTCCAAGTGCTCTATATCATTATGACTGAACCCAAAAATGTTCATCACCTTCATCATCATGACATTTTTCTGTGTCAAACTTATGACTTAGCTAAAAGGGTACTAATGCACAACTGACTTCATAATTGACCTCTGGCAAACTGATCAACTTTCTCTGTTCCCTTCATATGTCTTACACATTAAGAATCTATTTTTTGAGCATTTTTTGAGCTTTTTCCTGCTCCCAAAGGAACTAAATTGAGCTTTAGCTCCTATGGAGGCAGGGAACAAAACCTGAGGGGTGTGTGGAGTGGTTTTCAGGCCCCACTCCAACATACCTAAATTTTGCCCTAAATGCATGTTCCTTTCCCTCTTACGAATAATCACTCATTCCCGTTGAGGAGAGAAGGAAATGTTGTGGAGAGGGGGAATAGAAGATGGAGAGTACTACTACACTACACTTGATCTTAGCCAAAAGGCCGAGAAGCGAGTAAAAGCTTTATGACCCACAGGGATTAGCATTTAGAACCCTCTTTTGCTGCTCCTTCTGCCTTCATCTCTTTTATTTCTTCCTTCTCCCATGCAAACAAAGCAGGTTGCTTCACTCCATTTATTGCATAAGAGTGTGAAGGAAGGAAACACTATGTGAGTAGTTTCACCACCCACAGAAATGCAAGGGATAGTAGCCTAGGAGAGGGCTTTCTCTGGTGCCCCTAACTCATGGAACTCCCTCCCAACAGTGGTTCCTCTAGCATCTTCATTGCATAGCTGAAGAAACACCTCTTTACCCTGGCTTTTGTCTATTACGCAGTGCCGGATTTATGTATAAGCTAAACAAGCTATAGCTTAGGGCCCCACTCTCTTTGATAAAATACATATTTTGTTATGTGAAAATGGCCTTAGATACCTATTAGGTCCATAGATTACCCTATAGCATATATCCAACACAAAAAACAGCAACAATTTGCTGTTGACACAAAGGATAGTTGGACATATAAAGGGCCCCATTACCTTCAATAGCTTAGGGCCTCATCAAACCTAAATCTGGCCCTGCTATTATGGTATTGTGGGACCCACCTTTTTTGCTGAATCTCCACTGATATTTTTGAAAGCTTCAGAACTGACTAAATCCCACTCCTCCCCTGACATATTCCCAAGCATTTATGGCCCCTTTGCTGATGGGTGGGTAAGCTTGCCAATAGAACAGTGTAACTTCAAGATGTCCAGGTACAGGGAGCTAGTAGTCTGTATTATAACACTCTCCAACAAGTTTAAATCCAGCATAAGGCTTCACTCTTATTATTTTATCTAAGAAAAAGTATAATGGTTTCTAAACATATTTGGAAAAACAACAATCAATGATTGTATTCACTGGTGACTGAAGCAATTATCCTAGATTGCTTCAAATACTTCCAAGATCCAAGGGGAAAAGCCATTTGCAATAGCTGAAGATATGAACTTTTGACTGGCAAAAGCTTACTGCAGCATATATATGAACATCAAGAAATGCTGGTGAGGTATGACTTCAATTTGTTTTCATTTAAAGGGAGTGGAAACATGGGTAAAAAGTGTACATGAGAGAAGCACCTTCAGAGGAAAATGAAAAAGGGTTGAAGTTGGAAGGGAAAAAAAGAGAGTATGGTGAGGGTTATTGGGGTTTTTAAAAAATGTATTTTGTATTTTCATTTTGCATTTTTCTGTTGTGAACTAGCTTGGGATCATTGGATGAAGGGCGGTATACAAATTTAATAAATAACAGCAACAACAACAATGACACGTTGAAAGACTAATGTTCTTGTTTCCTTAATATGAAAATATGAAATGAAGGAAACAATGGCAGAGACATTTAATTCCCTGCTGATATGATAATAAGCGTAATAGGCTAGGAACATGAAGGTAGCATACATGACATCTATATTTAGAATGGGATCAAAGTACGGAAGAAGGTTTCAGAATCATTGGGTAAGGACAAAACTTGAGAACATTTTAACAGGTACAGACTTAGACAGGTCAAAGCCATTTAAAGTGGAGGTCAAGCTGAACAAATCTGATTAACTTCTTCAAGGAAGTGACAATGACAACTGACAGAAATGAAGCAACAGACATAATCTACTTGGACTTCAAGAAGCCTTTTGCCACAGAATTGCCTCAAAGAGCAGCACAAAAGGTTAGAGAAGATGGTATTGCTGGCAAACTCTTTCCGTATAAATTGAAGACAGAGTCATTGAAGGTTAACAGCTAATTCAAATTTGAACCTAAACGTTTTGGAACAGTTCCTTTTCCAGTCCATGTGCGTCCAGTTTAAATAAAAGCCTTATGCTCGGACGCTAAAGCAATTCCCTGAAAAGTCTTAAGAATAGTTGTGGGAGGGGTGGAGCAGGTAACACAATGCATCAAGGGCAGGCAGACTTCGGACTTGCAGAATCTACACTTTAAAAAACAAACTCGGAGATCCAAGATCCATTGAGAAGCCCATTCATTTGCCCAGTCCTGCAAAATGCACATACAACTTGTAGATATGTATCCAAACCTATGAACGTAGCCGACTGCACAACTGTTTAGAGAACAGAACTGCAAGCTTGCCTCATTCTGTCCCATTTATATTCCCAGAGCTGAAAGGGTGAGGGTCACTCCCACTTGCCCTACCTCTTCTACCATGAAATGCATCCACTGAGCACCTACTTCTCTCCTGCTAATTACACACTTGCATCCTGGATGTTTCTTGCTTATTCCATCTGCTTACCACAGTCCCTAGAAACTTGTCTAGTCACACATGCCCACCTGGATCTAGGTTATGAGGAGCTGAACAGCAATACAGCATGTCTGAGCTGCAGAGTTCTGACTGGAACTCAGTGCTCCTCTTCAAATGCAATGTTGCTGACACCACCACTGAAGTCACAGGCAAACGCAGCCAGCTGCCTGAATGCAGATGTCTGGTCAGGTCAGCAGATTTCTAGAAAAAGCTGGCGACAGCTATAATGTGGTATTGTTTTTTAAATGATTTGAAAAGTCTGCTGCTCGGGGATTTTTTTCTCAGTAAGAGATGAGGTGCTGATGCATATATTGATAAAAGTGTTGTGCACACCAGCACAAAATGGCTGCCATTGGAAGTAAAAATGAGGTGACAATACTATATACATGAGAGTACCATCACAAGAATTGCACTGCTTCCCACCACCTTGTGCTGTGCTACTGCTGGTTCACATTGGCTGCTCTTGAGGTGAATTGACCAAGGAGTAGGAGACCAAAAATAATGAAGTCCATTAACTTTCCTTTAGACTTTTGCACATATTTGGAGATATGCAGAAGACCCAGCTAAGATAGCAGCACCTGTCAGTGTTTCCAGTTGGCACGCCACCCACACCCAGCCTGTAATCAGGTAGACCACAATAAGTGTTTTGCCGACCTCAGGAATACATAGGAATACATCTCCATGTGATAATATGCAGAATCTACATAAAGGCTACATTTCTCCAAGTGAAGAAGGCCAAGAAATTGAATTTGTGTGTCTCTCAGAGCTAACTACTGATTTTGAAAGAAAAAAAAAATATTGCTGGCATATTTCACTTCCTGGATATTTTCACAAAAATGCTAGGGATGTGGACCCCAAAAATGGCACATGATTCCACTTATGGTAGAATTCTCCTAAAGTGGCAATTGTCTGGTGTCAATTGAAGAAATCCAACTGATTACCCACAAAGATGCACCAATTCCCTCCATGGTAATCTTGAACGTCTGGGATGGTCAAAATTTGGATGGTTAAAGGGAATAACTAATTGGTTTATTGCTAATAGAAGCTAGACTGATCTTCACATAGTTTTGGAAGTAAATTGATAAAGCCACAGTGGAAATTTGGAATGACAAAGCCATGTCAGAAAAACTAATGCAAAGAGTTCATTAACATGCAGGAATATCAAGTCTGGTTTGGGAGCAGAGGCCTCAACCACACCAGCAAGGCATACAAGTTTCTGGAACGCTTAATAGCTAAAAAAAGGTGAAGTGAAAGATTAGTGGCTAGTATCTTGGGAACCTCTGTTGTGGTTTAAAACCACCATTTGCCTCTGTGTCCTTCCACCCCTGCTTTATTCAAACTACTGCTGTTTAAAACAGCCACTTTCCCTCCCTTTCATTGTCTCTCACTTCTCACTGTACTGAAGCCTCCATCTTCCAATTCTCAGCTGCCTGGTATATGACAGAGAAATATGCAAAATCCTCAAATATCCCACAGTACTTTACTCAGACCTCTGTCATTAAAGCCACCCGTCACATGCTAAGATCCATCCCTGCATTACTCAAATTTCTGCTGTTCCTTTAAACCACCACTTCCCCCCTCTCATTGTCACTCCCTTCTGGCTCCAATGCCATGGCCACTGGTTTTGTATACAGTGGTACCTTGGGTTAAGTACTTAATTCGTTCCGGAGGTCCGTACTTAACCTGAAACTGTTCTTAACCTGAAGCACCACTTTAGCTAATGGGGCCTCCTGCTGCTCCCGCGCTGCAAGAGCACGATTTCTGTTCTCATCCTGAAGAAAAGTTCTTAACCTGAGGTAATATTTCTGGGTTATTGGAGTCTGTAACCTGAAACGTATGTAACCTGAGGTACCACTGTAACCTGTCTTCTCTTTTGCTTTTGAATCCCACCCTGGCATTATGCAAATCCAGGATTGTGATACAGCA
This sequence comes from Podarcis bocagei, assembly GCF_964188305.1. Lineage (NCBI taxonomy): Eukaryota > Metazoa > Chordata > Lepidosauria > Squamata > Lacertidae > Podarcis > Podarcis bocagei. The sequence continues at coordinate 61,992,196 of NC_138130.1, read as the reverse complement.
CTCACTACAAATCCTTCAGTGGGGACTGTGCAATGACAGCCATACATTTTGTACAGGAAGATATATTTTATACTCAGACTGGGGAAGATAGACCAATGCTTAGGACAGTCCACTCTGATCAGCAGTAGTTCTCTCAGGTTCCTGACCTGACTACTGTTGATATTTTACGCAGCAACTCCCATTTTATGTCAAAATAAATGCTAGAGCTTACAATATATAACTCTTAGCCCTGTAAAATTCACAACCAACAAGTCATATTTTTAAATAGTATTGACCCACTTGCCAGTGCAGCTTGCTATCCTATTTGCTTCACATTAAATATAGATAAATGCCACAATCTAGCATGGGGTTAGCCATGCTTAAAACTCCTTTGAATTCAATTGAATTTAAGTGTTTACCTGGTGCACTGTATTATGGCCTTTTAGATTTAAATTCCTACCTTCTCTTTATTTCAGATTTGTTGTGTTGACTCAATTTTCAAAATTAATTTTACTTTTTCTTTGTCTCTATGATACTGTACTTCAAAATAACACTAGAACAATAAACTATAGAAACAAGGCTAATCTCCCTTTCCTGAGCAAGATTCTGGAGCCAGTAGTCGCAGACCAGATCCACACACTTGCCCTTTTAAAATGTGGTTTTTATTTTGATTATGTATTTTGTAGTTTTATATTTTGATTTTATTCTGTGAACTTCCCTGAGACCTCTGGGTATAGGGCGGTATATAAATTCAATAAATAATAATAATAAAGCTAGCCTTGTCAATTTCAGTAAAAGGATAGCATTAATTTGTCTCCATTACTGCCATGCACCATGCAAAGGAAGGATATGTAATGTAAGAAGAATATAATACTGTTTGCCATTATCTGGTAAATACAATGATACTATTTAAATGAAATAATTGCTCTTGGTCACAAGGAACAATAACAAAAAGTTGAGAGGGAAATGAAACATTTGTATATGTGGAGAGAGCTAGTAGTATAAAACAGTCCACCCAAATATGTCGGAGGAAAATGGTCCTTGGGATGCATTATTATGGACCCATATATGGATGTCAGTTTGCAACAGTGTGGTTGGCAAGAATATGGATGCACTGGATTTCTAAAAATAGTCAGGGAAAGGTCATTAACACAAAAGGATCCAGTTAGGTAGCCATATATTTCTGTATGCTGTTCCCCAGTCACTTCCACCCACTGGATCTATTAATGCATTATTTACCTTTAACTACACAGGTATAAATTGTAGAGTACAGTTATACAAAAACAGCAGTATCATATAGATAAGATTTCACTATCATACAAAAATAACCAAGGATAAAGATCAGTATTCAAAAAGTAGTAGAATATATAAACTTAAGAAGAAGGAGGAGGAGGAGGAGGAGAGAGAGAGAGAGAGAGAGAGAGAGAGAGAGAGAACCAGGCATGTTCAATATGCTAAGATCATTAATATGCAAGAAACCATTGGAAACATTTAATAGGAATTCTGCTCCAACAGGGCTTGCTGGTTTAACACTATTTTTGACATGTATTTGGAATCATAGAATCAAAGAATCTTAGAACTCTAGAGTTGGAAGGGACCTTGAGGATCATCTCATTTAACCCCCTGCAATGCAGGAATCTCAACAAAAGCATCCCTGCAGGACACATGGCTACCCAAACTCTGCTTAAAAACTTCCAAGGAAGAAGAGTCCACCCACTTCCAAGTGAGTCTGTACCACTGTCAAACAGCTCTTACCGTAAGAAAGTTCTTCCTGGTGTTTAATCAGATTCTTCTTTCTTGTAACTTGAAGCCATTGCTTTGGGTCCTGTCCTCCAGAGCAGGGAGAAAACAAGTTTGTTCCACCTTCCATGTGACAGCCCTTGAGATATGACAGCCATCTTCAAATATCTACTGTCAATTTCCTCTTTTCCAGGCTTTTCCATAGCTGGACCCTCAATCATGGTTTCTTCCTGAAATGGCTACAACCAATCAGCAAAAGAGAGACAAAGTAAAAAAAAACCTGATTTCTCTGAACTTTTACTCCCTGATTTGTGCAGTCTCTCCTGCTCTCTGATTCGTCCAATCTCCCTCCCTCTCTCTGTGGTTTCTGCCTCAAAATGGCTGCTGCCAACCAGCAAAGCAGAAATATTCAAGGAAGTAAGGAAGTTGAGAGATCAGCTTAATGAATCTGTGGAGCATATGGTGAGGTTTTGGCATATTTTTAATGTCTGCATAAGTGAATTTTTGGATAAATAGCATGTGGTTAGCAAGACCTGAGTACATTTCTAATTTTTCAGTTGTATTAAGCCACTAACCTAAGCATCATGCAATACATTGGTATTTCAGGCATAATAACAGGCATATTCCTCTTGGTCAGGGGCATAGCTGTCAACTTTCAGATTTGAAAATAAGGGATCAGCAGCCTCACCTGTCCCGGGGACAGTCTACGGGATATCTAACAATCCGTAATAGCAGAGTGGAGCAGCGGGAAACGGTGCTGGAATAAGGGAATTTCCCGCAAAAAAAGGGAAGGTTGACAGCTATGGTCAGGGGTCAGCAAACATTTTCAGCAGGGGGCCGGTCTACTGCCCCTCAGACCTTGTGGGGGGCCGGACTATATTTTGAAGGGAAACCTAGTGATGCATTTTAAATAAAATCACACATTCTACTCATGCCAGACCGTCCGTTGGCTGGATTAAGAAGGCGATTGGGCCAGATCCAGCTCCTGGGCCTTAGTTTGCCTACCCATGCTCTTGGTAGTTTGAGTATTTCCACTGAAATCTGTCAGCTGGAGCAAAAGATATTTGATTTGCAGAAAATGGAACTTTGTTTTCATTTGAGGCTATCCTTCTCTTTGAGGCTTTGTGTTTAGTTGTGTTGCAAAATGCATCCACTCACCAATGGAAGTATAACATACCATTATGCACTTACTGATATGACTGAAAGGTAGTGGAGGGCTTGCCTCCTTTTCCTTTAAGTCACTTTTTGCTTTTGCCTGCTGGCAGCCATAAATTGAGATAATATTCCACAGTGCCAGTATATTACTTAGAAGGATTCCCCCCCCCATCACAAATGATGCTGCAAAAAAGGTGGGTGTTCATTTTTGTGTGTTTTGTACATGATATGTTCTGTCATTCAAGCCGTAAGGTAGTTATTCTTATTGTTCATCCGCTTCAGTAAAACTGTAAGATTTTGGGTAGTCTTCACCTGATTTACTCCTATATAAACACTGATTTTTCTGTTGGATAAGATGTTTTCCGTAATGAAGAATAAGGCTCTGTAAGGTTTTAGTATAATATGTAAGTGAAAAGCACTCCAGCCATAAGTTCAGATATATGAGTTTAGACACTGGAACTCATATTTAACTGTAGATTCCTCGGGTAAAAGAACATAAGGGAGGACAGCAATATACACCCACAGAAAAAGAACAGTAGACTTGGAGGTGGGGAACAGATTTCAGGTTGAAAATTCCAGAATTTAATACTTCACAGTTCAGTGTTCACTACTAGCACAACCCATCATCAACCAATTGGAAGTTTGAGTTTCGAGGACCATTGAACACTGAACATTCGCAATGTACTGCAATTACAGGAGCAATTGTGCTAAATAACTTTGTGCTGATAGTGCATGAACATGTGCATTTTTCTCATCAGCTTTCCAAATTTCGCATTTCTTCCTGTCGGAGACGTTGACTGCTCACCAGACTGGGATACTGAATGCTTTAGGTCATGGAGTTATTGCTTCACTAACTTCAAAAACATGCCTGAACCCATTTACTTATCTTGCTGAAGTGGCAGTATTTCTATTTAGTGTTTTCTTTTGACATTTAACTATTACATTTGTATTTCATGGAGCAGTGCAGTGCAGAGATTTGACACTTGAAGATATACATTTAGTGTAAATTGAGGACTTTTGTGGCTGTAGTCCATATTTGCCGCAGTTTAAATGCAAGTAGAGATTACTGCCCGCCCACCCCGCTTCTTTTCTCAAAGTGATAAATACCTATTACTACTGGACAGCATTGTATCACATCAAGTAAGATAGCAATAGTTTTTCAGGCCACAGAATATTCATTTTGAGTTTAGTGCCATATATATCTTTCCTAAGGATATAAGCATAAAACACTTACTCAATCAACAACTGACTTCTCATGCACAGTTATTGGAGAAGCAATTGTGGAGAAAACCACATATCGTGGTAAAAAGTATTTAGAATCTGCACCTATTAGGCAATTCAGTCTATATATTGGTAATGAGAAATGAACTCTGGAATGGAAATATGTGCATGCATGTGTGTGTTTGTGTGTGTGTGTGTGTGTGTGTGTGTATTCTGTGTTGGAGGGCCACATTGGTCATGACCTTTTCACAGTAGATTGCAATTGTGTGACCTTTGTGAAAGGAAATTGTGGGGTTGCCCCAGTTCCCAAAAGACAGGTGCTTATATCCATCAAAATCTAAATTTTCTTTTCTCTTAAACAGATAGAACACATGGCATTTACATTTTTATGGGACCATTATAAAAAGCTTTAGTGAGATCAACAAAATGATCAAGCAGTTTAAAACTATATACTGAGAACAGGGGAAAGACCTTCTAGCTCTGGAAATTCAAAATCCCTTCATCAAATATTCCACTGACCTAAAATGTTTAGATGTTATCCAGGCACTAAATCCCAATAAAGGGTTATTTAGAAATCCTACTTTGAATATAAAAGATAATATAACCTTTTGAAAGAGATCTTACAAAATAATATATGTACAGTGGTACCTTGCAAGACGAAAAACGCGCAGGACGAAAGAGTTTTCCATTTTTTGAGTCGTTCCGCAAGACGAATTTCCCTATGGGCTTGCTTCGCAAGACGAAACGTCTTGCGAGTTCTTGCGAGTTTGTTTCCTTTTTCTTAAAGCAGCTAAGCCGTTAATAGCCGCTAAGCCACTAAGCCGTTAATAGCTGCTAAGCCGCTAATAGCCGTGCTTCGCAATACGAAAAAACCGCAAGACGAAGAGACTCGCGGAACGGATTAATTTCGTCTTGCGAGGCACCACTGTACAGAGAAATCTATTTTCTACAGATACATAAGTATAAAAGTTGTCTGATAGAAACCCACTTTGGGAAACTCTGGTCTTGGATATTCCAGCCAACCCTCCTCTTTAACATTTCTTTCTCTTCTTGTTTCCTGTCTTCCAACTATATTTCCCAGCAGGGGGCGCCCTAAATGTACTTGACTACAAGCAAGAGACCAGCTTGATATTTGAGGGCAGATAGCTTTATCACATTATTTTGTGGGTGTTACCTACATTACAATATTGGCATTCTTGTGAGGTTGGGAGGGTATCAGTCTGGATGATGCTCTGAATCCCTTCCAGTTATTGGTGCCTTGTATCCAAGGAGGGTTAGAATCCAGTAGAGGAGGTTGCTGAACCAGTCATACAAGTTTCTATCTAAGATATTGGTATTAGCTGACCACTTAAGTGCCCTGATCAGCATCTCAGAGAATGAGGTAGGTTGCAATACCTACAGCTAAGTAATGGGGAACCACAGGTCAAAGTGGGGCTGGACTAGACAGTTGTGTGTGAGAGAGCAAAAGGCTAGACGCTTCAAACAGAGAGACCTGTTTTGCTGTGTGCTAGATCCAAAGCTGTGACTAATGGAGAAGCAATATCTTTAGGAGTGTTACTGCTACGAGCCCCTCCATCCTATGCTTGGGTTGTATATTTGTGTAAATAAAACCATATATCCTAGAAACAGCACAGCCTCTGCTGACCTTCATCCTGAGGAAACTAAACCCTGGGTAAGTGCTGGAAGCCCTGTAGTGTCTCCCTGCTTGCAGAGTGGGATGGTATGTAACAGTATTATACCATGTAGATGCCTGCAGGAGCCAGACATCTTCAACTTAGCTAAATCCCTTTTTGTTGCCTCTTCTTCCCTGTCACCATGCCCTTTAACCATGTTTTCTGTTTTCTTCATGTTAATCAAGACCCTTGCAAGAAGGACAATCCAGTGTTTTTCCCAACAGGAAACTTGGTATGAGGGTTCTGAGGAACCTAGAGTAGAAACTGGACTTTGGTTCAGGGGCTCCTTACAAGGGCTTGTTTGTTTTGGTTACAGGACTCCTTTCAGAAAAACAGAATAAACTTCTGTTTTCTCAGTCTCTCCAGTTCAGCCAATTTGCTACATGGAGCCCTGAAGTCATGTCATGGTGAAATTAAGGAAATATAGTGGTACCTCAGGTTAAGTACTTAATTCGTTCCGGAGGTCCGTACTTAACCTGAAACTGTTCTTAACCTGAAGCACCACTTTAGCTAATGGGGCCTCACCGCCGGAGCCCAATTTCTGTTCTTATCTTGAAGCAAAGTTCTTAACCTGAAGCACTATTTCTGGGTTAGCGGAGTGTGTAACCTGAAGCGTATGTAACCTGAAGCGTATGTAACCCGAGGTACCACTGTATTTTTGCTTTACTCTGTCTTCCTCTGGAAAAGTAATTATTAGCATATCACATCTCCCTCCTGTCTCTACATTTCTCACTTCCCTAACCTCACTGTCTTCCAGCTTCAGTCATTTGCATTTGAGCTCCCCACCCCTGCCAGTGCATTTAAAGCTTCCACTATAATTCTACAGGTTCTGTAGCACCCGCACCCACTCCACATAAGGCAATATCTCTGCCTCTGTCTCCATGTCCATGATAGGAACTGTTTAAGTGTAAGCTTATGGTCAAAGAAACACGGGTTAAGTACCCTGTGTAACTTGTAACAACCAACTGCCTTGCTGGGTTTCGTTTTACTATTATATTGGCACTCCAAGCAGCTGACCTATTTTACCTACTGCCCAACAGTTTGTTTAAATATACATTTCATTTATATTCCTGTTGACATTTGTTGGTTCTTGTTAATTCCCCCAAGTAAACATGACAGTATTGACATTTCTAAATTTGTAGTTGGAACCATTGTGGCAAGCCATCCCTAGAATAAAGATTCCTAGTGCCGTATTTCCAAGAATGCATGCATATGCGTGCACATGTTTTCACCATATATATGAGGATAGACACATGATCAGATCTGTTAATATTGTAGTTTTGGTGAGAATTTTGTTAAAGATCTGAAGCAGCCTCCCTCTCAGGAATAAAATACCTACGCAGCCTAGAAAGAGGCATAACCATTAAACCTGTTTCAGTCTGTACAGTTGATTTTCCTCAAGTGTCTGGAATGCTCTTGCCAATGCTACATGTTCAGCTGTTCAGTTTAAAGTGTAATTTATTGATATATTCTACAATATGTGGGAACTATTTCAACGAAAGCAGTAAATTGTAGATTGAACTGGTCTGTTGTACTGCTGCTTTTACGGGTTTCAGTATATCATATCTTCATGCATAATCTTTAAAGTTCAGTTTATGAAACGAATAGCTTACTGACCTGTTCGCCCCAGTTGTAGAAAAGTACAAGTATTGCTGTATGATGGTAGTATAAAAGCAGGGTGTATTAGCCCAAAACATTCTTTTGAGCTGCCATGCTGACAATATTAGTATAAAGTTTTATCAAAACAGATGCCAAATGTTTTTATTGTGGCCAGAAATTACCTCATTCTTCTGACGAACTGTTTTGCTTTCTAATTAAAAAGTAAATTAGGCTGAAAATAGAGAGTGCTGCAAAGTCTGTTTATGCAGCTTGATAATATTTTTAATCTTAATAGAACTGAAAGAATAAAATGATTGTGATTATTGCCTTGTGTGTGAAACTGATCTTCTGAGAATAAAGGTTTTTATGGCAGTGTAAAATATCTCTTTGCCTGACAAAGGGAAATAATTATCTGGTAGTCTGAAAAGCACAGATTGCACATATTACATAGGTGCTGATGATGGAGGTCTAAATCTTGCTGTGGCCAACACATGGCGTAATGATACTTAAGCTAAGCAAAGGGCAGTAAGTATCCTTTTCTTCCCTGATAGCAGCTATATGTGCATATTTAGCCAAGAATACATCTGAAATTCAGTAATCTCAGAATACTTCTGTGGTTTAATGAGTTAAAGCTTGTAACTACAGACATAGATGACTAAAGTTATAGAGGACTGATGTCCCTTAGATCAAAGGTTAATGGATATTTGGCTTTTCCACCAGCTTAGTGAACTAGCCAACATAATTTTTTAAAATTATTTCAGCCCTAGCACTGTTTTCCTATTTCTTTGTTCTGTGTCATTCTCTGTGCAAGAACTCAAAAGGAACCAAATTGATGCAGAAACTGCTGTTACGAAGCTAACTCAGGGTATAAAATAAATGGCATGACAATTAGTATTTCATTGGTACAGAGTAAGAATTTTTGAAACACTTGGGCATTTCTGTGAAAGTTACTACTGCCTTAATTAAAGACACCATCTCATAAAGAAGATACAAAGCTATTACACATGTCTGAAATTGTATGACCATGGTAAACTGAGCAATTGATCTTTTGGAGTTAATGCATTCTTAGTAATGATAATTTAGTTTTTGGCTGTACAACATGTGGGTGATCCTATAGAAATGGAATAGGTCTGAAAAACATGGAATAATTGACTGCAGATGGGTCTACATTTCCTTTGTTCTTTATTATTTGCTCAGCATAAACACTGACAGATGTGATGGAGCTAAAATGACCCCACTGAAAAAAGAGGGGAACAATCTGTTGCTTGGAACCAATGCACAGAGTTATTTGTTTGAATGCTAATGTTAATCCTTTCGCTTCTTTCCTTCTTATACCTATCCAGCACCTACCCCCTGTGTCAGTTCAGCATAGCATATCTGTTCCCTAGAGAAAGGGCACAAATCAGATCTTCTAGCATTCTGGCACACAAACTCTGTAGAACTTGACATCTTGTGTAAGTCAACTGCCTTGCTTGGATTACTTTGCCTTGGGTAAGGCTCCAAAAAAAGAATAGATGTCCCCAAATGTAAAGCTAAAGAATTTCCAGTTACATTTTAAACATTTCTGTGTTTTAAAGAAAGACTTTAGCTAAATATTGGGACTCTGCAATCTCTCTTTTTTGGATCTCTGATAGATCTGGACTTGACCTACTTTAGATTCAGATATGTAGTTTTACTGCTCACGGCATTCTGAAGCCCATCTTTTTGTTTTGCCCAAACAGAAAGTTACTTTTTCTTATCCCATTAGGCTCATGAGATATAAACAGGGTAAAACACAGTTCACAATAGCTTGCTGAGTTGTGTATCCATGTTTTAATAAGGAGAGATTAGAAGTCAAAGAAAGTACAGATGTTTTCTACCATAAAATCTTTCCAGAGGAATTGAAAAAGTATGGGAATGTATATATGACCAGTGATTACCATAAGCTGAAGAGGAATATGCTGACAATTCGCTTTAATATTTTGTGCCGGCAGTCACTAAAGGATGCTTGTTGACAGAGATCAGTATTCTGCTGTCATTTTCTGTGTCCCCTTATGAATACCTTGGCTCAAAAGGCTACATTTTGTCTGGGAAAGTGAGCTAGTAAGGATCTAGCAAACCAGAACAAAGCGTACTTGAATGTTTTGTTCAGAAAACCTCTACAGTGGTGCCTCGCAAGACGAAATTAATTTGTTCCGCAAGTTTTTTCGTCTAGCGAATTTTTTGTCTTGTGAAGCACGGTGTCGGAAAAGTTTTGGAAAAGCTTCAAAAATCACCAAAAACCTCAAAAAAGGCTACTACACCGCGTTCTATGAGTTGCTCCTCGAAGTCAAGTCGCAACTGTATTAATGGTGTTAAGAAAAAGGAAACAAACTTGCAAAAAACGCAAGACGTTTTCGTCTTGCGAAGCAAGCCCATAGGGAAATTCGTCTTGCGAAGCAGCTCAAAAACCACAAAACCCTTTCGTCTAGCGAGTTTTTTGTCTTGCGAGGCATTCGTCTTGCGGGGCACCACTGTATTTAAAAGGAAAAGAGAATATCCAGATACTCTATACAAGGAATGAGGAACCTATGGCCCTTCAGATATTTGTTGGCCTAAAACGTCCATCATAAGTAAAGCTCTACGGAATCTGAAGAAAGATCCATCTAGTCCAGTGTCCTGTTCTCACAGCAGCCAACCAGATGCTGATGGAACCTCACAAGAAGGAAATGAACACAGCAGCACTATCCACTTGTTCTCCCTGGCAACTGGTACACAGAGTCATGCAGCCTCTGGTTCTGGAGGCAGTAGTTTTTGATAGCTGTATCTTCCATGAATGTCTCTAACCCCCTGTTAAGGTCATCCATGTGAAAAAGTCCTGCACACATAGCATGTGTGCACCTTCTAGATTGATTGATTGATTGATTGATTGATTGATTGATTGAATGAATGAATGCATGAATGAACGGGGGAACAGAGATATGTGCGATCCCACTCTTGGTCTCCAAACATTCAGTGTGTGAAGATCATGGAGGTGTGCTTGAAAAAATATTACAGAAACTCATTCTTGTTTGATCTAGCTAAATGCCAAGTGGAGCCTCCATAGACAAAAGTAGAATATATGAATACAGAGGCAGAGAGGGGCAGAGAGCAGCAGGTGACGTCACCTATTTATTTGCCTTGCTCATGAGCTTCTAGATGCTGACTTCCTTGGAAAATGAGTTATGAACTAGGTCAATCTTTCTCTTGCGCTCTCTATAACTCAATGAAAGAGACAATGTATTCTCTTAAGGATACTGAAATATTCCATTAAACAGATGTGATAGAATCATAGAATCATAGAATCATAGAATCATAGAGTTGGAAGAGACCACAAGGGCCATCGAGTCCAACCCCCTGCCAAGCAGGAAACACCATCAGAGCACTCCTGACATATGGTTGTCAAGCCTCTGCTTAAAGACCTCCAAAGTAGGAGACTCCACCACACTCCTTGGCAGCAAATTCCACTGTCGAACAGCTCTTACTGTCAGGAAGTTCTTCCTAATGTTTAGGTGGAATCTTCTTTCTTGTAGTTTGGATCCATTGCTCCGTGTTCGCTTCTCTGGAGCAGCAGAAAACAACCTTTCTCCCTCCTCTATGTGACATCCTTTTATATATTTGAACATGGCTATCATATCACCCCTTAACCTCCTCTTCTCCAGGCTAAACATGCCCAGCTCCCTTAGCCGTTCCTCATAAGGCATCGTTTCCAGGCCTTTGACCATTTTGGTTGCCCTCCTCTGGACACGTTCCAGTTTGTCAGTGTCCTTCTTGAATTGTGGTGCCCAGAACTGGACACAGTACTCCAGGTGTGGTCTGACCAGAGCAGAATACAGTGGCACTATTACTTCCCTTGATCTAGATGCTATACTCCTATTGATGCAGCCCAGAATTGCATTGGCTTTTTTAGCTGCCGCGTCACACTGTTGGCTCATGTCAAGTTTGTGGTCAACCAAGACTCCTAGATCCTTTTCACATGTACTGCTCTCAAGCCAGGTGTCACCCATCTTGTATTTGTGCCTCTCATTTTTTTTGCCCAAGTGCAATACTTTACATTTCTCCCTGTTAAAATTCATTTTGTTTGTTTTTGCCCAGTTCTCTAATCTGTCAAGGTCGTTTTGAAGTGTGATCCTGTCCTCTGGGGTGTTAGCCACCCCTCCCAGTTTGGTGTCATCTGCAAATTTGATCAGGATGCCCTTGAGTCCATCATCCAAGTCGTTGATAAAGATGTTAAATAAGACCGGGCCCAAGACAGAACCCTGTGGCACCCCACTAGTCACTCTTCTCCAGGATGAAGAGGAACCATTAGAATGTTAGAATATTTTATGTTTCTTGTTTAGTGCTTTGATTTATTTTATAGCATGATGAATTAACTGTGGAAATGCAATGTTATAGGAACAGTGGAAATAGCCGATAAATAGGGAAGCAAATTAAGAAGTTTATACACAAATAATCTTATTAGGTTTAGGGCAGAGCTACTGACTTTGGGATAAAGTTGCATTTTATTTGGGAATTGTCTTGCTCACTAACAGACACTGTAATTCTCATTCAAAGAAAGGGAGTTCTTAAATCATCAGAATATCTTTCCTGTAGTTTATAGGTGTCTTTCTCAGGATACACACATGATAATTTATTGGTACTTAAAGTAACCCCTATGTTCAACAAGTTTTGATGCAAATACATGCAGTTTTATTTGAATTGTTAGAAGATAATGGCCTCCCGCCCCCCTCACACCCACACTCACACCCAAACTGCCCATATATTGGCTTTTATTTTAAGTAAGAAGGCAATGAATATACCAAATCAGTGAATCATCAGACCTTGTGCCCTGACCCGGGATGGTGTCAGGTAAAGGGCCAGGAGGTTTCCCTCATACCTTCACCATCTTAGGCTGCCTGCAGTTTCCTAGCTTGATTTCACTCTCAGATCTTTGATATTTTAATAAAATTGTGCTAGTTAACCCCAGTTATGTCTCACATATACATTCCAGGTGAGGGGTTTTAGTTGGAGGGGAGGAAACGTTAGTACCCATGGCATGCCTGTCTCTCTGCCGCCACCCCTTGCTCCACAGCTAATACCAATTTTGGGGACAGAGAGATTGAAGTTGGAGAAATGGGACTGAGGGGTGGAGTGGAAGGCTTAAACTTCATTATTCAAATCATGTGCAACCAAGCAAGTTAATTAGGAAAAACAGCTCAAGTGAACTGCACACTGTTAATTCAAAAACATTTACAAGTCTTCTTAATTATATAAGTAAGCACCAGATCTAAAATGAGAGGTAGGGGAGGCTCCTTTTACTGAAAGTGAAAGCATTGGAAAATCCAATCACAGGTCTTTCTCATCACTTGCAGTTGGTGCTTTCATTTGCAAATTAACTATGCGCCACAGTTCATACCCTGGTTTCTTTGGATCGTGCTGAAGCATCCTACCACAAGGTATAAGGGGCACAGATTTTGTCCTTTGTCACACTATTACAGTAGCAGAAAGAGTAGGCACATTGTCAATTGCTTTGGCATGCTCATCTATGTCTCCAGTGTAGCACTCTTATGAGAAATGGCTGGGGCATAATATACTACCACCACTATATTAAAATAATATTCCTTGTGAAATACTGAAGAAACAGTACTAAGGAGAACCTTTCCTGTAGGGACAAAGTTTCTCTTTCTTGCCCCTGAAGAAAAAACCCCAGAAATTTCTATTGTTCATACCACATTTCGCCTCAATATCTACAACCTGTGATTTCCCTGTAGAAGCATACAGGGGTGGTGGTTGTGTGTCAGAGATTGTCCATGCGACATGTACCTTTTGCTTTTTGGTAGGCAGTTGCTTGTTTTCAGTCTCCGGTGTGACAGGGTATCCTCCCCACTCCCTTCAGACATTTAATTGTGATGACTGAGGCATACTAAGAATTCGGCAAAAGGGTCGAGAAGTCAAACCTATTGCTCCCTGCATAAACTATTAGCTATAAAAGCAAGCATATGTCATTAGGCATCCATTGCAAGGTAGTCGGAAAAAGGAGAAAGGACAGAAGGTTTAGCCTTTTGGCTAAAAGGCAACGAGCCAAAAAAGAGAAATGTATTGATAGTATTGAATAAAAGGAACAGAAAACACCGGAAAGAAAAATGGTCTCTCTGTTGAATTTCCATTCTCTGAGCTGACATAATGCCTGAATGCATAATGCATGAGTAATGAGTTCTGTAGTGGTGCAGCAAGACGATATTTGCATTGCATGCTCCATCCTACCTGGGCCTGATCCAAACTCAAATAAAAGAATAGAGAGACATTCCATACAATGATTCTGGAGGCTGTGGTGTTTCAGCATTTAATCCTGGCTGCTTTAGGTAGTAGAGATATTGGACTGATGCAATAATTGAGGTAGCATGAACCAACTGTATATATGGAAAAGGCTATTCAGCACAAGGAGAAACTGAATGAACACAATCAGCCAGGGGGAAAAAAGTTAGGAGTAGCTGAAACTGCCCTATCCCACCATGCTGCATTTGGGTGGACTGCAGAATGAAATCATTCCACTGGGCTAAAGTGGCTTGCAGAAGCCAGGGTTGTCAGAATATATTTCAGAAAGAACAGAAGCAAAATATATAGATTTCTAAAATACTTTGTATGTATGTAAAAAAATGATGTTGAGTAGATTTTAGATATTTTATTTCACTGTCAATTTTGTCCTATACAGCTTAGGCTCTAGGTATCTAAAATCCAAATTGCTTCCCTTACTAAAGGCTAATGATTTGCTGCTAAAATCTAGAATCTGAAATAATTTTCTTCTAAAAGATGCTGGCTGTTAAATATATTTCCAGTCCTGAGGCTGCATTATTGCTCATATGTTAATTTATGTAAACATCACTGTTGAAAAACAAGGAGGTTGAGTTTACCCAGCACATAACTAGTTGTTAAAATTTAAGTTGATCCAGGTAGTCGTGATCTCAATCTGTCTGAAAAGGTGTAGTCAAGTTCTGTTATTTCTTACTTGAATTCCTTATGCCAATAAGCCTTTGCCATTCTCTAGAAAGGAGCTGCTGTTTTTATTCACCTCTACCTACGTAGCAGGGAGAACCAAATGAAACATGTCCCAGGAGTGTTGAATCTCAACTGTATAAACATGGCACATATCAGTGAGTCATTATAATTAATCTAAATGGGCTCTGATGTGACCTAGCCTATTTCCTTCCCCGCAGATAGAAATGAAACAAACCAAAAAACCCCAAATAAAATCCCAAGGCCACATTATGATTTCATATCAGAATGTTAATGCTGTGACATGAATACTGAACTGAAACAAGGCAATGAGTAATTTTAATCAGGAAATATAATCCAAGTATTCAAAGGACTAGATTGTATTCATAACCAGTTACTGCTTAACAGTAATGCGAAGAATCTAGTGGGAATCAGTGATGTGGAGAAAGGAAAATACTAATTTTTCTTCAACTAACATTTGTTGGAATGATGATTACCAATTCTAATGACTTGTTTATAAATAGGCAAAAGCTTTCATTCTAATAATGTACTTGCCTGGTGAACAACATAATGGGGTCGTCCCTTTTGTTGTGATCTGGTCCCTCAGCTTTTGCTAGAACACTGCAGTGATTATCATAATGTGTTTTTAGTGAACTCTGTCAGCAGAGCAAGGTATGGCTCATCAGACACTCATTGGGGATAAATGTTAGATTTAATATTCTTATCAGGCTGTTCGAGCTTAACAGTCACTGACCCTTTCCCCACTCATATCAAAGTTGCTCACACTCCTACTGGCTTCAGTGGCTTATGGAAAAAAAATATTCTGTGCTGCATGTCTGACTGCACTTGAAAAGGATTCGAGCCAGAACAACAGAAAATGACAGGGACTAAATGTCCCCATGGTAATCAGGGCACATTTATCAGGTGAGTTTCACCAACTAATTCAAATTAATCCAATTTTTTCACTTGTCTTATTGTATTTTGAGTAATTTGAATATCTTAGATATTACTAGTATCACCCTTAATGCATTGGCAAACTGTGCTGCATTAGAGAAAACTTTCAAAAGCACTTGTAGTTTTTAACATTCAAATTTAACACTGCTATACCATCCTTTAGTTCAGCGATCTGCACATGGATTACATTAATGCTATTTCATTTCCAAATAAATGTATTTATCTTAGTGTTTTTATACTGTAAACTGCCCTGTGATCCCTGGATAAAGGCTGGCATATAAAAATAAATAAATGGAATGGTTATGAAATGTAATGTTACAAAAAATGTGATTGGATGTCATGTGAAGCCTGTGAAACAATGCAAATGGAAAACATGTACTGGTTACAATCTACATTAGTTTAAGATTCCTATGTGTTTTATCGACAACATTTGTATGTGGCACAAAAGCTCCAAAGTTTTGTTCAAACCTCCAGGGTGAAAACACACTTAAAGGTTCTGGGGAAAGCATGATGCTGGCAAAGTCTCTGACTTTTGTACCATATGATATGTTACGTTACGTCTCACACTTTGGGGGTGTGTGTGAATGAATAACTATATTCAGAAAGGAACAGTAAATCAGAAATGTTCAGAAGGAACCAGGCTGGATACAGACTAGGTTATACTCTTTAGAACTAATGTGTACTCAAAGCATGACTATGTTTATTAATTTACTTTCTTTAATGAGAACATAAAATGCTCCATTTTGTGTTGACAAGAGACTTTCAATTTAATTTACAGTGTAAAAAAGAAAATTGAGGATTTAAAAAATCTCCCTGGTACTCAAGGTCTATCATATCTCTTCTCCCAGCCACTGAGGAACTGGACTCAAGAGGAAGGATTTAGCATAGTCAACATCAGGTGGACCAACTCTAGCCTTTGCTACAATACAGAAAAATGCTCTGGAGTATAAAAGAAAGGATCTCCATCTAGGTATGTCCTCAGCACTAAGACTGGGCAGGGTTGAAGATACAGTGGTACCCCGCAAGACGAACGCCTCGCGAGACAAAAAACTCGCAAAACGAAAGGTTTTTTCGTTTTCGAGTTGCCTCGCAAGACGAATTTCCCTATGGGCTTGCTTTGCAAAACGAAGCTTGCCTCGGGGACAGCGGGTCTTCTCTTTTGAAGCAAGGGGCGGCGGGGAGATCGCTTCTCCCCACCGCCCCTTGCTTCAAAAGAGGTCCGGGGGCAGCGGGAAGCGCTTCCCGCTGCCCCCGGACCTCTTTTGAAGCAAGGGGCTGCGGGGAGATCGCTTCTCCCGGTGCTCCGAAGCGGGGCGGGGGGGCGGGAACACCTTCCCCCACCGCCCCGCTTCGGAACAGTGCTCCGAAGCGGGGCGGGGGGCGGGAACACCTTCTGAAGGCTGGCGGGGGGCAAAAGTCTTTGTCCCCCCTGCCTGCCTTCCCAGGGGCTTTTAAATCGCCCCGGACAGCGGAGAAGTCCTCCGCTGTCCCGGGGCGATTTTAAAATGCCGCCCGCCAGCATTTTAAGATTGCCTGGACAGCGGAGAATTCCTCCGCTGTCCCAGGGTTTTTTAAAATGCTGGGGGTGGGAAGAAAAGCCCTTGTCCCCCCCCCCCAGCCTTCAGAAGAGGTCCGGGGACCTGGTCTGAAGGCGGTTTCCCTAGGAACGCATTAATTGATTTTCAATGCATTCCTATTGGAAACCGTGCATCGCAAGACAAAAAAACCGCAAGACGAAGAGACTTGCGGAACGAATTAATTTCGTCTTGCGAGGCACCACTGTATATGAAAGACTGGACCATTGCTTATGTGTTTGTGCATCCAGACCCTGCAGATTTACAAAATATCTTCTCCAAATATTATCTGTTTTCTGAACAGAAAGCTCTTAGGGTTTGATTCCAGAAGTTATGATATTTCTCAAAGAAATAAATAACTACATCCTCTAAA
Organism: Podarcis bocagei; assembly: GCF_964188305.1. NCBI lineage: Eukaryota > Metazoa > Chordata > Lepidosauria > Squamata > Lacertidae > Podarcis > Podarcis bocagei. The sequence continues at coordinate 61,974,959 of NC_138130.1, read as the reverse complement.
GGATTTCCAAAGGATTTGCAGGACTCTAGGATTTGATGAAATATATCCTAAGGAATGTTTGAAAATGCTGGACTAACACCTTGGGGCAAGAGACCTACAAAGCCATCCATTTTCTTAAAATAAAATAACACTTCTTGATGTTTATTTTAAATACATCTGATCTATTTTTCCTAAGTCTCTAAACCTGGGACCTTCTGATTGTGGTTGGTGTTCTGTTACTGAGCTATGTTCCTTTGTAATATACTGCAGTTTTGTATATTAGGGCCAGTGCTATTTTTCTAGAAAAAGAGGTGCCGGAACTCGCCATGAACCCCTCCCTTGTTCTCTCATAATGGCAGTGGTGCCCATCTGAGAGGTGCCAGAACTGAGTCCTGGCGAGTTCCTGCTGGAAAAAAAGCCCTGATTGGGGCCTTTCTGCACTTACCACTTACAGTGGTGTAGTTGCTGTTTGATCCAACATTTTAAAGCGTAGGTTGATAGCTGATTGTTTGCACTTTTGGTCACATGTCACTGTCATTAGAATGTGCAGGGTTTTCTTTCCACACTAATAGCGGGTTGTGCCCAAATTGAGAAAAGTTCTGTGGCTGTAGTCTCACCCCTCACCCTCCTGCTTCTCCAGACAGTAAGCCAGTAAATGTTATGAGTTACATACCCTCCAACATCTCTCCAATGAAAACAGGGATGTCACATTCCATAATGATAATTTTACTGTTTATACCCCACACATCTTACTGGGTTCCCCCATAGCCACTCTGGGCAGCTTCCAACATATATAAAAACATAACATTAAACATTTAAAAAACCTTCCCTATGGAGGGAGAAGGAAGCAGGCAGGCGGGGGGGGGGAGAGAAAAGAGATCTGTCATGGCGCGGGTGTCTGTCCTGGGAGTTTCGTTGCTGGAGAACCCGGCCACCTCCTCTGCTTCCAGGTGTAATTTGAGTGTGGGGAGGCGTTGCCTCACAATTTGAAGATCATCTATGTGGGCTCTGCAGAGAGTGAGGAATATGACCAAGTTCTTGACTCAGTGCTGGTGGGACCTGTTCCAGCTGGGAGGCATATGTTTGTATTTGAAGCCAATGCCCCCAACCCTGGTCTAATCCCTGAGAGTGATGCTGTGGGAGCTACAGTAATACTTATCACTTGTACCTATCTGGGCCAAGAATTCATCCGCATTGGATACTGTGTCAACAATGAATATATGGATCCTGAGCTAAGAGAACACCCACCCCTCAAGCCAGACTTCTCCCAGCTACAGAGGAATATCTTGGCATTCGACCTCAGAGTCACCCATTTCCACATCAATTGGGATGGTCCTAGAGACCAGATGGACAATATTGAAAATGTAGACCCAGAACCTGATAGCTTCCTGCCTCCTAGCTGTGCCTACATCAAAGGCTTGCTCCATTCCATGGGTCTGCAACCAGAGAATTCAATGGACTGTATGTGATCCAAACACAAGAATGTTGAGGACCTTGCACAGTGAAGAGCAGCTGACAAGTTTTTGTGGGAGATGTAGGAGGGATTTGGGATAATGAAGCAACTGATATGTCTATGGTGATTGACAATTCAGAGTCCTTTTCGTGTTGGGGTTTGTAACAGATCTACTGCTCTGTTCTGTCATAGTATTTCTTCATTGCTGCTTGGATCCTCTGACCCTTGACAGAAACCTAGTCTAGCTGCATAAAGAAGAACCCTGTGTTTCCCTCCTTTGTTCCAGGTCTCCAGAAGTCTGAGCAATGGAAGCTTCCTTGTTATTTTGAGCACCCATTTGCTGGCAATCTAGCATAGTGGGTGCCTTCTTTTCAGTTTTCTGTTGCAACACAGCTAAGTCTTGATGAGTTGCTGCTGGCAGAATAGCTAGCAATTGCAGTCAGGTCTTGATGCCTCTCAGGAGTTGATAAGCCTGTCCCAATTTTACAATCCGTGCTTAGTAAAAGGTAATGGATGATGAGATTTAAGCTGTACAATTTACCTATTTGCACAAGAGTCCCAGCACTGCTTTTGAGAGCTCCCTCTTTTAGCTTGCACCAGTTGGCCTTCTTTCTACCACTGACCCAAAATCTGCCCAAGGCCACAGTGAGCAGGAATTGCATCAACTCCTTTAGACAGTGGCTAAGTTTACAAATCCATCCACAGAGGAAACATGTCTTTCTTCAAAAGGCCTGCATGGTTGTTGTTTTTTCTGGCCTGCCTCTAGTCGCACACCCTTCTTTTCTGTTATTACCTGCCCTGATACTTGATCTCTCTATTTCTCTCCTTGGTATTTTAGAGATGAACACAGCATATAGGTGTTTAAAACATTTTTGCATTGTATGTCTGACCAATAAAACTTTTTGGAATGTTAAAAAACCAAAAATGCCAACCTTCCCTAATAATAATAATAATAATAATAATAATAATAATAATAATAATAATAAACAATTTATTTTCATCCCACCCATCTGGCTGGTTTCCCCAGCCACACTGGGCAGCTTCAAACAAAATATTAAAATACAGTAGTTCATCAAACATTAAAAGCTTCCCTAAACAGGCCTGCCTTCAGATGTCTTCTAAAAGTCTGGTAGTTGTTTTTCTCTTTGACATCTGGTGGGATGTTAGGATTATCTTCAGATAGCTTGGGGGTTGAATAACTCCATACTCTCCAACATTTCTCCAACATACTCTCCAACAAAAATAGGGACATCCTACCATACTCTACAACATTTCTCCAATGAAAATAGGGACATCTTAAGGAAAAGTGGGACATTCTGGGATCAAATCAGAAACTGGGACGGCTTTTCTAAATCAGGGACGTCCCTAGAAAAGAGGGACACTTGGAAGGTCTGGAGTTATGAGCATGTACACAGGACACGGGTGGCGCTGTGGGTTAAACCACAGAGCCTAGAACTTGCCAATCAGAAGATTGGCGGTTCAAATCCCCGCAATGGGGTGAGCTCCTGTTGCTTGGTCCCTGCTCCTGCCAACCTAGCAGTACCGCTCCAGCAGGAAGGTAAACAGCGTTTCCGTGCGCTGCTCTGGTTTACCAGAAGCGGCTTAGTCATGCTGGCCACATGACCTGGAAGCTGTACGCCGGCTCCCTCAGCCAATAAAGCAAGATGAGTTGTCTGCGACTGGACCTAATGGTCAGGGGTCCCTTTACCCTTTACCTTTACACAGGAATAGCCTTTTTGCAACTTTTTGCATCGTTCTGCCCAGACACTGAGGTCCAGCGCCGAGGGCCTTCTGGCGGTTCCCTCATTGCGAGAAGCAAAGTTACAGGGAACCAGGCAGAGGGCCTTTTCGGTGGTGGCGCCCGCCCTGTGGAATGCCCTCCCATCGGATGTCAAGGTGATGGACAACTACCTGACATTCAGAAGACATCTTAAGGCGGCCCTATTCAGGGAAGCTTTTAATGTATGATATTTTAGTGTTTTTTGGTTTCTGTGGAAGCCACCCAGAGTGGCTGGGGAAGCCCAGCCAGATGGGCAGGGTACAAATAATAAATTATTATTAAATTATTATTATTATTATTATTATTATTATTATTATTATTATTATTATTATTATTATTAATAATAATTTAATGCACAGTATTCTGGGATTTTAATCTTGTGGGAGTATTGGACATTAGAAGAGGAACCCATTGTCTGCCTTTGGCTCTGGTGGACCTGGTTATTGTGATGAAAGTTTGTCTATAGCTAATAATTGTGTCATGAGCAGTACTTTGACTCAATACCCTTATTTTTATCTGCCACATTTCTCCTCTGAATTCAGCTTGCAAACACACAGCTCACACTGGCCAGAGGGAAGTGGCATGAAAAAGGGGCCTCTCATTCCATGCGCATCAAATGCTCCAGCTGGACTGGTGCTTGTACACATTGCATTTTTGTACATATATTTGGATTGTAAAACTGCATCACAAAATTCAGAAAGAAGTGCAGATTAGGTAGATCCACATAAAAATGCAATCTGAAATGAATTTCTGTTCCATCCCTACTCAAATGTAAAATTATATGTTCATTAAAGCATTGGAACAATCTAATATATGACTATCAGTGTGTTAGGTCAAGAGACTAACATAGTCATAACTGTTTTATATTTATGAATGGCTTTTGTATTTTAAAACCTTTTTAAAAAAAGGAACGGTTGTACCACAATGCCTCCCTATCAGCAAAGTTACAATTGATTCCATTTCAATTGACAGGAAAATATATCAATACACTGTTTGTTTTAAAAGCAATTTCTCAAAGCACTTAAGTCACATTTAGATATACACAGTTTTTCTATTGTTCAAGAAAATAGAAATGCCACCTTGTCTAGCAATATGTTTCAGTTTTAATAAAGCTTTTATATTATTTCTTAGCATGCATTTCACATAGTTTATACACTATTACCTTTCTGTATAAGCAAACATTTTAACTATGCATAAAATCATTTTAATTCCATTATATCCAAAAGGAAGAGTCTTCGTGGTTCCTCCATGTATGTACTGAATCTTGTGGTCTGTCTTGCGTGCTGAAATTGATTGAGTATACTGGCAGAATCAATAATTTTTTACATGTCAGAGAATGTGTTTCTTGGTTCGTCAGACATACTCTGGCAAAAGCTCACTGGCAGGCTGCAAAATTGTTCTTTCAAGAGTGAGGCTGTTCAGCAGACACAGGGAATGGCTTGGTCATGGTTCTGCTGTTCACTGTTCTTTTTTACTATGCTATACCTGCTCTTTTCATGTTACTGAAAAGAAAACATTATTCATAGATCATGATTCTGTTAGGAGTGTAGTCAAGGAAGCCAAATGTTCCTTTACAATAGTATAAATGGACTACTGAACACCCTGAGAGGTGCCTCTGCTGTATCACTTCTGAGTCAATTATAGATTCACCAGTATTTATACTGGTATCGACAACAAAATCCCCAATACTCTGAATCCATGTTAACTCCCATGACCTGCAAAATCAGGTATCTGAAGAAGTGTGCAAGCACACTAAAGCTTATACCAATAACAAGCTTAGTTGGTCTCTAAGGTGCTACTGGAAGGAATTTTTTTATTTTGCAAAATCAAGTGCAAGCTAGGAGCCTATGCCATGACTATTTGTCATGCACAAACATACATATCATATTTGTTTAAAACCAGTGCTCTTTTCTTTAAAAAATGTTTAGGTGTACTCTTATTTTCCTACCCATGTTGAAATACTGCCCCTTAATGAGGCCAAACTTAGATTCACAAAATACTTTGGGGTATGTGTACCCCTGCATACCCCCAGAAAAACGCACCGTTTAAAACTATAGGAATATAAGAATATTCAAAATATTTCCTTAGAGTCTAGCATCTGACACCCAGACATGGCATTCTGGGTGTGCTTATGCAAAAGAAAGGATGTGGTATTTCAGAGCTGCCCTAATTCTTAATGGCTCCTGTTGATGAATCCTGAAATTCTTAGTCTATATGCCTAAAAGGTGTGTGCACACATTGGATTTAGTAGTTTGCAGAAGCTAACAAGGAACTAGTACGTCCATTTTCCCTTCCCATTGTGACACAGTACATATACTATTGTACATGTTGACTATCTAGTGACCTAGCTCTGCTAATTTGTCTATGCCATATGCATAGACTCATGAGTGCCTTGTCATCTGTGCTGACATTAGATTACTATTCCAAAGCGCTGAGAGTCACCATTATGCCATTACAGCAGGAAGTGCTCATTAAGTATAACATTCTACAATGCCACATTGAAACAGTGGCAGTAATGCACTAACTACAGTGTGTTAATTCTCCAAAATGAATGTCCATGAGGAGTTTGAGATAGCTGATGTGAGCCTTCTTGGTGCATCAAGGCTGTAAACACAAATGGGTTGGACGTGATGCAGTAAGTAAACACAAATGGGTTGAATGTGATGCAGTGCTGTGGCTAGCCATCTGATGCAGTTCCCCACTCAGGTGCATCAAGGGGAGGTATGACTGGCAAGGGAGAGAGAGGGTAGCAGCAGAGCAGCAGTGGTGCGCTTCTCCCTCAGCAAAAGCAGAGGCTGGAACAGAGTATTAGAGTGTGTACATTTGAGAAAATGCTGCTTTACAACCAACTCTTCCTCTTGGCATCTCATGCATTCGCCAAAAGATCTGCATACACCTAGACAGGTCCAAAGAATTAGAGAGAATAGGTAAATAAATATGTAGTGAAATGTTAGTAAGGAAAGACAACATGGAAATGCTGACTTATTGAGCAAATAACATTTAACTCACAGCAAAAGTTCAAAACATATTCTGTATTGACAACTGACAATCTTTCAAAAATATATAGAATAAACTCATACCTCACATAGATTTCCCTCCTTCCTTTCATCACCAATTCTACCCCCACTCCCTGCCTGCCCCACTGCCTTCATAATGGTAGCAACAGCAGGTGAAACATCCCACGGAAATAATGAGGTATTTTGCAACTTACCATTTTTTTGTCTAATTAAAATTGAGATTATGATTCCTCAACTCATTTTTCCCCGTGTGTGTGTGTATAAAATGAATCCTTTGGTTATGACTATTTAATAGTATTATATTTTTATATTAGGTTTCGCCATAAAGGAGAAAGTGGAAAATACCAAAATACAGTGGTACCTCAGTTTTTGAACATCTCTGTTCCTGAACATTTCGGTCTTTGGATGCCGTAAAACTGCTTTGGTTTTCAAACGCGCCTCGGAAGTCGAACCAGAAACATGGCTTCCGTATTGAGTTTTCCGTTTTGAGGCTTCCATACTGAGTTTTTGATTTTTGAAAGTTTTGGAACTCGAACAGTGTTCTGGAACGGATTACGCTTGAAAACCAAGGTACCACTGTACCTTTAGTAAATTTACTGCATTATCCCAAACCATAGCTCTTTGTTGGCTTCAGTGTGGACTTGGTGATCCTGTGCATGCAGGCTTCCCTGTTCACTTCTATAGACTCCTTTTTCACCTCTTTTCCTTCCTTCATAATCCTTGTTAGAATCCATGTTTTCCATGAAGCCTTTGGCCAAACCACCTTGAATGAATGAATGATTGAATGAATGAATGAATGAATGAATGAATGAATCTTTATTTGCGTCAGCCATCTGTCATAGCACTAAAACCACAATACTATATACAAAGAATAGAAATAAAAAGTCAATTTTATAAAATACATTTTAGGGTTTTGAATCAATAGTCAAATAGTGGATCCTATTCTGATTGCCCCAGCTAAAAACCTTGCAACGTTTGCTGTCACCTGCTCATCTTGATCTGCCAAGAGAAAGGACACTGTGGCAGTGGTTGGGCTACCCAGAATGCACAATAAAAGAGGGGTGATAATCTCATTCCTCAAGTCTTTATAAAAATTGCAAGCCAGAAGGGCTTGCGCCACCCATTTGGTACTACCATCTCCACAGGGACATAAGCGTTTTTCATGTGGAATCTGTTGTAATCGTCCTTCAAGTACAGCCAAGAGCAATACATTCAATCTTGCAAGAGTAAAAGCACGTCTATATTTTAGAATTGCTAGATTATGCAGATAGAGTGCCAGAGGGTTGAAATGGGAAGGTGGAAAATAGTCATACCATGGGCAAAATTTCCTTATTGTGGCCAAGTTCTGATGCCTGATATCATTTAGGTGCTGACAAATCAGACTGTTTGCTTTACTAAAACACAAAGTGAGTAGCTGTTGCGGTGAAGTTTTTGATAGACAATTTTAGTCCAGGCACTCTTGTGACAATCTTGCAGCACTAGGGATATTAGGCCGGGGGGATTTGAGTTTAGGTGAAGCCAATAGTTAAGGCAAACTACCTTAGTTCCCATGCCTTCCTGTAACTTCTTCTGTTTACCAGTGCTTCCACTTCTCTTTTCTTCTGTCATTTTCTCCTGGGTCAAATTTTAGGTAGGGATCTGAATTCTGTAAAGCTCCATGCATATGGATGGCACATTATTGATCATAATTGTCCTCTTCATCAAAATAAATAAAGGTACACTTGCAAGAAGAGGAGTTCTGTGTCAGCATTAGAACCCTTGAATCTGCAAGCCACCACTGGGTCAGGACCATTATCTGTATGGCGTATGTCTGAGCTGGCCAAGGCTCACCTAGATATGTGTGAGTATTGTACTGCTAATGGATGAAATAACATTTTTTAGGTAAAGTAGCAGTTCCAGTAGCCTGACGGCATATTTATTGAATTAGATAGTGCTGGAATCAGAGGATGGAATGTTCATTTAACTATCACATAGGTTTGAACTCATCCATGAGCTCATATAATCCATTTTTAAAGCCTTCAGTGCCAGTATATTTTGTGACACTGAATTCCAGAAGTTAATTATGCATTATATGCATATGAAGAAGTCCTTTCTTCTATGTGATGAATTTTTGAACTGAGAATATACAGTCAGGAAAGTAGATGTTATGTTTTGTCAGAACACTGTTACTGTCTTATACTGCCCACTTGTACCACTAGAGGAAGGAAAGGCTTCTTTCTTTATAGAAATTAAAGTTTATTCCAGTTGCTGTGATATTGTCCAGTTGACTGCTATGCAAATAAGCAATAATAATAAACGAATTCCTGAAACATTCAGCAGCCATGATATTACATAGCTAAAATGCTGACTGCAGTGCATCATGGTGCTGTGTGGAATTCATGCAGTCCAAAGCATTTGGTGGGCAAGTAGCTTGATCTAGAAACAAAGAACTGTCACAACTAAAAAAACCACATAAGAAGCAGTAGCTGGATAACAGGAATTAAGGTTATTGTTTGATGAATCAAATTTTCCCATATTTTCATCAAAAAGGCATGATATTAAAATGCACATGTGATAAAAATAGGAAGTAGCATTTAAATATGGCTTGATGAGACGTAGCATTCTTTAGGAGGGGGAAACATCAGAGGTATCTCAAAGGGATTCTGAAGAAGAACAAAGTGGAGAATTATAAATGGGCACTCTTATAAACTTAAACAAATTAATGTGTCAGCACTGTGAATGGTTTCCTTTGAAAATAGCACTGTTTCCACAGCTTACACAATATATGTATAACAAGTCATCTAAATCAATGTTATACTTTGTCTTTAGGCAATTATTTTCTCTACTATTTGTCAAAGGCAAGAAGTAAATTGTAAGCAGTTTTGAACTGTTATTTTGCTGTAATTATACTTTCCTTTTACAAAGATATCATGATTTATGCTGCTGGCTAGGTGCTTCAGGGTTATTTTGTGGCATTTATTATGTCATGGAAAGAAATATTTTTTAAAAAAAAACCCAGGTACACAGCAGATAGGTAGATGCAAGTGTGTGCAGTGCAGCCTGAAATTAATTTGAGCATCTAAAGATTTATACGAGCACTTTAAGCATTTTATGATCACATTAGGTCAATTTACTACCATGTGGGCATAGTGTACCTCTGTATGAAAATTTAATTTTGACCTCTGCCTTCATGCTAGGAATGGTCTCGTAAATAGAGACAGCTGGTCATGTATATAAGATTCATGAACACCACTGGGAAATTCATGTTTTTAGGGTCCAAGAAGCTTAACAGTGTTAGAATATTTGACACCACTAAACAGCATCAAAGAAAATTGTGTTGACTATGGTGTTACACAACATATATTGGAGATACAATTTTAAAAGTATACATTGGAAAGACAATTTTAATTATTCAGGTTTTATGTCTACATATCAACTTATGTATGTTATGTTCTCTTATACAGGTTTTAGCAGTTTGACTGATGCCAAGAAATCCCAAAAACAGTAGCAGCACCAGGAAAAAAATCGAGCGCAGGACACAAATGGGACAAAGCATTTTTTTAGGTAGGTGAGCTATGTAAAAAAGTAAGGAATACTGCCTCCCAATCAAGACTTCATTTGTGCTTGGAGTCACAAAGGACTTAGCCCTAAAATCTGTTTTAGTGCCATGACTCTGCTGGGAAATCTGTTATTATTTAACTATTTAATAATCCCACAGTTGCATAAAAGAGAGTGGGGAGGGCTACCTACTATTAGACTCTTCCCAGAACTTTGTCCTACAGTGACAGTACAACCTGGTCCAAATTCATCATGTACGTGATGAAAATGTTGGTAGCCGAATTTGCTATAATTATGTTAGGAGTTTAACAAAATGTCTTCTGGAGCTGCTGATTATTACATTATTTTTAGCAGAAAGTAGTGATTAACAGGACATACAGTGGTGTTGATCTATTGACAGACACATTTGGGGAAGGGGGGCATTTTAAGAGTAGTAGATGTGCTGCCAAATGCAACACCTAGGGACTAGTTTTGGGGTTGATGTAGATAATCCCATCCCATCTGTTTTTTGTGCTGCTGGTGGTGAAACTATTCCAGGTCCAGAAAGCCCTTTCAGACTGGCTGCCCCTGGCTAGATCACAACGCTTGTTTATAAGATTATGAATTACATAAACAAAAACGTTCTGACAGAAACCAGCCTTTGCTCTGTGTACATTCACTCACAGAAATATCATTACCATGTGTTTATTCCCCCTTCCCATAGTGCTATGAACTACAGGCTCATCTACATGCTAGGATAGGAGTGATTTTTCACAGTGCTTGCTTCTATGCTTGCTTGTCAAGTTTTGCATAGCTTCTTTGAATGTTTCATGTCCCAGAAAACTTGGCAGCCTTAATTTATCACTGATTCAGCTCAGTCGTGATGGAAACCCTGGAGTAGATGGAGGGTGCCTTTGTTGTCTAACCTAAAAGGATTATGTCATTAGGGAGTTATGGAGTTTGTATCCTCAAATTCATTTGTATTTTATACAGATTTATTCAAAATCATTACCACACATCACACTTGCAAAGACAGACATAGAGGTGGGTAGAAACATAGAATGAAATGGTTGAGGGAAAGAAAAATACCAAAGAATTATACAGAGCAGAAGGAATTAAAGAAGATATGGTTGGCATTCATCTGTCTTGGGGGACAATGGAAGAGTGAGCCATCGGGGGTGAAGTCAAACTGTTGGAGAGTTAACAGCACCTGCTACAGCTGTACAGCCCAATACAGGAGAGACATGTATTGTTGTAGCTGGGGCAGGTGAAAGCATCCAGTTGTGCTGATGCAAGGGTACCATGGCAATCTCTCTGTGCTCCTCCCAGTAGTCATTCCTCCTTTGGTCATCGCTGTGGATACATGTCCATATAGTATCTGTCTTATTTCTATATAAAAATATGAGTATGTTCACCATGTATTTTATGGCTCCTTGGCAAAATCTAGGCAAAATGTTTCAGCCAGGAAGTGGAAAACATGTGCTTAATTCTATCACTGAAATGTTAATGATTTAACTTGGGCTAGAATTTGTGTGCTAATGGCAAGTAGTTCTTGTGGTCATTCACCATGCACGAGGAGATCAGATGAATTAAATGTGGGGGCTTTAAAAATGTGAAACACTCTCTACTCAAATTGATGGACTTCAGGTTTTTTTTTGGATGGGTCCAGCTCCCTTTCACAGAGGGCCAAATGTGAAATAGAACTTCTTTCCTCTTCTCCGTTATCTCTGCCAGTTCCTTTCCCTAAGGGCAAAAAATAATAATACTTGCCTTAGGGGAGAGGAAGATTTCCAGTGGTGGCAGAGGACCCAATGAGTCTCTTTTCACTGGCAAATCACATACACAATTTCATGCCAGTGTAATTGGACTCGAAGTCAAACACCATGACCCATTGCAGCATTTGTTACTGATGGTTTCACCAAATATTCACATGGTAATATTTTGTTTTGTTTTTTCCTTGGGGGAGCGGAAGCTGTGGGAGGGAGGGAGGGGGAGTGGACCCTTGAAAAAAGAATGAAGTTGAGTTATATAGGTAGAACACTCTGAAGACTCATGGTGGTTTTTCATGTGATCATCCTGAACAGGTCAATAGACCTACTTGATTTTGGGGTGAGTAAGCAGGTAGTACTCAATCTCTGATAGCAATGACAAAACTGGAAAAGATTTGTAATTCTTTCAGTTACTCTCAAAAATTTATTCAAGGGTATATATAGTTAGGCTTTCAAAATAAAAACCCTGGGAAAACCACAGCTCAGTTGTTCAGCAAATGCTTTGTGTGTAAAAAGTCCCCATGACCATCTGTGATGATCCTATTTTTTAAAAAAAGTGTATAGCTGACAGTGCTGTGGAAAACCTCTGCCTGATATCCTAGATGGTTGGTTTCCAACAGAGTGGACAATACTGAGCTAGACAGTTGGATTTCAAATAGTTCTGGGGAAACTGCAGATCCCTGTAGACTAATCTGAGGTCCTCAATGAGAAGACTATGAACTTTATTGAAAGACGGTTTGTTTTTCACTACTGAATTTTTACCAGAGAAAAGTTAATTTGGAAAGGGTTCGTTGATTGTAGAAAGTTCAATATCAAATTGGTCAGACATACTCATGGCCTGATTGCTGTATAGACATGTTTCTGAGTGCATTAGAGAGATACACATAGATGTGATTTTTTAATATTTACTAAACACACACTACATGGCTCTTAACTGGACTAATGGAACTTCATAGAACTGCACACAAACTTGAACGCCATATGAAATGCTGAACATGCTCACTGACCTATTCATTGCTTCAAGTTTTGTGTTAACACTTAAGTTTACTGTTTATTTCCTACTTTCAACACTTGACGTTCATTCTGACCTTTAACTAGGCTAATAATGAGTTATTATTTTAAGCTCTACTCAGAAAAATATATATATGGTTTTCGACCTTGGTTATTCATGTGTCATTTATATCAAGGTCCCACACTGGCCTTTCCACTCATAAATTAAACCAGAATTCATATTTATCAAGTATTCATACATTTATAATACTGCTACAGCATGAGTAGCTCACAACTTCTGTGAAACATTAAGTAACTTTAAGAGAAAAGGCGCAAAAAACTACATAGCCAACAGACTGGAGAAATATGCAGCAAATCTTTTCAAAGGCACAAAATCATCATTTTCAGTTTTACCTTATAATTATACTTTGATATATCTGAGGTATCCTAAACCAAAACGATCTAATCGAATCTGGTATATAAAACCTTTTATTACAAAATTAAGGTAATCAATGAACAACTGAAGTAGGGTAATAATGCACAGTCAGTGACAGAAAAGTGACTGTAAAATCTCCCTTGACTACTGCTTCAATGCAGGGTTCATGGTATTCATTATCTATGCAAGCACAGAAATTAGTATCTATCATGTTTAATTTTTTAAAAATAGGAGCTCAGCTCATCAGACATTTGGGTTAGATTTATTAATCACAAAAAAATGCAATACAGAAAATGAATCCTGTCATGAACATGTGAAGTTAATTGTTTCCCATCAACAGGACACCAACTATTATTGCTAGTACAGTGGTACCCCGCAAGACGAACGCCTCGCAAGACGGAAAACCCGCTAGACGAAAGGGTTTTCCGTTTTGGAGGCGCTTCGCAAAACGAATTTCCCTATGGGCTTGCTTCGCAAGACGACAGCCCATAGGGAAATCTCCGGGACAGCGGGGAAGCGCGACCTCCTCCCGCCGCCCGGCATCGGAACGAAGCTCCGATGCCGGGCGGGGGGGAACGCCTCCTCCCGCCGCCCGGCATCGCAACGAAGCTCCGATGCCGGGCGGGGGAGGGGAACGCCTCCTCCCGCCGCCCGGCATCGCAACGAAGCTCCGATGCCGGGCGGGGGGGGGGGAACGCCTCCTCCCGCCGCCCGGCATCGCAACGAAGCTCCGATGCCGGGCGGGGGGGGACGCCTCCTCCCGCCGCCCGGCATCGCAACGAAGCTCCGATGCCGGGCGGGGGGGGAACGCCTCCTCCCTCCGCCCGGCATCGCAACGAAGCTCCGATGCCGGGCGGGGGGGGAACGCCTCCTCCCTCCGCCCGGCATCGCAACGAAGCTCCGATGCCGGGCGGGGGGGGAACGCCTCCTCCCGCCGCCCGGCATCGCAACGAAGCTCCGATGCCGGGCGGGGGGGGAACGCCTCCTCCCGCCGCCCGGCATCTGAACGAAGCTCCGATGCCGGGGGGGAACACCTCCTCCCGCCGCCCGGCATCGGAACGAAGCTCCGATGCCGGGCGGCGGGAGGAGGTGTTCCCCCCCCGCCCGGCATCGGTGCTTCGTTCAGATGCCGGGCGGCGGGAGGAGGCGTTCCGATGCCGGGCGGGGGGGGCGGGGACACCTCCCGCCGCCCAGCTTCGGATGGCTTTCCTGAAGACTTGGGGTGGGAGGAGGGTTTTCCTTCCCACCGCCAACATTCAGAATGCTGTTCTGAATGTTGGCGGTGGGGAGGAAAAACCCTCCTCCCACGCAAGCCCCGGGAACAGAGGGAAAGCGCTGCGCGCCTTCCCCTCTGTTCCCGTACCTGTCCTGAAGGCTTGCGGTGCGGAGAAAAGCCCTTCTCCGCACCGCCAGCCTGGCAAGCGGTTTCCCTAGGAACGCATTAATTGATTTTCAATGCATTCCTATGGGAAACCGTGCTTCGCAAGACGAAAAACTCGCAAGAAGAAAAAACTTGCGGAATGAATTAATTTCGTCTTGCGAGGCACCACTGTAGGGAGCCACCAACTATGTTGCCATCCTCCATTCCTCCCTTGAAGGAAGCGCACAGAGAAGGGCTTCAGATGACAAATACAGGGTCCAGGTGGGTTCATGTGGAGAAAGACAGCCCCCTAGGTCCTGAGGCACATAATGACATGCTGAGGCCACAAAGTCTTGAGATGCTTCAGACGTAGTGGCCACAGCATGAATTTTGAATGTTGTGTTTAGACTTTTAATATAGTTTTGGTCTCCTTCCCTCTGCATGGTATTTTATATGGTTTTCAGAATGATAAAAAGCAAGGGGTGCAAAGTGACCATGGCCCAGTATGAAAGTGGGTGGTGGTGGTGGTGAAGGAAAGATGCAGGAGGTATTTTATTTGCCTTCAATGCAGTATGTTTTAATCACAGTGTTCTGTTACAAAGATTTTGCCATGGAGAGCTCTGTCTTGTTTTAAAATGCATATGACCTAGAACCATTTAAAAAAGAAAAAGAAAAGTCACATGGGATTAGTAACGATCAACTGAAAGAAAAGCAGAAAATGTAAAAGAATAATCTTAGAGTGGTAAAAGAATGTATTAAATATACTTCTTATATTTACTTTAACAGGACAACTTGAGTTTTTCCAGACTTGACATGTGAAACCTGCATAAAAATAATACCTTTGTAAGCGATAGCAAGGAGGCACTGGCTTATTTCATGGCAGCGCCCATCCATCCATAATCATGTTACCAGACTCTGGCAGTGTTTCACAGCTGCAGTAGCTCATGCTAATAGGGTAGTTTCCAATTACTAATGCTGAAAAACTTTCTGTACAGAAGCAATAATATGATCCCTTTGGCAAAGATTCACAGGCTAGTCTGATGGTCCCAGCTCTTCTCAGATTTGTATCCCCTGATGAAAATTAAATAAAGTAAACTGAACCTCACCATACAAGGCCAAGTTAGGCAATTATTTAATGATGAAATAATTGAGCACAAAATTAATAATGCAAGTAAAAGATGGATAGTGGTAATGGATGACATTTCTTTCTCTCTCTCTGATATCTCACCTACTGCCATACTTGACCTTCAGTGTTGTAGAGGAAAAGGCTTGGAAGGCTGTTTCATGCAGCAATTTTTGAGCTCTGTAATGCACCAAGTCCCGTCCCCCCCCCCCCATTCAGCAATTTTTGAGTCATCACAGATACCATTTCCTCTTTCCTCAGTGTGCCTAAAATAAAAGGGGATTTTTGGAAGCACGTTCATTTGAAAGGATTGGTAAGTTGGATGAATAGCAGATGAATAAATGACTATGTCATGTGGCAGCATGCCACAAAAGTTAAAGCCCCCAGCAACAATGCCATTATAAAAAGTAAGTGCCGAAAGGCCCCATGAAAATCTTAGGTTCCATGAAGAAGATAGTACCGTATTTTTCGCTCCATTGGACGCACCGGACCATTGGACGCACCGGACCATAGGAGGGGGAGAACAGGGGAAAAAAAATTTTTCTTGTTCTCCCCCTCTAAAACAAGGTGCGTTCAAGGTACATTCACCAGAGCTTGTGGGGCTGGCGGTGGGGCGAAGCGCTGCTTTCCCCCACCGCCAGCCTCAAAGATCCCTGAAGCCTTTGGAGCGCAGCGCCCAGCTGCCCTGCAGAGGTTTGCGCACAGCCGTCCCCAAGCTAGAGCAGCGAGATGGAGCCCTCTGTCTCGCTGTTCTGGCTTGGGAACAGCCTTGCTAGCTTCTGCAGGACAGCGGGGTGAAGGCACCCCGCTGCCCTGGAGAGGCTTTGCGCGCAGCTATCCCCAAGCTAGAGCAGCGAGATGGAGCCCTCTGTCTCGCTGTTCTGGCTTGGGAACAGCCTTGCTAGCTTCTGCAGGACAGCGGGGTGAAGGCACCCCGCTGCCCTGGAGAGGCTTTGCGCGCAGCTATCCCCAAGCTAGAGCAGCGAGATGGAGCCCTCTGTCTCGCTGTTCTGACTTGGGAACAGCCTTGCTAGCTTCTGCAGGACAGCGGGGTGAAGGCACCCAGCTGCCCTGGAGAGGTTTGCGCGCAGCCGCCCCCAAGCTAGAGCAGCGAGAGGGAGCCCTCCGTCTGGCTGTTCTGGCTTGGGAACAGCCTTGCTAGCTTCTGCAGGACAGCGGGGTGAAGGCACCCCGCTGCCCTGGAGAGGTTTGCGCGCAGCCGTCCCCAAGCTAGAGCAGCGAGAGGGAGCCCTCCGTCTCGCTGTTCTGGCTTGGGAACAGCCTTGCTAGCTTCTGCAGGACAGCGGGGTGAAGGCACCCCGCTGCTCTGGAGAGGTTTGTGCGCAGCCGTCCCCAAGCTAGAGCAGCGAGAGGGAGCCCTCCGCAGTGCTCCGTCTTCCTGTTCTGGCTTTGGGCTTAGCGGCGCAGCCTGCATTCGCTCTATAGGACGCACACACATTTCCCCTTAATTTTTGGAGGGGAAAATGTGCGTCCTATAGAACGAAAAATACGGTAGGTTTTCTATGGCATCACTAGTCAAAAGGATCTCAGAGAGGAGGACTAGGAAAAGCCTATGTCTGAAAGCCTGGAAAGGTACAGTAGTCGCAGTAGTACGCTACTGGCCTACATGGTCTGCCTCAGTATGCTTGTATGTATATATGAAATTTATATACTGCCCATCATCCAAGGATCACAGGGCAGTTTACAGTATAAAAACACAAGAAATGCATAACATAACAACAAGCAAAATAATAACACCCCCAACACACACACAGACACATAATTGTTAAATTAGCCTCAGGCCTGGGAGAAGAGGAATGTTTTCAGCTGGTGCATCATATTGTTCCACCCCCTGTGAAAACTTTTAGTACGTATCATACAGATATGCTCCACAATTTAGTAAATGGAAGTAGAAAAAGCATATCAGTAGGTAGTCTCACTGAAGGGCATTATAAAGCATAAAAATAAAGTTGAAAATGAATGGGGATTATAGAAAAAAAATCAAAGTGGTCACTCTGTTCTCAACTGAAAGAAACTTCAGATCAACAGTTATTTTTAGAGAAAAATCAATTTGAAAAAAATGAAACAGCACATCACTGGAAAAGTTAATGCAAAGTGAAATGCAATATAGATTCCTGGTCGTTTTAGATTTTAAAAAATGAATTAACAATGACATAAATCCAGGAGACTTGCCTTGCTGCATGCCTTTCCTAAATTTGAGACATCAGGCAGAGAGTCTTACTTATTATAATTGAGGAGTTACTTTTGGAAATGTCATGCGATCAATATAATTGACCTGAAAAGGAAAGCATCTTTCTTACTCTGTTATATGGGCCAAAGTAATGCTGCATTCTTTGTGAAACAATATGCTTTGTAAGAGTCCACAGGAAATAACTAAAATTTCAGATATACAGTGCTGTATTAAAAAAACCGAAAAAAGTTACAGGCAAAACTATATTAGATGTTGCCTTCCACAAACTTCTTTCTTATTTTTTAGGAAGTATGAGTGCTCAGCTCTCTCATACTCGGAACCTAAACAGGTATGCATCCAGACCATCCGGAGAAAAATAATATATCCATGTACCTGAAACAGACATTAGCTTAGAGCAGTGTTTCCCAACCTTTTTTGGGCAAAGGCACACTTGTTTGATGAAAAAAATCTCGAGGCACACCACTATTACAGCCCCGTGACGTCAGCGCGCAGCGTCACGCCGGGAGGGACGCACGAAAGTGTAAGTTTCAATTTTTTTTCCTCCCCCTTGCCGGGGAACCTCCAAGCTTTGGGGGTGGGGGGGGGGAGGAGGCAGCAAAGCGAGGCAGGAAGGAGAGCACGGCTTGGCTGGGTGAGCTTTGGCAGGGAATGAGAGCCACGAGGCGGGCGCTGCGGACGGAGGCGCTGCCCGCCGAGCTCGCAGGCAGCCAGGCAGGCAGACGGCGAGAGCCCCGCGCTGGGCAGCCTCTCCTCGCCGCCGCCGCCCCGCCTCTCGCCGCCCGACTCGCCCGCCTCCCTCCAGGCAACATCTCGCGGCACACTAGTGTGCCGCGGAACAGTGGTTGGGAAACACTGGCTTAGAGGTTCCATTCGGTGGTTTACCTGTTATGTGCTGTGATCCATTATGTGCTATATAGAAATCATAGAATCATAGAATCAGAATAGACCACAAGGGCCATCGAGTCCAACCCCCTGCCAAGCAGGAAACACCATCAGAGCACTCCTGACATATGGTTGTCAAGCCTCTGCTTAAAGACCTCCAAAGAAGGAGACTCCACCACACTCCTTGGCAGCAAATTCCACTGTCGAACAGCTCTTACTGTCAGGAAGTTCTTCCTAATGTTTAGGTGGAATCTTCTTTCTTGTAGTTTGGATCCATTGCTCCGTGTCCGCTTCTCTGGAGCAGCAGAAAACAACCTTTCTCCCTCCTCTATATGACATCCTTTTATATATTTGAACATGGCTATCATATCACCCCTTAACCTCCTCTTCTTCAGGCTAAACTTGCCCAGCTCCCTTAGCCGTTCCTCATAAGGAATCGTTTCCAGGCTTTTGACCATTTTGGTTGCCCTCCTCTGGACACGTTCCAGTTTGTCAGTGTCCTTCTTGAACTGTGGTGCCCAGAACTGGATACAGTACTCCAGGTGAGGTCTGACCAGAGCAGAATACAGTGGCACTATTACTTCCCTTGATCTAGATGCTATACTCCTATTGATGCAGCCCAGAATTGCATTGGCTTTTTTAGCTGCTGCGTCACACTGTTGGCTCATGTCAAGTTTGTGGTCAACCAAGACTCCTAGATCCTTTTCACATGTACTGCTCTCAAGCCAGGTGTCACCCATCTTCTATTTGTGCCTCTCATTTTTTTTGCCCAAGTGCAATACTTTACATTTCTCCCTGTTAAAGTTCATCTTGTTTGTTTTGGCCCAGTTCTCTAATCTGTCAAGGTCGTTTTGAAGTGTGATCCTGTCCTCTGGGGTGTTAGCCACCCTTCCCAGTTTGGTGTCATCTGCAAATTTGATCAGGATGCCCTTGAGTCCATCATCCAAGTCATTGATAAAGATGTTGAATAAGACCGGGCCCAAGACAGAACCCTGTGGCACCCCACTAGTCACTCTTCTCCAGGATGAAGAGGTACCATTGATGAGCACCCTTTGGGTTCGGTCAGTCAGCCAGTTACAAATCCACTGAGTGGTAGCATAGTCAAGACCGCATTTTACCAGCTTCTTTACAAGAATATCATGGGCCACCTTGTCGAATGCCTTGCTGAAATCAAGGTAGGCTACATCCACTGCGTTCCCTTCATCTACCAGGCTTGTAATTCTGTCAAAAACCGAGATCAGGTTAGTCTGACATGACTTATCCCACTAGGTTTCAGTGATGCCTATTATGTCATATTTAGTTTGCTGTACTAAGAGCTCAAGCTCATCTTGTTTATTTCCCATGCTTTGCGCATTAGTGTACAGACATTGAAGTCCATTAATCATTCCCCCGTGTCTCTTATTTAAGGATTTTTTCCTCCCACCACTAGGTCTGTGTGCTGTTTGCTCCACTTGGTCTATGACATTTGGATGATCATCTTCATCAATTGATAGACTCCTACCTTCAGGAGCACTGTCTCCCTCCCCCACATTAGTCAGTTTAAAGCCCTCCTGATGAGGTTTCTGAGATTTTTGGCAAAAACATTCCTCCCAACCGTTGTGAGGTGCAGCCCATCGCTTGCCAGAAGTCCATCTACAAGAAACTGCAGTCCGTGATCTAAGAATCCAAACCGTTCCTGTTTACACCATTTGCGAAGCCAGCTGTTCACTTCCACTATTTTTCCCTCTCTCCCTGGGCCACGTCATTCAACTGGGAAGACAGATGAGATGACAATTTGTGCATTTAACGGCTTCAATTTCCTGCCCAGAGCCTCGTAGTCTCTTTTGATCTTCTGGAGGCTATTGCTTGCAGTGTCATTGGTTCCCACATGAACCAAGAGGAAGGGGTATTTGTCAGTGGGTTTTATGATTCCTTGCAGTCGTTCAGTTACATCTTGGATCTTAGCCCCGGGGAGACAGCACACTTCCCAAGACATCTTGTCAGGCCCACAGATCACTGCTTCTGTTCCCCTCACTAGGGAATCCCCTATCACCACTACACGCCTCCTCTTAGGTTTGGTCGGGGTTCTTCCATGAGCTGTCCGTTCCAAGGTCGCCTGCACATTCCCTGAGGAGTGACTTTGCTGCTCGTCTTCATATACATAATCGACTGTAATGAGGGAGAGATCCTCAAATGGAGTCTGTTCTTTGTCTTCCATGCTAGGGGAGAGGACTTCAAAGCGATTGTGTATTTCTAAACAATCAGAGCGAACCCTGGGCCTCCTACTTCTTTGAGTCACGTTTCTCCATATATCTGGCACCTGTGTTGGTAAACTAGCCTCCTTCTCAGGGGTGTCCCCTGTCTCCTCCTTGGTGGAGACGGTGTTCTCTGTTGCTTCCAAGAAGAGCTCCAGCTCTCTAATTCTTTGGAGCGTAGCTACACGTTCCTCCAGTTGCTGGACTTTGTCTTCTAAGAGGGCAATCAACATACAATTGCTGCAGGTAAAGCTGCCTGCAACCTTTGGCAAGATGGCAAACATTGCGCAGGAACCACAGGCGACTGCAGCCGTTCCCTCACCCTCCATCTTGAAAACGTGTCGTTGGGGGTGGCTACAGTGGTCCTCCATCTTAAAAAGAGTGAAGACAGGACAAATAACTCCCCCCCACAAAAAAAAACCTAGGTCTCCCCCAACAAACGTTTGAGACTAGCTCCCCTAAATCTAAAAGATGGATCAAACGCCGCTGCCCTGCAAGCTCTGATAAGCTCCTCCCACAGCTAATCACCTGACTCGACAGAAACCCTGCCCCCTCTGACCTTTGCACAGGGAGAACAGCTAATCAGCCACAAAGAAACACACACACACATGAAAACCCTTTTGGCTCCTTCTTCAACTGCTGCCCTGCTAGCTCTGATAAGCTCCTCCCACAGCTAATCACCTGCCTCAACAGAAACCCTGCCCCCTCTGACCTTTGCACAGGGAGAGCAGCTAATCAGCCACAAAGAAACACACACACAAGAAAACCCTTTTGCTCCTCCTTCAGCTGCTGCCCTGCAATGATAGGTTACATTTCCAATTATAAAAAAATGTGGGAATATTGATAATGTTAAAGCTTAATGACATTAAGCTTAATGACAGTGGATTAATACCACAGGACCTGGAACAATAAGGGGGAAATATAACAAGTTTCAGTGTGACAGATTGCAAACCGGGTAGGAAACTAATCCACCCAGTTACTTGGCGAAGGGACAGAAAAACCATAAAAGCAATAAACCCTTTTAAAAGTAACGATTACCCTAGAGAATAATACTCCATCACTTTGTCCATTGATTTCAGAGCTCTTTTGTTTGTTTGAAGTGTGTGGAGCTGGGTATATCATACACCATTCATCTAAAATTAGATATTTGAAGAAAAGGCAGGTGGAACTGTAAACATACTGAAGACTGGTGTGTTTTTATCTAGTCTTTCTGAGGCATGGATGTTTTTATTATGCTTTTAGTGACTAGTTTCAGTGGTGTCAAAAGCTGACATTGTTATTCTGGTGTTCCATCCTTCCTCACCTGATGTGTACAGATAGGTATGATAAATAAAACTCAGTGTTCAAAACTCCCATTGTTCTGGGCGCATTTTGCAACAGGGAATGTCATTAGTGCAAGTATAGGGTCTTCTTGGTAAATTTGGCAGGGCAGGAGGAGGAGGGATCAAAGCAGTCTCCTTGGCCACCGTGTAATTTTTGCAGCAGAACACCACTACCACCACAGTAGCAAAAAAGTTTTACAAAAACAAAAAATAAGCAAACGTTTCTATTGATGCTGCTGCTTTTATGATAAAAAAGCCAAAACAAAATATTGCCCTCTGTAGGAGCAGACCTTGGTAATTTTATACCCTGTGCAAGGCCAGAATTTGACACATCTCCAGCCCTTGTGCCGACTTCCGAAAGGCAGTGAGATCCCGGGCTTTGGGAAGGAGGTACAAAGGGCTCTAGCTGGGTTCTAGAGCCCTCCCACCTCCTTCCCAAAGCTGCACAAGAACCAGCTAGGCTTTGGGAAGGGGGTGGCTCAGCACCCTGTGTGGGGAAAGCAGTTGCTCTGCCCTAAACCCACCTCTTCCTTCTGCAAATTTCCTAATTTCCTCCTATTCCCCCAAAATGATTTCTCCTTTTGCCCTCCAAAGACTCAGAGTTCCCATAAAACATTCACAGTGGAACATTCAATTCAGCTCTAACATAAACAGATGATACTAATGCTTGGAAAGTATGCAGCTGCTGAAATGTTGAAAACAACAACAATTTGAAAGGCATTTCAGCACAATCCCGGTGTTCTTGACTGTAGTGATGACATTTTACTGCTTTTGGCAAAGCTCTGGCAGTTGATGCTCTTACATGATATTTGCCTGCTGGAAACCTTCTAATCTAGCATTTAATGAATCCAAATGTAAATTGAACGAGTGCCTACTAGAATTCTATGGATCTATTTTTCTATCTTATGGGAGGTGCCCAGACCTTATGAAAAGGACGCAAATTAAGCAAAACAAAATAAGGTATTTGCATTGTTCAGATGTTATCCATTTCAGCCAGCTGCGCTGCAGCACAAGCTTTTGCAACAGATCTCATCCTTGGGTGGGAGAACCTCATATAATTCTGCAGAAGTCAGTTAGAATGTGAGTTATATTCCAGCAAAAATTGCTGCAATCATAAACATAGTTGCTCTTACCATTGCTTTTTTCTGGGGGTACACAGGGGTACGCATGCCCCTAAACATTTTGTGAGTCTGAGTTTGGCCTCATTGAGGGGCAGTATTTCAATATCAGTAGGAAAGTGAGAGTACCCCTAAACATTTTTTTAGGGGGGAAAGCACTGGCTCTTACTATTAAAACCAAAATAGGAGTAGGTCAGCTGCAGGCTGTTCATTCAACCAATTAGTTGAGTGGACATTGACACTTCCCCTCAAATATTGGGATATGTCAAGAAAGCCACTTCCTCCTTGTCCTAGCCATTTCTTTCTGCCTGCCTGGTCTCTCACGCCCCACCAAATCTACTTTTAAGACAGAAAGAGAAGGCAGCTCTGTATGGCACTTTAGACTGAAGAACACACATAACTTTCTGCACACAGAAATTTTTTTGGCTGGCTAAGCTTAAACAGCTAGAGCCTCTCTGAGTCTGTTCTGAATGATCAAGAAACAACCTTACTTACTATTTCTGCTTTTCTGTCCCATTATGGAGAATATTAAGATTCACTGACATGTTCAGCATTCTGCAGCTAGATGTACATCCAAGGGCACACAAATAAAAAGTCAGCCAGAAGTTTCACTGAACACCTGTGAGAGTAAAACCGCAAACTACTTCCTCACCAGAAATACTGGTTTGAAGATTGAAGTTTTTATGGACCAATCTAAAGACTTGCTGTGCCAGCGAATAAGTGATTTGGAACACAGAGAATTCCTAGCATCATTTTCTGTTGTACTTATTCTGAGGGGAGAGTTTTCCAACAGTCTTAAAAAAGCAATTAAAACCAGTTCAGGTATTTCTAATCATGGAGCCATATCCTCTAAAATTCAATTCCGGTTTAATGATTGAACTGGATGCCATTTCTTAATCGGCCCAAGGTTATTATTTTGGGGTAGAATTTTAATTCGATCCTCCTCAATATGTGTTGTCAATATTATTTATAGTTAAATTAAAAATCTTAATAGCAGAAAGCCAGTGAGCATAGCAAGCCTTGTTGTTAATAGTTGCACAGTCTTGCTAGAATGATGGCCTATTATGTAGGTTCAACATGCCATGGAAAAATGCCACCATTTGTAAGCTTTATCACAGGAAATTAATTAACAAAGCAATACCAGACTCTTATCGAACACCTTTTATAGAGTCATGTGTAACCGAGGTGGCCATTATTATTATAATTTAATTAAAAAAATACGTCACACATTGAACTCTAAGATCATATATCTTAAGCTAATACAGCAAAAACATTTTTCTCTTGGAAGTTAAATTTCTGGTAGGGATCATTTACATTTGATTGTTTTCTGAATGTACAGGTTTTCACACATGGTAAGTCTTTGTAGTTTATTCCTCTTACACCAGTGGACTTTTGTTAAATTTAATAGAAAGATAAACTATAAAATGAAATAAGTAAAAAGGTGCTTGGTCATGGTACAGTATTTCCCAGAAGCCCAAATATCACACGTCTGTCTGTCTGTCTATTTATTTATTTATTTAACAAGTTTTATAATCTGCCTGAAAAAAAGCAACAACTTCTAAGTGGTTTACGAAATATAAAATAATACATTAAAATTAGCATTAAAAACAGGTATTTAAAAATATTCAAAAAATGATTTAAAAATAATAATTGTTAAAAAGAAACAAAACATATGTCAAGATTCTACATGTCTGATTAGGCCTATATAAACAAAAATATTTCAAGTAGGTGCCAAACCAAATATAAGCAACTTCCGATTTGCACACGTTCAGCACCCACCCTTAGTTTTTGACACCCAAAGTGGATGGAGCAGGAGCGGAATGGGGTGGGGAGGGCTTCCACACCTCCTGCTGACATGCATGGTTCCTTGGAACACAACCTCTATGTAAATGGTCAGTTGCCTGCACAGTGAAGGTGCCTGCCAGAGGTTAACAGGCATGGGCTTACAGAGTTCAAGTGCTGCCACACAAACACACAAAAACATTCTTACAAATGTGGAACAAGCTTTGTGTGTCCCCTGTAAGAGTGCCATCTCCGCAGATCGAAGAGGTCAAGAGGACATATATAAGGTAAGGCAAGGAAATTGGTCCCAAGTCGTTAGGGGCTTTATGTACTAATAGGACCACCTCGAACTTGGCCTGCTAGCAAACATTTCTGATCTCTGAGCAGAAATTTATATGCTGACAGAATTTTACTCCTGTCAGCAGTAACCATGTTGCAGCATTCTGCACTAACTACAGTGTCCAGATCAAGAACAAGGGATTTTGACTCATGAGCTAAATTAACTAGATTTCTCCACCTGTCTCTGTACTAGAAATGGGGACCACCCAACCTATTAGCTGTAGGTTTAGGACTTAACAGCAAAAACAATGAATTTCTTTAAACAAGGCATAATTAACTTCTGGAACTCATGCTACAACCACTGCTACAACCCCTACCATCTGTCAGAGACTTCCAGAGGAGGAGTCTCAATGGAGAGGCCCGGCTCTGAGGCAGGAGGGCTCTGATTCATGGCCTTTTCCTCCCCCTTGCCATCTCCATCAGGGTCCTCAGCAAGGCCATGACCTCATGCCAGCCATGGAGTTGGAGGTTGAAGCTAGTGAGAGGCAGGACCAGAGCAAAACGTACCCACTGCTTTCTCTCCCTTTCTTTTCTCTCTGCTCTGCTTTTCCTTCCACCTAGTGCAGTGATGGCCAAACTTGGCCCTCTAGCTGTTTTCGGACTACAGCTCCCATCATCCCTAGCTAACAGGACCAGTGGTCAGGGATCATGGGAATTGTAATTCCAAAACAGCTGGAGGGCCAAGTTTGGCCATCACTGACCTAGTGGGTTGCTGGGAAGAGACAGGTCACTTTAATCAGAGGACTGAATTAATTGCTTGCAGAGGGCTTTTGGAATCAGGCCATGGGTCTACTTAGGTGCCTAAGGGGCACATGAAATTAGAATGAGGGGCACAGTTTCCTTGCCTCACTATACAAAGAAAGTATATTTCTGAATATCCTAAGAGCAAATTACTAGGGGTATTTTCACATTATGTTTTACCTGGGTGCAAATCATCTGCACCTGCTTTCAGCTACTCATCAGACAAGTACAAGTGTGGTGCTCAACTAGTTGACTACCCAAGTGCACAAAGATTCTACACTTGTTGATTAAATGTGTGAACACTCCTAATGAGATAAAGGCATGCCATCTAAACCCCATTTTACTGATGAGCTTCCCAGAGGCTTCTGGTTTTTGCTGGATTAGTTGGCTCTTTGGTCCTACCTAGCAGGGCATTTGTTCAACTTTGAACTCGTCAGTCAAGTGGTTAAACAATTTGTCTTTCTGGCCAGACTGGATTAAAAGTGCCAAAGTACATTTTTGATTACTTGGTGCTATCATAAAAACTGAATCATGTGATGACATACTGGAAATCATCACACAACTCATAAAACCAGATGAGAACATTTATCAAGGGAACTGTACATCCTCTTGCAAGTTAAACCTTAAAATGCACTAGATTGTTACTAAATACAAAGATGTTAACAACACAGTATTATGAATGCAAAGGGAGCACATTCTTATATTACTAATATGGTACATTTATTATTTCAAGGCAATTCATCTTTGTTTTCTGTAAGTTCCAAAGCTGTAAATAGCTGGCAGCCTACACATGATACAGAAGTTCCATACTAACAAATATTATCTGATGTGTATGTATATTTATATACTCAAGTGAAGCTCTTGCTGCTGGCTTTAGAGTCAATTGGGGTTTTGTATGAACTGGGATTAGGAGCTGTAAAACAGATATTCAGATTCATCTTGCATAATGAACTCAGCTACAGGCAATGAGTTGGGAAACAGACTTTGATGGCTGAGTCAATATCTGTCCTTGGGCAAGCCAATCGTCAATTATTTAAGAATTATTAAGTTAAGAAGTTCTTTGGAACTGTTATAATAAATGGGCATTCATGAATCAAACACAACAGAAGCAAACATACAGCCCAAACCCAAACATACAGCCCATGTTTACTATGTAATAAGTCTCACTGATTACAATAGGTCTTTTTTTCTGTGCAGGCATGCTAAGGATCACACCCTAAAGCAGTGGTGGCCAAACTTGGCCCTTCAGCTGTTTTGGGACTACAATTCCCATCATCCCTGACCACTGGTCCTGTTAGCTAAGGATGATGGGAGTTGTAGTCCAAAAACAGCTGGAGGGCCAAGTCTGGCCACCACTGCCCTAAAGCAACCAATTCCTTATCAAGAACTATGACAGAAATGTGTAATTGGTTTTGGTATTGGTATAGTAGAACTTCAGCTTGTTTGCATTGCTAGGTTCCATGAAATTAATAGAATTTGTCTCTTATATGACCATAGTGCTTTTCATTTCTTTGTTGTTGGGCATACTGTTTTCCTTAATAAAGAAACATTGTGACTCTGTAGTGATGATGCTGATGATGTTAGGAACATAAGAACCTGCCTTATACCAAGTCAGACGATTGTTCTAACTAGCACAGTATTGTTGACACTGAGTGAAAGCAGCTGTCTTGGGTTTTAGGCAGCCTTACCATTGCCAATATTTCCTGGAGATGCTGGGGATTGAATTTTTGCACACAAAAATAGATTCTCCACCACTGTCCTACAATCCTGGAATTCCTGATCCTGTGGTTGAGAGCAGTGGTGGACCTTGGGGTCTCACATTTCAGCAGTGCCCTGTGTGATGCCAACCCTTCTCCTGCACACACATCTTGCCTTCCATTCTAGAACATAGTTGTGGCGCCCCCTGCAGCCCCCCAGGCTCTACACTCGGTGCAACTGAACCAGTCGTGCTCCCCTTAATTTGCCTCTGCTGAGAAGGTTGAACTAAAAAATAGCAGAGCATCAAACACAGAAATTTATGCTCTAACATTG
The DNA here is from genome assembly GCF_964188305.1 of Podarcis bocagei. Lineage (NCBI taxonomy): Eukaryota > Metazoa > Chordata > Lepidosauria > Squamata > Lacertidae > Podarcis > Podarcis bocagei. The sequence goes on along the minus strand of NC_138130.1, from coordinate 61,946,875 downwards.
ATCTTACCTAATGTTCATTTTCTTTTTTCATTTGCAAACATCTAAAAGTGAAACCAGTCTGCATGAAAGTCAGTAGAATATGAAACTTTTGCATACTACTGAGTGTTTGATTCGACCTGGGAGAAGATCTCATGGCCCAGTTTTGCTGAAACTGGAGAAGTGTGGGGAATTTCTGCTAGGGATTCCAAATCATCTTCAGCCTCACATCAGCCCTGCAATATTAACAGAAATACTAAAAGAACTGCAGGACAGGGCTTGCTGTAGGCTAGTCTCTCTTAATATATATATATATATATTTTTTATAAAATTTTTATTGGGTTTTCCGCTTTTATAAAGACAATACAAACACAACAATAACACAAACATGTATAAATTCAGCAGATCCTCTTCTCATAACCTTGTTCCCTGACTTCCCCCCACCCCCCCCTCGTGCATCCCAATTCCCAAGATTATATCAGCAAGTTGGTATTTCTCCTCTTAACCATCTTATTCATTTTGTTGCCTCTTTTCTAATAAAAAAAAATTGATTTTCCTAAGTTGGACTTAAGTTCTCTTCCATCAATTTTTCATTTTGTCTTGAATAAAAGTCATATTAACCAAACATGAAAGTCTTAAGAGTTTTTAAGAATCTCCTCTTCCCTCCCTCCCATCCCCGGTTTTTGTCCCTTCCCAAATAAAAATCCAAAGTCAAGATTCTCAGCCTGGGTTCCTCACGTCCGAGGCTTTCAAGTCCCTTTCAGTCCCTCTCCGCCGGTCTCATTGGCAGTCCTTTATGTCAATCGTCGAGTCTGGAAAAGGATCTTTCACCATCAAAACATATTCTCTTCCCACAAGGAGATTTGAAGGCAACTGCTGGAGTGTTTCCACAAAGCCTGTATCCTCAAAATCAAAGTCCAAACGGAGGCCCCAATCATATTTCTTTATTTTAAGTTCCTGTACATATTGTCCCAGAACCTCCTCCTTCTTCTTCTGCATCTTTCGCAGACTTGTGGTAGATGTGTTCCCAGAGTCTCCTTGCTTGTGTTCCACAGATGTCAGCTTTTGGTTGTTGCTTCCCAAAGTTACTTTCTCTTTTTCTTGTTTAGTCTCTTCCACCTCTGTAGACATTGTTTCCCATTCAACTGTGGATTCTTTCTCATTCAGGTCCTCAATACAAACAGCAGAGTTGCCTGTTCCCAAGGTCATAATGTTAAGTTGTTTATTCATGGCTAAGCTCTGCTCTTGTAAGGTTCCCACCAATTGAAACATCCTTTCGATTTCCATTAGTAACTTTCCATCCACAGCCATTGTATCCATTGTAGTTTCACAGAATTCCCCCTAGAGGGAATCTGGTTACTTATTAGTCTTTTCTCCAACAGTCCTTTAGCTTGTTATTGTTACTTTGTTTCCAACAATTTTAACTCAATTATAACTCCTTATTCCAGAGGGATCTTAAATAGTGATTTTTCCGCTTTAAACTGCCCGTTTGACAGCTTTGACAGCTGTCAAACTCCGCAGCTCTTACACAGGCACAAAGGCAGGACGTTCCCGAGCCCGGGAGGGGGGGGTTGCTCAAAACATAAAGAGGGTCTCCAAAACTCCACTCTCCAGCACAAAATTTCCTTTAACTAAATCTTGAAAGTTAGTGTCCTTTTTAACTCACCCCACCAAGGGTAGGCTCTCCAGCTTAGCTCTTATGTCGTTGCTTAAATCGTCTGCAGGGGGGGGTGCGGACTTCCTTTTAGCACACCCCCCGGTCGTCTCCAATTCAGGTAAAAAAATTTTAAAGTCCCAATCCGTCTTACTCACGGGTAATTCTTTCAGTCCAAATTTTCAAGGAAGCAAGTCAGCGCTCTTCAGCCATGGCACACGGCTCCGCTCCGCTGGGGTAGCGGTTTACTCTCAGCACCATGCCACTCTCCGTATCCTCTCAGTAGCCTTTAAAAAGGCTCTTCGTGAATCGGGGAGGGCGCTTAAGGTGCCCACCGAGTCACCAGGTCCTCAGGCATCCGCGCCTGAGGTTTTTAAGGGTCCCCGCGTCGCCGTCGCGGCAGGACCCGTCCCCAGCGGAGCCGATTCCCTCCGGAGCTCGGAGGGAATCCGCCATTAGCTGTCCGCGCCAACCCGGAAGTCTGTACACATATGGCTTTCCGGCACACCATTCTCTCTCCTGACTCCTGTGGCACACTACTTTATTTCCCCTACCTCCCCATCACTCTATTTTCCTCCCTCATTTTCTCCTAGATTGCTTCCCTTTCCCTCCTACCCTTTTAGTTGCTCAGGACAGGGGAAAAAACAAGTTCTTCATGCAGTAGGAACTTGCTTTCACAGGAGGCAGTCGTGGACATCAACTTGGATAGCTTTAAAAGAGAATTAGGCAAATCCATGAAGGATGAGGACATCAGTGGCTACTAGACTTGATGGCTATGCTTTGCCTCCTTGGTTGAAGGCAGTATGCTGGAAGCTGCAGGAGGGGAGAATGCTCTTCTGCTCATGTTCTGTTTGCAGGTTTCCCATGAGCGTCTGGTTGGCCACTGTCAGAACAAGATGCTGGAGTAGATGGGGCATTTGTCTGATCCAGCAGGCTCTTATGTTCAAGTAAATGAAGTTCTTCCGTGCCCAACATTCCCTGATATTTCTGTAACAGGCAGTAGTCTCTCTTAATATAGCCTTTCAACCAGCAGTAGGGATAGTAACAATAAAATCACTGCAGAGGTGTTGTACGCTATTTTCTCAGCCAAAACTATAATGTTGGGATAACATTGCAGGGTTCTCATATTCTGTCAGCTTGACCCCCAACCTGCAATAGGGTCTAGCACTAGGGCTGTTGTAGTCACCAGGTACATGGCCTGCACTTTTGAGCATGAACTACACAATAGAATTGTCACAGACACTGTCACCCATAAGCAACTGCCCTTTCCAGCGTGCAACATGGAGAATTTGCTTTGGAATTTGCATTAATGGGTTTACTAAATGAGAACTGAGTTAGAAACAGCAGGAACTCCTCCTTTCATTATTTTTTTTGGTGTGAATATTGTGTGAATAATAATAATAATAATAATAATAATAATAATAATAATAATAGTAGTAGTATTCCGCACATCTGACTGGGTTGCCCCAGTCACTCTGGGCAAATTTCAACAAATATAAAAACATAATAAAACATTAAATCTTATTAAACTTCCCTATATAGGACTGCCTTAAGATGTCTTCTAAAGGTAATATAGGTTATATGGTTATTCATCTCCTTGACATCTGATGGGAGGGTGTTCCACAGGGTGGGCGCCACTACTAAGAAGGCTCTCTGCCTGGTTGCCTGTAGCTTCACTTCTGTCAGTGAGGGAACCACAAAAAGGCCCTCAGTGCTGGATCTCAGTGTCTGGACAATGATGGGAGTGGAGACGCTCCTTCAGATATACAGGCCAATGCTATTTAAGGCTTTAAAGGTCAGCACTGACACTTTGAATTGTCCCTCAGGGGAGAGACTCCATCAGGCAAGGCCTCCTTCCACCTGCCTTGCCCCACCCTCCGGCCCTAGGAGTCCTCATAAGGGAGCTGTGCCTGGAGGAAGAACTGTGAGGGGAGAAACTCCATCAGCGTGTAAACTGCCTTGAGTATTGTAAGATAGAAAGGTGGTATACAAATTAAAAATGATGATGAGCCTCTACCACCTGCACCTCTGCCGCTGCCACTTGTGCCTCCACCATCTCAGCCTCTACCACCTGTGCCGCTGCCGATGGTGCCTCTGCCGCCTGAATCTCTACCACCTGCGCCTCTGCCGCTGCCACTTCCGCCGTGTAAGCCTCTACCACCTATGCCGCTTCCGCTTCCGCGATGTAAGCCTCTACCACCTGTGCCTCTGCCGCTGCCGCCTCTGCCGCCTGAATCTCTACCACCTGGGTCTCTGCTGCTGGTGTCTCCGCTGCCTGAGCCTATGCCGCTGGTGTCTCCATCACCTGAGCCTCTACCACCTGCGCTTCTGCCACTGCTGATGGTGCCTCGGCCGCCTGAATCTCTACCACCTGCGCTTCTGCCGCTGGTGCCTCTGCTGCTTCCGCCGTGTAAGCCTCTACCACCTGTGCCTCTGCCGCTGCCGCTGGTGCCTCTGCTGCCTGAATCTCTACCACCTGAGTCTCTGCCGCTGGTGCCTCCGCCGCCTGAGCCTCTGCCGCTGACGCTGGTGTCTCCATCACCTGAGCCTCTACCACCTGCACCTCTGCCACTGCCACTGGTGCCTCTGCCGCCTGAATCACTACCACCTGTGCCTCTGCCGCTGCCGCTGGTGCCTCTGCCGCCTAAATCTCTACCACCTGCACTTCTGCCGCTGGTGCCTCTGCCGCTTCCGCCGTGTAAGCCTCTACCACCTGTGCCTCTGCCGCTGGTGCCTCTGCCGCCTGAATCTCTACCACCTGAGTCTCTGCCGCTGGTGCCTCTGCCGCTGCCTGAATCTCTACCGCTACCGTTTCCGCCGTGTAAGCCTCTGCCACCTGCACCTCTGCCGCTGATGCCTCTGCTGCCTGAATCTCTACCACGTGCGCCTCTGCCGCTGGTGCCTCTGCCGCTTCCGCTGTGTAAGCCTCTACCACCTGCACCTCTGCCGCTGGTGCCTCTGCCGCCTGAATCTCTACCACGTGCGCCTCTGCCGCTGGTGCCTCTGCCGCCTGAACCTCTGCCGCTGCCGCTTCCGCCGTGTAAGCCTCTACCACCTGTCCCTCTGCCGCTGGTGCCTCTGCCGCCTGAATCTCTACCACTTGCGTCTCTGCCGCTGGTGCCTCCGCCGCCTGAGCCTCTGCCACTGTCGCTGGTGTCTCCATCACCTGACCCTCGACCACCTGCGCCTCTGCTGCTGCCGATGGTGCCTCCGCCACGTAAGCCTTTACCACCTGCACCTCTGCCGTTGCCGATGGTGCCTCTGCCGCCTGAATCTCTACCACCTGCGTCTCTGCCGCTGGTGCCTCCGCCTCCTGAGCTGTGAGGGGAGAGACTCCATCAGGCAAGGCCTCCTTCCACCTGCCTTGCTCTACCCTCCGGCCCTGGGTCTCCTCCTAAGGGAGCGGTGTCTGCAGGAAGAACTGTGAGGGGAGAGACTCCATCAGGCAAGGCCTCCTTCCACCTGCCTTGCCCCACCCTCCGGCCCTGGGTCTCCTCCTAAGGGAGCGGTGCCTGCAGGAAGAACTGTGAGGGGAGAGACTCCATCAGGCAAGGCCTCCTTCCACCTGCCTTGCCCCACCCTCCGGCCCTGGGTCTCCTCCTAAGGGAGCGGTGCCTGCAGGAAGAACTGTGAGGGGAGAGACTCCATCAGGCAAGGCCTCCTTCCACCTGCCTTGCCCCACCCTCCGGCCCTGGGTCTCCTCATAAGGGAACTGTGCCTGCAGGAAGAACTGTGAGGGGAGAGACTCCATCAGGCAAGGCCTCCTTCCACCTGCCTTGCCCCACCCTCCGGCCCTGGGTCTCCTCCTAAGGGAGCGGTGCCTGCAGGAAGAACTGTGAGGGGAGAGACTCCATCAGGCAAGGCCTCCTTCCACCTGCCTTGCCCCACCCTCCGGCCCTGGGTCTCCTCCTAAGGGAACGGTGTCTGCAGGAAGAACTGTGAGGGGAGAGACTCCATCAGGCAAGGCCTCCTTCCACCTGCCTTGTTGAGTTTGGAACTTAACAGGTTAAGTTGTTCCCATGATGCCACACCATTCTGACGTCAGCTTTCGAAGCTGGGAGGAGTTTGGGAGGAGTTTGCTATTCTCACTCTGTGCTGTGAGGGGAAAGGAGCAGTTTTGTCATGGCTGCAAGCAGTCCTGGTTTTTCCGGAGATTTGTTGGAATAAACGACTGTAAATAGACAAACCTGTACTGTGTGTGTTTGTCTGGAAGCTAAGCCAAGCTACGTGACAGTTTTACACCGCTGTGTTAAACTCTGCTGAGGCGTGACTGAGAGCTGCGCAGCGGAAGTGTGCCGGGCGGCCATAAATCGCTAATTGAGGATCGCAAATCAATTAGCGGGGGTCACGTCAGACCAATAAACTCCAAGAGGTTATGGGTAACCTTAATCACCGATCGTAAAGCTGTCACTGGAGGCTGCCGAAAGCTTTGATCTGCGGTGTAGAGCAGAGAAGCACGGCAGGAGGCGGAGGCCGGAATCTGAGGCAAGCGGCTGGTTGAAAGACGCAGAGGTTTGCCTGTGTTGCTGCGGAGCTGAGAGCAGCAGGGAATCGTTTCTCCACGGACAGGTGCCAGATAAGCTGGTGAGTGAGCTTGGGGCCCCTTGGGAGAACGGAAGAACATGGCAGATGGCCATCTCCGTTTGAACAGCTTGAGGAACTCACCGCCCAAGCGTGGAATACCTGGGCAAGAAGGGTGAGAGCATGGTTTTTAGCCACGGAAGTTTGGGACATTTCCCAGAGAGAACCAGTGGAGCTGGTGGACAGAGATGCAGGAAAGCTGGAGTCTGTTTCTCTGGAGGAGAAATTGCAGAGAGAGAAAGCTGTGAGAGCTGAGATCTGCATGTTGAAGGCAGGTGTTCATGCTAATTTGCAACATCACCTGGGAAGCGTTGAATCTGCGTGTGAGGCCTGGCGAGTGCTGAAACGTCTGTGTGAAGACTCAGCAGAGGGCCAAGGGCAGATGGAAGCTGAAAGCCTAGAGATGGCTGGAGCCCCTGTTCCTGATGATTTAGCCTCAAGGAGTGCTAGTGGGCAAGTCGGGGGGGCGGAAAATTCCAAAGGCAAGTTTGAAAAGTTTTCCACTGTGCGTGCTGGAGTGGAGTTCAGAGGGGGCGGATCTGGCAAGGAGTGCTTTTCCGGAAGAAGGAGGGCTAAGCCAGCTGAAAAGAGCCCCGGGCAGTGTTTTTCCACTGGAGTTCGTCGTTGCTACGTGTGTAATGCAACGGGACATCTGCGTCGAGATTGCCCCCACCGGAGCAGAGCGAGGGCAGCTGCACAGGAAGGCTTCAAGGACACCTCTCATGGGAACCAGTCGGGTTTCCATGGCAACCGGTCTGGAAAAACAACCAGGCGTGGGACTGAGGCTGGTGGACGTGCCAGGTGCCAGGAAGAGACGTATCAACTCACGGCCAGTCTTGCTTTGTTTGAGCAAGGCTGTGGGACAGGCTCAGAGCTTTGTTTTGTTTTAGACTCTGCAGCGAACTGCAATTTGATTCCAGAGACCCCTACTGTCGAGATGTGGAATTGCAAGGCAATTCCGGCTGGGAAAACTGTTCTCTTTGCAAATGGGCAGAAAAAGAATGTAACTAATTCTGTACATGTGCATGTGTCTGTTTTACAGGAGACGTTGGAGTGTTATACCGTTCCTGGGATGCACCACTGTCTTTTATCTGTGCCTTATTTGTTGAAAAAGGGGTTTAAGGTTTGTTTCGAAGATGCTGTCTGCACAATCTCCAAAGGAGGGAGGATATTTGCCAAGGTTAAAAAGGGGCAGAATGATCTCTTTATTCTTAAATCACCTCTGGAGGGTGAGGGAAAGGTTGGGAAAGCACAGGCTCTACGTGCTGAAATCAAAAGTCATGAGTCATGTGTCCATGCTTGGCATGCACGAACAGCTCATGGTTCTCTAGAAGAACTACAGGTGCTGCCGGAGGTTTCCAAAGGTTGTAAAATTTCAGAATGTGGATTTGCTGTGAAATGTGAAACTTGCAAACTGGCAAAGGTAAAAGGATGCAGTTATCCAAAAGTGGAGAGGGTAACCACAAGACCTTTCGAACTAGTCCACATAGATTTGTGGGGTCCTGTAAAGGAACCAAGTCTGGGAGGGGCAAGGTTTCTGCTGACGATGCAGGATAATTTTACGCAGAATTCCTGGACCCACGGTCTCAAATCCAAGGATGATGCAGCACAGCTGATCAAAGGTTGGATTGAGGAGGTGGAACAAAGGTTTTCCACCAGAGTGCAAGCTGTCACAAGTGACAGAGGAGCCCAGTCAACAGGTTCTGCTTTGCAGAAGTTCTTTCGCAAGAAAGGGATACGTCACTCAGTGACTTCACCCAATCAGGGGGGGGGGTGGCAGAGCTGAGACGTCAGGCTCTGGTTAAGGCTGCACAGGTGATGCTGGCAGATTCTGGGTTACCTCCAAGGTTTTGGCTGGAGGCAATCAAATATGTGGGCTTCACCTGGAATCGTACCTACAACTCACTAGTAGGTGACACACCGTTTAGGTTGTTGCATGGCAGGAAACCCCAGATTCATTTTTTGCGTATGTTTGGGTCAGGTGCATCTGTGCCGGTACCTACTGCTTTGCAGGAGCCAGATGGATCCAAGTTCCGAAAAATGATCTTCTGCGGGTGGGAGCCAGAAGCACGTGCATGGAGGTTTGCATTTCCATCAGGTGATCAGAGTAAGTTACTGATCAGTAAACACGCTGAGTTCTATGAGCAGGATAAAAGGTCAAAACCTGCTGTCATGCGTGATGTGCTCTCAGAATGTCTATCTGATTCTGAGGAGGAAAGGGAGGCAGAGGCTGATCCCGGTGATGAGGACCAGGTCCAAGATCAGGATTCAGAATCCGATGATGACGATCAGGTAACTGACCAAAGTCAGGAACAGGAGGAGGTATCGGTAGTTTCTCCACAAGATGTTAAGAGAACACCCAAAAGCGAGCCCAGTTCTCCTGTGAGTGTAATGGAGAGGATTCGAAAACGCTTTAAGTCAGAGGGGGAATCCCGTGATGCTGAGGACACATCTCCTGGTGGCAGTGAGTCGGAGGTAACATCTGAGTTTGTGCCCAGAAGGTCTAGTCGCACAACAAAGGGCGTTCCACCTGAAAGATACCAGGCAACAAGTGCGTGGGCAAGATTCGCACAGTGTGATTCTGGGAGTGTTGAAGGGGTTCAACAGGTGCCTGGAAAAGATGCCGGGAAGGGGCACAAGGCAAAGGGGAAGGTGTTGAACTCAAAAGGGTCTTGTCAGAATGTGCGGCAAGGGGGGGTGTTGAGTTTGGAACTTAACAGGTTAAGTTGTTCCCATGATGCCACACCATTCTGACGTCAGCTTTCGAAGCTGGGAGGAGTTTGGGAGGAGTTTGCTATTCTCACTCTGTGCTGTGAGGGGAAAGGAGCAGTTTTGTCATGGCTGCAAGCAGTCCTGGTTTTTCCGGAGATTTGTTGGAATAAACGACTGTAAATAGACAAACCTGTACTGTGTGTGTTTGTCTGGAAGCTAAGCCAAGCTACGTGACAGTTTTACACCGCTGTGTTAAACTCTGCTGAGGCGTGACTGAGAGCTGCGCAGCGGAAGTGTGCCGGGCGGCCATAAATCGCTAATTGAGGATCGTAAATCAATTAGCGGGGGTCACGTCAGACCAATAAACTCCAAGATAAGTTTATAAGCTCCACCCTCCGGCCCTGGGTCTCCTCCTAAGGGAGCGGTGTCTGCAGGAAGAACTGTGAGGGGAGAGACTCCATCAGGCAAGGCCTCCTTCCACCTGCCTTGCCCCACCCTCCGGCCCTGGGTCTCCTCCTAAGGGAACTGTGCCTGCAGGAAGAACTGTGAGGGGAGAGACTCCATCAGGCAAGGCCTCCTTCCACCTGCCTTGCTCTGCTTCTCAATGTGTATTGTATTGTTTTATGTACTGTGGCTTGCCGTTTTATTGCTTATAGTTTTGATATTATTGTAACTGTTGAGTGGATTTCTGTTTAACTTTTATATGTTGATATTATTTTATAATCTTCTAATTATTATTGAATGTTACATTTTTGATGTAGGTTGCCTATTTTAAAGTTATGTTTTATTATCACATTTTTGGATTGCATTAGATTGGTATAAGATGTACATTTTTTGTTTCTTCAGCGCTTAAACCGCCTTTTGTAAGTATTGTATTGTAAGTATTGTAAGATAGAAAGGTGGTATACAAATTAAAAATGATTATGATGATGATACTGGCAGCCAATGTAGGTCTTTCAAGACTGGTGTTATAGGGTTCCAGCCACTGCTCCCAGTCACCAGTCTAGCTGCTGCATTCTGGATTTTTTGTAAACTCCAATTCACCTTCAAAGGTAGCTCCATATAGAGCGCATGAATCTGACCTCTGGAAGTTTGTAAATAAAAGCCATGTAAACTTATCAAACTATGTTCATTTCAAAAAGGGGTTAGAAAGGGGAAGTGGCTCAGGACAGTATGTTTAAAAGCTCTAACAGCCTATATGCCCAGCTTGACTTTGCTGTATGTTTTGTGATCCTTTGAAAACTTCTGCTGAGGCTGTCTCTGGGGCTCTGGCAGGGTCCTAGAACACTCCAACTTCCTTTCCAAAGCTAGGAAAGCACCAACTAGGTTTTGGTGAGGAGCTGGGAGGTCTATATATATCTAGGTTTAAATGCTTTGTTCTTGATTAGAGTTGCTGTTCAGATCTCCTTTTAAAAAACAAAGCAAATAATTCATTTTTATATAATTATGCAAAGCCAGAAATGAGAAACAAAGCACCAAGGAGAAAATAGGCTTTCAAAAATCTCAAGTGTTTTACTACAAACACTGGCAGAGAGAGGTGTTAGTGCTAGAGCATGTGTAGTAAACATGTCTTTTTGTCTTGCTTTGTTTTACACTCGCACAATTTTGAACACAACCTTGTCCTTTCAATGAAATAATTTGCATTTGGGACCTATTCCCCCCCCCCTTGCATACAAAGTAAAGAGTTGAAATGGGAGTAACTACAATGCATTGCTAATAAATGCACCAGACCTATGTGCTGCTTTATATGCCACATTTTCTACTTGAGTACAAGATACTGTCAGATGTGAATAGCATATTCATTTGCCAGTTTTTGTTCAAAATGCTCACAGTTGGTTGCCAGTACTTTCCCTCTGCAACTCACAAATATTTGGAAGAGGAAATCAACAAATACACTCCAGCAATAGTGACACCATCCTTGTGTATTTTGGACTCAAGTACATAGAATAATAGAATGTGCAAATCTGAAGAGCATCCCCTCAATTCCTTCATCTATGTCATTCATAAATACATTGAACAACAATGGTTTCAGGACAGAACTCTGCAGCACTCCACTTTTTCCAGCATAACAAGGAACCATTAGGGAGCACTCTTCAGGTTCGGTCAGTCAACCAGCTACATATCCACCAAACAGTTACCTCATTAAGCCCACATTTTGCCAACGTTTTCACAATAATACCATGGGGGATTTTGTCAAAAACCAGAGCCGTCTTTCCCATTGGTCTTAGTGGTTCGTTGCGCCAGGGCACCAGTCTCTCAGGGGCGCCCTAGAGAGTGGGGGAGCTGCTTGGCTTTGCCAGCAGCTTCCCCTTTCCCTGCACGCATGCCAGCTGCACCCCACCAACTATATGGCTGGCGGGTGTGCAGCTTCCTTCCCAAGCCTCCACAGGAGGAGAGCGATCCCCGCAGAGGCTTAGGAAGGAAGTTGCACTTCCCTCCCAAGCCTCTGCATCTGCTAAAGATGGCCCTGCTCCCAGTTGTTGTTGTCCTCCTGCTGCTTCCTGGTGAAATGTGGCTTGCAGCCTTCCTGGGCTGCCTTCTCAGGTGCCCCAACTCTGGAGAGCCTGTCCACCAGTATGTTTTCCTGCTTGCTTGCTGCCACCATGCCGGGGATAGGGGCGGTGGGAGAAGGAGGACATTTTCCACAGCCCCCTCCCTTGTTTTGGAGTGGCCGGGGGGGGGGCGCTGGAGGGATCTTTGCACCACGGTGCCAGATATGCTTAAGACGGCTATGTCAAAAGCCTTAATGAAATCAAGACACACTATGTCCACAGCATTCCTCTGACCCACCATGCTTGTAACTCTATTTAAAACAGAAATGAGATTCCTCTAGCATGGCTTGTTTTTGAGTTATCACAGACCAACAGTTGATTATCTGCTCCTAGGACCTGTCCCGGTATTGTCAAGCTGACTGGTCAGTAGTTACCTAGGTCTTCCTTTTCCCCCTGTTTGAATATGGGGAAAACGTTTTCCTGCCTCCAGTCTGCAGCGACCTTATCCATTCTCCAAAAAATTTCAAAGATTATAGACAGAGGCTCTGAGATTACATCCACAATGTCCTCCAGTACCCTTGGGTGCAGCTCATCAGGCCCTGGGGATTTGAATTCATTTAAAGTAGCTAAGTTTTCCCTTCCCACCTATTTTCCTATCTGCAGCTCCCTCCTTGCATTACTGTATTTATTATGTTATCACCAGGTTGGACACTGCTTTCTTTTTGGGTGAAGACAGAGGCAAAGTAGGCCTTATCTCTGTAATCAAATAGCATTTATCCATCTTCTCAATGTAGAAGACCCACAGACCATAAAACTTAAGCATTAGACTTAAGCATGTTGGTTATATGAGGCTAGTTATCTCACATGTCCTGTATTCTATTTTCTACGCCTAGGTGGAATCTACACACATATAAAAAATGTTCTGAAAATGCTTTCTTTCTTTTTTTTTAGAAAAAAGTTTTTTCAAATGGTTTTTAAAAATACATTGAATTTTCCATAAGGCTCACCATCGCCATCTAGTGCCACATTTTTTACCACACTTAAAACACATTTAAAATGTTTTATTTGCAGCTGTATTGATGAGTTTCTACTTTCCTTATGCTGCACAGGTTCATCACCTGCACTTTATGTCCCCAACCCTGACTCTGAAGTCTCTATTTCTTTTTCTGTTTCTTCCTGTTCACTCTAAGTGTGAGGGCTTTTCCTTCAAATCCCTTTTCTCCTCTCACCTTTTTCTTGAAGCCGCTTTAAAGGGCACCACCCTCTTATCTCTGTCCCCCCAAGCTGCTCACTTTAGAAGTGTCCTGACAGTTCTCCTTCTCTTTACCTCCTTGCTTCTCTCAGCTTCCTGGTTCCATTTCAAGTCCATACCTTCCTCCTGGCATTTCTGCTCTGTCTCTGCATGCTGAGGGGAGAGGTAGGCCTTCCATCCTGACCTTGTTTATTGTTGGGGGGGGAGGGGCTCCTGCAAAGATTGCTGCCTCCTCACACTTCTTTCCTTTTCTTTGAATAGGTTCCTACTTCCTTCTAGCAGTTTAAATTGTATCACTTCTCACACAATTGCTGCATTTCTGGACTCTTCTTGGTGGCAAGACTGTGAATTCTGACTGGAGACATGTTTATAGAGGCTGTTGTGATGACCTCCTGCACTTCACCGTTTACTATTACACCACAACTGGGAGAGCCCAGAGGGGAAGTATCCATTTCTGTTGATAGTTTGTTAGAAATTGACGTGAATAGCATCAATTTTCATCCACTGCACCTATCGCCTCTTTCTCCTGCCACATCAAAGAGCAGTTAAAGGGGAGGGGGCTATAGACCTGGCAGTACATACTCAAAAGTGCCCACAAAATGTCAATCATTTGCACAAATGATCAAGCTCCTTTTGAGCAAGCAGAGAAATGTTATGTATCTGTAGTTCCTAAATGCCTGTAGACATTTCCTATCCTGAATAAGTGAGTTCCCTGCAGGGATAGAATCTGAGACCAGTGTTCTGCAGTGAGGAGATAAGAATGTGAGACAGTTGGCAGTTTGAATTTGAAGAGAATCAGAGGGAGAGTGAAAGAAGCAATGAGAGCTGTGGGTTTGCTAAAGCATCCTGGCTTTCTTTGTAGGACCTAATGCAAAATTAACAGCTATGCTGGCTGCCATAGTCCAATGTGCACAAATGTTACAAAGACTACAGTGGTACCTCGGGTTAAGAACTTAATTTGTTTTGGAGGTCTCTTCTTAACCTAAAACTGTTCTTAACCTGAAGCACCACTTTAGCTAATGGGTTCTCCTGCTGCCGCTGCGCTGCTGCTGCACAATTTCTGTTCTCATCCTGAAGCAAAGTTCTTAACCTAAGGTACTATTTCTGGGTTAGCAGAGTCTGTAACCTGAAGCGTATGTAACCTGAAGCGAATGTAACCCGAGGTACCACTGTACAACTCTCCAGAACTCCCTCATCTAAAACAATTTAAACTCCATAGTGCTACCCCTGGATATTTTCCACCACATATACCTGAAGGAAAACTCAGTTCTTCAGTTAGTGAAAACCAGAAAATCATTCTGATTCTGTGAAGTGTCACATTTGACACTAATAATGTCTTGCAGTCTTAATTTTTCCTGGGGAATATCTACTTTTTCTGTATATCTGAATGCAAACCAATGCAGATTTTTCTTTGTATGATGCTTGGAGTCCATATATGAGCTGTAAGTTCAAGGCACAAATTTAATAAATGAGGCTGGAAAATATAACATACTTCATGGATATAAGAACAACCAGGCCCATTACTAGGTGCAAGCACTCTGGAACGTCATGCAAGTAGGGATTTCCATGAGAATCAGTGAGGTTGCTGGCATGACTAAAGACTACAACACTTGAGCACGTAGAAATGTCTTCAGTGGAAGTGGTCGGATACTGAAAGTCAAGATTATGCTACGTACTTGACAGGCTCTAGAATGAAAGGGTTAGAGCTTGCACAATTTCCATTTAAATTTAAGTAAATACACAGTACTGTTAGGTGGTCATCCTTTAGACTTCTTTTGCACATCCTCTCTTTCTATGCAAATCATGCTATAATTGATCATTTTGCATTTCAAATTATATTATCACACATTTTCTTTTCTTTTTCTTGTTTGGTACTAAGGGCGAAGCAGCACATTCTGCTTAATGTGTAGCATACAGGCACATCTCCAGACTTTATTTAATTCATTACAGCTACAGGCAGGAGAATTTTGTATCTCGTCTGCCCTCTGGTACTATCAGTATGAAAATCAGGGTCACTGCACAGTTAGGACACTTAAGGAGATGGTTTCCATTGGTGTCTAGGCTTCCTATCCAAGTTGGAGGGGCGAGCAGGTCAATCCTGATTGTGGATGGGGGTGGGAAAGGGATAAACCTTCTCTCCCCATGGGCTGCAGGCCAGATAACAATCTGGCTGTAGGTCAGAAAACATTCACCTTTTCACATCTGTAATTAAAGAAAATGTGGAGACATAGCTGCATACTGCGCATTAAGCTTAATAGCATGAAGATTGGCCCTGGCAGGTCATTATTTTGGAAGAGCAACTACTACATATCTCCATTTCAAATTTGATTTGATTTTGTTTTATTTACAATGGGCTTGTTTTATTTGCAATGACTGTCCCCTTGTTACAAATCATCAGGAACTGGCATATAGTGTTGTCCATATCATCATTTTCTCTTGCATTTTCTTCCGTTCCGTGTGCCCAAAATTCTGCTGTAAAATCTATACTGCTACAAAAGTATGGAGTTTCCCCATCTTTGACTACACTGATATAGTGGTTTGGGGCTTGTGCTGAAGCAACAGAGTACTTGTGAATGAGGAAAGCCACCTTTTAATTATGTTGATGTGTGATTTTGCTTTGGATTAAGTAAATTTTGGCAATCAAAAGCATGCCCAAAAAGAAGTGAAATTAGACAAGATCAATACCAGCATTTGAATGGTGCGCGAGGATAAATTTTTTGAAAAAGAATTTGGTGTAGCCATGTGCTTTCAAGAAACTATTTTTTTTAATCCTTCAATCCTGTCAGTGTTGGGTTGGGCCCTTAGCATGCTACAAGGGCTTTGAGGTTGGTCACCAGGCTTTCTGCACTTTGTGTTGGAGATAATGCAATACAAGAAACCCAGGACCAAACTACGCAAGACACATAGGGTTGTATCCAGCTAAATCATTGTGCACATGGAACAATTTATGCAAGTGTAATGGAACTTCTTGGCGTGCTCTGGTCCATGGGGTCACGAAGAGTCGGACACGAATAAACGACTAAACAACAACAACAATGGAACTTCCTTTTCCTTCATCTGCTCTGGGGCTCCTCCAGCCCTTTGGAACAATTTGAGGGTGAGCAGGGAGGTTGGGGAAATGGAAGGGAAGTTCTGTTTCATTTTCGGAGGTTCTCCTGCGCATGCAGTGACTTAGTTGGATACAACTTGTAGTGTCCTGATGGGGGAACTGCGGCAGGAGGGTTATTTACTGAAATGTAGCAGAGACATCACCTTGCCAACAAAGGTCTGTATAGTTAAAGCTATGGTTTTCCCAGTAGTGATGTATGGAAGTGAGAGCTGGACCATAAAGAAGGCTGATTGCCGAAGAATTGATGCTTTTGAATTATGGTGCTGGAGGAGACTCTTGAGAGTCCCATGGACTGCAAGAAGATCAAACCTATCCATTCTTAAGGAAATCAGCCCTGAGTACTCACTGGAAGGACAGATCCTGAAGCTGAGGCTCCAATACTTTGGCTACATCATGAGAAGACTCCCTGGAAAAGACCCTGATGTTGTGAATGATGCAGGGCACAAGGAGAAGGGGACGACAGAGGATGAGATGGTTGGACAGTGTTCTCAAAGCTACCAGCATGAGTTTGACCAAACTGTGGGAGGCAGTGGAAGACAGGAGTGTCTGCCGTGCTCTGGTCCATGGGGTCACGAAGAGTCGGACACGACTAAATGACTAAACAACAACACAAGCCATTGGAAGCTCCAAATTTGATTGCAGCAGCAGCAGTGTGTGTGTGTGTTTAGGCTTTAGCTACTCTGTGTGTAAGTTTAGCTGTTCTGAGAGGCTTTTGAGACCTAAAGAGGAGGATATACATATTCCAAATGAATGGATACACACACCCCCAAGCAAAATCATACCCCCAGCTGCTTTTCTCCCAGCAGGAGAAAAGAGACATCTTGTTGAGTTGTGCCCTCTCACCATCACAGCATGGAGTTCTAAGAAAGAGACAGATGAAATTATCTTACTGTATCCTCTTTCTGTATGTTTTTAAGTGTTTTAGCCAGTACTATACGCA
Organism: Podarcis bocagei; assembly: GCF_964188305.1. Classification (NCBI taxonomy): domain Eukaryota; kingdom Metazoa; phylum Chordata; class Lepidosauria; order Squamata; family Lacertidae; genus Podarcis; species Podarcis bocagei. The sequence continues at coordinate 61,930,159 of NC_138130.1, read as the reverse complement.
CAGATGCTTGGTTAAATTATTTTAGTAGAAAATATTCTGCAGTCATTTTTCAATTTCTGTATCTTGAAGAAGGGAAGGGAGGAAATGTTCCTTCATTCACTTCCTACAGGATGAATTCATGCAAATATAATTATTCTTATCATCATCTTAGGGAAGGAAGTGGTGCGCAATACAAAAACAATATGTGATTAAGTATTCTAGTTTATCTCCTATATGGTCAGCTACATACTGCAGTGGCTAATTGTTCTTCCTTTTCTCCAATGGAGCAGTCTAGCACAAGAATACAACATTCTCACATAAACGTACCATGTTCCATATTTCCTTGTGGGTTTTGGATGAAGAAGTCCTTATACTTTTGAAATGGAAACAAAGCTCCACATTAGCAAACTTGCAAATGTTCTGAGTTTATCAGCTAATTTTACAGTGCTGGCAATTGTTTTTGTAGCATTCCTGTTATTAACAATAACAACCTCTGCACAGTGCACTTCCAGAGGTATTAATGAGTGGGGTTAATGGCCTGAAGCAAAACCAGCCACTCATGAATCCCCCAGAAATGCCCTGCATTTTGGTCATTATTGCTTCATTACAACATAAAACTAATCAGAAGCAATTACAGTATGTTGAAATCGTTCATCCAACATTAACCCCTTCAAGCTGGCAACCACTGTATCCTTCGCTGTTTAAGAGTCTAACGTAAGTAATTTTGAAACACTTGCCTCAAGTGCATTATGAGAGGCACTAATTAGCTACTGGTGATGCTGATACTGTATTTATGTAATATGTGGTATTTTTCTAACTAAAAGCTTTCCTATTTCTTACTTTAAAGGTACTATGCGCATTTGTGTGGATGATTATTTTCTATTGTTCTTAGGTGGCATACAATTGAAAAAGTGCTGCATAATTTTCAATGTAATGCATTAATATACTCAATATACTGGGATGAAGAGTTTTTTTAAAAAATAATAATAAATGGTTGACACAGTGGTATCAAAAAACCAAGAATACACAAGAAAGGGTATTATTTCCGTGCAAAACACAAATTAATTCAAAGCACAAATGATTCAGTGTGGTCCAGTCCCAACTAACAAAGGAGAAGGGATATTTACACAAAACAAAAGTAGAAGCCTGATGGCACATCAACAATATTTAGTTTATTGGGCTCAAAAGTTCCCAAGTGATGGTTCTTTCATCAGAGGAACTGTGGCTGGAACTCTTAAGAACACTTGCTAGAGAGTAAGCCCTATTTAAGTTCAATGGCATTTACTTCTGAGTAAATATGCAAATGTGTGCATTGTTCAGTCTGTGTTATTCATTGCAAGTATATCATCTGACAAAGAACCTCAATTCAAAAAGTGTTGCTTCCAATAAACTCCCAATAGATTGCACCTTGGAGGCTTCTGATGATGATCTTCACGTCTAGAACCACTTGTCAGAAATCAGCATAATAAGCATACTAAATGAGACAATTACTCTCTATAGAGAGAAACCCACCACCCATTTTTCTTATTCCTGGAATGGAAGATCTTTTCATAACTGGAATGAAAACTTTCGAGTCAACCCTGTAATTGTGGAATAGAAGAGTAGAACATATTAGGGATCAAAGGAGATTAAAGGCATGATCCTGTGAACCAGTTCACAAGACAGAAAACTGATGAGACAATTATTAACTGACAATTTCACCTGCTTCCTAAGCATTCATGAGCCCTAGATTTTAATACATAATACAAAATGAAATTGTTTAGTGTTCCTGTCATGCAAATCCCATAGACGTGGTTGAGAATTATACAGAAGTGGTGCTTACTAAATTTTGCCAACAGCCGTGAAGCAGGGATGCTGATCTATTCAGATAACAATCTTTTGGCTGCTTTTTCCTAAACTGAAATCTAAAAATAGCATAATTATTTGAAAAGCATCATTTCCAGCGAATAGGGAAGACATGAAATCCCCAAAGCCATACTCTGTGCAGCCCCTATTCATTTCCATTCAGATTTTGATTGATTGTGCCCTTATTTTACTTTGCCTGCACAAAGGAAATTGTAGGGAGTCTGTTATTTCTCCTAATGGAAATAAGAGTGTCAAAGTTAGCAGCAGTAAAAATTTACTGCATGTGATTCTGTAAACTTATTACAGGTTTTCAAAGTCCCTTGGAGGGTGGTAGACAATTGCAGCCACTGTCAAAACCAACAGCTCCTTTTTGTTTGTCTACAGAGTGCTGACGTGTTCAGAGATTCAGTGAACAAACAACTTACTCTGTGAACAGCTGAAGCAAGCTGTGTCAACAAGCCAGAATATGAATTATTGCATTCTGCTGCTTCTATTAAAGCAAAAGGAGGGAGTGCATGATTATAGTCTAGAATATGTGCTTAGGAAAAGAGTAATGGTAGCTCTTCAACATTAGTTTTTGATAGAAAACATCTGTTTCTTTTTCTAATTCCTTAACAGACACTTGGAAATATGCCCCAATGGGATTACTCTGAACCAGGTCACTGATGCACTTCTTATGTAGTACCTGAACCTCTGAGAAATCTTTTTTCTTTTTAACCCTCCATTTTTGAACACTGTGATGTTTATTCCAGAACTGTTGGTTCCAATCTCACAGCAAAGGAAGGAATTTTGTTTACTATACTTTATCTCCCTTTTCAAAATAGCTGAAATAATTTGCCCTGAATCTTGATGCTGGGAGCGAGTTGAGAATTCACAATGCACCAAAATGAATCAGTGTACCAATTTAAATACTTGAAGGCTGGGACAAACCCCATTAAGGACAAACCCCACCCTCTGATTTTCCTCAATTTTAGTCAAATTGTCTTCTCCCATTATTTAAAAAAGCAATAAGGGGCTGTGCTTGCTTTGTTTGCTGCTGTCATTTCAACACTGCATTGATAATAAACTAACTTCAGCATGGGGAAAATGTTTCCATGACTTTCGTCCTTATTTTGAAGTCTAAGTTGCAATTTTAAGATTCACATTTGGTCTGCTGAGCCATTGAAAATTCTTGTCCTCACCGCATATACATAATAATTTGCCTATCTAGGAAGGCCACATAAAATGTTTTATCTGTTGTGGTTAACACAGCAGGATGTCTACTGCACCACTAAGGACCAATTCTCACTATCGGTTTTGTTTTTCCTTTTCTTATGATGCCTTCTTGGATGAAAGTGTGCTATAAGAATAGGGAAGGACATACCATTCTAAGATTCCTAAGCATTAAAACTCTAGAGACCATTTAGAAACTGCTGGTGTGCCATTCCCATTTTTTGATACTATTAATTGGCCTGCTTCAAACATTACTATAGCTTGTGCTTCTGGCAGCTACTTACTCTATTGTCATAGATATGTTTTAGGTTTTGTACAGCCAAAGGATATGGATCAAATTCTTGGACTATGACATCTAACTGTTCATTCCTTGACTCATCCTGCCTGATAAAGGTACACTTTGATTAAAAACACACCCTGGATTCTAGGAACAGCCAGAGTAGTGGGGTGGAACCGCAAACACACATTCCCAACCCCAACATTGCTGCAGCTTGCCTGGTTGGGGCTGGAGTGGGCAGCTGGAGGCTGCACAGCTATCCCACTGGAGCCAATCTGCTGCTTTCAGTTTGATAAGATAAAGTTGTCTATTGAGTATTAAATTTAATAAATACAGGCAGACCTGGTCACAGTCCTCTAAGCCTGATATCAAGACTGAATTACTGTAATATTCAGCCAGTACAAAATGCAGTGGCAAAAATTCTGACTGGAACCAGGTATTTGCATCAGAAAACTAGTGTAGAATCTTGATATCTAATTGTATTTTTCTTCCTATGTAACAATGCATGTCTAATCTGGTTAGCTGGGGATGCCCTCCTGTACAGCCATCCTTCATCAGTTGCGTTTAGTGGGGAACAGATGAAAGGTTATTTTTAGTGTAGTACCCTAGGAGATCAATGTGGCTGCATCCCTAATGATGTTCTGATCCCTTCTGAAAACATATTTGGCAATCTGGCTTCTGTCTGCCTGCTGTTTGAACTCACTCTGCTGGGCTTTGTCTTCTCCGTGTTTAATCTACTGTTATTTTGTGGTTTTATACAGTTTTTATTGTTCTTTTGCGTTTAATCGTTAATGCTGACCCATCGTAGGCATTAGTCAAGAAGAGGAAAGGCGGGGCCTACATTTTAAAATAAAACAAACAAACAAACAAACAAAAGATATAATAAAACGAATGGTCCACAATATTAGAATGTGTGAGAATCTTTTCGTGTACCCAAAATTAGCTTGCACAGTGTGCCAGTAGCAGCAGGGTCAGCATTGATGATGTTCTGTTGAAAGTTTGCCTTGACATCCCCTCCTGATGCTTGTACACACACTAAGAGCAACTGCACAAGGGGAATTCTCTAGATCTTTGAATACTACGACAAGAAAAGTCCATTTCTGTACCCTAGGGAGACCTCAGAAAGTCATTAAAATGAAAGCTACTAGGCACCTGAGTGGAAGACAGACATGTGGGTAATCCAAAAAGAGATATGGATTTGGAACAATATCTTGTTATCTCAGAATGTTTCCAAGACAACAATAGGAAGGACACTGAGAAAGTCATCAAATAAAACTTTGTAAAATGTAACTTTTTCACATTCTAGAGAGTAGTTTTATGCTGGATACCAATTTAACATGGTGGAATCTACTTATAAGTGAACATGCTTAACATTTGGCTGCTAATATTCATAATTGAATCAACAATAATATATCTCATGAGTATTCCCCTCCCAAAAAAGCTATTTTTCCCTCTTCAGGAAACAAAAATACAAGATCTATTGCAACAAACTCAGTTGATATAGAAGCTATCCTAAGAAGCCCAAGTTTAGCTATTATCAAAACTTATTTTGTTGTTTATTTTGGATGAGCTTGAAATATGCTAAATCTCCTTGGGAATCTTTTTTTTGCTATAGAGCAAAAGTCACTTGCAAGTAGAGGACAACCTTTGATAAAACTTAAGTTCAGAGTATTTTATAATAGCTACAGACTTTCAGTCTACAGCAGTTCTTTATTATTTGATTTTTCCTTAAACTATAGGAACACAATCCAGCTAAACTCAGACATGTTTAAGCTCCATTGATTGCAATGAAGGCATTAGGCAAATACTTAAATTTCTCCCATCAGAATCAATGAGATCTAATAATTGCTTTATCACCTAGATATTTTAATTAGTTTTAAAACATGTTTAGCAGCTATTCCTATTTATAAACTAAAAATCTATATCTAATCTATTGTTACGCAGAGAGCTGGTATGTGTGGGACTTAAATGTTCCAACTTAACAGGATTGAGAAGCAGTATTTTGTACCAGATTTTGTTTGTTTCATTCCTTTGCAAGGCACATTGCGTTAAAGGTAAATAAAACAGCATTCACCTTCTGATGAAGTCCTAGTTAACATAGAATACTATATTTGATCTGCTTCAAAGGTATGCAGATATCTTCCCTTTATTTTCAAATGCCCCTCCCTCTGCCCTGGTACATCTCATCTGCCCTCATAATGTCCAGTGTCTTCAATAACCAGTTTTTCCAAACAGGACCTGCACTTGCAGGATTATTGACTGCCTCCTCCTATTAAATATTTTGTAAGAACTGCTGCATATTACAGCTCATAGACCACATGACTGCAGATTAGTGGTGTTAGGTGTAGAGGGCAATGTGCACTTGAACAGTGTTCAGGATGCAGTACCCTGCCCACATGTTGAGTTCTTTTCTCCATAGCTTCTATCATGGCAGGAGTGGAAGCAGAGACACCGGTTGGCTTAGGGTTCAATGATCCTTGGATGCTGGGAATGATACCGTATTTTTCGCCCCATAAGACGCACCGGCCCATAAGACGCACCTAGATTTTAGGGGGGGAAATAAAGGGAAAAAAATTTATTTCCCCCCCAGGTGCGCTGCGCTAATCCAGAAGCTTGGGGCAAGCTGAGGTCAGCGCGCCCCAAGCTTCTGCGTGCCGGCAAGCAGTCCGCTGCCGCCCCAAGCCTCCCGCACCCGGCAGGAGGTCCCGCTGGGTGCGCAAGGCTTGGGGCGGCAGCGGACTGCTTGCGCGCACCTAGAAGCTTGGGGCGGGCTGAGCTCAGCACGCCCCAAGCTTCTGCATGCCGGCAAGCAGTCCGCTGCCGCCCCAAGCCTCCCGCACCCGGCAGGAGGTCCCACCGGGTGCGCGAGGCTTGGGGCGGCAGCGGACTGCTTGCGCGCACCGAGAAGCTTGGGGCGGGCTGAGCTCAGCTGGCCCCAAGCTTCTCGGTGCGCGCAAGCAGTCCGCTGCCGCCCCAAGCCTCGCGCACCCGGTGGGACCTCCTGCCGGGTGCGCGAGGCTTGCAGACACTCGCCCGAAGCAGGGGGAGCCCTCCAGAGGGCTCCCCGTGCTTCGGGCGACAGGCTGCCGCCCCAAGCCTCGCGCACCCGGTCGGAGCTCCTGCCGGGCGCGCGAGGCTTGCAGGCATTCGCCCCATAAGACGCACCCCGATTTCCCCTTCATTTTTGGAGGGGAAAAAGTGCGTCTTATGGGGCGAAAAATACGGTATTCCCCTTCCCTAAAAACTGTGTGAGTTTTAGAAATTCCACATCTTGGTTGGGAAGTGAAATCTTGTAGTTTACAATTCTTCATCCAAGGGGTTTGGACTAGAGGACCCTTGTGCCCCTTCCAACTCTATGATTTATTTTGCTCACTTGGGAAAAAAACCACACCGTAACTGCAAGGAGTCTGCTAGAGAAGACTACAGGCATCTCTCTAATTTACTATTTCTATACAAAGAGGCAGAGTGGCTGCTGGCAACTTAATTCCAGGCTTTCTGGCATGAGACTGGGGCGACCTAGCTGGATGGGCAGAGTATAAATAATAAAATTAGTAGTAGTATTCTTTAGCTCCATTCCAATCTGAGTTCAGGCCCAGTTTTGGGAATCAAACTGTCTTGGTCACTTTGGTGGATTACATGTGCCAGAAAGAATGTTTGAAAGAATTTAACAACAACAACACTTACATATGCCAGGAACAAGACAGGAAACAAATATCCCTGTTGGTTCTGCTGGACCACTCAGTGGACTGCAATACAATCTATTACAGAGTCCTTCAGGAGATATGGCTCTGTCTGGTGGATCTTCCCAGGCAATGTCTGGCCATTCTGACACCCATGCTATTTAATACCTACAGGTTGTGCCTGGATCCAGCCTTGCTCCTGGATGCCTAGGTGGCTGCAGTGGCTAGGGGACCATTGCCCAGATTCAGCTGTTGCACAATTGCATCATAAAAGTGGGAGGCATTTTCATTTGTTTGGACAGGGCTGGCCCTGCCCTTGTTTTGCATCATCTTGCACCACAGAAACAGCAGGGTGAAGAAGAGAGGAGAGAATCCTTCTTGTTCTAAACCTAAAGCCACTCAACCAGGCTGCCACCTGTACCAAAAAGCTTGCATCATGCTGGCCACATATATAACTGGACTATAAATAATGATTAATGTCTTACAAAACACCAAAAAGCCACCTGAGTCACAAACAATAGAAACTATATTAAATATGGTTTATGGATTACCTTCAGACATGGACACCATGATGCAATTATTGTGGCAGTAGTGGTGGGGAAAAATACATCCCCAAAAGAGAAGATATCCATAGTTACAAATAATATATTTTTCCCATTTGCAGACAATATCCCTGAGTGAATCTGAAAGAATTTTCATTGTGGAAACTCTGTAATGACATACAGCAATGAGATGAACCTATGGGATATCCTCTCTCCAATTATACAGGAGCAATAACATTGGTAGCTTCAGTTACATCATAAAGGGACATATGAGGGTTAATTAGTAATAAAGTTAAGCAACAGAAGTAGATCTCAATGAATTTTTATAATTTTAGGCTTTGTGAGATGAAGCCAAAAGGCTCAGTTCATGAAACAGTGATTCATGGCTAATAAGGGCAAATGCCTTAGGGAGATGAATATATGCTAGCCCAACATATTGACCTTTGCAAAGGCATAGCAATTTAATTATCTACTTTGAAAAGCACAATTATAGAACAATTCAAAACCTGATTTATAGCCACTTGCTTTATTCTTATAAATAAAAGTAAATAGGCCAAGGAAGTAAGGAAAAACTTTCTCTAGCAGCTTTTAGATGTTTCCCTTATTTTTGTGATTGGATTGATGCTGCTCTCTCATTTCCGTATGAAATGTATGTGTATTTGTGGTATATACACCATCACTGTATTTCTAGCTTAGACGTCAGTAAGTGGTGTGTTTGCTTGTCAGATAGTTGGGTACAGTGCAGCCCTCCATCTTAATTTGCCTAGAGTCTTCTATGCATATGAATTAGTATATGGAAATATGTGTCATGGACTTGTGCCTCAAGTCCTTTGAGTATCTAGCAATATCCCAGCTACATCTAATTAGTACACTAAACAAAAATGGCAATTGCCCAGTTTCTAAGTGAAAGATCTATACTCTTTTATCTGGGCGCACCCTCCAGATTGGGACGTACTGTAAACCTTAGAAGTGCTTTGGGGCTTCCTTGGCCTTCTGTGCACTTTGGTTTCCAGCTGCCTTTTTTCATCAATCCATATGGGTCCTTCAGAGAGAGAGAGATGATAGATGATAGATAGATAGATAGATAGATAGATAGATAGATAGATAGATAGATAGATAGATATAGATAGATAAAAGTATTGCGGCAAAGTTGCCAATTGCTATTATTTTGTCATCACATGTTGAAATATAGTGCTGTAAGCACAGTGAAGAAACAGAATTCTTTTTATTCTACAGAATCATTTTAAATATTCCTTTAACACTCCTGACTGGACCGCAAATTGGAACAAAAGAAATAGAGAAAAATATTAAATAGCTTCAGTGGAACGTTTTCACTCTTGAGTGATTAGGTTGTTACAAATAAACTGGTTTATAATCACTTTCAATAACAAAATCAATCATCCTACTCTTCAATTAATTCTGCATAAGTAAATAATCTTCTCTTTTCTTTCAAGTGAGACCCTTCTACACTCTAAATGTATGTTAGTCTGAAGACCATTTGTCTTGCTTGCTTGTTCTCTGTTGTATACCCCTTTTTCATTTGATGTTCTTTTTTATAGAAAACATGTGTACATAATGAGATTCATAAAAATTTGCATACCACATTTAAAAACATTAAAATAAAATAAAATGATTAAGCTTTTATTTATGTACAAAAAAAAAAACCCAAACCTTTTCCAAGGTAAAGGTACAATCGGTGGTGGCCTTGTTCTAACTGACATCCTCCTGGCATGTTTGTAAGGCACAAAGATCTTGATATAATCATGGGCATTGAAGTAATTATCACAAAATGCTGAATTAATATTGGATGAGAAAGGCACTGTAACATTTCTTAATGCTACATTTCCCTCTTCAAGTTGTCCTATTGTCAATCAACTGACATCGAAGACAGACATAACATTTGTAGCGGTGTGAAGCTGGGCTGGAATCAATTGCACCATGTTTAATTCACATATAGCACTCTCTTGCCAGTGTCAAGCTCCAAAGAAATGGACTGCAGAAACAGGCTATGGACTGCCTCCTTTTCTGAGCTCCCCGAGCAGTTTTGCACAGGGGACAAGCTTCTAGCAACAGTTTTGTTTCCATATTGAATACTGGCCATGCTTGCACATATGTTGGGCATGAGCATTATGAAGAACTAAAAACCCACATTAAGTTGAGAAACCAAACATATTACACTGTGACCTCCTTGGCTGAAACAGCATTTGACATATCTGTTATGGAAATAGTGAAGCTGCTACTTCTGTCTTAATATTCCATCTGTCTTCATATCTTTATATGATATTCAGTGCCATGGACCTTCAGAATAATCTCTCAGGGAAACCATATCATTGATAGGGAAGTCTCAGCAAGTTCGCTCTCCTGTCTCAGCAACATCTACACTGGCTTGGTCATGTCCACGGAATGGAAGATGGCAGGGTCCTCAAGGATGTGCTCTATGGAAAGATGACTTCAGACACTAGGCCCATTAGCAGACCAACTCTGCATTACAAAGATGTCTGCAAACATGGCATGAAGGTTGGCAACATTAATCCCGCTGTGTGGGAATTCCTTGCAGATGACGGCATCATCTGCAGACAGTCAGGTTGGGTAGCCACAGCAGTGATCAGAGGAGGGATGACCACTAGGAGGAGCGCAGAAAGAGGAAACGTCATCTGCCCCAGCTGCAACAAAACATGTCTCTTCTGTATTGGTCTCTACAGCCACAGCAGGTGCCGCAACCTATCAATGGTTTGGCTTCACCCCCGAAGGGGGACTCTTTCATTGTCTCCCAAGACAGACAGATGTCAACAACAATACAACTGATGCCCATTCCATTAACCTCAGTGGGACTAGCATAGGGTTGCTATATTTCAAAAAGTAAAAACCAGGATACCCCCCAAAAAACTGAGCTTTTTTAAAGGAAATAGACAAAACACATACCATTTTCTCTGTTCAGCACCATTGAATACCATTGTCAAAATGGCAGAACCCGTGCACGTGTGAGAAGTATCAGCAGGCTTGGAGAAACCCTAAAGTTTGGAGAAGTGCAAAACCCCCAAAAAGCATAACCCCAAGAGGATGGAGCATGCTCAAGTGGCCCTAGCCAGCTGGCTGACAACTGAGGAAAAACACAAAAAACTGGGTGGGACAGAGAATGAAATGGGAGAAATGTGGTGAAGAGCTTGACTAACTGTCCTGAACAGGGAACAGGAACAGTCAATATTGCAACATTTTGTTGCAGGTTCCACTAGCTTTATATATATGAGAACCTCTCTCTCATATATAAATATATATCATCCTTTTTCATTTTCCAGAAAAGATAATGAAAATATAGAAGGAGCTGGGCGTTTTAATACAAATCTGCCTGGATTAATCAGAGAAGGATTCTGTGGAAGGAACACTATTTAAAATATATCCAGAACACATAGTGGAACTACTCGCATAATAGGGGATTTTAGAGTCCATAAATATTTTTAAGGGTTTCCATCATACATTGATATATGATGCTATTAGGCTGGTCATTTTTAACCCAGTTTCTTCACCATCTGTATATATCTACACATATTTTAATGATGCATTTCTTGTCAGAATGAGTGAGATTTTACTGGCTACCCTGCTGAGCCTGGCAGAGGGTTGATAAAACACTCCATAGAGCTGTCTATCTATCCATCATTTTTTATGCAGGAATATTGTTTTGAAGGGCCGCACTAGGCCTTTTCTTTTAGCTGAAAGACAACATAGAAATAAACTATAACATTACATGACATTATGTAAGTCTGCAACTTACATGCAGGTTTCTTTTGAAGAAACCTGCCATACTATATTGGTGGTTTTTTGAAATCATTGTGCAGGTACTGTAGGTCCAGTTTTTGGTCTGAAACTGCAATTCATTTTCATTGACTGGGCAGGTTTGTCTTTGTGATCAATATTCTTTTATGCCTGTAAAGATTTGTTTTTTTTTTTTAAAAAAAGGTCTTTATTTTCCATCTCTTCCCATTGCAGTAGAATCCAGATGGTGAAATTTTTCTTTAAACTCTGGCACTGCAGGCTAGTGCACCTGTTATGGTCACCATAAGGAGGTCACTTTCTATTACTTCATATGGCAGATGGAGTTAATTTCTCTGTCTCTGGGTTCCTATGCTCCAGGTTCTGTGATCCAGGTGATAAGATTGTGCAGTACCTGAAGTTCGGCCTTTATTGTTTTGCCACTGTGAAGCACTCCCGAGAGTAGTTTTCTCCAAGCTGGTGCCAGTTGCTGCCACTCCAATCATTCTTAACCCTTGCCTCTGCTAGCTAGGGCTTATGGGAGCTGAAATCCCAACAAAATTTGGAAGCACTATGTTGGGGAAGGCTGTCCTAGAGAGTTTATTTATTAGCATCAGATGAATGGACTTGGCTTTTCTGCACAATTGGACTCTCTACTCCTCTACTGATATGGTGGGTGGTTGCTGTTCAGTTGTGATTTTTTGGACTACCAGAAGTATCCCTGAAATCAGTGTCTGCCCTTAAAAAGCTCAGCAACTTTGGACAACTACTGAATATTTGTATTCTTCTTTGTGTTGAAAATGGTCTGGGTCCTGTAGGGAGTTTTCACCAATGTCACAATGACGTGATTAAGTGACAAGTGGGTATTTTTAGGACCCACCTTATTACTATAATGTAAGTTGTATTAAACTGTTTTTAATATTATGTTGCAATGTCCCTGGGACGACTTTAGAGTAAAGGGTGGGTAAATAATAGTAATAATAATAATACAGTACAAGGCAATTCTAAGTTGGGGTACTCAGAAGTCATAGGTATGTGGGGTTAGGATTGCAGCCTTAGAATAGGTGCCCTGTTATCCAGATGCAGTGAAGGGAGAAAGAACAGCAAATTGACAATTTTGATGAACACTTTGGAGAAGCTTTCGGAGATGATAGAAGGTATCCTCAGACCTACCTCTCAACTGAGTCCATTATGCAAGGATGAGATCAAACCACCTGATTCCTGTCCGAGTTACTGACTCACAGATACCAAGATGCCTGAGTGGACAGATGTGGTCAGGGTTCCTTTCTCAGAGTAAAGTGCTTCTGATCTCGTTTGAGAATAATTTTTTATTAACCGACCAATCACATCAAATCAAACCAAATTACATAAATTCCAAATTACACAGCCGAATTTTAAATTTTTGTTGGGGGTACCCATATTTCAAGTTTCGAAGGGGATCCAATCAACTTCTTGCTTCTTACTGCTGTTTTAATGTCCACAAATCTAACCTTATGATGTTCACAGTACTATCCAGTCCTTTTTTATTGTTTTTCCACATCTCTTGTTGTTATTTTCATATATTTTTCCTTTCTCTTTGTGACCTCTGATAGTCTCCACAAGCTGGTTAGAACATTTTGTAATCCTGTGTGGATATTATTTTTTTTATCCAGTTGCCATATCCAGACGTTTTCCATATAACATCACTTCCATACATCAAAACAGTCTTAGCGTCATTAATCTTCACCAATCTGCCTCCTTTCTCAAAACCTCTGAGGAGATTCACCAGGAATGCAGTCTGAAAACAAGTCCGTTCTTCCTCCCGGCTATAAATCCTTTGGCAAGATGGCGACTCCGAATTAATTGCTGCGCCATTCCAAAAGCTCTTATTGCTTCTCGATCTCCATAAAGCATACTTTTGGTTAAAGTTTATCTCCACACAGACCTCAATCATCCTGCTTGGGTTAGTTCAACCGACGATTCTAATGAGGAGGGGTTCTTGTAAATCACATAGAAGGAAAGTAAAAAAGGTTCCCCCCCCCATTCAGTCCCGTTGTCAACATACCCAGCCTTTGGTGTATCTTCATCGTAAAATATTCCTGTTTCTCCAACCCGTCGTCTTCTTTCGCAGAGGTCACTTAAATTAGCAGACTTCACTCCCTTTCTTCACTTGAAATGTGTGCATTTGCTTCTTTTGTAATTATTCCAAATTGCTGCAGCTAGTGCGCGATCAGAGACAGCGTCCAGGAGAGCCGAGGTCCACACGGGGGCATTCTGCCTAGGGCCCTCACCCCCTTCTTTTGAATTAGGGGGTGATTTATGGGCACAGCAGGCAAGGGCAGTGTTCCCCATTTCCTTGGGGCAACAAGGGAGGCTGCCTACTCCCATAACAACCTCTTAATTACCCCATGTGGGTCGGAGAGATGGTATTGTCGACCATCTTCCAATGCGCCCCCTAGTGGCCCCCAAGTGCTTCTGATCTCAGGGCACTGATATGGGAGAGGGGTCAAGTCAGCATTTGCTCCTTAAAATAGGTCTGGTAATATACACATTTAGTAAAAATGCTTGCACTGGTGTTACCCTAAATGTGAACTGAGAAGTGCATTATAACACATATGCATTTCCCTTTGTCTCTCTAATAAAATAATATATATTTTTCAGTTTGTCTTGAACCTTATTGCCATATATTCCATTATTCAATACACTGCACTCGCCTAAACTAAATAAACCATTTATTGACATTTGTAGATCACAAATAGTGCAAAACCTTTGATGGCACAGCCTATTATTGTTCTATTACATTTCAAGATGTTACATGAGCATATATCAGTTCTTAGCAGCTTTTTAAAATTAATATACTTGGGTTGTTTAAATTGCTGTTGACCAAGCAAAAGTGGTATGGAGAGGTAAGAAATATGTACATTGATTGGAGCTTTTTAAAGGTTAACAGTGATTTATGGTTACAGATAATGATCATAGACAGAGAGTAAAAGCAGAGATATTATTGAAAATGATATGGAATTTACAGTAATGCTTTGTGGTCAGTCTGTTTTATTAAATGGATGTTTTGTCTATCAGCTAGGGATTTGCTGAGCATTTTTCAATGACAATACAATTATTGTGGCATGCCTGATAGATCTACTTTCCAACTATGAACATGTAAATGTTACATTTTTTTCATTTTCTGTGCTGATTTCCTTCACCAAAGCAACAATTAAACCATAACAACATACTGACTTCCTTAAATTAAGTAATTTGTACCTTGATGAAAGCAAAATGTTGCATCTATTTATTGTGAAATGATATTCCAAATAACATTTTTATTTAATTCACTGCAGGATTCTCCCTATTTGGTAATATTTCTCACTGCAGGAGAGTGACAGTACATTTGTGGCAGTCTGAGATCCCTAATGTTTAACTGTATCCTTTACTGCTTCCCACAGGTTCAGTATAGATTCAATAAAGGCTTGAGCATGTTCCTAATGCTTGCAAATACTTATTTGACAAAAAATATACGGACTGGGGGGAATATTCCTGATGCTAAACAAAGGAGCAGTCTCATTTTATGGAATAGCTTTAAAGGCTTTGCTAAATGTGCGACTTGTAGCATTAAATGGATTGGAATGTTTGAATTTTAGCTCCACAGGGTTGAGAAATACGCATTATTCAGGAATAATGAAGCTAAGAAAAAGCTATGCGTTTAACCTCCATTAGTTGCCAGCCCAGCCCAATAAAATTGCCATTGTCACAGACCTTGCAAGGTTGACACTGACTTTTCCCAAGCCTCTGCTAGGTTTTAACATGGAAAAGAGGAGCACCAAATGCACCAGGGTAATGTACTGTTACGTGCCCCAGAGGTCCAAAATAAGAACAAACAGAAAGGGTTGTGCAGCAAAGTGTCTGATCAGGGCTAGCAGAGAGCCATAAGACAGTTGTTCCATCAACTGCTCTTCTGAGCAAGAACATTTGGGGCATGGGAGAGTCTGCTGGATTCCTTGCAGGATTCCTTGCAGGATTAGGAGGCTGCTGAATTCCTTGGTAGGCTTTGGCTAGGCTTTGCTCTGCCTGTCTCCCGTAGCTGGTTGAACTTGGAGACTCTCTCTCCAGATTCTCACATCGATGGGTAATGTAGCAGTAATGGCAAATGTGACCACCACCACTTTCTTTGTCTATGCTCTTTCCTGTCTTGCCTGTATCCTGGGGTTCACTTCAAACCACAAGTAGATTTTGCATATCCCATTCATTAATAAGGGTATTCTTTAATGTGCCTTAAGGCCTACAGACTTTGCAGAGGGGGAACAAGCATAATCAATCAAAGAATATTTGCACAATAAAACAGGCTTGCTGTTCACATGCAGAGGTTGTTCTGCTGTGTTCTCTTGACCAGTTTATAAATGGTCCAAGTATATACAGTAGGTTGTCCATGTGGTAGAATACAGACACACGCCTTGGGCTCCTGTGCCTTCTTGTATTACAGTATTCTGAATTAATGACATGGTGACTGATGAATCTTGCTACTGGAATCTTTACATATGAAATGATTCATTAGTTCTCACTGGAAGTTATACTTGTAGTGGGAAAAGGGAGCGCATGCCCATCTGTCCTTCCTGAGCCTTGCCATATCCATAAGCCGGACTGAGTGTGAACTGGCCCTATGAGTAGCATGAACTCATTCAATCAGGAAT
Organism: Podarcis bocagei; assembly: GCF_964188305.1. Lineage (NCBI taxonomy): Eukaryota > Metazoa > Chordata > Lepidosauria > Squamata > Lacertidae > Podarcis > Podarcis bocagei. Next base: position 61,914,213 of record NC_138130.1, on the reverse strand, counting down.
CTTAATGAATATACACCATTTCCCAGTTACAAAACGACACAGTACCTGGAACCCTGTGTTTAAAAGTCTGGTAATGTTCCTAATCTGTGGGTAGCTTTTTGGCTGTAACACCTGAAACAAATTCCTTATCAGTAGTAGAGAGACTAGTGTGAACGATAAGAGTAATTCTCATATGTTGTGGCAAGAGCATAGGCTCCTAAGTCCCCATATATCTTTAAGACAATTCTCTTGATTTAGAGCTGTGGAGAGACTAAATGAGAACCTCCTTAGATACCAGCATTATAAAAACACAGTTTGATAAATCCCTTTTTTATGAATAGGTAGCATAGTCTCTGCATTGGGTATTGGGAAATTATTCTGTGGCTTCGCAGGCTCCTTATTTCAGGGATGAATAAATCTGTATTAAATCTACCTACTGGAATTTGTTCCTTCTGTGACTAAAGTAGATTAGAAAGAGCATTTCATATTTTTAAATGCACCATCAAGATTAGGTGACCTTCATAGGTTTTTGTTGTTTCCCCTCCTCCTCCTCTACCTTGCTTTTATACAAGTTACTCAAGGTGGTTAAGACAGTCACCCAAGCATGTGTCTTGTGGGACAGTTAACAAACCTTTGACCAGCTGTGCTGTACTATGACATTATCCTAAACTACTTTCAAACTGTTTGTGTCTTCCTGGTTTTGTGAACACAGTGAAAGCCTGGGATAAATGGCAGAGATATATGTTAAACCATCTCACTCTGGAACACTATTATTCAATGCACACTGTATAATAAATAGATATTTAAAAAAATATTCTGCAGCTCATGGGGGAAAGCCTAAAAGTTTTGTTAAGAATGTAAGTTCAAACCAATGATCTAGCCCAGCAAAATATTTTAAGGGCCACTTTGGGGGCAGTGGGTATAAAAGCAGCCTAACTCACTGGGCACGATACTCCAATATGTCCTCTTTTGCAAAAGTCCCATCTAGCCCAGGATGCTGTTTACAATAGTGACAAACTAGAGGACTCTGAGAGCCTATAAGCAGGACAGTTAAGACATAAGACCATAAGAAGAGCCCTTGTGCAATTAGACCGAAAGCCCATCAAGTCCAACATCCTATTCTCACACTGGCCAAACAGATACCATGGGGAAACACAAAAGCAGGGCATGAGCACAACAGCACTCTCCCAATAGCTGCCTTAGGTTGTTGCTTCCAATATATTATATTCAATAGCATATTGTTTCTGAAACTGGAGGCTGCAGATTGCTATGACTAGTAGCCCTAATTGTCTGTGAATTTACCCAATCTCCTTTTAAAGCTCATTGCCACAAACAATCATAGAGTTGGGAGGGACCCGAGGGTTATCCTAGTACACCTGGTGTTTCCTTAGATGCCTCCCACTTTTCCTTCTTGTTGGTATTGTCCGCATTTGTGCCTTCAACATTTCTCCTATTAGAAAGTCCCATCATTCTTGGACTCCCTTCTCATTGAGTATTTCTAACCACAGGATCACACCCAGTAGCTCCTTCAACTTTTCAAAATTGGCCAGAGTGTGTGTCCAGCTACACTCAGTTTTCCCTTGCCTCTGTATCCTGAAACCCAGGAGAAACTCTCTCCCAAGTTTCCAAGCACTTCCAGTTCATCAAACAGCTCCTTCCTACCGGTGAGGACCAGGTCCAAGATAGATGATCCGCTTGTTGGTTCTTCCACCTTCTGGAAAACAGAATTGTCAGCGATGCTATGGAGAAATTTGTCAGACCTTACACTCCTGGCAGAGTTTGAGTCCTGACAGATATTGGGGAAGTTGAAGTCCCCCATGATTACTATTTCTCTCCTTTTTGAATGTTTGGTAATCTGCTCTAGTAAGGCATCATCCAAGTCTTCAGTCTGGCTTGGCGGTCTGTAGCAGACACCCACAGTTAGGTCACTGTTGTTTCTCTCCTACAATTTTTGCCCATATGCTCTCAATCTGCTTTTCATGCTCCGGGTCATGGATTTGTTCACAAGTGTACACATCTTTTATATATAATGCTACTCCTCCTCCCATCCTGTTCGGCCTGTTCCTGTTGAACAGGTTATACCCCTCAGTTCCTACATTCCAGTCATGAGTCTCATCCCACCAGGTTTCAGTAAAGCCTACCAGGTCATATTTGCTATCCTGTATTAAAAGCTTCAGTTCATCTTGTTTGTTTCCCATACTCTGTGCATTTGTGTAGAGACAACTGAAACCATGAGTTGTTCCCTGCAGCTGCTTGTTTCCTGTAGTTTCTTGCCCTTTAGTAGGTTTCTGGAGCGCCACCTCAGTTTTCTATGCATCAATGAAGCTATTATCCCCATGCCAGGTGCTCTTTTGTCGTTCGTATTGTTTTCTTCCTCCCCTCCAAGATCTAGTTTAAAGCTCTCCTGATCAGATTCTCAAGACTCTTGGCAAACACATTCTTGCCAATTGCTGTGAGGTGCAGCTCATCTCTCATTAGAAGTCCCACCTCAAAGAAGTGGAGACCATGATCCAAGAAGCCAAATCCTTCCTGAAAACACCACCTGTGCAGACAGAGGTTTACCTCAAGTATTTTCCTCTCTCTTATTGGGCCACGATTGGTGAAAAGACTACCTGTGCCCCAAGTCTCTTCAGCTCCAACATCTTGTGGTAGCAAGTTAATTATGTGCTGTCCACACATATTGGTTAAACGCTGTTCTGCCTGGCAAATTACATTCTAACTTTAAATAAGCTTATCTAAAACACTGAAAATGATTGGATTAAATGTATAATTTGTAGCATTGTAAACATTAATTATAGAAAACATATCATATTGATCCAGTAGGGGGAGCAAGAGGGCAATACTTCTGCCAAAGTCTTGATATAAATTCAAGATTGCATAATTAAGGAAAGGCATTTCTATGATGCCTATTATTCATTGTATACATTTTTAAGGCACACACATCTTGTACGCATAAAATATGCTTGAAGGAAACTGAATCTACCACTACTAAGATTTAAGTGGCCTCATTTTCTTGCAAGTTGAAGCTCTAATTGTTTACAGGAACACCTTGTCCCTGAAAAATGTGTTTTGCAGATGTGAATTGGAGGTAGTGGAACAGTTTGCAGTTTTGCACAATAGATTAGAAGAACTGGTCCATAAGCAACCTCTGATAGTTACACTAGAAATATTAGAAACGTAAGAATTCTGTTGCTGGGTCAAATTAAGTAAGGTCTATCAAGTCCAGCATTCTGTTTACAATTATACTGAGCCTTATCCTGCTTGTGGGCTTCCCAGGGATACTGCGCTGGCCACAGTGGGAAACAGGAATCTAGGCAGATCCAGAAAGGCTCTTGTCTTCTCATGCCTTCTGCAGGCCATGAGCAGCATACTGTCTCTTTTTTGGCTCCAACAATGTATATTATCACCAGTCATCAGCACATCTCGTGGTAGCAAATTCTGAAAGTCAGTTTAATCAGGAAAATGAACTAATTTTTATGTGTGTATCTGAAGAAGTGTGCATGCACACGAAAGCTCATACCAAGAACTAACTTAGTTGGTCTTTAAGGTGCTACTGGAAGGATTTTTTTTATTTTGACTATGGCAGACCAACACGGCTACCTACCTGTAATTTTTATGTGTTTAGCCTGGAACTTTCCTTGTATAACGACTCTTTTTTCTTTCATAGGAATATTGAAAGGAATTTCAGGGCCGATTCATCGATTAGGCAGAGTGAGGTAACTGCCTCAGGGTATGGATGCTGGTGGATAAGGCAGTGGAAACCACTCTTAAGCTAGACTCATCAGGTATTGTGCAGGATGTTATTCTGTTGCCGGCGCTGAAATACTAGCCAACAACCAGACTGATTGGATTCTGCATGTGAAATAGGGAGTGCCCCATTGTGTTCTTTCCCTGCAAAATGTTTGGTGCCAGCCACGGAAGAGATCAATTAATTACAGTCTGATGATAAAACACTGTAACTCAGGTTCGTGTCACATGCACATCTTTATTCTTATTCTCAGACGAGAAGAAGAAGGGATGGTTCTCAGATTGCAAGCTGCCCTGGGCTCCTATGGATATGAATTTAAACCAATCAGTGTGTAGGACCAGAAGAGAACATATCTCTCTGTATGTCAACCATCAAGAACAGGGGATCTGTGGGCCTCCAGGTGTTGTTGGAGCACAGCTGTCCTCACCCCTGACTCCTGGCTATGCTTGGTAGGGTTGATGAGCACTGGGACCCAACAGCATATTGAAGGCCACAGGTTCCCCACCTGTGCCAAACATCAAGGGATAAATGAGGCTGAGCTAGACCGTGGTATCTAAGCTGTTTATAATATGCACACTTGGAAGTCGACATAAGTAAGCAATTGAAAAACAAATTAAAGTGTAATGATATTGATATATCAAAGGCTACATGAGGCCCCACTGTTTATGTTAAAACCTTCAGTGATCTTGCCTCAACTCATATTCTGAATGCCAGCTGAAACCCCAGATTAGCCCACCAGACAAACCCAAAGCCCCATCATGTCTTCATGTGCTGTACACACCCTTGAAAGTTGGCAGAAATACACACACACACAGCAGCAGCAGCAGCAGCAACAACAACAACAAGCCATCAAAACAACAAATTACCTACCCCCCGTTACATATGACAAGCATCATGGCAGCAAAAGGGACAGACAGACAGATGTGGGAAGATGGTGAGAAGGTAGATTGCAGCCAGTCCTGACTCACCTTAACTATGATTGGCTGGATAGGTAATTGGCACTTAGCTGGATCAATCAGGGCCTGACACAATAATGATAAAGCTCTGAGCTTTTTGGCAGGCTCCCAAGCAAGCATGCGTGCTCAAACACAGCACTGCCTGAATTAATGTCAGAGGGGAGCACAAAGCATTCAGACTGCTGGCTGCACTTCACTAAAAACTGAGGATCCCTATGGCTGCAGACAAAGCAAACTTTTCTTTAACGGAGCCTGGTTACCTTTTCACCTGGTAGAATGCATCCTGGACTCCCTCGCCAAATGCAGCACCCATGCATGTTCTACTACCCCCCCTCCCCCGACATAACCATTGTTACTTGCCGATGTTTTTTGCCCCTCCTAGATTTAGTTTAAAAATAAAATTGAAGTTTGGGGGCTTGAAAAAAAACTAAAAAAAACTTGGATGGCGCTGGGTTAACTAGCAGGTGAGGGGAGGCCTGTAGCCACCTTGCCCTATTCCTTCCCTTTCCTGAGGATGAGGCCCAGATGTGTTCTTTATAAGAAAGAAAAGGAAGGAAGCTTTTATTAGGCATCTAATTGGCTGTTGTGAGAAAAGGATGCTGGACTAGATGGGCCTTTGGTCCGGTCTAAGAAGGCTATTTTTCTGCTCTTAAGGCAGGAGGCCAGTGAGTTGGCTTGCTGTCTCCCACTCTAACTTAGAATGGAATAGTAAAGGGGAACTGCAACACTTGGAGAGCAGGAGAGTGTCGGGGGCAGCAGCTATATTTCCTGGCTTTTTTTTGCAGAGGGAGAAAGGTTCTGGGAGTTTTGGTTTGTGTGCCATGCGTGTTTTGCCTTCTTTTGTTTGTACTGTATATTAGGTGTGCATTGGTTGTTTTTTTCTTTGGCCGCTTTGGGAGAGATTGATTGGTTTAAGATTTTTGGTGGGTACTTTGCCCACTTTTTGGTATGATGGTTTTGGGTGTGTTTTACATGTGTGTGTGTTGCTGCTTCATTTTCTTTTATTTTGGGTGTGTTACCTGCTTCTGTTTGGTGTGTATGAGTGTATTTTGTCTGCTTTTTATTATTTGGTGCGGTGGGGTTAAGTTTCTGAGTGTCATGTTCTGCAAAATCATTATTTTATGGTGCTTCTTTGATTTTCAAATGTGCCCCCAGACCCAAAACGCTTGGGGATGTATGCTCTAATCTCTTTCAGGTACTGGTTGTTCTCACTTTTCCCATATACGAATGCACTAGGAGTTTTACAATAGTTGAAATTTGACCACAGATCAGTACATTTACCCTGGTAGTATTTTATAGTTTGTGAGTTTGAGTTTTTCCTTTTTCCTGAGCTAATGGTCCTTCCATATCTACTCTCCAGACACTGATAACTGCCTAACAGCATCACCCCTTGTGTATATGAAAGCAGTAAACATATTTTTCTTTTTGAAGCTTGTATTAGCACCTTACGAGGGGTGGGGGAGAGAAATATTCTGGGTCTGATTTTTCTTTGGAAATTATGCCATTCCTAGAACTCACCTAGGAAATTAGACTGACTTTAACTTGTAATGAAAACCGGCTAAATTTATGCTTTTCTTCATTTCTATTATTTATTACAGGCCTTGACTGAGCATATTGATTTTATGCCAACCTGTGTTCTTGTCACAATTTTTGTCACACAAATAAGGTTTCTGAAATGCAACGCCTATATTTTATGAAATATAATCCTATGCCATTTCCAGCTGACCTTTTCAGTATTCTGTATTTTGATGGGTTGCCCCTTTTCAGAGGGGCTTACTCAGAGTGATATTTTGTCTTCAAATTGCAGTAGTTAAACAATGTAATATATCATAAAGACTTTAAACTAAGTTCACTAGTAAGCTAAACTGAAGTTTTAAGCCAATTTGAAATCTTGTACAGAATGACTGGCAGGGGCATTGCTATCATAACATCATCCTATCTGCATAAGATGAAACAAGTGGCCCTTTCCTGAAAGAAACAAACAAACAAACAAACAAATCAGGGAGGAAGTGATAGATGAAGTAGAAGTACTGGAAGTATTTGGAAAGATATTATCATGTCCTTTTGGGTTTCATGATACAGAGACAAGGGAAAACTGAGTGCAGTTGAACATGCACTCTGTACTTTAAGAAGGCTAATTTTTATTTTAAAAGGCTAGAATGTGTGCAGAATAAAGTGACCAAGATAATCAAGGTTCTAGAAACTAGGCCTTAAGATGAACAATTGAGGTAACTGGGTATTTTTAGCCTGTAAAAAAGGAGAGTGAGTGAAGGTATGATTGCCATCTTTAAATATCTTAAGGGCTGTCACATAGAAGATGAAGGTTGTTTTCTCCTGCTCCGAAGGGTAGGGCCTGAACTAATAGTTCAAGTTACAAGGAAAGAGATTCTGACCAAACTGAAGAAAGAACTTTCTGACAGTAAGAGCTGTTCAACAGTGATATGGAATCCCTTGGATGGCGATGGATTTTCCTTCCTTGGAGGTTTATAAGCAGAGGTTGGATGGCCACCTGCCATGGATGCTTTAGTTGAGATTCCTGCATTGCAGGGGTTCGGGCTAGATGACCTTCAGAAACTCTTCTAACTCTACAATTCTATGATTCTACCAAGTGAATGTTTCCCAAGCCCTTGTGGATTTATTCCCAAGCTCCCCTTGCTAAACAAGGAGCAACACAATCATCCACAATGTACAGGGTTCTGTGGCAGACAGATGGGGAAATATTTAACAGACATTGGGGAAGTAATGATAGAAAGTTTGAAAACTGACATCACATAAGATTGCATTTCTGCTTTTGGCACAATTAAATGCTAAATGTCACTGCATGACATCTATGGAATACTGTCTAATATGAACTGTCAGGTATCAGATACAACTGGGTGTTAAAAACAGTTGTTTGATACTTTCTATATTCCAGCATTCAGCATTCTGTGAGCATCAGAAAACTATCCAACATTAGCATTTACTGAGGACACATTTCAATGCTAAATTATTTTCTGCAACCCAAGAGCTATGATTTTAATATTTTTAAAATTCTACTTAATAAGGTTCTTCTAATCTAGTAAGCTGTTTCCAACTGTGGCTAGTCAGTCTAGGGAGCTTGCAAGTAGGAATGACTCTTTTCAGCAACTGGTATTCAAAGGCACACGCTAGAAGTTATATTTAGCAAGCATGGTTAATAAACTTCGATAGCTTGGACCTCGTGAGTTTGTCTAATTCCCCATTAATGCTATCTAAGACAGTCTCCAGCATCATATATTTGAGAAGTGAATTCAATGAGTTACGCGTTGTGTGAAGATGTACTTTTATTTATAATCATGAGCAAGGGGAGGGGAACTTTTTCTCTTCAGATTCCACTAAGTGCCACTAAGTTCCACTAAGTGCCAATTAAAGCTGGAGGAAGTCTCCTGTCATCTGCTTAATGATTATCTTATTCTTCCCTTCTAAAGTTAGTTTGTTTTTAATACTCATATTAAAATCTTGCCAGTTTAGTCTGTGGAAAAAGTCTTTTGGTCTAACTCGACTGTTCTTGGGATCTACCTCTTGCTGCGTTTCTTTCAGATAAAGCAACATAGAACCATAGAATAAAAAAACTATAGAGTTGGAAGGGACCTCGTATGTATAGAAAATGGTGGGACTGCCATGCTAATATTGATGACTCAGATGAGTTCTATTATAAAGGCTCTATTTCACAGGAAACCAATGTGGCTCCTTCCACATTTGCTGGACTACAAATCACATCATCCCTGACTTCTGGCCACACTAACTGGGACTCAGGGAACTGGAGTCCAGCACTTTCTGGGCAGCACCATGTTGACCACCCTTGATCCAATTATTTAAAATTCTATTTAAAAATATGTCAAAACTGTCTTATACTGTCTAAGCAAAGCCAATAGATAATTCTGTACCATTTTCACAAAAGAATGTCTTTCATTTAAAAGAAACACTGAACTTTAATGCTTTTGGTTTTTATAGAATGCTGGTCAGGATCCAGAGCAGCAAAAGACTATGCACTTGAAGTTGTGGTTTCATTCTCGCAGAGAGCCAACGTTTCAGTGGATGAGCAGTAGCTGTTTTCTTGGTCAGGAAAGTGGAGAAAGGGACTGCTGGACTCAGTTGTATTTCTTCATAAGCACATCTATACTGTTAAGGACATCTTCAAAAGATATACACGTGTTGACAGATGGTGCATGAGTTGCACTTTTCCTTCCATATTTCTTGCGTAATGTGTGATGTGAAGTGAGAATTTGAAACTGAAGCTGTGTGAATTTGAGATCTGTGGGAGATTTCATTTTCTCTACCAGAAATGTATGCCTTGTGTGGAAGTGCAAGAAAACATCTTAAGTCAATGTACTTTCTTCCCACTGCTTGTGTGTAACATCTGCAGCTTTCCTAAGTAAAGCAATTTTCAAGAGCAAACAGGCAACTTACTGATCAGCAGCCTAGCAGCATCCAGGAAGAGTTAGGAGAGAGCAAGGCAAGGACTAGGAAGCTTTCTGACATCTTCTTACAAACCAGTAATCTTTTTTTTATTGAGAGGAGTATCTCAGTGTAAATTGAACACTATGGGAATATTGCCAGCATTACCCACTAAATATTACACGTGGAACATATGTAATCTAGATAGTTCCTTCCCAGAAGTGATTACAGTTTTAAAAGAAGAATATGAAACTGAATATCTCAAGGTCAAAGGACAAAGTTAAATTGCAATATTCAGCAGACTACATTGGGTGTTTCAAGATGGGCATTTACTATGGAATCAGCATTCCTTGTGCTTTCAAGTTTTTTGCTGCTTTCACATGTTGTTGTCCTCAAAATGCTAGCCTATATGTCCAATCCTATTTAATCCAGCTTTATTTTTATTTATTTAACAAAATCTATATACCATTTGATAGTAATAAAAATATCTAAGCAGGTAACCCCTTTGAGGGGGGAGGGCTTTGTAACTTTTAAAAGTCTGTTCACTGCCCTGCATAGGAGTACGAAATTTACTTCTATAAAACTGAAGGCTGAGATCCTCAAGGATTAACTGGTTCTTGGATTTAAACCAGTGGTTAGCATGAGCCTGATGTTTTGCTTTTATATGGTATTCCAGGATTAGCCCTCTTTCAGAAAGAAACATTACATGTACACCATGCTTAACAGAAGCAGAACAAAAATACTTTCTTTAAAATGTGTAAGTCTGCTCCAATTTATTATTTTAAAAGGAACACAAGCTGCTTCATTGTCACCTGTTATGTGTTTCATCTATCAAGGAAAAATGCTAGAATTTATAAAGCAATTAAAAACAAACATTATATATGTCAATGTTTACATCATAAGTAAGAAACCCACTAGGAAGATGCTTGGCTTCTTAGATAGGTGAAAGGATTACTGAAGGAAAACAGGAAAAAATGAATAAATTATTTGTAATCTGTTATACACGTGTCTGTCTCTGAAGTCAGAAATGCAGCTTAATTCAGAGTACTGTTGCCAGACTGTTAATGAGGACTGGCGAACATATTGTTATAGGACTGTTCTCTGCAAATAGGATACCTTTCTTCTTTCTTCTTATCCAGCATGGGAGCCAAGCAAGCTGCTCGAGCAGGAACAGAACTATCTGCCTTCCACTGCCAGCCTGCTGTATATCAGTGCCAGGTGGAGAGGAAGAAAGCCATCTTGCTCCCCACCCAGAAAGTAATCCAAGTGAGAGAAACAGGCATAGAGGTACCTCGGTTTAAGAACATTCCAGTTTAAGAACAATTCGGTTTACAAACTCCGCAAAACAGGAAATAGTGTCCCGGTTTGAGAACTTTACCTTGGTCTAAGAACGGAACGCGGGTGGCACTGTGGGTTAAACCACAGAGCCTAGGACTTGCCGATCAGAAGGTCGGCAGTTCGAATCCCCACAACAGGGTGAGCTCCCGTTGCTCGGTCCCTGCTCCTGCCAACCCAGCAGTTCGAAAGCACGTCAAAGTGCAAGTAGATAAATAGGTACCGCTCTGGCGGGAAGGTAAACGGCATTTCTGTGCGCTGCTCTGGTTCACCAGAAGCGGCTTAGTCACGCTGGCCACATGACCCGGAACCTGTACGCCGGCTCCCTCAGCCAGTAAAGCGAGATGAGCGCTGCAACCCCAGAGTCGGCTACGACTGGACCTAATGGTCAGGGGTCCCTTTACCTTTACCTTAAGAATGGAATCTGAACCGTGGAAGGGCACTGGCAGCGGGAGGCCTCATTAGGGAAAGCATGCCTCAGTTTAAGAATGGTTTTGGTTTAACGGACTTCCAGAACGGATTAAGTTTGTAAACTGAGTACTTAATTCGTTCCGGAGGTCTGTTCTTAACCTGAAACTGTTCTTAACCTGAAGCACCACTTTAGCTAATGGGGCCTCCCGCTGCTGCCGCGCCACTGGAGCACAATTTCTGTTCTCATCCTGAAGCAAAGTTCTTAACCCAAGGTACTATTTCTGGGTTAGCGGAGTCTGTAACCTGAAGCATCTGTAACCTGAAGCATCTGTAACCTGAAGCGTATGTAACCCGAGGTACCACTGTATGCCTATTGTGTTATCTATTGTGTCAATAACCAGCTGCATTATTGTTAGTCTTATTCATACCCGACTAACATTAGTAACAGAGAATAATAACTTCTATATATTTACCTGAGTTGTTTCTAAGGATGAAAGTGATTATTTTACCTAGTAAAGAAATATGCTACATATGGTAACTAGGGATGCATATGGTGCCATCACTATCCGGAAATATATTAGTTGTCAGTATAGGAATGAACCTATAACAGAAAGACACATCAATTATAGTTTCAGTTTGGATCTTGACAGGGCATTTTTTCCCTTTAGGTTCAATATTTGCATTGCATTAACAAGAAAACCACAACTACTGAAACACAAATGGAAGGAAGAGACAAGCCAGCCTTGTATATGTTAAGTGTATTTGGATTGATTATATTCACCGTTTTCCTAAATTAATTAGCCTTTTTCCCCATGCATTGGCCTCATCATGATCTCAAGCAAGAAAGGAATAGTATGTAGAGACAAACACTAGCAGAAAATAGCTGTTTCTGCAAAAAGTAATCTCTCCCTTTCTTTCTTTCCCTCACTCTCTCTCTTCCCATAGCTTCATAATTTACTCCCAGTCCATAAGGTCCTTCGCAGCAATGATTGGGATGATGGATGGTTCTACTTCAGCTGCAGCAATGGAAGATACAGCAATGCATCACTCCACTGGAAAAACAATAGAACAAACAAACCATAGGGACAGTATGGCAGGCAGAGGGCCAAGGGAATTCGCTTGGGTGGAAAACTAGACAGCTGTACCCTGGAGTTATGTAAAACAACAGCATGTAGATATTTCTCCTGTTGTGGTCATACTTGATAGCACTTGATTTGAAGCCTGATAGCAATTGAGATCCCAACCTTGCTAAAACTATTTTTATTAGCCTTTTTGCACATTTCAGAGTATTGTGTCCTAAACGCACTAAGAAGTAAGCCTCACTGAATACTGTATAACACAGTGTTTCCCAAACGTTTTTGGGCAACGGCACACCTGTTAGCCGGAAAAAAATCTCGCGGCACACCACCATTAAAGCCCCGCCCCGTGACGTCAGCGCGCAGCGTCACGCCGGGAGGGACGCACAAAAGCGAAAGTTTTTTCCCTCCCCCTTGCCGGGGTGGGAGGAGGCAGCAGAGCGAGGGCAGCTGAGGCGGCGGCGGCTGTTGTGGTGGTGGCGGCAATAGCGGGCGGAGGAGGGGGCGGCGGCGGGAGTTGCTGCTGCTGTTGTTGCTGCTGCTGCCCGGACATGCCGGCCTCCTCCTCCTCCGCTGTCTCGCGATCCTCCCTTTTGCGCGCGCTGCCCCGCCGCTCGGCACCACCACCGCGGAGCCGCCCCCGGCTCGACGCGGATCCTCGCCGCCGCCGCCGCCTCTCACCGCCCGACTCGCCCGCCTTCCTCCCACGGCACACCAGCCGATGTCTCACGGCACACTAGTGTGCCGCGGAACACCGGTTGGGAAACACTGGTATAACACTTCTGAATAAATTTGCATAGGATTGTATTGTTAGGTGACAATTCTTTACACTGGGGTAACCAACATCTTTGGGTCTAAGGGTGTATTTGAGAAAATGCCATGGATGTCACCTCCTTTGGATGTATCTTCTGCCATCCCCACCCCAGGTCAGTTTTCCCTCACAGACACACTCCAGACTGATAGAAGATACAATCACACACACACATTTCAATGGGGTCTGGGTTAGTTGGAGCCAGTAGAATGGAAAAATATCCTCTTGAATCTGCATTTTACACAAGATTCCTGGGGGGAGGTGTGTGTGTTAAATATATATGGGTACCCTGCCGGTGTGTGGTCATAGATCCAGCGTTTTTGTCCTTGAGAGAACCCATTGTAAAAATATGGGGATCCATAAGGATTTGGATCTCAAAATGCTTTACGTGCCATGATGGTGGTAGGAAGCATCAGATTTTTTTTTCTTTGTAAAATTTATTCAAGGGGATAGATGTGGTATGTGATTTGATTGCTGATGAGGCAGGATGTGTGAGTGAAAAATTACTTTCAAGAGAATCCATTTACTAGATCCAAGGGGTGTGTGTGTGTGTGTGTGTGTGTGTGTACACACATATGGCTTTCCAGCACACCATTCTCTCTCCTGACTCCTGTGGCACACTACTTTATTTCCCCTACCTCCCCATCACTCTATTTTCCTCCCTCATTTTCTCCTAGATTGCTTCCCTTTCCCTCCTACTCTTTTAGTTGCTCAGGACAGAAAAAAAACAAGTACTTCATGCAGTAGGAACTTGCTTTCACAGGAGGCAGTCGTGGACATCAACTTGGATAGCTTTAAAAGAGAATTAGGCAAATCCATGAAGGATGAGGACACCAGTGGCTACTAGACTTGATGGCTATGCTTTGCCTCCTTGGTTGAAGGCAGTATGCTGGAAGCTGCAGGAGGGGAGAATGCTCTTCTGCTCATGTTCTGTTTGCAGGTTTCCCATGAGCGTCTGGTTGGCCACTGTCAGAACAAGATGCTGGAGTAGATGGGGCATTTGTCTGATCCAGCAGTCTCTTATGTTCAAGTAAATGAAGTTCTTCCGTGCCCAACATTCCCTGATATTTCTGTAACAGGCAGTAGCAAATCTGGGACAAGGCAAAAATAAATGTGGCATCAGCAACATCATTAACAGGTACATCCTGTTCCATTTACAGCATAGTCATAATTATTCAGTCAAGCGATCTGCATCCACTGAATATTTAGGTGCCCTGGTTAATTGCAAATAGTACTTTATAGATATGAATAAATATTCAGTGCTTGAGTAAAATACTTGGCAATAAGTTTACTTTCTTCATATAATTTGTGCTCCTTTTAATTTTTTTGCTCTGCAGGTTTTTATTCAATTTGGTTGCAGATTATTTACTGTACATACATAAGGTACTATTTCATCCAGTTGAATTTAAAATTGTCTCTTTTATTATTATTTTTTGAACCGTTGGAAAGGTGTAAAAGAGTCTTTTCAATATTGTATTTCTCATGCACTGACCATTTTATTAAACAAAATACAATTCTAGGGCTTTATTCTCCTAGTTCTGAATCCATAAAGTTATTAAGATCCTAGGTTTACAAGACAGTGGTGAAGTATGAGGCAGTTTTAATTTTCTTCCCAATGAGCACATTAGTGGAAAGAGGTTGGGTTCTCCCGCTAGGCAGAATTAGTTTGTGCCAGTATGGGGGACCAGACCATTGCCATGCTAATGCTCAGTAGCAGTAGGGGTGACATTAATCTCTGTGTTGTTATTTATGTCCTTGACTTGGCAACATCACCGACTCAGGATTGTCAGGTATCGTGTTCCATTACTCAGTAATAAAGATTTGGATTATCAGGACCCCGGGGTTCCTTTTGGCACTGCATATCTTTTTCAGTATATGTGTCTTGCCACTAATTAAAAATATGTTTGGCAGCAGTGCTAGTGGGATGTTTCTCATGTGCCAAGTGTCTGCACACCCAGCCCTTAATGGGGTGTAAGAAAAGTAAGGGTGCAGGCTGGGTTGCATACCTTAGAAGAAATTATTAGCAGAGAATTTAAGGAAAGTTGGCATCTTGCCAAAATGCTTAGATTCCAAGGCAGAGCTGGATAGGTTAATATATGCGATCTTGTGTTTCCATTCTGCTCCCGCATGGCCATTTTACATATGATGATAGTTAGGTGCTGATTGTAGAAATAGCTCCTAAATATGCAAAGTTTGAATGTAACAAACATGTACCACTGAGGTACACTCATCAGCTGATATTGTCCATTCCTTCCTGTTATGTCAAACACATAGACATCTTTCAGTTATGGTCTGCTTCAGGAAATAAAGAGTTTTTTTATTGGATTATATTCTTGAGTTGATCTCCTACTTCCTCCAGGTCATTGGAGACTTGAACAAGTAGAAAAAAGATGTTGTGCTGCAGGAAGCCTCACTTCAATAACATTTCCCTTGAAAAGACTTGACAGGTGGGTTTTGGTCACATGAAGCCTCCTGTTGATTAGTATATCTAGGATTCAAGAAACAATTATTGCCTTTTATGAAAGATTCTATTATATTTCAAGTCTATGCTGGCACAATAATATGTCTGTATTTCCTGCAAGTAATGGACCTTTCTGGGTTTTAAATGACACATGGAATAGCACCACCATCCTTGCAAAGCATCAAATGTAACAGCCAGTTTGTATCTCTTGTGAAAGCAGCCATTTTGGATCAGATTCTGGGTGGACCTGAATCAAAGCCTGCCAAATATAACAAGGCTGCGGCTGAGTTGTCATCCAATTTACAGTGCTTTGACTCATATCTAAAGCTCAAAGTTTTAGTAATGCATGCAAACTGGGTGTTACATATATTTCACAGGAATTGTATCAGATAATTTTGAAGATATTGAAGTAAAGGAATACTGGATCTCTCAGCTAGAAATATTATATTACTCCACTATCTTGTCACAAATAGTTTAGCCTATTTCATAGAATCATAGAGTCATAGAGTTGGAAGAGACCACAAGGGCCATCGAGTCCAACCATTATCTATTGTTTAGTGAGACAGAAGACCTTCGTCCTCTCTACTTGAGCTTTAGTCACACACATTTATAGGATTGAATTACACATCCACAGCACAAAGTTTTCAGTAAGTACACATTTGGTTAAGGAAAAAGATGCTCCTCGTGGTTAGAAATCATGGGGCATCATCTTCTTTGTCTTGAGTGCAAGATACAGTATGATATATTGGGAGACAGCATTATTACATGGCATTGAGAAAGCTCCAGAGCTCTCAATTGATACAGCTTGCTGTCTTAGTAAAAATGTACTACAGAAAAACAAAACAAGAATTGAAACAAACAAACAAACAAACAACCCTAACTTTTATCCTTTATTGGTGCAATTCTTAGCATGTTTCCGTACAATTCTGCAGTCACGGTATTCATGATTCATTTATAAAGCTCCTGCTCTCGACCCCTAATATGCACATTTGTGCTATTAATAGGTAGTTAGATTCAACCTCTAGAATATATAGGAATACAAATGAGCACATATAATTAGATACATATATCCGTCTCTACGAGGACAAATTGCTTCAAGTTTCATTATAAATGTGCTTCCAAATGAGAAAGGTAGATTAAAAAGTGATTATGCAAATAGCATAATAATTAACATTTCAAACGTTGTAGACAATGAATATCTGAAATGTTCTATTATTTTCTATCTGGCACCCCAAATAGTTCTTCTCAAATGGAAGACAAGGAAATAGTTTCTTTGGAACTTGACACAGGCTTATATCAGAACACTGTTTATCATTTCACTTCATCAAGGCAACAATTACCAGGATTAGTGGATCACTAAAGATGATAGGTATTTAGCCATGGCTCTAGTCTAGCATTGCTTTAGGGCATACAGATGGGACTCCCAGGAGCCCTAAGACATTGAACCTTATTCTACCTGCAGGCATGAAAGCAGGTGTGTTCTGCTTCTGATGCAGCTTCAAACAGAACATACCACAGGTGATGCTAATTAAGGAAGTCCTGGGAATATAAAGGAGCTCACGTTTTATTGCTGATGGTGGAGTGCCAAAGGTTAGTGAAAAGCTGGATTGTCTGCTGGCCTGGGGTAGATAAGAACACAAAAGGGCACAGAAATGGATTTGAATACCACCACTTATCAGTGTGCCTTTTAAACTACATTATGCTGCATATAATGGTGTGCTTTTAGTGCTAAAATTGGAAGTCTTTTTATGAATGTACTAATTTATTACCATCAATTTGTGTCACCATTTCAGTGGCTCCTCTTATTTCTTCAGCCAAGAAAGAGGGCGCCAAGTCAGCATTAGGGCAACCTCAAGTGGTTACATTTCCCCTCTCTTAAATGTTGACTGAGAAGTAGTTCTCATATTAAAAGGTACCTTGTCTCCATTATGTACTATCACTCAAACCCTCCCACCTTGTATAAAATGAAGATGTTGGTAAGAAATAGAAGCCGTTAATATGATTTATTAATTTAAAAGTATACTGGTTGTTTCCCCCCCAAAAAAATTCTCTACGTACACAGTTTCAGTCTACAATAAAATGACAATAAAATGTCCAATGGACAAAACATTGTGACACTAGTTTGTCTGTGCTGTAATACAAGGTTGATTTCATTTTGGTACATTTTTATGCTTGTTATCTTGGTGGCAAAATGCTGTAATTATAGATCTTGCTCTAGCAGCCATTACTGCTGCCTCAGTTTCCGGCAGTTTCAGCAGATACCGTATTTTTCGCTCTATAACACGCACCTGACCATAACACGCACATCGTTTTTAGAGGAGGAAAACAAGGGAAAAAATATTCTGAATCAAACAGTGGACGTATCATTTTTGTGCTTCATGCTGTGGCCACAGACATGTGATCTGATGGTGAATTTGGGGTGACCCAATGCAAAGTTCCTGAGGATCCCTGTGGATCCATGCTTTGTAACCACGTTTTTGCACCATTGCAGCCCCAGGCAACAGTGGGTGCGTGATTTTTTTTGGGGGGGGGCAGGCTGTAGCCATGGACATGCTATGTGCTCTGATGGTGAATTTTGGCTGACCCAATGCAAAGATCCTGAGGATCCATGTGGATCCATGCTTTGTAACCACGTTTTTGCACCATTGCAGCCCCAGGCAACAATGGGTGTGTGATTTTGGGGGGGCAGGCTGTAGCCATGGACGTGCTGTGTGCTCTGATGGTGAATTTGGGGTGACCCAATGCAAAGATCCTGAGGATCCATGTGGATCCATGCTTTGTAACCACATTTTAAGTGGGGAGGGAAGGAAAAACACAGAAGGCTAAGAATGCAGGAGAGGGCTATAACGTGAGGAAAGGAAGGCAAAAGTTTTCCCCCACCCACCCACCGAAGCCAGCCACTGTTTAAGGATTTCATCCTTTTAAATGGAAGAAAGCATATTTGAATGCTGTGTGTCCCCAAAAACAAAAAGCAGGAAGTCAAATCAGAATTTTAAGCCGAACCTGTAATCTCTCTTCCCTTCACATACATTGTTCCCTCCGGAGCAGGGACAGGATAGAGCGACGCTCTGCTTTCCTCTCTACTTGCCTGGAGGGGAGGGGCTTTCCCTGCTCTTTGTTCGGACGCTCTGCTTTCCTCTATTCTTGCCTGGAGGGGAGGGGCTTTCCCTGCTCTTTGTTCCGTTTGAGCAAACACAGCAACGAAACAGAGCAGGGTGGGCAGTAAGACCCTGAGGCAGAATGCAGGAAAGCAGCAACTTCCTGTCTCACGGAGCTCCCTTCTCCCTGAAGCGCGGTTTGATTTTTGCTTTATTTTTCGGCTCCAGGGACCACACATTCGCTCCATAACACGCACAGACATTTCCCCTTCCTTTTTAGGAGAAAAAATCTGCGTGTTATAGAGCGAAAAATACGGTATGTAGTTAAGGGTTCAAGCATATCCCATTTGCATTGGATGATTCAGGACCTGTTTGCTACTCACACTGCAGCAGTTTATCTTGGATTAGGGCAAGCATTAGGAAGTAATTGCCTATACCCTGGCGATTACTTCCGTCCTAGTTAAGCCTTCTTCCAGCCATTAGGGCCACAGAGTTATCAGAGGGCCCCAACACCATGCTTCCTAATCATAGAATCATAGGCTTGGAAGGAACCATGAGGATCATCTAGTCCAACCCCCCTGCAATGCAGGAAAAGGCAGCTGTTCCTTACAGGTATCGAAACTACAACTTTGCCATTATCAGCACATGCACTAACCAACTGAGCTATGGACTCAACTCAAAAAACCTAGTTCAAAGGGAAGCAAATTATGTGTGTTACATAGTCATACTTGATGGTTTCATAGTAGGGTGGAAACATATATGACACCAAAAAAGAGGACAAAAGAAGTCTCGTATTAGCAAACCAAACTAAACTGCATATACCGATTGGTATGTAACAGATGGATATTTCAAAATTATTGCTGCGATTTAAATAGAATTACAATGCATCTCACCATAGTCTGCCGTCCATGTGTAAATTTTTAATGGGCAACTTAAGGGCTCCCACTGCTTCTTATGGATCTTTATCTTTAAACTGGACATGGACTGGCTTTCCAAACAGAGCATGTGTTGCAATCAAGGACTGTCCTTTAACAGCCCTTCACCTACAGTAGACTACTGTCCTTTGTAAAGGAGAACACGGGGCCACCTTAGAAATGGCTCACAGTAGTGAGTCCTCCCCAAACCAGGACTTGCACATGCAATTAATGTGCCTTTATTAAAGTTTTTCATTGAGGACAAAAGTGATAAGGAAGGAGCAACCAAGTCAAATGGGTGGGGTACAAGAAATAAATTTTTATTATTCTAAATGTCAGGCCCATGGAGTGAATGTCAAAATGGCTGAGCTCCAGTTGGGAGCTGGGGCCTTTACACCCCAAGCTAGACATGGCGTCATGTTGGTTAACGCATCTATGGGTTGTGGCCAGTTACAGTAAGCACGCAACTTATGCACATTTAACTTGTGCACTTTCTGCTTTATGCACTTGACAATAAATAAGTAAAAGGGGTGGAAAGGGGATGGGCATCTGAGGGGAAAGACTTTGGCGATGCCACCCACCACTGAACCCAATGTGTTTTGACTATATGCGATTTGGTTTTAGGCGTGATCACTGGAACGTAACTCCCATGTAAGTTGTGGGCTTAAAGTACTGAATGGACACATGAAGCTATTCAACAAAAGTGCTCCCATTTTAAATGTGGCTTTCAAATTGCATACTGAATATTTCATTCATTCATTCATCTATCCATTCTTTTCTTCTTTTTTGGTAGAAGCTATTAGAAGATAGTACATCACACAGAATGCTGGCTGAAAGCTCACTGGGTTGAGAAAGCCTTTTCATTTCATACATCATTTACTACAGCAGCTACACAAAGTCAGCAGATCTTTTACATATATCTTTTAAAATGAGAGCATTTCCATGGCACATTCTGGCCAATGACCACTCTCCACTAATGTTTGCCATTATTTTTTCAGTGTCCCAGACCTTGTGGCTTGGGTAACATAGCTCTTAGAAAAAGGGACCTTAATTTGTCTAGCAGATTGTGCTGAACAGAAAACATGTTATTAATGTTTACATTGCCTTTAAATATATATTCAAAAGGGCTATTTTAGGCACATAGGTATTTCCAGTGGGTTTTATTTTGTACCCTATGCCATCTGTTCAATAGTTGTGTGGCTCAATTTATCCCAATAGTTGTACAAATGTATTAAGATTGAGGAAAGTGCTAGTGCTATATGCTATCTTTGTTTAAGGGATTAATTTAGAGTGCTACCTTTTAATAAAGATAAGCCATCCAATTCACTTCATATTGGTTTCTAGATAACTCCTGCCATGTCCAGGTCTTGAACCAGAAACATTCCACCTGCTACCAAGGGCATTTTGCCATTTAAGAGGAACTGCAGAAGATACCAAAAAACAGATGGTGGGTAAAACCATTATGAGAGCATGAGAGGAGCCCTGCCAAATGAGACCAAAGGCCCACTTTGGTGCTGCTAATCGGGGGGTTGACTTCACCCCTGAAGACATACTCCATTGTCTCTTGAGACAGATGGATGCCAACAACGATTGTAAACCAGAGACACTGTGGCGTAATGGTTAGAGTGTCAAACTGCAGCAACTGGGGAGACCAGTTTCAAATCCCCATTCAGCCATGATGAAGTTCAATGTCACAGGGTTGTTATGAGTATAAAATGGGGAGAATTTGTTACAAGTATGTACCTGGACTCATGTACATAGCCAGCACTCATGTGTGTTCATATACATACTGCTAAGAGGTTTAGGGTCTGTTACTGGAGTTATAATGCGCATTTGCCTATGAATATGTGTTTTACCCTTAACACTATGCCCACAAGAAGGTCTCACATGGAGGAATAAAGAAAGCGTTGTTTACTACATGAAATAAAAGTGACAGAGTATATAAATGCTGCTTCACATTACAATTTAAGCAGGCAGCAAATTCTGGAATACATACACACCTTGATCTAAAGAATGACAAAGTCCTTAACTTTCCAAAGCCTACAGAACATGGGCATGTCAATTTTGCCATATAACCCACACTAGAAATGGAGGGGGGGGAGAGAAGTATATATACCTGTTCTTAAAACGAAGTGGAAATGTGATGATTCCTGGAGAGTGCTGGGTAAGCTCTGTCTTGTTGGAGCTGGAAGAGCTAATTGCCTACTAGAAATCTTGGGTTTTGTAATATTATTCTCTTTCTCACCATTGTCCATTCCAGAGAGAAAATTACTGAAAACTGGCCATCTTGTTTGTATCTCATTCTGTGTGTTTTGCTTAACAAAAGAGTAGAGGACTGTGATGTTGTTGTTTAGTCGTTTAGTCGTGTCCGACTCTTCGTGACCCCATGGACCAGAGCATGCCAGGCACTTCTGTCTTCTACTGCCTCCCGTAGTTTGGTCAAAGAGAGGACTGTGATAGTGAGGCATTAAAACTGGCTATATCGTTCTTTGCACTCTTCCTGCAAATTACCTCTACCATTGTGTGTTCCCATTGAAGAGCTGGATATCCTGTACTTGGCAACTAAATTTGCATGTGTGGACTTTTACAAGGTGTGAAGTATATCCTGAGATGAGGCTGGTATCAGGCATGTACCAAGGTCAAGCAAGGTTCAAGATGCAGAACCTCATGTGATATTTAAGTTATGTCCACCTTTACTTATGCTATGATCTACATAGATAAACCACAGAAATAAGTTCAGATTCACACACTCCTGTTCACAATCCATTTATGATACCTTCAGCTCCTCAGGGGACAGGTGGGATGTAAATATAATAATTATTAATGAAGCCTACATTGTTTTGAAAAGTGAATAGCATTTTTCCTTTGAACTGTGATAACCCAGGAATTGGCACAATTTTGATTATAACTACTCCCAAAAAGTAGAGGGAAAGAAGTTGCAGTTCTTTTTCTTAAAACACATACACAACATTTTATCACCCTTTTGAGGTTCCATAAATAGTTTTCAAAGTTCAGATCAAACTGAAAAAGAATGAGAGTTTTACCGCTTCTTCAGTATTTGTGCCCCAAAGAATAGTCAGAAAGTCTGACCTTATGTACCTAAGGGATGGATCTTCACAGGAAAATATGCATGAACCTTCAATAGGGAATACACAGTGGGTTTGAAAGGTAAAAGCAATGGAAAATGTGTTCTGACATCTGAAAGAAGAGGAAGCCAGATGAACAAGAATACCATTTTACAGTTTGGTTAGGAATCATTTAAAAGTAGGCAGTTATCCATGAGAAAAGATTATGACCCGGTAATGTGCAGATGGAAACTTCTGATTTTGTCTGAAGCAAACATAGGTCCTGTACTTTTCCGTGCATAAGACTAGGTTTTTTTACTTTTTTACGGTATATGTCTCAAGGTCCATAACCTGATTAATTTCCCTCTTGTGTTTACTTCCCTTCCACATCATAAAATTGGCTCTGAGATGTCCAAAAATGACTGCTCTATGTCAAACCATGTGGCATGTGATGACCCTGTAAAATTCAGCATATTTTCACATATAAGCACAAAATTAGTAGAGAAAAAAAGAAGAAAGAGAAGGAAAACAACCAAGCCATTTACTCCACCAGAGGTTTTGTGAATTCCTTCTAGTAGACGTTGAAGGTAACATGGATATGAATTATCATTGCTCAAAGGTGAGAGTGGCAGAACTACTAAGAAGACCCCTGTGCCGATCTTAACACCTAAGAAGGTCTGTAAGAAAGGATAGTCTTCCAGATCAGGTTCAGTAATCTGATATTTAGCTGCAAATCCTTTCAAGTACAAGGAAATGCAGTATTTGACAGGGTGTTTTCACACCTTAGAAACTAACCAGATTATTTTACGAGTTTTCATTAATTTTGTATTATTTATTTAACAAAATTTATATACCACTTGATTGTAGTAAAGCCTCAAATACGTTTACAATAGAAGACATTCAGAAGACATCTTAAGGCAGCCCTGTTCAGGGAAGTTTTTAATGTATGATATTTTAGTGTTTTTTTTGGTTTCTATGGAAGCCGCCCAGAGTGGCTGGGGAAACCCAGCCAGATGGGCGGGGTACAAATAATAAATTATTATTATTATTATTATTATTATTATTATTATTATTATTATTACAATAAAAAACACTAAAACATTAAAGTTATCAGTAAAATATAGTTAAATAAAGTCACTTGCATCTACCAGAACCTGGGCTGGTCCTGGGCTGCCTAAAAAAGGTTGAAGTATGATCATGCATTAAAGAAACTTGCACTGCATCCATAAGATCTAATGTAGAAGGGTTTATCAGAAACACAGGTGACCTAAGCCCTGTTCACAGATGCATGCTCATCCTTTGATTAATGTAGCATCATTTGATGACTTGTATGCATTAGACGGGCACAGCAGATCCAACACTATACATACAACATTCATATCACCTTAAGCATGATGTCCTTTACTGGAGCAATACACACATTCAGCTGAGAATGATTAACTGATGTACAATCAAATTATAAATGCTAAGAGATATAAATGCAGCGTGATCTGAAGCATTGTAATAAGTCAGCTGTGTGAAATCTAAACCTATTGTATAAAACTCCCAAATGATAGGGTATCCAACTTTTGCTTGTGTGTGCAAAGGACCCCCACTTTCCCATGTTGGCTTCGCAGAGTTTTGTCTCTGCTGTCCAAACCCTCCATACCTATCCTATAATCTTATTAGATACAGCTCTCCTTGGATTTATTAGGATTAAAACAACACGGAACCACAGTAATCTATTGTGGAACTGGGATGTCACACATCCACATAAAGATTAGCTATTGGAGCTATTCTCTCCACTGAAGGGAACAAAAAGTCCGCCTGTGAAAACGTTTTGTGCATATCAATTCAATTGCAAAAGACTGGGTGGGACAATCCTTGTCCCATGTCTCACCTGAGGAGATAAAGATTGCCACTTCTTCAAAGTTTTGATATTGTGTGTGTGCTCTCTCTTTCTCTCCCCACCCTAAACTGAAGGCACTTAGAAACCATGAACACAATTTGACCCCCTACAGTATAGCCAGTTAGCTAGCCTGCTCCATCAGCATCTCATGCCATAGCTCCTCACTTCAGCCTTAAATAGTACCTGAGATGGGGGGTGGGGTGGCGGACGGACACAGTCTTGGCCAGGAGCCTCAGGGGGAATATCCTTTCACCAAACACAGCAGCCCCACCCGGTCCCAGCTGAGCTATTTCATGCATACATATAGCCATTTCTAGAATGGTATACTATATACCATTGAATATATTATTAATTTACATAAATGAAGAGCTATGTTCAGCTTCTGTAGTATAGATATTTCTATATATTAGGCATGGACAGAGATGTTAGTACTTTATTAAAATATCACAATCCAATGAAAATGTGAAACAATAATCTCTTTGCACAATAGATTTGGTCACATTTGCTAATGAGGCAATTTTACAGTGGGATTTGCTTCTGAGTAAACATACACAGGATTGAATGGCATAGAAATGAGCTAAACAGTATTTGACGCTTGCAGTTCTCACATTGTGCGACCAGGGTGGTAATTCTCAACAAGGTAGGCAGTTTAGCTTAGTACAGAAAGAAATTAAATTCTCTCATAGCTTGCCATGTTGTGGAATCACAAAGCTATTCAGAGTTCTTCAGAAATGAAATGTTTCATTATTTCAAACCACTGAATGCACATGGTTTGCCAAGTTGGTGCCTTATTTCATAAAGCAATAAATATTTTTTTTGATACAGACAGATTGTGTATGTAAGTTTGTGTGACACATTTTCCCAGGATCAATGGTGAGACCTCTGAACTAAAGTAAAATCATCTTTCTAAACGGAATACTAATTTTTGCTAAGCTGCTTTTTGAAGACTAGGCTCTTTTTAAAAACCAAAGCTCCATACAATGGATGGAGGGAAACGAAAAGGGAGACTGCAGTTGATGAAATGCAAATGAGGCTTTGCTCAGACAGCTGGCTGCTTTAGGATGACATGTGTGATGAATGGCTCTTAAAACATGAGCAGGCATCAGGCTTCAATTCAGTGTCAGACTGGCAAAAACAGCAGCATTACTGGATGCTTCCTTTAATTAATGCAACATTTCTGCATTAGTCCGGACACTGCCGATAAATGGGAAAGAACTGATATCAGTGGTAATATCAGAAATCTTTCAACCTTGAAGCTGGGATGTGTTAGCCAAAAGCTGCAGTATCGTAAAAGGTTTAATTGTATTTGTAATGTACCAGTGCACCATGACAAAAATGGAAGATAGTGTAGGCAGGCCCCGGTAAGCCAGTGATAAATGAGTGTGAGTGATTATAAAGCAAAGAGGACTGTGAAAACAGACAAAAGACAAGGAAAAGGAAAAGGTGGGGGACTAAGGATATCAACAGCTACTCTGATGTGTGAAGTAGGTGCAGAGAGAAACCTGGTTATAGTTTCCTGTGCACAAAGCAGCTTAACATAAATCTCTCATCCTAAAGGGATTTCATTGACAAAAGTGAGATTTAGCACCAAAACTGCTTGCCGGTGAACTTCACAGACAAGAGCCTTTGCCAGGCAGTCATGAGTTAGGAAGCTCAGTAAATCAACTCAGTAAATCAAACACACAAGTCAAGGTTTTCTACTAATTACAGATCAGAACAACAGGTTCTGTGAAAATACACATTATTCATCCATTTTGTGCTTTAAAAGGTCATTTTTGAGTCATGTAGCACTAAACTGTTACGCAAGGTTGCAATGTGACATTTAAAAGTTCCATGCAATATCATCTGACCACTCTGAAATGTACTCAAAATTCTTTACAGACACTGTTCTTTATAACTTGGGAGGATACTTGTTTATATTAGAAGAATGTCACCTGGACCCAAAGCTCAAACTGGATTACAAATTTGTCTAGCATATAGAAATAAGGATCTCCTTCTGAGAAATGTGGTTAGTCTTATAAAAACTCTTTTAGTATCACTCAGATTTCATCATATGCGAGTAACCCTGACGTACACTTCAAACTTTACTGTAGTTAGAATTCTGTGGTAACTGTATAATAGAAATAACTGTGTGCCAGTAGATATTTAGAGACTATAAATATTCAATCTGATAGCCACAAAGTATTAATGTTTAAAGAGTCAGATGTAGTCATGTATCTGTTCCAAGTTCCCATATATCTGTAAGCATTTCTAAATAATACATTACTTTTTATAAACTGATACATCATTCCCTTCAACACTGAATTCAGGAGTTCAAGTGCCTATCAGCTTTGAGATGAAACAGGACCACCAAAAAACAAGGTAATGGTTTCTACCTGCCTAAGACTCCTTGGGTCTTCTTATTTGGTGATCAATCATGGCCGAGTAACATTGTCTTCTATGACTAAGGTCTTAACAGCAAGTCCGTAAGTGACCGTGGAGGCCAATTCTGGATCCACACATCCTTCTAGACTGGGGACAGGTTTCTGGGCGGGAGATGATCAGGGTGAAGGTGTATAAGTAGGTAAAAGTATAAAGTTTGTAACTAAAAAGAAAAAGAAAAAAGTTGGAAAAACTGCAAAAAAAAAAAGGAAAGTCTGCCACAAACTTCTGAGTTTATGGAAGACTGATGAAATTTGAGCTGAGGGAAAGAAAATGGCATCTCAAGAAACCAGAAGTAAGGTGCACTGTGAAATCCACCTAGAATGCTTGTGTGTCAGCTAAAAATCATACCCACCCACCCCACAAAAGAAAATGAGGGGTAGGGAAAGAGAGAGAATTAGCATGATCATGCCCTTGGCAGTTTAAATACCCAGGATGGGGTGAGGATTGGGAATGTGTGCTGTGAAATGAATCCCCCCTGCACAGGATTGTTTCAGGATGAAAGGCAAAAATACATCCTTTCATTTTCTCAATCTCGAGAACTGCATTTGCAAGCACACACATACACACACACACTCTAAAGCTACAGAATGTTCATGTTTGGGGATGACAGTCCTTTATAGTAGCTTTTCCCCAGCAGATGTTGAGTCCCCAGATTTTGTTGGACTATAGCTCCCACCAGCCCCAGCCAGCATGTAGCAATGGTCTGGAATTATGAAAATTGCAGTCCAGCATATGGTGACCAAGGCTGGGAAAGGCTGCTCTGTAGCACAGCAGAGAAAGTTCCTGGAAACAGGAGGGGCGAAAGGGTGTCCTTTAATTCCTGAAACTCTGCCACCTCCAAGACGCATGAGAAGCACTACAAAATAGAGCTGTGCCAATTGCCAAACCTTCAGAACGTCTTCATTTCAACCATATGAGGGAAGGTGGGGACAAAGTGAAGGTGCTTTAGGAAAGGGAAGTGGTATGTGTGTAGAATTCTGCTTTTTAAAGGATAATTTTTAAAGGGCTGATGTGTGTGTGCGTGCACGTGCTTGTGCTAACCTTGAAAGTGCAACAAGGGATTCTGCTCCCCACCGCTGCTTTAAAATATGTTTTTAAATGCCTTGTTTGTGATTGCTGCAGCTGGGGCTAGAAAAGATTCTAGCTCAAAGTCATTCCTGGAAAGATCATGTGACCATGCAATCACATATGGTCATATCAGAGGTGCTACCAATCTCGAAGCCGGTCTTCAGAGAGTCCTCCTCCACCACTCTGCCTATAAAACTGGAAGCAAAAGGGGGCCACCCCAAAAAACAAGAACTCTAGATTTGTAACATAAAAGAAAAATTTAAAACCAGGTAAGCATTCCTCAAGGCCTCGCCCTTTACACCACCTTTTCCTAGGGAAATGAGGGAGCCGAGACAGCTGCTACATCCAGCAATGCTCTTCTTAGTACTGGCTAAGAGCCTCCTACCCACCCCACTGCTTATTGTGCTGGCCCTTTGGGCCCTGAAAGAACTGGGGCCAAAAGCAGTGCTTGTGACCTTGCCTGATGCTTTCACAACACTGGGCTGAATTTCACTGCTCTTTTGTGAGAGAAGGCTGAAGATGCAGGTGACTACAGTCAACTCTGGTGGACCTTAGAGTTTGCATGACCATGCTGTGTGCTGACACCACGCTTCCTAGCAAGGA
The DNA here is from genome assembly GCF_964188305.1 of Podarcis bocagei. Classification (NCBI taxonomy): domain Eukaryota; kingdom Metazoa; phylum Chordata; class Lepidosauria; order Squamata; family Lacertidae; genus Podarcis; species Podarcis bocagei. Next base: position 61,885,960 of record NC_138130.1, on the reverse strand, counting down.
CCCATGAGCTTCCAGGCTTACAGAATATTTTTAATACGGTAGTACAGTAGCAATATATTTAATCTTACAACAAAACACAGCACTGTGACATCTGTTGAATTTTCACATATTTGTTTTGTACGCTGCCTGATAAAGCTAATCTGATTATTACTAGTGCAGCACAATCAAACCTTTGTGGAAGACAACAACCCAAAACTTAACTTCAGCAATACAATACAGGGAAAATGGCCCTAAATACCTCTGCTTTATGGAACACGGGTGGCGCTATGGGTTAAACCACAGAGCCTAGGCTTTGCCGATCAGAAGGTTGGCAGTTCGAATCCCCATGATGGGGTGAGCTCCTGTTGCTCGGTCCCTGCTCCTGCCAACCTAGCAGTTTGAAAGCACGAAGTGCAAGTAGATAAATAGGTACTGCTCCAGCGGGAAGGCAAACGGCGTTTCTGTGCACTGCTCTGGTTTGCCAGGAGCGGCTTAGTCATGCTGGCCACATGATCTGGAAGCTGTATGCCGGCTCCCTCGGCCAATAAAGCGAGATGAGCACCACAACCCCAGAGTCGTCCGCAACTGGACCTAATGGTCAGGGGTCCCTTTACCTTTATCTTTACCTCTGCTTTAACATCTAAAACAGTTAAAGCAACAGTTAAAACTGCATTAAAAAATTCTATTGTCAATAAATTCCTCACATTTCTGCTTTACCCAAAACATAGGGCATTTTCCCCACTCCCACAGCCTGTCTGCCTCCTTGTTTTTCTATAGCCAACAGTGTGATGTTGGAAAATCCGTTCCGGGTTTTCTAAGAGTTCTTGTTGTATACCAGAATCTGGAGTAGTTCCATTCCAGGTTTTACTCGGTCACTAGTCATGGAAAAGTCTGGTAGGCCTCAATAAACACACTGGGACTGAAGGTGTGTTAACTTGAAATTGGAGTTTGGTTAAGGTTAGTAAAACTGGGCTTTTTTCCCTTTTGCCTTTGTGAGCCTGGGCCCGCCTAGAATCTTGAGTGGTGATTCTTTCTTTCTTTCTTTTTAGTCATGCAGAGCAAAGAATCAAGTTTGGAAACAGGTTCTGAAGTCTCTTCTGGAGAAGGAGTCAGGGTAAGCGCTTGCCTTGAACATTTACTAGCATTTCACTGGATCTGTGACAAAAACTATAGCAGCAAAGTTAATGCAAATATTCCCTTCTGAATAGAAAATTAGGACTTGCTTTCCTGGGTATTAGCAGCCGTTTCTCGGATCCCCTCTCGCCTATTGGCTTGCCTAGTACCTGCCACAGGTGAAACGAAGGGGAGAGGCCCAAGCTCCCATGTGTAACAGTTGTGGAAGCAAGATGGGTGAGAACAGTGAATTGAAAATGCTCTGTAGGTCAGTAAAGGATTTGGGAAATAGAGCTTGAGGGAGGAAGCTGGTGCTAAGGTTAAGAAAGATAAGGCTAAGGTGGGATGGGCACCTACCTCATTATTATTACATTATAAACCACCAATTTTCAAGTCAATAATTTTCTCTACTCCCCCTCTTTATATAAGGAACATTTAAGCTCTCCTTACAATAATGAGATATATAAACTGAAGTGGATAGCTTTGTAACTGAATCACTTTACTGTAGCAGTTGATTTTATTTTTATATTTTGAACCCACTGTTACTTCTAGGAGCTCAAGGTGGCATAAATGGTTCTCCTCCTCTATTTTATCCTCATAACAACCCTGTGAGGTAGGTTAGACTGAGATATTATAAGTGGCCTAGGGCAACTTGGCCAAGCTTCAAGGCTGAGTGGGGATATGAACCCTGGGATCCTGGGTCCTAGTCAAACAGTCCAACCACCTACACCACATTGGCTTTCAATAAGAAGCTTTAAAAACACAAGTTGGGGGTTATTTGGATGAAGAATTCACATTTTAAACTTAAGCTTGGCATTTTTCTATAACTGGAAAAGTTATTTCCTGTTGCATATTCTTTTAGTTGGTTTTTGAATATTCAGCTAACCAGACTGACCATGAAAAAGAATATAATCCCCACTTCATAATGTACTGTTTGTGAGACATGAGGTAATTGTCCCCTGGCACAGTTAGAACTGTAGCATTCAGAAATCCTAAAACATTCCCTGTGGTCTCCTATGAATATTTGTTGACTTTGCATTCAGGACTAATGGAAGCTAGTCATGGAGAAAGAGTTGTAAATCATTTTGACCAAGTTGACCGAGAGAACGGTGCCAAATTTCAGTGTCAGAGTCTCCAACACACAATCCATGATAAACAAAAATTGTCTTTAGCAGAGAACAAACAAACAACAATAAGGGTTAGACGGAAGTCATCCAACCACAAAGCTATATACAGATGGCTCAGTTTTCCCTTTAGGGATCCATAACAGAACATTAGTGATTTATCAGTGTGGGCCCACAATCAAACAACATTAGAGAGGTGTGCTCATCATTCTTCAGTTAAGAGGGGAAAGTTACTAGAAAACACAATCAAGACAGGAATAGTAACAAGAAAAATCCACAAGCTCTGAACCAATGTGCAAAGCAAAATTGAAAATAAAATGTCTCACACACATTCTCAGCTTATTCTCTGCTTACAAAAAATAAATTGTTTAAAGACTCTGTTTTAGCCACTGACTGATATCCCAAGGTCTTTGAGACATCCTGAAGGCTGTGAACATGACCTCTATAACCCAGTCAGTTTATTGTAGGATGTGAGACTGACAAGAGGCTAAGAATCCAATATGGAACATTTCTAGCTGTACTGAAGTGATGTCTCTGCATGGTAGGGAGGTGAGAAAGGAACTGAAAGGTTACAATAAAAAATACAAATACAATAAAAAAATGGCAAAATGCACACTTGCCTGAAGTCTTAGAGATATGGAGTTAAATCTAATATTCCTGCTCCTGAATTGTATGTACTTTAGAATTACGCTATACATTTTCCAAATAGAGTTGTATATTAAAAAATAATAATAACAAATACGACTGCTTTAGTTTAATGAAGAATATGTGTCTGGCTGGGGTGGTGCAAATTTATCCATGAGATCTTTTCTAATTCTATGATTGTAATAAGACACTCATATTGAGATTTCACTAACATGGGAAACAGTTTGTTTTTAAGGCTGTTTCCATACTGGGCATTGATTGTGAAATAGCTACAATAACATCTGCACCATGTCATTAACTAAACATCCGCATCTTGTCTCTCCCCCCCCCCCTGTTCCTTTTAGTTCCCACCACCCCCATAGCTAAGAAATTCTGATTTTTCAAACTTAATGGAATAGCTATGATTTCCTCAAGTATGGATGATCCATTTTGTTGCTATTCTGGTCAGATCATGATCTCTATTGATTGCTCAGCAATCTGATTTTAGGTTGTGATCCAGCCATTTCCTTTTCTATGATCCAGCCCTCCTTTCTAGGAATAAACACTTTCCCTTTAAGTCTTCATTTCCAAATAGCATTGCCTTGTGTATCAGTTTCCCCCCTTAAAAAAATCTCACGGAGAATCATGATTGGTACTGTAGTGAAGGAGGATTTAATGCCCTCCTCCCACAATAGTCTCAATGCAAATTACCCCCTGTAGCACCCTTTCTGCACTGCTCACTGAGACAAGCCTATCCCAGCAAGCAGCAAAACATGGGATTTGCTGAGAACCTACATATAAAATCCAATATTTGTAGACCTTAATATAATGGTTGTATACTGGATTCTTCTTTTTCTTTGGGGGGGGGCATGTTTCTCATGATTCTATGTGGTCTCACACTCCCCCAATTCAAAATCAGAGACAGACAGGCTGGAGTTAGACTTTGTATTATCATTTTTCGTTTATCAATATATATGTAATCTATTCGTACAGGCATATATAGTTGTACAGGCATGGCATTTGTAAACATATTTTATCCACTACGCCTGTAACTTGAAATTGAAAAGTAATTATTTTTTAAAAAATCTTTGAGATTGTTTTGAAGGATTTTTAAGTATTTCTGGAAATACCTATTTAAAAAGAGGGCTTTGTGTGCTAATTTTATATAATCGATCAGCCTGAGAACCTAGTTGTGACTATAAGCACATTCTTTTAAGTTGTAGACACAGTGAAGATTATTTGAAGGTCAGGATAGGAATGGGTAGGACCGAAAAACTGCAATGCTCTGAGTGAATTTAGAGATTGGCAGCACCCTTTTCAACAGATGGTGTCCTTTTGTAGATGAGATAGAGGCTCCTTGGGAGCCATTACTCAGGGAACATCAACAAGCCAATTCCTACATCCTTCCTATGCTCCATATTCAGCAGCCTTTGGGGTGCTGCCAATGCTGGAATTTTTAGTCCCACTCAGGACTCAAGTATATCCTACATTCCTTTTGTCTCAGAATAGCAGCAAACTAACATGTTGATTTTTCTTTCTTTTCTAGTAATCATGTCGCCCTTTAAATGTATTGTTTTCGTATTGTTTCGTATTGTTAAGATTTAAAAAAAAATGAAAGGGGAACTGAAGGAGGCAGTGGTGCGCCCGCTCTTAAAGAAAACATCATTAGATCCTTTAGATCTATCCAATTACCGCCCGGTTTCGAATCTTCCGTTCCTGGGTAAGGTGATTGAGAGAGCGGTTGCTGAACAGCTTGGTGGGTTTCTGGATGAAACATCGGCTCTGGATCCATTCCAGTCCGGTTTCCGCGCTGGTCATGGGACCGAGACGGCTCTGGTCGCCCTAACAGATGACCTTCGTAGACAGCTGGATCGAGGCGGGTCGGGGCTGCTGATTCTTCTAGATCTATCAGCAGCTTTCGACATGGTCGATCACGAACTTCTGGACCACCGCCTTGCCGACGTGGGGATCCAGGGCACAGTCCTTCAATGGCTGCGCTCGTTTCTCTCTGGTCGGGGACAGAGGGTGGCGCTTGGGGGGGAATTGTCATCGCACCACTCCTTGGTGTGTGGAGTACCTCAGGGTGCGATACTCTCCCCGATGCTTTTCAACATCTTTATGCGCCCCCTCGCCCAGCTTGTTCGGAGTTTTGGGCTGGGTTGTCATCAGTATGCCGATGACACCCAACTCTATCTGTTGATGGATGGCCATCCTGACTCGGCCCCAGACACACTGACCAGATGTTTGGAAGCTGTGGCTGGATGGTTACGTGGGAGCCGGTTGAAGCTAAATCCTTCGAAGACAGAGGTCCTGTGGCTGGGACGGGGCGATATGGGATTGGGGGGGCAACTCCCATCTCTTGCGGGGGTGCAATTAGTGCCAGCACCGTCCGTTAAGAGTTTGGGTGTAATCTTCGACACCTCCCTTTCCATGGAGGCGCAGATTGCAGCTATAACAAAGGCGGCATTTTTCCATCTCCGCCAAGCTAAGCAGTTGGCTCCTTACCTCTCTCGCCCTGACCTAGCCACTGTGATCCACGCGACGGTCACCTCCAGACTGGATTATTGTAACTCGCTCTACGTGGGGCTGCCCTTGAGACTGACCCAGAAACTCCAGCGGGTGCAGAATGCTGCAGCGAGACTCCTTACAGGGTCCTCGCTGCGAGATCACATTCACCCGGTGCTATACCAGCTGCACTGGCTCCCGGTGGAGTACAGGATCAGGTTTAAGGTGCTGGTTTTAACCTTTAAAGCCCTATACGGCCTAGGACCCTCGTACCTACGGGACCGCCTCTCCTGGTATGCCCCACAGAGAAACCTACGGTCTTCAAATAAAAACATCCTGAAGGTCCCAGGCCTCAGAGAGGTTAGGCTGGCCTCAACTAGAGCCAGGGCTTTTTCGGCTGTGGCTCCGATCTGGTGGAACGCTCTGTCACAAGAGACCAGGGCCTTGCGGGACTTGACATCTTTCCGCAGGGCCTGCAAGACAGAGCTGTTCCACCAGGCCTTTGGCTAGGGCACAGCCTGACTCCCTCCCTCGGCAATCTTCGCAGAGCTCTGGCCCAATGGTTGCCAGTGGCTTGAATTAATTAATTTTTATAATGAATGATTTTAGAATGTTGTTTATGTTGTACTTTTGTACTGTTTTATTGTTGTTAGCCGCCCTGAGCCCGGCTTCGGCTGGGGAGGGCGGGATATAAATAAAATTTATTATTATTATTATTAAGCAAATAATGGTACAAAAAATGACAGTTTTATAACTACCTGATTGAAAAGAAAATGTATTTCTGGGCAGCTGTGAAACACTACAAAAGCAGTAGCATGCTGTATTGTAGCCAGTCACTTTTATGTTGGATATGGCTTCTAATTCTTGTTATCCTGCCTCTTTCATCAGACAGAATCACATAAGAGCCACCATTCTGAATATAATAAAGATGATATTGCTCTAATTATCTTAAGATTAGGTTCATAGGAAGTAATTGGTGATATATCGGGGTAAGGATGAATGGCTGTTGCTACTGCTGCTACTGAAATTCCTCTTTTAGCTTGTTGCTCTGTAGGAGTCAGATTGGGGCAAATCTAGATGTGACATCAAGGATCCATGACTAGGGCTGGACGATATCAGCTTTTCAACATCACAGTGTATTGCCAGCCAAACATTGGCGATATATTGAAAAAATAGAATGCATTGGCCTCTGTCCGTGAGACACCGGGTGAAACTGCCCCAGCTTTTGCCTCGAGAGCTGAGGTGGTTTCACCCAGGCTTACAGGCTGGGACAATGCAGCTTGCTTGTGCTGCTCAGCTGGGGGGAGAGAAGGTTTCCCCTCTCCCAGCTGAGACAGTCCTGGTGCTCTCGCGTGAGTGGGTGGAGCATCGGGGTTCCTTTAATTGCTCACTGCGGGGAGTGACAACTGCACTCCCCTCAGCTGAGCAGTTTCAGAGAGCCCCCACCCTGCCACCGGCTTACAGGATCCAGCGCTGGGCTGGGGGCTCTTTAACTGCTCAACTTAAGGCAAGGGCAGCTGCACACTCGTCGGCTGAGCAGTTTAAAGATGCAGAGGGAGGAACAAGCTGTATTGGTGCCTTGCTGATACAGCTTGTTTCTCCCTCTCCATCATTTGAGGGCAGAGTAGGATGGTGGTTTCACTCAGCGATATATCGCTGGTGAAACTGCTGCCTCTCCCGAGTCCCTCTGCTAGCAGCAGTCAAGAGTTCCTTCCTCCAGTGGGAGCTTCTAGCAGAGGGACTCAGGAGTGGTGGTGGTTTCACCAGTGATATACCACTGAGTGAAACCGACATCGTGGTCTGCTCCTTATACCGATCCTGGGCGATATATCGATATATTGCTGAGGCCTATCCATGACTGTATTTTCCAATGTATTGTAGTTGCATGCTACCCCAATCTGGGAGAAGTGTGAGATTCCAGGGGTTCTAGGTTCATGTTTCCTTTGGAATAAGATGCAGCAGAGACTGTGGTGTCTTTATGATACACAATTTATTTGCACATATAGACAACCTGAACCTGTGATGGAGGGGTTCACAGCATTAACACCCCAAGACGGTCTTACTTCTCCTATAGCCGCAGCCTTGGATCCTAGCAGAAATCAGCTTTGGCGCTCTCACCCACCCACCCGATCTCGGCGCTACCCACATGACCTATCTCTGTGTTCCTTCCTTCATCCACCCAGCCGATCGTGGTGCTACCCGCCAGCCCCATCTCTGTACTGCTTCACTCACTCACCCACCTGATCTTGGCGCTTTCGACCTGCCCCATAACTGTGCTTCTTTTACCTGTTCACCCCCTACCTTCAGTTGCCACCTCCACCGGCACAGCGGATATATTTCTGGAAGCCGGCTTCTGGAATTGCTGTGACGGAAGGAGGAAGAAGAGTAGCAATGTGAGGGGGTGGGTGGGCAAGGTAGGTTTTGCTTTTGTTTTTTGGTCCCGCATTCTAGTGTGAAGCCAATTGACTTGTGCCACAATGCAGAACCAAAAAACACCCGTCTTTTGGTTCTACCCTCTGGCATGGCTAGGGCATGGGAGCCAAAACAGGACATTGGCAATTGGGATCAGAAGCTGGGAAGGCTGCTTTCAATCCAGGATGTCCTGATTAAACCAGGACACTTGGAGGATGTACAATATTTTGGTTTTGCTTATATGTTGCACTTGGCAACCTCAACTGAGCCTATATTGTGCTTATACTGAGGTTTTTAAAAGTGCAAGTTACCGTATTTTGTAGTTTTGAGTTGTAGCTATGTCTCGTTTAGAAAACTGGGCAGATTTTTAACTGGTTTTAAACTGCACTGAAAGCTGAAACTTCTGCATTTTCATTTTTTAACCTAAAACACGGAGACACTTGATCTAAATGCTGTGTGTGATGAACTTTAAAAAAAGCAATACACAAATATTTTTGGCCAGAGGTGATAAAGAGATAGTGAAAAACAAACAAACAACATATATGTATAAGATGGGCAACAAAGGCTCTCCTTGTAGCCTTGAATTCTTCTAAAAATCAGTTACCTGCCTGTAGCTTACATTTCTTTTCTAGATGGCAGATGCTCAGGAACACATTATTATAGCTCTGAGGTGAACCCTCCCTAAGCGTATTTGATATGCTGACACAAGCATACAACGAGGTATATGTGTAAAATATATTTAAAGTCAGCTCCCTCTCTGTAGTTCAAAACAACCCGGGAAGGAATCAGATGTCAGATATTGTGTGATTTGGTTCTAGCACTAAAAGCACCGAAAGGGCAAAAAACAGCAATTAAAGTCACTATTCCAAACCCACTATTATCCAAACTCAAAAATATTACTGAAGAAGTGGGTAGACAATATAATACTCTGCTTGATAAAGGTCCTGGCTTATCAACTTTGCTTCTCATACTAAAAGTGTGCAAAACCAAGAATAACTGCATGCAAGGGTGCAGTCTGCTATGCTCCCAGCTTGCAATACCTGATGCAAGCTACTCATGGGAGAGTGATTTGTTAGGCGGAAGCAAAATAATCCCTATTATATTCCCCTCTCTCACAATATGAAAATAGAAACTAAGCCTAGAATTGTAAAAGATACTCAGGAATATCTTTGAGTAAACATTTACTTGCTACCCCCGAAAAGCAAATAAGTTTATGACTGCAATCCTATACCATATTTACCAGGGAGTAAATCCTATTAAAGTCAATGGAATTTGCTTTGTATTCAGCAGGTATAGGATTGCGATGTAAGAAATTTACTTGGTGTAATAATCAACTTTGTCCCCCTCCTATAGTCACTTTAAACTCCAAAGTATTTTCTTTGTTCTTTCTTTTTCTGTAACTCCCTCCAGATTAAATATTTTAGGCAGATTGTATTTGCAAAAGAAACCTAATAAATCACCTTTAACATGGTGATTTTCCCACCTTGGTTGTCAGAGAGCAACACACTGTGTTGTCGTAATATTATACCATCTTTTAAAAGATGACTCCATCTGCATTGTACATTATCACATTATATGCATCATTACACTGTAACCATAAAAATGAAAATGAAAATATGATAAGGCCTTAACATCTTTATAACAATTTCAAGTTTGTGGGCATGTGAAAAGCAATTCTCATTTGCAGGAGGTATATTCATTTCTAAAAAATAATGACCTAAAACTGATAAAAGTACAGGCATTGAATGTGTCTGCTTTGCAATTTTGCATGTTTCTGCCACAGGCTCTGGATATCAGTTGTAATGAAAAAAGTATGACAGCTCTCCAGTAGAAAGAGACATTTGCCATAGCAAGGTGGGGAAAGAAGGTACTCCCAAGGTTTCAGGAAGAATCACAGGCCTCAAGGGATACTTTGGAGCCTGTAGCCTTTGGAACAATATGTGTGGTGCTCAAGTAAAGTATAGCAAGCAGAAGATTTTGAAAGTGGTGCAGGAAGTAGAAGATAGCTGGACAGAGGCAAGGACAGAATAGTAGGCCCTCTAACTCCTCTATATGAATCAGTTGTTTATTTTATGTTCGGAGTTTCTTCTTTGATTAAACACACAGTGACTCATGAAATGATTTTGTGGGACTTGGGTATGCTCAAGATCTCATTAGATTTTCAGGTGAGAGACAGGAATTGTTCCTTTATAAGGCTTTTTTTAGACATCCAAGATGTTGACTGTTGCTGCTGAAGGCTTGTTACGGGGAGCTATGTGCCTCGTTGGGAGGAGGTAAAAATTTAAGTTTCATCAGAATTTTCTTTTCCCTTTTGGGATCTTCTTGGGTAGACTCCAGAGAGCTAGTGGTTTCTGCCTTGGTTTAAGGAAGCATGAGACAAGTTTGTTGACCACTTTTTGTATTCTAATATTTTATTTTTCTTATGATTCAGACCTAAGGGGCACCAAAGTAAGTGCAAGGCTTTTAAGAGCATACAAGGAAATGTGTGCAGGTGCAATGAATAGGACTTCAAAGTAGAAAGTCACTTGGAAGTAAAGGCATAGAGATAGGTCAGGGAAAATGTGTAGAAAACTTTAAGGTAAGGAAAATGAGTTTGGTTGATCCATGAGGGGTGGGAAGTATAGAGATCTGAGGAACAGTATCACATGGCTGTAATCATAGATGGATATCACTGGGCTAAGCTGAACTTCATATCCTCGATAGACAGTAGTTGTGGTGACAAATAGAGTACCCTGTGTTAGTCTTTGTTGTCTCAATGAAGTCTGTAGTTCAAATTGTTAATGCTGAAAAATATTTAGGGTTTAGCTTCCATCTGCTTGCAGTGGAGACTGGGGGAAGTAAACAAATAAGCAAGAAATGCATACGATTAACAAGTCTTGCTTGCAAAGAGAATAATAATTTGGAAGTTGTGGCTCTTTTGGAAACAGTCATAACTTGGAATTTGTCATACCTGCTGTATTGTTTTGCAAGAGCAAAAATGGGCTTCCTAAGAAAAATCAGTGAGCATTGATTATGAGATGTGCAAAGCCAAATGTACTCCATTATTCTGCATGATAGATAAAGAGCAACATCTATGGCGTTTATTAGAAATATACCCCAAGCCTGCAATCCAGCAAGGGCTGTAGTATGCATATATATATATATATATATATATATATATATATGCAGGTTTTGGTGTCTTCGGGTGTCTTCCCGTGTAAGAGTTGGGGTGTCTAGGCGACGTTTCGACGAGGTCTCACTCGTCATCTTCAGGCTGGTGCTTTCGGCTTCTTGTTACTAGAACAGAGCAGGGTCTCAGTGTTTGAGTTCCTATAAATACTGTTGAGGGGGTGTGGTGTATAGCCTCCAACGTTCTGGGCAGAGAGGAAGTTCCCAGGTTAATGTGCCTTTTCTTCTTTTGTTCATTAATTACTTGAGGGATATCTTGAGTGATTACTTGAGTGATATTCTGAGTACCACTTAGGAGGGTCATTAGGTGTGGATTAGTTGCTAAAGCTTTCGTGTCTTGACCTCTTGAGCTTGTGAAAAGTTTTTCTGAGAAGATAGCTGTACTGCACTTAGTTGTGCTCTGGCTTGGCTTCGTGTATAGGGGCGAGCTGTGGTTTTGTGCCCTGTGCCAGCCAGATCTGTGTAGGGATTGCAGGGGGGTGCAGCATCCGGAGGTGCCACTATGGTTTGGCTACTGGATGGTGTCTGTAATTTATCTGTGGAGAGGATCTGGGTTTGGGTCTGGTGTGGTTGATTGGAGATGGCGTTCTGTGTGCCTCTGGTTCTGGTGTCGGTTTTTGTGGGGAGGGCTAATTTCCAGATGTCTGGCAGGCGGGACGTGTCGTCACGCTTGTTCATGTTGTGAGGGTGTTTCTCTATCTCGATGGCTTCCATGATTATTCTCTTGTGGTGATGTTCCATGTTAAAGAGCAATTTGGAATCTGCAAAATTAATTTCGTGTCCTGTTTCTTTCATGTGTTGGTAAAGAGAGGAAGTTTTTTCTTCTTTTTTGACGGCATTCTTGTGTTCTGCGATACGTGCATTTATTCGTCTGTTTGTTTGTCCAATGTACGTGGCTGGGCAGACTTTGCAGGGTATTTCATAGACCCCTTGGTTTTCTAACTGGATTTTATCTTTTGGGTTTCTGAGGATATTGGCTATTTTTTGGTTGGTGCAAAAGGCTGTTTTGATATTGTGTTTATGGAGGATTTTGCTAATTTTATCTGTAGTGCCCTTGATATAAGGAAGGAGGGCCATGCCATTGTTTTCTTCTGTGTCTTGGTTTTTGGGGGGTGTTTCTTTTTGGATTAGCTTCGTAACCCTGTTTTGCTGGTATCCGTTGGCGATTAACACATTTGAGAGATTCTGTAACTCAGTTGTCAAGTGGTCTTTGTCAGCCAGGCGTTTGGTTCTGGAGATGAGAGTCTTGGCTACGGAGTTTATTTGTGCAGGGTGGTGGTGTGATTGTGCATGTAAGTAGCGGTTGGTGTGTGTTTTTTTCCGGTAGATAGTGTGTCCTAGGGAGCCATCAGGTTTTTTGTAGATTAGGACGTCAAGGAAGGGAAGTTGGTTGTTGGCTTCTATTTCCATAGTGAAATGGCCCTCCTTCCTTATATCAAGGGCACTACAGATAAAATTAGCAAAATCCTCCATAAACACAATATCAAAACAGCCTTTTGCACCAACCAAAAAATAGCCAATATCCTCAGAAACCCAAAAGATAAAATCCAGTTAGAAAACCAAGGGGTCTATGAAATACCCTGCAAAGTCTGCCCAGCCACGTACATTGGACAAACAAACAGACGAATAAATGCACGTATCGCAGAACACAAGAATGCCGTCAAAAAAGAAGAAAAAACTTCCTCTCTTTACCAACACATGAAAGAAACAGGACACGAAATTAATTTTGCAGATTCCAAATTGCTCTTTAACATGGAACATCACCACAAGAGAATAATCATGGAAGCCATCGAGATAGAGAAACACCCTCACAACATGAACAAGCGTGACGACACGTCCCGCCTGCCAGACATCTGGAAATTAGCCCTCCCCACAAAAACCGACACCAGAACCAGAGGCACACAGAACGCCATCTCCAATCAACCACACCAGACCCAAACCCAGATCCTCTCCACAGATAAATTACAGACACCATCCAGTAGCCAAACCATAGTGGCACCTCCGGATGCTGCACCCCCCTGCAATCCCTACACAGATCTGGCTGGCACAGGGCACAAAACCACAGCTCGCCCCTATACACGAAGCCAAGCCAGAGCACAACTAAGTGCAGTACAGCTATCTTCTCAGAAAAACTTTTCACAAGCTCAAGAGGTCAAGACACGAAAGCTTTAGCAACTAATCCACACCTAATGACCCTCCTAAGTGGTACTCAGAATATCACTCAAGTAATCACTCAAGATATCCCTCAAGTAATTAATGAACAAAAGAAGAAAAGGCACATTAACCTGGGAACTTCCTCTCTGCCCAGAACGTTGGAGGCTATACACCACACCCCCTCAACAGTATTTATAGGAACTCAAACACTGAGACCCTGCTCTGTTCTAGTAACAAGAAGCCGAAAGCACCAGCCTGAAGATGACGAGTGAGACCTCGTCGAAACGTCGCCTAGACACCCCAACTCTTACACGGGAAGACACCCGAAGACACCAAAACCTGCATTCCTGTACCCGTGAAAATCTACGAAAGCATATATATATATATATATATATATATATATATATATATATATATATATATGCTGTTCCTACATATGTGGGTCTGTGTGCTTCAGGGGAGTAGCCCATTTTGCTCACACACTTGATTTATTTACTTGGGATATTTAAATACCTGGGAAGATTACAATAAAAATCTAGGGGGGGGGGGAAACGCCATTTAGCTAAAAAGATTATAATACAATATATTTCAGAAAATTTCAGGCAGTACAAAACAATCACAAAGTGCATAAAATGTTAACAGGTGTTACTTCCTAGTTAAATTTGGTATAAATACAAAATTAAAGGGAAAAAAAGATTAAAAGGCTTGCTCGGCACCAAAAAGAATGATGAAATGGTTGTGAGGCAAGTGGGGTGAGCATTCTGTAACTGGGGCGCTCCCACTGAGAAGCCCTTTGTCTCAGACCTGCTCACCTACCCATTGAAGGCTTTCTACACTTATCCCTTTGTGCACAAATAGGTGTCCCATAATTGAAGTTAATGGTGCAGCTCACAGGAATGGCAACACAGCACTTGTGCATCACACACATGGAGGGGGAGATTGCGGCCTGAGAAGGATTTTGAAGCACTTTTATAAGTCCATGCAAAGCAAAAGCAATAGAGTTACGCACTGTTACCTTGCTTTTTTCATTTAAGTAGCTATTTTTACAGTATTTTTTATATTGGGGATAATATTTTAGATACTTTTATGTTACAATTCATATTTAGAACTTTGAATTAAAAGATGTTAATATGCTAAACTGATTTTCCATCATGCTGGACTTTGTCAGGTAGCCTAATCCAATGTCAAAATAAATAAATAAATAAATAAATAAGAATAAGAATCAATGAACATTTCAAAAATTAGGTTTTTTTTTTAAGTCAGTGTCTGTTGAAGTAGACATGCCACCAGTTGACAGTACCTAAAGTCCCAATCTATATACTGTACAGCAGGGGTGCCCAAACTTTATTCAAAGACGGCCAGATATGATGAACATGCGTGAGGGCCGACCAAAGTTGCTTTTTTAGGATTGAAGTTCTTCAGCTACCGTGGAAGCTAAAGGTGTCTTGCTTTTGACCATCCAATGCTTTCTTGTCATTTTGCCACATTCTGAGCTAGTTGTAGGAGGCTAGCACCACATGCTGAACACAAGTTGGATGAATACAGGGTGACAGAAAAAGTGAAGTTACCATAGGCTGCAAGGATCATGTGAATAAATCCTCATACTCTGTAAATCAGTTATTTCATTGCTCATTCACTTAGATTTGCTCGCACCACAGCCATAGATAGCAATCTAATACAAGTAATTCCCATATTGGGAGAAAATTCTTGCTCAATGTACTCTAGTGATTAAGACATGCCATTGCTTCTGTGCACTGATTTAAAATGCATAGAGAATCAAGAATAATGTCATGGCTGAAACAATTGAAACATAAAGAAACAAAAGTTACTAACTCTTATCAACTGGGTTTCCCATCTGTTTATGCTGCAGTGTACATGTGTGGGATAGGAATGTACAATAAAGATGAGGTACTTCTGTGCATTTTTAAAAATAAGTTATTGGTGATAAAAGCATAATTATTCCTCTTTTTTCTGTCTGGACAGCTGTGTTGGCCCACTAAGAAGCATCAAATGAATGGTCATCTTGATACTCTAATGTTAGATAATTTCCTTTGCCCAGGTGGTATTAATAATCATTAGTCTGGTACAGAGAACAACAAAAGGAAGTCCATCAAAGATTAATCACTGGAATTAAGTTTGTAGTAGGTTTTCTAGGGAAAATTGAAGTCTGTTGGAAAAGTGTTTCATCCAGAGATAATTATTCTATTTTTGAAAGAGATGAGGTGAAGAACTGAATGACCACAAACAATAAAATATATTATCCTCTTGCTCCATCATCAAATGACTCTCGTTAGGTCCAAGCGAGAGGGCTTTATCAAAGCTGCTTTCTGAATTCAGAGCTTGCATCTGTCTGCTGCATCAAAAAGGAAGAGAGAGAGAGGAAGCTCATCCATGTAATTGTACTTCCCATTAAATTTGCAGGCACATTTCATCTTTGCCATGTGGTGATCCTAAATTAGCAGGATCTACAAACAGAAGCTGAACTTATTACTCTGAACAAAAATGAGTCCAAGTTTAGCATCCATGAGCAATTCATTGCCCCATAATTATATCAAATGTGAAAACCGTCCATTGTTTACAAAAGCTGCCACTGCTGTCACAGGCACAGCCCTATCATAAGCAAAAGAATTAGATTTTTCCAAATTACTTTCAACTGGTTGAGCAGCAGAGTCCTTCTATCTGTTCAACATATGAAGAGAGAATCATTCCAAAGCGTGATGTGCTTTTGCAGGTTTTAATACAGCTGATCTAAAATTTGAGAAAAAGAAAGAAAAAACAAACTTGAGTAAAGGTTCGAGCATAATTAAATATTTGTGTTTGTCTGTACATGCCTAATGTGGCACCTCAGTTTTCAAAAACACCAATAATCAGGTTAGTACAAGATAAATAAATATAGTTGCAAAAGATTCAATCTAAACAGATTTTTAATAACCTCAAAAGTTTAGGTGGTTTTATAAATGTGGTGTGAAAACCACCATACAGTTTAACATTTATTACATTGAAATACCTTTCTCTTTGGAGTTCAAGGAAGTGAGCATGAACATACCCTACTTTTCTTCCAATTTGATGTAAAGGTTTCTGATGTAAAGGTTCCTGAAGTTTAAGGAGCAGTTTTGCCCTATGTGTTGATACCATTAGACCCAATTTTGAATCAAGATTGATTAACCCATTCCATACTGCAAAAAGTGGACACCTCCGAAGATAACATGACCCAGTTTGGCACAATGGCTCCTAGGATGGGGGAGTGAGTTTTGATATATATTTGAATATTATTGGATGACATTTTGAATCAAGATGGAGTGCTGAACCTTTCAAAGCTGCAGTGATTTTAACCAAATTTGGCATGAAAGTATGACTGTGCATCAGATTTGGCCTGAGCTTAAACCAAATTAGGCTGATACCAAGCCAAACTAAATCATTCCTTTTCCACAGTAGCAGCAGAGCAAAAATTTGACACGAAGGGTGACAATAGGCTGCATCTCTTTCCAGTCATGAAAAAATTGCACAGGCCTCAAGGTAACTTGGGCTGCCAGAGAAGGATATGCAGGTGGATTTCCCGGCCTCTCCCACCTCTCTCCTCCCTATCACGAGGTTCAGACAGCATTTGGTATCCTCCTTGACATTGGGGCCAAACGAAATGAGATGCTGTTCATGACAGACTCAGAGGTGTAGCAAGGTCAGGTGGTACCTGGTGCAGAATTTTTTTTGTCACCCCCCCCATTGAAATTATTAAAAGAAGGAAAAATAAGATGCTTACAGTTGCAAGTGTTATTTGCTGGTTTATTTACTTAACATTGTGAGCATAAGCAGTTAAATCCCCCCCCCACTTTGTTCTCACACCCCACCTCTGCTCCTGTGTGTTCCAGGATTTGGGTCTTGAGTTGAGGAAGCTTTTGCTTCTCTTCTTCCCTCCCTCCTCCGCTTATTTGCTTGCCTGCCTCCTTCCCATCCTCTCCCTGCCTTCCTCCTCCAGCAGCCTGGGAGTGCGGGGAACGGCGTGCCGCCCGCCTGCAACTCCCAAGCCTCCCCCGAGCTGTCAAAATGAAGGGGGAAGGCTGCTGGCAAAGCTCGGGGTAGGCTTGGGAGTTGCGGGCGGGTGGTGCATTGAATGTCACCCCCCTCAGCGATGACACATGGCGCAGTTTGCCCCCATCACACACCCCTTCTTACACCTCTGGACAGACTAGGACTGGGGTCGACTAGCACATTATTCATTTAAGATATTTTCCATGGTCGGGGTTAAATGTGCTAAATGACACTACTGTCTCACACAACAGCTGCATACTAGAGGACGAAAATGTACTACCACTATACATTGCAATACCCGATAATTCCATGTAGACACATGAGGTAGGCAATTTCCCCTCCTTCTTTCTTTACCAAAACTCCCTTGGGTGGCTAATTGGCAGTCAGTTGACTACATGAAGCAGTAAAAAAATCCTAGGCCACTACTACTTCCTGTAAAAAGAGCAAGGGAAACGTGAAACAGGAACAAATAAGCTTTCAGGTAGCATACTTCCATAGCATTTTAGTCTTACCACTTATATTAAATTCGACATATTTTTATATGCAGGTGTCCCCTTGATCAGGTTAATAGCCCCATCCAGCCTTCAGTTCCTAAATCATTTGTGCTCTGCAAGAAAAGAGCTGTCCTTGTGATGTAATTTAAAAGATAAAGGAAAACAGAGGCAAGAAGAGCTGTAAAAAACCTATATGATTTAAGCGGTTAATCAGTAGAAACTCTGGCATGTACGCACAGGAAGTTTTGCATCTGCTAGCATAATTCTCAGCACTAAAATAATCCACCAATAGGAATGGAGAGAAGTTACGTGATGAATTGCTAGCAGCTGCATCTTAACTGCATAGTCAGGATTTTATAATAAGCCTGTAGGTAGTGCCTCTCTGCATATATTTTTCTTTGGGATACCAAAAATATCCTTTCCAATGAAAGGCTTCAAAAGGCTACATCAGCTTGTAATAGTTTCTTTCTCTTTCCATCCTTATAGCAAGCACGTTAAAAATGCAAGTCATAGCAAATGCCAGTTATTCAGGCTGGGATATGTCAGCACCCTGATAAGTGTAGCAGCACATAGTGATTTTGCACTAGCATGTGAAGAGCTTATACTAATATGGCAGAGTGATCTATTTGTACAATATTTTTAGAATGAAGTAATCTAGTTTCTTTATTCAGACCTAAAGCTTACTTTATGACGCTGAGGTATTTACTACAATTGACTTTGGGTGAATGATGCATGTTGCCTGCAATCCTCTGTCCACACACATGAGGCTAAGTTGCATCGAGCACGTCCCTTAATTGAACAGGAAACAAGTCACAAAGTGCTTGCAGGTGGAGCCCAAGGCATGATAAAGTTGCAATAATCACAGGACAACCAAATAGGGATTGAAACAGGCCACAACTTTATTGATTACAGACCTCAGCAGATTTTGGCGTAGGCATTGGGTGTATATTCTGAATAAACTAGTGTGTGTCCAAATAAACATAGTCTGTCATTTCATGCACTGCTTCCACTGAAGTATAGTTTTCATGGTCATAAAATGCTGTATGCAGTTGTGTATTTCAAGTATGTACCATTTAAATCAAAACAAGAACACTTTCTTAAATGAGTGTAAGCCGTTGCAGAAGAAACAAATATGGTCAGCAGGAGGAATGCAGCTTTCAGCAAAATGTAACAGAGGAAGAGCTTCAGGCAGTGATCCTTTATATGAAATTAGGAAGGCTATTTACAGATGTGAAAGGCTGGGGGCAGGCAGGGGTTGCATCCAGGAGCATTTTTAGAAAGTGTTGTAGAGGACCTGAGCCCTGGGTTTTCTGTGGTGGGCTTGGGATCTCTGGCACTTCCTTCCTCATAACTTTTTTTTTTACAAAATTGCTTGTAGGTTGCTGAGTACACCAGCCACCCGCCATTGTAATTTCCCAGAGGATCTATACATAACAAATTAGCACATGCAAATTTGTGCCATGGGCCTGTGCTCCAAGTACCTAGCAGTGGCACTTGCATCATCTTTATCTGGAAGCTGATTCACTTTCAGCCTGTTGATCCTCATGACCATTGGTAGGCAAACTTAAGGCCCAGGGGCCGGATCCAGCCCAATCACCTTCTAAATCCGGCCGCGGACAGCCTGGGAATCAGTGTGTTTTTACATGAGTAGAATGTGTCCTTTTATTTAAAATGCATCTCTGGCTTATTTGTGGGGCCTGCCTGGTGTTTTTACATGAGTAGAATGTGTGCTTTTCTTTAAAATGCATCTCTGGGTTATTTGTGGGGCATAGGAATTTGTTCATTTCCCCCCCCCCAAAAAAATATAGTCCTGCCCCCCACACCCCCTGCTGAAAAAGTTTGCTGACCCCTGCTCATGCCTGTGACATCCAGCCTTTCTTTCAGTACCAGAATTTCATGCTCTGTTTTTCCTTACCACAGCTCCAGAGTTCACTTGCCAAGCTAATTTGAAATGCTGTGGGTTTTCAGTCCCGCCCGTCCTGTCCCATACAATGTGTGGAGCTGTTGTTTGCTGAAAGAAAGTGAAACATCCTGGTGCTCAACATGCAGAGTGTTCTTTGTATGGCAGCCTTTACTTGTTCTGCTGATAAGAAGATCCATTGATAAAAATGGAACTTGCTTAGGGGTCACAGTGGAAAATAGGGGAGCAATCAATCTCTTGGGTGTATTAGACTCACAGTGTTGGGAAGGTTGAAGAAATGATTTAGGAGCATCTACTGGCAGAAATCTAGCATCTCTGGTTAAAATGTACTGTACGTTTAGTCCCCGTCCCCCCCCATTACAGAGCAGGATTGTTCCTGCATGAATTATTCAAAATATAGCCAATGGAAGAAAAGCTTTTCTGTCACACATTTCAAAGGTCACAATCTAAAGCTGCTTACACTAGGACTAGCCCATTAAAGACCAGAAAAAAGAAAGTAAATATTTTACATTCTGCACCATCAGTGCATTTGCATGCAATAATTTCTTCCCGTAGCCAAATTACTACAGTGCCCTGCTGACAAAATATTTTCAAAGTCTGTTTGAATGGCCACAGCTTTCTGTCTTTCTTTTCCAGGTGGTTGCTTTGGATCCATGTGGTGCTGGTTTCTGCTGTTGTGTTTGTCTAACTAGGCAGTTTTCATTTCCCTAATGCCTTTAGTATGTTAGTCAATTCCAGCATTCAGTTTTTCCTTTGTTTTACCACATAGACAGATTGCTGGGGAAATGGAGATTTAAATAAGTCACAGAAACTGTCCAACACAGATGACATAAAATCCACTTACAGAAGTAAATCATGCCCCTTGCAAGTTAATGTTCTGCAGTAATGAGAAAATCTGAAGTCAATCGTACTAACGAAAGATCATAGCATGGTATCTTCATGAGCTATATATAAAAAAAAATACAATGGAGAAAGCACAGCACTCATTAATAGGCCAATAGCTCTGGAAGCAAACAGAATGTGCAACTTGAAGTGATAATGGCTGGCCAGATATGAAATTTGGAATTTATTACTTAACGTTTATACAAAGATGATGGGAAACCAAGAAAAAAAATCATTTTATAAATATTTTGTTTTCCATGCGGGAGGCCCCATTAGCTAAAGTGGTACCTCAGGTTAAGAACAGTTTCGGGTTAAGAACAGACCTCCAGAACGAATTAAGTTCTTAACCTGAGGTACCACTGTAATGCAAAAAAACAAGAGCAAACAAACATGTAAAAAGGACAGTTTAGGTCTGCTTCAGTTGAGAAGGAAAACTGAAATATACTCGGAAGTCGAATGTGAATTTCATGCTCTTTATTCACCTCATAGTAGCAATGAATGAAACTTTCCCCAAAATGTCTGGCTATATATACATTATTTACACAGTGGGCCCCGCGTGATTGACTAATTCCGGGCTGCTCCTGTAGACCAATCAGGTTGCTGATTCACTTCCACCTGAAGCTGGATTGGGTGGCTCCTGCAGACCAATCAGACTGCTGCATTCTGGATCCTATTGTTCTAGGATTCGGCTCAGTACATAACAAAGATGGTATCAGTGCCTTTACAGGAGGGCTCCCCAGCACCCTTGGCTTGAGATAATCTGACCAAAAAGCTGCCTATTTTCCCAGGGGTTTTGCAGTTACGGTTAACATCTCTTCATGCAAGCTCCTTACATGGGAAAGGCAACCCTGTGTCTACAGTAACATAGGAAGCTGCAAGAGCATGTCTATCTTTTCATTTTAGCCTTAGATTTTGGTAACACCCCAAAGAACAAACATTCTAAAGTAGTTTTTAATGGCATATCATCTTTCCGTGAAGGAAACTGCTAGTCACATGAATAATGAGGTCAGTGCTATGCTGATATCATATAAAGGTGGGGGAGGGAGGAAGAAGCTGTAATGGAGATTTATGTATACTTAGCACTTCCCAAGATTGGGTGGTAAAATAATATTTACAAAGTGATGGTCATCCATGGTAGGGGAAATGTAACTACTGTCAAGAGTGACAGACATAACGAGTTTCTGCTGTATGAATGTAATTGTACAAAGACAGCTGACGTTGCTTTGAACCTTTATTCTAATCATCTACAAGGGTGGGGGATATAGTTGCCTTGGTCTGAAATGAGAAAAAAGTATAATTGAAAACTACAAAACGTGGCAATACAGTATTGTATAGAGATTTTAAATGGTGCCAGGCTCCTGTTATATTGACTACTCTAGAAGAACTGTTACCTTTGCAAACAAGTGGGCATTCTGTTAAAGAAATAATAATCTGAAACACCACTCTTTACTAGTGTAAGTCAGTGTGGTTCTATAAGCATATGCCATTAATTTCTTTCAGGTGAGAATATGGTCTTTGTAAATGCTTGGAAACAGCATATGATTAATACTACACATTTCTGTATAGCTAAGTGTAGCTGCATTTCTCTTTCCAGACTATGTGCAGCATTTAAACCAAACAACAGACAGCCACATTCTCTTGTACATACCACAGTGTAAAGTACATACTGTCTCTATATGTGAAACGGCTTTCTGCATTCTGTTCAAAAAAAGGGCAAGGTTTTAAACTGAATTTTCACATCTCTAGCCATTTGCATTCTTACTTCTGCTGTCACCCTCTCTGCTTGATGAAATCAGCATCTATTGCTGTTTCCAGCTGATAGCTACAGATCAGTGCAGTTCAGACATCATCTGATCTACTGAGATGGCACTAAATGGATGTGGTTGCATGGCCATGTAGAGTTGTAGTTTTGTGCTACAGCTAAAAGCCCATTGTCTGCTTCAGTGGAGATATAAACTGAAACAGCTGAAAGAGTGCAACCTCATTTGAATACTTAAACACCCTCCCCATTTGAGCAGTAACTAATTTGCATAACAACACTCCTGTTCACCGTCTATTACTTAAATGATGACTTGTGGAACATAGTTCACTAAGCACCGTAATAGGTATAAAGCATCCACTTGCAATTGTACCTGCAGCTGAAATCTCTACAGTAGAATTAAGAAATCTAAAACAATGTGCAGACCTTCATCCAAATTGAGAATCTATCCAGGCATAGTGTAAAAGTATGTGAGAAAGAGTGCACACAGAATAGCAACGAGGTTCTAGAACCCATTCCAATCAGTGTTGGGGTGGGGTTTTTTTTGACATTCGTGAAATTTTCTCGAGTATGCTGGCTTAATGGGTGTCTTGCTGAAAGTTCATTGAGAACTGGAAGAAAAACAAAAAAATCCAAAGGGACCAAAAGGGAAAAAAGAAAATATTAAAATAATCAATTTTGGATGTGAATGGGCCTTATCAATGGTGGTTCTCTATTTGTGGACTGCTATAGGCAGGTGGCTTTGCTGGTGCCATTGTTATATATCTTCAGACACCAGGCAAAAACATTCCTTTTTAACCAGGCCTTTGGCTGTTTACTATCTAGGCCATTTTAGAGAAGGTGTGTATGTTTTTAATGTATTATTTCCTCTGGTTTTGATGCATGTATGAAGTTCTTTCATTTTTTGTAAGTCGTTTTGATTTGTCATGACAAAAAAGCAACTAATAAATTTAATTAATATAATACTGATATATTAAAAACCAGGATTGCATTACTAGAATAAACTTGACATAAGTGCAAAGGCTTCAGCAAACTGGGCTGCAATAAATGATTCAGTAAAATTGGCTCTTAGAGTAGCTCTGAATGTTTTTCAAAATGGAACTTTCACTAAAGGCTGTGCCTTGATGAATGCACAAAAACTTTCAATTACATGCACAATTCTGTGTAACATAGGGATTTGGGGTTGGGCGGTTCTCCAAAGAAGAAGGTTAATTTATCTTTCTTACTAGGCATCAATGAAGCCATACCTCTTGTTGACACATGCTACCTAGAGCCAACTTATGAGTAATGGCTTTCAGCCAGGATACAAATATGGTCCGTTTGGAACCATAATTTGCATTCCTCAGTTCCTCCTTTGGAGAATATCTACTCTCAATAAACCCTCCATCCTGATAAACAATGCACCTCATTACATGCCTGTAATGTTTTCTTAACTCTATATCTATTTCCATGAAGACTGAACTCAGGGAATCTTGGGTTGGAAGACTAGCCACATACATTCCCCTTCCGTATTCCAACTGTTAGGAGGGTAGCTCATGTGGGGGAATGGACAGGGGATGCATAGCTTTCTGTCTCTGTGTGGGCAAGTACACACATACTGTATACATATACATATCATAGAATCATAGAGTTGGAAGAGACCACAAGGGCCATCGAGTCCAACCCCCTGCCAAGCAGGAAACACCATCAGAGCACTCCTGACATATGGCTGTCAAGCCTCTGCTTAAAGACCTCCAAACGAGGAGACTCCACCACACTCCTTGGCAGCAAATTCCACTGTCGAACAGCTCTTACTGTCAGGACATACATATACATATACTTGTTTTTATACAGGATAATTTTTTAATGTTATCTACTGTAGTTTACCTTTATACTTACAGAGTAATACAAAAACATTTCATTGCAATGCTGCATTTAATACATGATGTCAGTAGGAAAAAAATGTTGCCTGGTCAACTCTCCTGCCATCCTTCTAGGTCCTAGAGAATATAGCACATCATTCTCATTCATGCCTACAGTAAATATCATTTCATGTAAATATTGTTTTAGTATTTGCCTCACTAAGCATGTGTGCATTATAAAAATGGCATCTTGGGTTTTCAGTCCTATAATTTAACGTACCATTGATAGTGTCTTTTATGAAGGACTTTCTTTTGAGAGTAATACGCTTAAGGGCTTGGGCTCCCCTCCAGTTGCTTGTATATCAGCTCCACTGGTGGTCATCTTTTTTTCATCACCATCTGGAGGTCCATTCATTTACACTTTAGTTTCTGCTCGTCCTGATTATAGTATCCCACTGATCCTGTCCTGCACCTTTTGCTTTTTAACAGGATCCCCCTTCTGTGCTCTGACACTATAAAGCAGTTAATAGCACATGATTAGCTTGTACATCAATACATGGGTCTTTTGAGGACTGAAATTGGTCTTCATCTTCTTTGGCTTCGGAAGACAAAGATATAGCCTATAGAACCAACAGCTTCCCTTGGGTATTAAGAGAACAGTCGAAGTACAGAAAGCTGAGTGATTTCAAATAAACCTATTGGATGATACAGTTCCATAGAGATAAAGGTCTGGTGTTGCCTTTATATCTATTGGTTGCATATTATGTGTTTCTTGGGTACAAAATTACTATATAAAATATTAATATATTGTATGCAACTAGGCAGTTATAACTATGCTACTGTGAATGTGCAGGAATGCTCTACATATTTAGTAACTGGCATATTTCCCTTGATATTACGCTGTTTTATTGTGTTGTAAAGGGTGAGTAGACTTAATAGCTTTTGGGCTACTTATAGGACAAAACCAATCATTGTTATGGAGATTTGGAATTATGTCTTGCAAAGCAAAATTTGATAGGCTTAGGGTCTTCCCCTGCCTTAAATCTCTCATTTAACAGTCAACCACAGTGAATCCGTTGATCAAAATTCTTGTTCTACAATGTTATGTTAAAAAACACACCAAGCCAACTACTCTCTGAAGGTAGAGTGGCATTTATAAAATATTTCCACCTGATTCTGAGGTCTTTTTCTCGCATAAAGTTATATTTAAGAGTATCTTCAGTTATTGTATTACAGTGGTACCTCGGGTTACATACGCTTCAGGTTACATACGCTTCAGGTTACACACTCCGCAAACCCAGAAATAGTGCTTCAGGTTGAGAACTTTGCTTCAGGATGAGAACAGAAATCGGGCTCCAGCAGCACAGCAGCAGCGGGAGGCCCCATTAGCTAAAGTGGTGCTTCAGGTTAAGAACAGTTTCAGGTTAAGAACGGACCTCCGGAACGAATTAAGTACTTAACCCGAGATACCACTGTATATTTAAGAGTGTGACTAAGGTGAAGCATGAATCAGAAAAATGCAGGACAATATTGGGGTTTTGTCCACTGTGTGCAGAATTGCTTGTGGCATTGTGCTGTAAGCCTACATTTTTGGCTCCTTGGGCCAGATCCTTATCAGGACTGACCTTGTGGGCTAAGTTTGACAGGTAGGCAGGGCTGAGAACATGTCAATCACATAACATCATGATGCCATCACTTGATTGACAATTGGGTGCCCACCTCTCACAATCCTTTGTGTGGGGTTTCCAGGTGCTAGGCATCCAGCTGGCTGTTAGACACTTGGGAACCGGCAGTGGTCCGGAAGCTCAAACAGGAGCATAGGAACTGCCTTAAATTCTTTTTCAAAAGGGCTCTTTGAAGCAGCTCTGTGTTACTCCTTTAAGCAGGCAGGTGGTACGGGGGGGGGGTTGAGAGAGAGGAGAAAAACTTATATGGCACAGGCTCATCTTCCCTGTTCACCCACTTGCTGAATGAAGTATGGAGCTGTTACAAAGAGTACTTTCGCAGAGGCCTTTAACCTCTGTCCATCAGCTGATGAGTGGGGATGAAATCCTGCTGCCTTTGTGATTTTGTTCTCTGCTGGGAATAGGGCATACAGCCAATACACATTTAACCCTGTCTTCCTGTCCATTAGTTTGCATCACCAGTGATACCAGCTGATGGGTGTGATTTGAGGAAAATAGCATCGTGGGCCAATTAGACCTCAGAGCGAGCTAAATTTGGCCCACAGGTTGAAAGTTCCTCACCCTTGAGCTATGATATAGCACAGGATGGGAGCAAATGTTACCCAATAGAAGGCAAACAGGGATTCTTGCCTAGTTGTCAGCACTATAGATACTAGACTGGAGCTCAGGATAGAAAGGGGAAAAATATATTTCCGCATTACCAACACAACATGGTTCTTTCTGCACCCTAACCCCGTGCAATATGTGAATGTTACTCAGTTTTGTAGGGCGGCCCACCCTGACACATCACTGAAAGGGAGGTCCAACTTCACACACAGCATGCAAATGAGGCTGCAAAGTTATAGGGGTTGTCTGACTCATCCCTATATATTGAGGAATGGTCTATGCCAGGCTTCCTCAACCTTGGCCCTCCAGATGTTTTTGGCCTACAACTCCCATGATCCCTAGCTAGCAGGACCAATGGTCAGGGATGATGGGAATTGTAGTCGCAAAACATCTGGAGGGCTGAGGAAGCCTGGTCTATGCTTATAGTGTGGATGTGTATAATGTATACCCCCCTATTACATTACAACTTTAGATCACATGGGATATCAGAGCCCCTGAAAACTGGACTGTGGCTAGATGACGTTACTCCAATGAGAACACACAGTTAAGCACAGGAATATTAACTTTACACAGAGGGAGAAGAGAGGGACAATATTGCTTCTTTCACACAATAATCACATCTTTCAGCAGGACTCAAATCGGAACAGGATTCATTGAATCTGGACCCACTACTGCAGTTCTATCACATTGCTGTCCTTTTTTTTATGTGGGACTCGCATGCTATTTAACTGGCAGTGTATCACATCCTATATACTAGAAGTGATCTCAATTATCCAGATGCTGGTCCTCATATAGCCAAAATGGCATGGCACCATTAGGGTAACGGCGAGCTTGGAGGAACCACAAAGTTTGCAGAAGTGTAGAAAACATTTTTTTTGGGGGGGGACCCTTAAGTGGGGAATCCCCAAAACAGTCTGATGAAGACTGAGCAATGGTCAGTGGGCATGAATGCTATCCGACTGCTAGGAGTTGGGATAGAATAACAAATGGAAATGTAATGGAATGGACTTTCCTAAATAAGCACACTCCATACTGCAATATTTTGTTGCAGGTCCCACATGTAATAATTGGTTTCGGGCTTTTCCTTGAATAGCATTTACAGTAGCTGAAAATACTCATTTCAACAATATTCATGTTATTTTGATGCTGTTTGGTGCCCCTTTGTTTCCTTGGCTGCTTCTGCTTCTCAAAGCCATTATCTTTCTTTCTTTCTTTGCCCTCAGCTTCATTTGTTTTCTCAGCTACTTAATCCTATTAGCTCTGAGATCCATGTGATTGTGTGTTCTGATGTCATCAAGAAAATTGCTAGAGTTGCCAACAACCTGAGATTGGTGGCAGTGAGACTAAAAAAGGAGGGAAATGGTGCAAAGTAGCAGCAGTTAGATCAATATATAAGTGTCTAGATAGGGCTAAACCCTGCCCATCTGCAGTGATGCATAGAAGAAAATGTAGTTTGTGGTGTACTAGTGGTTTATACCTTTAAATATTTTTTTTGGAAATAATGTACAAATCACAGAGCTACATTTCAAAACAGCTCTGTGAAATGCATTTGCAAAATGGAGCACAGCAGCCACCCCTCTCCCTGCTGTACAATATCGTTGTTTAATTGCTTCATACTATGTGCCCTGTTGTGATGTTCTAAATGTATTGGGAAGAAGCATCTATTCTGTAGTCTTGATTGCTTACAAAGGGATGCTGTGCCTCTTTGGTCTTTTCCCGGAGGAGTTGGGCAGTTTGCCAGTGTTTCATTTTGAAGTGCCATTGTTCACCTAAGGCCTGTGCAAAAAGCTTTGGCTTATTTATTACTAATCCTTGCCTAAGTAATGACCATTTTAATCCCTTTAGTCTGCCTAACAAATTTATCAGACAATGACACCAAACACACAATGTCACAAATACCTTTGACATTTATTTTTTCCATTTAATAGGTAATTCTGAAATTCACACATCCCTTGAATGGCTTTATTGGTTCATGAAGTCTGGCTTTATGAGCATCCCATTGACAAAATATAAATCTAAATCATTTTTGGAGGGCTCTTTTCAATGTGGTTTCATTAGTTACCATCTTGACAACATAGCAATTGAGTGAGTAGCCAGGTTTATTACCATCCTTAATCCTTCTGAATGTGAACCTTTGTTGCATGCTGAGTACATATCCGTATAGACTCATTCAATATTCATATGCATTATAGGTTTGGAAGAAAATTGTTTTGCTAAATAACTCTCACTGTTTTATTGATATACTAGAAAGACTGGGGAAATGCATGGTTTAAAAAGATCATGATTTCAGGATGAGTTCATGCTGTGGTCCTAAGTGAAATAGGTTTTGCAGAACATGTTTAATTCTTGCAAGCCAATCCTACAAGTATAGTCATAGTGGCTTAACCCGTGTGTATGAAATGCTACAGCTTCAGTGGCATCCTATGCCAGACAGTGTCATGCATGCCAGTTGTTGTCCAAAATTAAAAGTTTATTATTAAATATTAGGCATTTGTGGTTGTGGGCTGCTTTCTCTCTGGTCAGTTCTGTGCCAGGCAACAGCTTTTCCTGGTACCAATATACCACACCTGCCTGTCATGTCATAGCTGAAGGTATTCCATAGGAAGTGTGATGGTCACTTTGTCAAAGAGAATCTCACACCCACTAAATAAGGACTGGAAGACAAGGAGCAAGAACTTGTATGCTAGGTCAGTGGCTATGTAGGTTGCTCAATAAATAACTACTGTATTGTGCCAAAGCTAAGTTTTACAGTTTTGTAGCCTTGATCTCTGGCTCTGAAGTGACACCTTTCATTTCAGTTGAGCTCTGAAGGTGTTGTGGGACAAAGCTCATGCGTTGAACTGTCTAAACTCTTCCTGTTTACCTTAGCTAATCTATTTTGCAGCTGTTTGTAGCTACAGAGGTAACAGCAATTTCGTTCATTCCTGCCAAGTGCAACAGAGTGTAGCTCTGGAAGAGAGGGATGAGTCGCCCGATGGCTTAGGCAACTTGTTTCTGCATAGTGCAGGAAGACAGGCAAGCCTTCTACATTGCCTCAATAATCAGACAATTTTACCTTCTCTTCTGCCTCTGTACTCTGCAGTACAGCGATTACTGCATTGCTGAGGGGACCTAGGTAAACTCAGCTTCCCAGTGCAAAGGTTTGGCCATGGTGGTATACTGGCATAGTTAACATTGCACCTCATCTTAAACTGATATTTGTCAGTGCAGCAAATGCCTACATTAATGCCAGTAGCCAAAGTGATATGTGGTGATTTCTTGTCTCACAGCCTAACAGTATAATTTAGTACAACTGTTTTTGACTACCAGTATGCAGAATATTGAGGGAAGCGGGTGCCGCTGTGGTCTAAACCACTGAGCCTAGGGCTTGCCAGTCTGAAGGTCGGAGGTTCGAATCCCTACGACGGGGTGAGCTCCCATTGCTTGGTCCCAGCTCCTGCCAACCTAACAGTTCGAAAGCACGTCAAAGTGCAAGTAGATAAATAGGCGGGAAGGTAAACGCCGTTTCCGTGTGGTGCTCTGGTAGTCATGTTGGCCACATGACCCAGAAAAACTGTGGACAAACGTCGGCTCCCTCGGCCAGTAAAGCGAGATGAGCGCCACAACCCCAGAGTCGTTTGTAACTGGACACCCACATATATTAAATGCAAATACCCTTTGTGTTTGATGGTTAAACTCTATACAGTGGTACCTCCGTTCCGGAAGTCCGTTCTTAAACTGAAACCATTCTTAAACTGAGGTGCACTTTCCCTAATGAGGCCTCCTGCTGCTGGTGCCCTTCTACTGTTTGGATTCTGTTATTAGGCTGAGGTAAAGTTTGCAAACCGGGACACTACTTCCTGTTTTGCAGAGTTTGTAAACCGAATAGTTCGGAAACAGGGCCGTTCTTAAACCGAGGTACCACTGTAATTGGTAAGAAATGCTACAGATATCAAATGCCACTTTTCTAATATGGCTGGTTTACAGATGAATTTACCAAGACTTAATCCACAATCATTCACCTAACATTTAGCTAGCTGGAAATGTCACAAAACATGTCATCTAAGCCATTCATAATAAACAAACACTGTGCTTTCTTGTTTAGGCCTAGAATTTGGCAGAGCATCTGATATTGGTACTGAAGTCTTCATTTCACATTTTAGCCTATATATTTATTTTCTGTGTTAGCCGATTACTTCAGCTTTTCATGCAGCACTCAATATTTTTCTTGTGAACAGCCATTTATATTTCTTCAGACAGTGCCAGGGGCACACTTCAGATTGGGTGATTACATAATTTCTATTCTATGCATCAACAGCGATCTTGTGAGAAAATAGAAGATGCAGCTCTGGACCGATATTCCTACTTCAGCTCAGCAAATAGGCATATTGGGCAACCACATATTTTTTATATTTACATATACGGAAGTAGAATGAAACGTTGCCATTGAATAAGGGTTTAGCAAGCAGAACTCAATGTCAGTATTCCCTCCCATTGGGGGAGGGCATTCATCTGCCTTGGGAGACAAATCAAAGTGTGCACCTTTGGGGGTAAAGTAAAACAGTTGGAGAGTTCTAGTGTCTTCTGTGGCTGTAGACCAATATGGGAAAGACACATAGGCGCCGACTCCATGGGGCTTGAGGGGGCCCGAGCCCCCTCAAAAATTCGTTTGGGGGGGCTCCGCCCCCCCCAATAATCTCCAGCGCCCCTCCAGCAGAGCACGATCGCCGCCCCTCCCCCAGCCCAAAATGCACAGGGTCGGGCTGCATGCCTCCTGCCCTCCCTCCCGAGCAAAAGCTCCACCCAATTTCCTTCGGAGCTGATTAATAGGCGCAGCACGCTCTCCCCTATTCGCTCACGAGGAGGCGGTGCCACTTTATTTGCATATTCATGAGCTTATTTATTATTCATGAGCTTTCCCGCCCCCCCCCCCAATATTTTTTATAAGTCCGCGTCCCTGGAAAGACATGTTTTATGGGGCAGGTGGGGCAGATGAAGGTGTCCGGTTCTGCTGCTACAGGTTGACCATGACATTTCTTCTCTATCTGCACCTCCCAGTGGTCATTCCTTCTCTGCTCACTGCTGTGGATACACGGCCTGACTGATTGTCTCCTGGCACTGTGGTTATCTGTAAGGGATTCCCACATGACAGGGCTAATGTTGCCAACGTTAATTTCATGTTTGCAGATGCCTTTGTTACACAGAACTGGTTTGCCAGTGGGCCTGGTGCCTGAAGCCAGCTCCCTGTAGAGCCCGTCCTTGGGGATTCTGCCATCTTCCATTCTGTTTATGTGACAAAGCCAGCATAGATGTGTTTGAGAAGTGCGAATGTGCTGTGAATGTGGGCTTGGGAGAGCTGCCACTTGTTCCCACATACGACCCCTTGGTTACCTAGCTGTTTAATCCAAGTGGCTCAGGGGAAGACCATCACTGCCCAGTTAGTCTACAAGGGAACACCTGCATTGTTGTACCTACTGGTAACTCAGTACTTGTGTTTATTCCCATTTCATATCCCTTTCATCCAGCTTTGCCCTTTCTCCAGATAGAAAGTTTGCATATGATTTGGGTGTCTGCCATTCAGTATTGCCCCTCCCGTTTTATAATCTGCTTGTTTTGTTTTGTGACGTTATAGCTAAACAGTTGGGATTAGTGGTGGGAATAAAACAATTTTTCGAATTCTGCAGTATTTCCCTTTGAAATTTGATATTTTTACTAATCCATAATTAAAACTCAAATTTATATGTATACTATTCTTAATATGATCATTTCTAGCTGCTAAGGATTTGGGAAGAGATCCAAGTATACATATTTTTGTTACTTTTGCATAAGTTACTAAATCATAAGCTACTAAGGCTGGGTACACACTCCCATTCACTTTTCATCCAGTGTGCTCCCACTGCTGGTTTGGGAAGCAGTATACCCAAGGCATTAGCCACAATCCATATCTAACTTGCATCTATCCTGCCATTTCTTACGAAATAAGGAGTTTTGATGTATTTTTCTCCAAACCAGCTTCAGTCCAAATTGAGAAAAAGAATGACCCAGCTGTGTTTTCAGCTTGTAACATGCACACAGCCTAAGTATCCATCATTATAAACTAGTATACATATAACTTGTTCCAATTCTTGACAGATACAAATATAATAATTGAAAGGAAAATACAGCTGATGCTGAAAAACAATTTCATTACTATTGCCCTCAAATATTGTTTAGCTATAATAATTTAGTGTAATAAAACAACTGTGTTTTCAAGGCAAGGGTTTGTTATGTTGGTGGGAGTGGTGGCACATTGGATACCAGGCCAGTAAAATTCCCAACTGGCCAGAAGCAAATTTGGGGGCTCATGTGCTTTTAACAGGGCTTTACTATGCAGAATAGAGCAGGTGACACTTTCCATGGCAGGAAGCTAAACATCCTTACCTGCTAATTGCTGCAGATCAAAAGGACAGCTTTAGGGGCCAGTTCAAACGCTGATTATAGAAACCAAATAAACCAGGATTTTTTTGGCTATTAGTGTTGCCAAATTTGAAGCAGCCCCTGTAGCTGTCTAACAGCACTTTGATCTACAGCAATTAGCAGGTGACAATGCTTATCTCAAGGCCATGGGAATCTTTACCTGCAAAGCAAACCTCTGTTGAAGACACTAGAGTAGGCTAGGGCAATGTTTTTCTAGCCAGATGAGAACCCTATTGATTTTTCTATTGCAAACCTGAAATTAATTTTATTTGTCAGTTCTTAATTTTGTACAATTTTCTGCTTACTGTCATTTATTTTCTAGCTGATCTGTTGCAAAAACAAGAAATCTTTATCTGGGATTTGGATACTCTTTGCTGTGAAATATTTGACTAAAAAATCATATTGCTCACTCTTGAGTATGCTTGAAGCTCTCCTTCGCTTTCCATACCTGCAGTACCTCCCCCAGCATATCTATATTCTGTGCAAACTTTCTCCCCATATAAAAGCAATCAGGTGAAGCAAGGAATTCATAAGGCACAATGATAAATGGGTTGCCAAAGCACCATAATCCCCCTTGCCCCATCTGTAGAAACACTTGCTGGCTTTCTCGGTAGCATCACTAGTGATGAGAAACATCTTAAGGGATTATTTCGACAGATGTCATTTTCTAGCAATAGCTCCTCAAAATGTCAATGAACAGAAAGGAAAATATTGTTCTTTGATCTGCTATAACTCACGGCCTATATACATTTTTGTAAACATGCAGTAGTCTGCTTTAATGGACAAAAGGTTACACTGTTTCTTCCTTCTGGAAAGCTCCAGTTCCCAGTTGCAATCTGTATTAGGAAGAGATGTGTGTTGCAATCATTTTCTCTCTACAAAACACCCACACACAGCCTTTTGTGTGAGGTTTTGTGCTCCTTTGTGAGAGGTGAGAAACTCTTTGCAAGGCATATTGGGGGAGGTCACACATCCACATTGCTGAGAAATCATGGGCATTTCTCACATACATGATTCAATTTTACATTTTGAGTTGAACAGTGATGTTGACACTGCTTTCAGTGGGGCATCATTCACTTACTAATATAAATGCGTATACCTATCTCTGTTTTACCTCACCTAGTTATGAACTTTGTGCCACTAAAGTTGGCCTGAGACAAAAGATTTGGCATGCAACACTGGCAGACAATGAGACTCCCAGAGCAGTGTAGACGACAGGGCATATTGGCACAGTTGCTTTGCCACAATGCAGCGTCATCCTTCTTCTCCTTAATTCAGGATAAGGACTAAAAGGGGGCTTAATTTCCCCGTGTTATATCCAAATTTGATTAGCTATGTGGTCCCATGAAATCATTTCACTATGTGATCCTGATTGGCTGAGATCATGTGACAAAAAGTAGGGACAAGAGGAGGAGGACCACAATTATGGACTCTCCCCAAACATGCCTCCTAGTGTGGTTGGGCCATGTATATAGGCTCTCTACGTTGCTCTCCACGTATAGAACAAAGACATGATCCAACCCGCTCTCAGATACATTGCAGAGGCATTGGATGAATGTATTTGAAAGTATTTGAGGTGGTGTGGAGAGGTGGTAGAGATGAAACCTGGGGAGAAATTTGTCGAAGTAGTGTGAGAGAGTATCAATTTGGTAATGACTCAGGATATGAGATAAGATAAACAGCAACACATAGAAAAAGAGAAACATGGGGAGGGAAATGAACCTCTGGATGAACCCATAAAATGAAACAAAGGTAATGTCCTTGAATAACTGAGGATCTGGTGCTTCCCAGTGTGTAAAAGGGAAATCCCAGACAAGAGCCACAACATAAAATGAAATTAAGAAATAAAGCATTTCCTTGACATCAATTAAGAGATTTTATGTGTACTAGAAGAGAATATCAGATATTTTGGCTGCAGTCCACAGGCTGATTATTCTGGAATAGTGCCATTGTCTTTAATTTTGTACTTCAGAGTAAGTGAAGGCTGCTGCAGATGTCATTTCAACCAAATATTTAATGTGGTTATTGTATCAGAACTCCAGTTCCATTCAATTTAAGCCAAAAGTAAATATGGTTATGTATATGTATCTATATACATAATTTCATCAGGCCATTTCTGAATGAAGAACATGACGTCAGAACTGCCACTGATAGTTGAAGTATAAAATCCAATGTCTTCATGATCATTTAACTTGTTCAATAGTCTACAATTAGGTAGCATCCAACCCTAGGGCTGCATCATTGTATTAGAAGTACCACACCTTTCCCCTTTTGCTTATTCGTTGTTTTTTAAGTGATGGATAGGATGGAAAGATACAATAGAGAAAAATTAAAAGTGGGTCTCGTGGTAAACTGGGTTTGAAAAACTTGATATATTACTGGATTAAGAGGATTTACACAATTTATTTGATGTGCTCCCACATTTATGCCTGCTGGAGAGAGCATGGAAGGTTTGTTTTTTTAAGCCCTGGGCAATATGAAGGTTAGGGAGAAAGACTGATAAAGGTATTGTATTCCTCTATGCCATGCCTTTCCTTGAGGACGAGTGGGAGGAAGAGGCCATGATTCATAGCCCTTCCGGTCAAGCTTCTGACTCAAAACTGGGCCTTTCTGTTGAGAATTTTCATCTGGAACTCTCACAGGTCCCTTCTTCCTTGTTCCAGGGAGAGGCAGTGAGGCCATTCAATGCTGAGGAGCCCTATCATTTGCCAGGGGAGGACAAGATCTCCACAGCACAGGATGAGGTGTCAGGGTTAGAGGAAAGACAGACATTTTCTCTAGAGCAACAGTGGCACATCAGTAGGCAGGAGCAGACCCAGCCTATGAGGAGTGCTTCACTTCAGGCCAGGAGCTGTTGGCAAGAAAGGCAGTCTCGCAAGTAGCTGGACTTTCCCCACTTTCTGTTTAAAAGAGTAGTGGGTAGGCAGGGCCAATTGTTGGAACGTCATGCTCCTGTGCAGCTCTTGATCCTGGAATCCTGACTCTTGGTCTTTACCTTGAACTACTTTTAGGGAACCCTGAAGCTTCTCTCCTGAGCTGGACTGATCCTTACCTCATCACTGGTATCCCGGGGTGACTGGACTAATTTTTGCTCTTATATTCCTAAGTTTACACTGTCAGAATAAAGTTTGGCTTCTTACTTGCAAGAAAGCCCAACTGTTGTTATTCTTGGATATGCTGCTGTTTATTTGAAAGTTGGGTACTGTGATCAAACCGTGTGGAATCCTTTCCATGTAGTAGTTGGTTTCAAGGACTCAGTTGGTTAAAGCAATTTCTACTATGCCAGGGAAAGCCTTTTGGCTGAAAATCATCCAAATCACATGCACACAACTTCACACATAATTTACCATGTGACTCCAAACCCATGCTGATGGAATCCAAAATGGTAATATTTTTGTGTGACTGTGCCAAAGACATTCAGGTTATGGTCCAAAGTGATGATATTTGTTTTATTGCTGGTTTAGCTCCCATGGACACAGGATGCAAACAGTTATCTTGTGGCAAAGTAACACAGTACATCAAATGCATCAATTCTCAACCTATTTGGAACCACCAACATAACCACTGGTGAGATATTACTAAATATGAGAGCCCCTCCTCTGCTATTACATTTGTAGGAGAGGAAGATTCTTATCATTGTTTCACTCAGGAATGTGCATGAAGCAGCAGTGGTGAAATTTGCTCACCAAGCATTTTACTTAAATATCCACTTCTCTAGCAGTCTGAAAATGATTCCCTGAGTGCCTGCCATTAATGCTATAGCTGTAGTGAAGCCAGGTGCCTTACAAAGCTCCTAGATGGTTTAGGGCAGTCCAAGACCAATTAATCAATGCCAGGCTACATGATGATTTATGACTTAGTACATTGCTTTATACTTTGCTGTTCTGAACTGAAACCATTCCAGAGAGCTCACTGGAAAAACAGATATACCTTTATTTTAGAGAGACACTGTGATGACATTGATTGAATTTCATAGACTGAGACTGGGATCAAGTAGTGATGTAGATCTTTTCAATGCACAAGTAGTGATGTAGATCTTTTCAATGCACAAGTAGTGATGTAGATCTTTTCAATGCACAAAACTTAGAATCTGGCATAGAGCATCTGAAAAAAATTCAGCTTTCTAGAAGATGCAAAATCCGTTAAATTAGTGGTGGTCTGTATTTTCTTTCTGACAGTGATGAGCAACTGAAGAGACCTCCAACTTCTAACTGTGAAGAGTATAACCACTAACTTGGCAAAATGCAAATGTGTCAGACAGTAAGTTAATGTTTATACAGAAGCCACTGGCTATGAAGATCTGGAACTCACCTAGCCAGACAGCAAAAGCTGCAATTTTTTACATCTTAGATGAAAATGTGAGCTCATATTTACAATATGATATATGAGTAATAAATGCAAAACTGATGTTCAGAAAATGAAAGACGAGATAATCCTTTGAGGAACTAGAATGTTTTTATCTACGTATTAATAGAAAAAGGATATGGGATAGGTTCTACATATCGTAAAGCTCGGGACAGTTGACAACCAAATTTGCACAGTAAGAAGGTATGTTGAATGAACTTAAGTAAAGAGAGGCATGTGATGTTTGGGACAGTTTTTGACTTTGATGGCTAATTTGCTGTTCAGGCTAGATTTACTATGCCACTAAAGTTGTTGAAAGTTGATTGAACTGCAGCATGTTGATTGTGAGTAGAGATGAGATAGATGTTTAGTCTTCTGGGATAACAATTGTGTACTTCGCCATGTGCAGAACCTTATTTTACATTTTGATACTGGCAAGAACTACTCAGGGAAATTAGGCTAGACTTAAAATATATATCTGAGCATTACAGATTACTAGAAAAGCTAACCAATAGACTGTAACTGACACGGGGACAAATAGAAGAGGATGTCTTCACCCCAGTATCACATACACAGCCCAACAAGACAACAAGAATCCACCGACAGCATACAAATCAATCTGGCTTGCCTGACCCAACAAGCCCTCTCTCACCTCACAAATGCAAACAAACCCCATTGCAGCCAACCACAGACAACCAGCCACACCCCACACCCCCAACACCTCTCACTACCAAGGAAATGTAATAAACAAATAGAAAGAGAACTTACCCTGTTAACGCTGACCCCAAACCCCACACGTACACTATACAAAAGAATATAAGCCTTACCACCCCACCCCTCCTCTCCCCCCTCTTCTCCCCCAACCCTGTACTCAACGTTAATGTCTCACAACAAATGTAACTGATTTGTAAGAAAGACTGTACAACCTGAAAAAAAGAGACAAGGCATGTACTTTTTGTAAACCAAGAAAATCTTTAATAGAAATAAAAAGCATTACAAAATGGAAAAGTACATATTCCAAATTAGGTGATTATGCGTAATGAATTTTAACAGTATCTCTATGGCCTGACCCTGGCAACCTAAGCCCAATATACCAAGAACAAGCATTTGGTTCATGTGCTTCCTTCTTCCCTCCTCTCCTGCCTTCCTGTGCATGATATAAAGGGAAATTTGCAGGGTTTGTTAAACTACAGGCATTATGTGGTCACTGGTTCGGTCCTGGCTCCATTCTGGTGATGAAGGTGGGGCAAAAGCTCTTTAGGAAGTGGGAAGTTTCTGATATGTTTTTCACTCCTGCCTGTACAAAGGAATTGTCTTGCTTTTTGCCTTGCATTTCCTACCTCAAACAGTCTAACACCTTCTATTATTCTTACCATCCTTATAAACTCTGCTATCTTATGCTAGCTCCCTTCCTCCTGGAATGGTTGCTCCCACCCGATTTCTACTTTCATGCCTTTTACGCTCCCCTCTCCCCCCCTCTATATATCCCAAAAAGTTTCCTTTATGTCACCTTTGTTCTCCTCCTTGAATGGTTTTTGGCAGGCAGTTGTTTCTATTTAGCCCACATGAGGCTATTTCTTTCCACCAACCAATCACAGAGGTTCACTGCCTTTCAGCTCTGTGCTCCTGGTTAGATCAACGAAAACGTTTACAGAGCAGCCACTGCACCTCTTATCAGGCACATTTGTTGACTGCTTTCTTCTGTCTGCTTGCTTCCTTCTCTATCACATAATCACAAGATGAAGTGCACAGACACAATTTGAATGGCAATGCCCATCAACTTTGGGGGCAGTGGCCCCATCAAGTATTTTATTGGGGGCATCAGCGAAGGTACCTTGGCCTCTAGGAGATGGCTTCTATGCCCTGGACTAGAGTCCTGGTGAAGGTTTAAATGTGGATTTCATTTACCCATTCATTTTATATTCCTTTCACCATTTCAAATGAATCAAGGTGGACTACGTGAAAATTAGATAAAACATAAAAAACCAAGGTGAACCAGGACATCGCAAGTCCGAATCTGGACATGTGTTGAAGCATTTACAAGATCGGTCCAGCATATTAAATAGCCACAGAGAATGCCAAGTTGTATTAAATTCAACAGGTAAAAAAATAGATGTAACCAGAAAACACCATCGCTTACAACAAAATCTAAACCATGCTGAAAGGAGAGCCATAGATAATCTCAGAAACAACCCAAACATTATAATTAAAGAAGCAGACAAAGGGGGAGCTGTCGTCATCATGAACAAAACTGACTACATTCAGGAGGCTCACAGACAACTTTCCAATACCGCCTTTTACACAAAATTGGACTCAGACCCCACACAAGAATACAAGAAAGAACTGAACAAGATTGTTAAGGAGCTACCCCCACACATCCAAGAACAGATCCTCACCAACACACCAACAGAACCTCGACCAGGAACTTTCTATCTTCTACCTAAAATACACAAACCAGGAAATCCAGGACGCCCCATCATTTCAGGTATTGGCACTATTACAGTGGGTGTCTCCGGTTATATGGACTCTGTTCTGAAACCATATGCCATCAGTGCTCCCAGCTATGTACGTGACACCACAGATTTTCTGAGGAAAATACAATCTTTAAATAATCTTCCCAACAATACTATACTAGCTACTATGGACGTGGAATCTCTGTACACCAACATCCCACACAACGATGGTTTACAAGCTATAAGGAACACCATTTCAGATAAAACCACAGCGGACCTTGCCACCAAACTCTGCCAATTTGTCCTTACCCACAACAACTTCAAATTTGGTGATGACCTGTTCCTTCAGATCAGCGGCACAGCAATGGGCACCCGCATGGCCCCACAGTATGCCAACATCTTCATGGCAGATTTAGAACAACGTTTCCTAAACTCCTACCCACTCAAACCTCTCTTGTACCTGCGATACATTGACGATATTTTTATCATCTGGACACATGGTCAACAGACCCTG
Organism: Podarcis bocagei; assembly: GCF_964188305.1. Lineage (NCBI taxonomy): Eukaryota > Metazoa > Chordata > Lepidosauria > Squamata > Lacertidae > Podarcis > Podarcis bocagei. The sequence continues at coordinate 61,845,921 of NC_138130.1, read as the reverse complement.
GACACCTTTCACCAGAAATTCAATGATTTTCACCCCACAATCAACCTTACAATGAATCAATCTATGCAAGAAATACATTTTTTGGACACTACTATAAAAATACAGGATGGACGCATAGACACCACCTTATACCGTAAACCAACTGACCGACAAACATATCTACATGCCTCTAGCTACCATCCCAAACATACCAAACAGTCCATTGTATATAGCCAGGCACTACGTTACAGCCGCATCTGTTCCAATTCTACAGACAGAGACTCTCACCTAAGAGATCTACAGCAAACCTTTTCAGAACTAAAATACCCAGCAGATGAAGTTAGACAACAGATCAACAGAGCCAGACTGATACCCAGAGAGAACTTGCTGCAAGACAGACCCAAAAAAGAAAATAACAGAACACCACTAGTCATCACATACAGCTCCCAAGTTAAAACAGTTCAACGCATCATCAGAGATCTACAACCTCTCCTGGACAATGACAGTTCTCTTTCTCAAGCTCTGGGAGGAAGACCTTTCATTGCCTACAGACAGCCACCCAATCTTAAACAACTCCTAACCCACAATAATACTACAACCAGACTTAACACGGACACTGGCACCAGAGCCTGCAATAAACCCAGATGCCAACTTTGCTGCCACATACACCCGGACAACACCATTACTGGCCCCAACAACATCACACATACCATCTCGGGACTATTTAATTGCTCATCGTCTAACATTGTGTATGCCATCAAATGCCAACAGTGTCCTTCAGCTCTCTATATTGGACAAACAGGCCAAACCTTACGCCAAAGAATAAACGGACATAAATCTGACATCAAGAATCACAAAACAGAGAAACCAGTAGGAGAACACTTCAATCTCCCAGGACATTCTATACAAGATCTCAAAGTAGCTGTTTTACTACAAAGGAATTTCAGAAATAGACTGGAAAGAGAAGCTGCTGAATTACAACTCATTACCAAACTTAAAACAATGGAGAGACCTGGTCTGAACAGAGACATTGGATTCTTATCTCATTATACATGACTAAGCCATCTCTCACCTCCTCACCCCTTGCCTTTTCCTGTAAGACCTATTACAGTCATTAAGAGTCGTCAACAGGCTCATCTCAGCTATCTGCCAATCTCCGATTCCCACCACCCTTCTGAGTAATACCCCTCCCCACCTTCTCAATATATAGAAGGATCTGGCAACTTCTGTTTCAGTGTATCTGAAGAAGTGTGCATGCACACGAAAGCTTATACCAAGAACTAACTTAGTTGGTCTTTAAGGTGCTACAGGAAGGAATTTTTTTTATTAGGTAAAAAAATAGTTGTATGAATCAGTCCTTATTTCCTATGTTACCTGTCAGCACATCTTGGCCACATATGGTGCGTTCCTCCATTTATAGTCAGAACTTCAAATTACATCTGACAAAGAATTACACATTCCCATGTCCTCCCTTAGCAGCTGCTTTCTCCTGAGTGACCTGCTATTTTAGTTTTGTGTGACACACATGCATTCCTTGTAGTTTGCATTTGCTGCCGTTTGATAGATATTGCCACTGACATTCTCCATATTTCATATGCCAGGGAATAAAATAAAGAAGAAACTGGAAGGTAAAGCCATTCATAGACTGTTAGCTTGCATTCTTCTTACTGCCAGTTATGGTATTCAGGAATATAAAGATTCTAATTTGATTGCATTGTCTTGATACGATTCTCTGATTTGTATGAGGCATGTATGCCCAAGATACCAAAAGCAAATATTGCACAGGCTGCTTAGTCATAAGTCTCAGTGGAGCCTTACTTTCAGGTAAGCGGGCCAAGACTCCAGTCCTATGGTGTGTATGTGTGTATGCTAGAGTGAAAGTGTAGGCAGTTTAATGACCTTACCCTAAGCCCACCTGGGTTCTTACTGGCAAGGTAGAAGTGAGGGTGGAATAGCACACTTGTGTTCTTATGTCCCATTATCCTTCCCATTGGAAAAATATGGGCGAGAGAGGAGCGTGAGAGGTTTAGGCCAGCTTCTGAAGTGGTCCAAATCTTTCCTCAGGTTGAGGGATGGAGCCAAACTATTTCCAAGTCCTCCCTTGGCACACCCCTGCACTTCCCCTAATGCAGCCTCTTTTTCACCTGGCTGATGTTGGATGGTAAAGTTAAAATTCAGTGCAGTAGCTAAACTATTACTGCCCCAAGTCTGTTCAGAAGTCAATCCTATTGAATTCAATGGTAAATACTTTCCAGTAAATGGGATTACGACTGCAGCCTTAGTCCCTTTGCTGCCTAGAACTTATTTTGAGTAAACATGGGTATGAACAGGTTAATTTTAGTCTTCTACAGTAGCTCTAATTATGCAATTGCAGTAAAACCAATGGGATTTATAAAATATAATAATAGTAAAATAAATAATAACTATTATTATTATTATTATTATTATTATTATTATTATTATTATTATTATTATTATTTCTATACCACCTCCCTGCGAGGATCATAGGGTGGCTTATAATATAAAAACAAAACAAAAACACATGCCATAATAACAAACCAAAGCAATAATGCCCCACTCCACATACTCCAGTTTTAAAGGCCATAGATAGTTCAATTAGCCAAAGTCGTGGGAGAAGAGGAATGTTTTTTGCCTGGTGCCTAGGCAAGATATGTTACACAAGCCTCTCCAAGGACAGCATTTTACAAGCAGGTTGACTCATATGGAGAGAGGTTGTCCTTCAGGTATTGCAGTACTTGCACGTTTGCTTAACAGATATTTAAAAGACAAGAGAGGGATGGTCTCAAAAGTTGAATTTCAGAATTCAAAATTAAATTGGAATAAATAAATGCTGCTGAATTTTAGAAGTGGTTTCAAGTCTGCTATTGCATTGAAAACATTAGTAAAATGTGACAAATACAGCTGTTGGTAGTGTATCCCATTTGTGACTTCTTTGAAACCTTTCTATTTATTTTCATGAGCAGAGTCCTTCACAAGCTGTCGAAACCCAAACAGTACTACACATCAAACCAATTCACGCTACTGAGTGAATGTTGTGGGTGCATATACATACACACATCCCACCCCCCACCCCCAGCGTCCCTATGCACACTAGCTCTGCTTCTGGCTTTGGTGTGTGAGACGTCTAAATGTGTTCAGCTGGATGTGCTTAGAAGCTTCTCCACAATTGGGGACTGTGCAAGTTCCTTCCCCACTTTAAACCCATGTCTTCACTCTCGATTCTTGAACAGGGTTATAATATTGTTGAAAAGGCTCAGAGGATCTAATTTCAGCATAGCAACTATGACAATTATAGGCCTTTCTGAATTACCGTATTTTTCGCTCCATAAGACGCACCGGCCCATAAGACGCACCTAGATTTGGGGGGGGGGGGAATAAAGGGAAAAAAATTTATTTCCCCCCCAGGTGCGCTGCGCTACACCAGGAGCTTGGGGCGTGCGGAGCTCAGCGCGCCCCAAGCTTCTGCGTGCCGGCAAGGTCTCCGCTAGCGTGGGAGATCCGGGCGCCTCTCCCAGGGCTAGCGGACCCCTGCGCTAATCCAGAAGCTTGGGGCAGGCTGAGGTCAGCGCGCCCCAAGCTTCTGCGTGCCGGCAAGCAGTCCGCTAGCCCTGGGAGAGCCGCGGGGCTCTCCCAGGGGTAGCGGATCGCTGCGCTATACCAGGAGCTTGGGGCGTGCTGAGCTCAGCGCGCCCCAAGCTTCTAGGAGCGCGCAAGCAGTCCGCTGCCGCCCCAAGCCTCGCGCACCCGGCAGGAGGTCCCACCGGGTGCGCGAGGCTTGGGGCGGCAGCGGACTGCTTGCCCGCACCTAGAAGCTTGGGGCGTGCTGAGCTCAGCGCGCCCCAAGCTTCTAGGTGCGCGCAAGCAGTCCGCTAGCCTTGGGAGAGCCGCGGGGGTCTCCCAGGGCTAGCGGATCGCTGCGCTACACCAGGAGCTTGGGGCGTGCTGAGCTCAGTGCGCCCCAAGCTTCTGCGTGCGCGCAAGCAGTCCGCTAGTCTTGGGAGAGCCGCGGGGCTCTCCCAGGGCTAGCGGATCGCTGCGCTACACCAGGAGCTTGGGGCGTGCTGAGCTCAGCGCGCCCCAAGCTTCTGCGTGCGCGCAAGCAGTCCGCTAGTCTTGGGAGAGCCGCGGGGCTCTCCCAGGGCTAGCGGATCGCTGCGCTACACCAGGAGCTTGGGGCGTGCTGAGCTCAGCGCGCCCCAAGCTTCTAGGTGCGTGCAAGCAGTCCGCTGCCGCCCCAAGCCTCGCGCACCCGGTGGGACCTCCTGCCGGGTGCGCGAGGCTTGCAGACACTCGCCCGAAGCAGGGGGAGCCCTCCCGAGGGCTCCCCGTGCATCGGGCGACAGGCTGCCGCCCCAAGCCTCGCGCACCCGGTGGGACCTCCTGCCGGGTGCGCGAGGCTTGCAGACACTCCCCGCATGCGCTCTTCCGGCTGGGGAGGTGACGGGCGGCTATAGAGGCTCCTGCCATAGCCGCGCGTCACCTCTCCAGCCGGGAGAGGGTCGCGGGGGGCTTCTTTAGCCCCGTGCGCGTGCTCTCCCGGCTGGAGAGGTGACACGGGGCTGTAGAGGTTCCTGCCATAGCCGCGTGTCACCTCTCCAGTCGGGAGAGGGTCGCGGGGCTATGGCGTCTTCGCTCCATAGGACGCACACACATTTCCCCTTCATTTTTGAAGGGGGAAAAGTGCGTCCTATAGAGTGAAAAATACGGTATATAGTGAGGATGTGCCAGCCAGAGAAGAAGTGGAAGAATTGTGGCATACAGGGGGGAAATACTTGAGAGTATGCCCTTGACCTACCCAGTGATGGCTGTGCGATCTCTGTCACAGCATTGAGTCCAATAAGTAATTTTAGACTTTGAACCACATTGCAAATTAGCTGTAAGACTGGGATTGCTGGTGTGGTGGGACATGATGATCATGTGGGATGCATTCAAGCAAGTCCCTTGTCACAGTAAAACAGAGATAGTCAATCTTTTAAAAATGCTAGTTATAAGTAGATCCTGCCTCCTGTAGGGTTCCCAATGATCTCCATCCCGGCTGATCATTTCCACCCCAACTTAGCTTAAATAAGGCTGTAGTATTCATAATGCTGGCCCTGAGGAAGTCTCAAGACTGTGCCATGTCAGTGACTGAAGGTTTGACTTTGCTCTAAGATAAACTTCAGCATACAGCGGAGACGGTCCCTATTTTTGGTACCTGGTAAAGCACTGTCCTAGTTTTTTCTGCTGGACAACTAGGATACTTTTTAAAAATTGTTGGTGTAAGTTGCTAGAGTTGTTGTCAGTCTTTCAGTTTCTGCGCCTTCCTCAGTCTTCAAGAACTTAAATCTGTGCAGGGTGAACAGACACATCTTGTCTCTAGTGCACATGAATGTAAATACATGTACACAAGTACTAAGGACCCACTTCCCATATTTGAATTATTCAGAACATATTGCACAATCTCGTCTCCCCCTCCTGGTGTATCTGTACATCTGTAGTCAAGAACAAAAGCACACTCAGCTTTTAAATCCAGAAATGCTATACAGCAGGAGCAGTAGACCTTTCAACAATGTGTAACAGTTTGTGTATGAGTGTGTTGGGGAGACAGAACATTGAATACATGGTCCCTATTACCCTCTGTGAAATGGTGGAGGGTATGACAGTCCCTTAAAGGACTGTAAGCAGACTTATTTTCCACTTCTGTAGAATGCTAAACTAGGTTGACCTAGTGAAAAAAGGAGGTCAGAATTAAAAACTTTATAACCCATGACTCCTGCAGCACAGCTACAGCTCTTCTACTTTTTGCCATTAAACTCTGGGCTTCATAACTTTAAAAAAGTCTATGTGGCTTCCCTTTTCTTGTATTTTTTTCCTTGCCACTACTACAGTATTTGGTGATTTGGTAGACTGTCACTCTAATTCCTTTGTGTAGGAAAGGAGACAGCCAATTGATATAAAAGGTCAAAACTGTACTAAGAATACGCACTAGATTTCCTAGTTCCAAGGCATGAAAGCACAGAACCTGCTGTTTGCAGTGTATTTCCTACATTTTTTAAATTAATGAAAGTGTATGTATGACACATTAGATAACTTTCTATCAGATCATATAAAAGTCAGACTCTTGAACGTTGAGAACCCTTTCACTTTGAATGTAGACAACCGAATCACATGTTAAAGGCATGGGGATACAGGTTGGGAATAGAAAAGCCACTTATGGGCAGAGAAGTTCCTGCACTTAATAGAGTTTGAAACTTCCTTATGATGGTCTATAGACATGACATGGTGGGCAAGTCAAACTCAGGTGCCTCACACCAAGCATTTACAGCCCACTTTGGGAAATGTGCCACAGAGAGGCATTCAAGTGCCTATAATATGTAGCTTCTTAGTTGGTAGAGCATGAGATTTTTAATCTCAGGGTTGTGGGTTCGAGCCCCACATTGGGCAAAAAGATCCTTGAATGACAGGGAGTTGGACTAGATCATGGGGAGGCAAACTAAGGCCCGGGGGCCGGATCTGGCCCAATCGCCTTCTAAATCCAGCTCACAGGCGGTCCAGGAATCAGCATGTTTTTACATGAGTAGAATGTGTGCTTTTTATTTAAAATGCATCTCTGGGTTATTTGCGGGGCATAGGAATTCGTTCTTTTTTCTCTCTTCAAAATATAGTCTGGCCCCCCACAAGGTCTGAGGCACAGTGGACCGGCCCCCTGCTGAAAAAGTTTGCTGACTCCTGGACTAGATGATCCTTATGGTCCCTTCCAACTTTACAATTCTAGGATTCTAGGGGTAGTCTGCTCAGGTGTACATTTGTTAGTCAGCTATCAAGTGGCTAAAAAAACCTTATACCCACATTATTGCACTCACTATAAGCAGTTTTGTAATAGACAATTGTGATGGTTGATAAAGTAGACTTTAAGTATATATACATAGGTTTCTGCCTCCTGGTCCTTTCTTCCTCACAGTCCCTGTAGCAATCATTCCAGAAGCTCACTTTTAGATTATTTCTTCTCTAGAAACATTCCCAACAGAGAGCACAATGTGATTAAATAAGCACAGTAAAACAAATCTTTCTTCCTTTTTCACACCACCTTGGTCAGCATTTACAAAGATGGTACAAAAACTCTTTTGTCATGTTTATGGATTTTGTTAATGAGTTTTGTAACAGGGTCCAGTTTCCTTATTTTTTTTTTTTTTTTTTTTTTTTGCTTACCGTGGAACATCAGTGAGGTTAATGGCATTTTGGAGAGTTTAGAAAACCACAACAGGACTTTGTAAGGCCAGTCTACCTGGAAGTGGAGTGTCACGGAAGAAAAAGCACAGCATGTTTTATAATTACTTGATTGCTCCCAGTTCAGGTTTATACAGTCATCATGTGGTGATAGTGCTAAATTCAAGTTTCTTTAACATAGGTTTGAAATGTGTAAGTTTTATTTCCCCCCAGTAAATATACAATACACACTGAACATTACGATAACCAACTTTATGCCCATTAAACTTTGCTTCACTAACACATGAAACACATTAAGAGGTCATAATTATTATTTTTTTGTGACTGAACAAACTGTTGCCAATGAACAATTTTATAAAAAAAATGTAGAAAACAGTTCTAAGTGTTGCCACTACACCCCTTCCTTAAGACACATTATGCACAAGAAATATTTTCAATTATAAAAAGGAAAAAAGTTCTTTTAAAAAAATGTTAAATTACATTACATTTTAAAAAATATGTTCTGTGATTATTTGAGGTTCACTGAATGGGTGAGAGACAGAGAGATGGAGAAAAAGAGAAAGCTTCACTGTTGAAATAATGGGGTTTTGTTATACATAAAAACTCCTCTTTATAGTAGCCTATAATAGCCAGTGATATTCTAGTACTCCACAGGTTTAATACTGACACAAAACTTCCCAACTGAAGTGATGAATACACATATGAAGGAACCTGGGACGGCTACTTTTACTCAGACTAGATTTGACAAGAAATCGGCTAGTAAGGTGTTCCACCAAAGCTCAGCACAGGTTTCTAAGAGACAATTAAAACATTAAGGAAGATCAAATAGTACAGTCCTCAGGGGCCTGTACAACTTTAGAATGCAAATATTTCAATGTGCTCTTGAAGTTTTCCTACATATAGAAAGTTTGTGATAACTGATATATTTCAAAGGTAGAACAGGACTCTGAGGACTCCACCATATACATATTGTTATGAGATCAGTTATGAGATCAACTTCTCATCGTACCTGAAACAGCAGTATGGGTGCAACTACCACCGTGGCTGCTCTCATCGCGTGTGGTTAGGCCAGGCTGCATGGTTATGTTCTGTAGTAGTGACATGCTACCTACTAGGGTCAGTAGCACCAGCATACATGCAATCCACCTTAGCTACATTGGTGGAAAACAGTTTTAAATCCAAACCCTTTATTCAGTTAGTATGGCTTCTAGTTTCTTTTCTCTCCACCCAGTCTACTACACATGCCAGATATTATCATGTATCACTGTCTCAGCTCTTGTCATCTCAGGAACCAATTTGCATTTGGATGCTCTTATTTTTGAAAATTAATTACTGTTCTGTAGTTTCAGCACAAGTCTTAAGATGTGCCTAGAAATCTAAGTCACCTGGTAGTTTTTTAAAAAAAGGTTATATGAATCCTTTATAAAATTGCAATCCACAGAAGCAAAAATTGAGGCACATACTATTCTGACTGGAGAGGAAATAACTTATCTCAGGTGAGATGGGAGTTGGGGTAAGGGTAAGGGAGCATCTAGACTCAGCCCAGGAATGGCTTTTCCCATTACTTCCCAGTACAACTAGTGCTGTCCAAGGCTGCTGAAGGAAACTCACAGCAGCGGTCATCAGATTAAGTAATAAGGGGGAAAGAGGCATGCAGACTGAATCAAATGCCCCTCGGTGTTATTCCTGCCTAACAACGGATGAGTGCTTTATTCAGTTCTCTAGCATAGCACCTATCTGATTTTAGGGTTGGGGCATGGAGACTATGCTCCATTGCAGATACCGCTGTGTCAGGTGCTGAGATAGGTTGCTAGAGTTGTGGAGTTTCTCCCCTTAGTAGCAGCTTACTGTGTCTTCATTACATGGATCTGTGTACAGAAAACAATGTTTGTACCCAGAATACTACTGCTGGAACATGGTGTCAACACATTAACATACTGAATTTAGGAAAGAGAAAAGAAATGTCAGTTTTTATACATTTGTTGAATATTTCTGTACATTTATAAAATAATGGCTTTAACTATATCCAGCATTTCAATAAGCAGGAACATTACATAAATTCCTTGGTCACATACACACACAAAATATTTATCCTTGATTTGATGGGGGTTTTTTTTGGTTTGCCAGTGCCCTGACGTTACGTAAATGAGATAATTTTATATTTGCAGTTTAGAATTGGTAATGACAATGTTTTATCTTAACAGCAATCTCTATGCAATGTAATAAAAAGCAGCATATAGCTAGCAGATTTTTTTCTAAAAGTGTATGTCACTTACAACAGTGTGAGAGCCAAGGCAAAGTATTAAAACAACATGGACTGATAGTAAGTAAAACGTGTTTAAATGCAAGTGTGTAATAATGATGTGACTGAATGACATAAGCTCTGTGATGTAAACTTCAAACAAAATATTTAATGCATTTGATATACATTTACAGTATTTCTAACAGAGAAATAAAAATACTGTAGAGGAGTTGGCGAAAAACATGAGAACTAATGATGAGACAGGATGCTTTTGTTAATGTCCACTTACAGAGAGTTTGGTTTATTGAAAAAGTGTATAAACATGCATCATGTTTTCATAAGAAGAGGCTTGAAATTTACTCATCAAAAATAGGTCAAATATGTTTTCTTTTCTTTGTTTCTATCCAGTTTCCAATAATGTACTGAATTGGCAAAAGACATATTAAATTCAAAACCGATCATAAATTTACCATTGTTTTCAAACATTTTAACCCAAGATTTAAGGTACAAATGAATTGGGTTGCAGTTTGTGACAATTTTAGATAATACAACACAAAAATATGTTTAGAATGCATAAAAACAATTATGCCATGGATTTCAAGTGATACAGCTCTACACTTCCATTGTACTGTACATGTATTGGAAAGATGAACTAAGATAGTCGAGCTTTTTTGGAAGCAGCTTGGATTTCTCAATCATAAATTGCACCTTTAACTCTTGCTAGGTATTCCTAGCTCATATGGTTCATGTTTCCTGGAGGGGAGAGTGACTCAAGCATAGTAATTTTTAAAACTATAGTATTAAAGAATAGCTTTAGTGAAACACCTTAACTTCCTTCCTTTGTTAGCAAGATCAACTGTGTTGAACAAAGGAAAACTGATACTAAGAAGAGAGGAGGCTTTTGTGTTCCCGTCTGGTCTTGAAACTCACACCTCCATCATTTGACCCCTTTTTTAATGGTAAAAGCAACACGTTGCTTATTATTTCATATAGGATTCCATCCCTGATGCCCCAATAAGCCTTTGCTAACATCAGTTTGCCAGTCATCTTCCTAATTCTACACCCAATGGAAAACCACCTAACATAATTCATTACATCCAGCATTATCCAACATAGCTTACAGTACATAGACTCCTTTCACATTCAGACTTTTATTTTCTTCTTCTTCTTCATGTCACGAGGAGTAAGAGTTTTGTGCTTATCACCAACAAAAAAAAATTGCAGTGCAAACTTTAAACATAAAAAGTTACACAATTAAAAGTTATTATATGGCACCACAGCCTATTAATTCACATATAATACAACAGACCAATAAGAACAGACAATAATATGAACATAGCTAAAAAGAAGGTGAGCTTGCATAGCAATGCAATAAAAAGAAATTATATACAAGGGAACTGTTTCATCCTGCAGGGTGATTTTTTTTCTCTCCTTTATATATGCTTGATAAGAAATAGATTAAGGTGGAAGGTGTAGTATAGAGAAGAACACAGGTAGAGTATCTGTGGGATATGTGTGGCTGTGTGTCTTTACATTGCATTTACAGTTCTTTTAATAAGTAAGTACATAAATAAAGAAAATGTTCATTGCACTGTTTTAGTGTCATCACTTCCATGAGTTCAGACCTTGATGGCCCTTGAGAGCAGCTTGAGATGTTTCTGTTCCAACTACTCTGTTAAACAAAAAGCAAGAACATTATTATGTTTTAAGATACTTTACTTTTAACTTCTATGCATATATCATTCAGACATATATTTTACAAGCAGACCATAAAAATCATTAACCTTCTGATTGGTTCAAATGATAACTTTTGTTAAAGTGAATGCTATTGTAGGGACTGTTTATTTTTTACAGTATTCATTTTTGGAATGTAAACTGTAATTGTACGTTTTCCAATTATTTTCTCAGTGAATGCAGCACCAAAATGTGAAGTTCTTCATAGAACAGCGATACCTATTACCCTCCTGACACAACACAGCATAGCTGTCTTTTAGAAAGCAAATGTATGTATGCAGAATTTTACCTCTTCTGCTTTTTGTTGAGGAAATGTAAAAACTGCAAGTGCTCAATGACAATGCTTTTGAAGGAACCCTATGAATTGTTCAGTTAGTTGTCATTCAAATGGGGAATCGGAGTCTGAATTGCTAAACTCCAGGTAGCAGATGGAGTGTCATATTAGTCAGTGTTTTGTTACGTGAAAAAATCCCTGCATATAGAAGAGTTCTAACCTAGCTTGAGCCCTCAAATGCCAACTTTCTGTGTGGAGGAATTTTTTATTTATTTTTGTCACTGGAGCCTTCACAATGTAGTCTGTGTAACCTCCCATACATATGTGGGGTGGGTGGGAGTCCTTGTTTGGCTGCTCTTTTATTCACAGAATATTTTATTCCTTTTCTCTTTCACACTGCATGCTTTCCAGCTTTTAAATGTTGTATGTGTATTTTGAACACCACTCCCAGGAGTAGACACATGCTTTCCCTCCCTGAATGTGCAAGCCACAGTTACAACACAGTAAAGCTAATCTGTCTGCCCCCCCCCTCCCCCCCGGTCTCCTAGCACTGGTTTCCTTATGGTGATTCATGGTGAACTGTACTTTTATCAAATGTGATGTACAGTGGTGCCTTGCAAGACGAAAAGAATTCGTTCCGCGAGTCTTTTCGTCTTGCGATGTTTTTCGTCTTGCGAAGCACGGTCCGTCACAACTGCGCCTCTTCAAGCGGCTTTTAAAAAAAAGCGCAAGACGTTTTCGTCTTGCGAAGCAAGCCCATAGGGAAATTTGTCTAGCGAAGCAACGCAAAAACAGAAAACCCTTTCGTCTAGCGAGTTTTTCGTCTTGCGGGGCATTCGTCTTGCGAGGCACCACTGTAATAACAAGAATGTTTATTTTATTACCTACCCTTCACACTAAGGTCCCATGGCTGATTACAATGTTAAAACACAATATTAAAAACAGTTTAAAATCACTTAAAATCTCCTGCACTGAACACTCTCCCCTAAATACAGTGGACCCTCTGGATACAAATTTAATTCGTTCCAGGGGTCCATGCATATCCCGAAAAATCCGTATCCAGAGGCGCCACTTCTTCGCACGGTGCGATAGAGCAATTCTGCACACGCGAAAGCGACAAAACCCAGAAAAATACTTCCGGGTTTGCCGCTTTCATAACCCAAAGTTTACGTTACTTGAGAGTAATGTAACCTGAGGGTCTACTGTATGCCAACATTTCATCGGATGACAGGAATAGCAACTCACTCTTCTATCCATTCTGAACGGAGAAGACATCCCTCTGTGAGTGCAGCAGTGGTTAATGTAGGTGTCTCTTCCCCACAGAGATGTGGGGGTGGTGTGGTGCAGGTCTGCATGATTTTGCGACCCTGATTCTTTTCTGTTTTTTTAGGTGTGGCAGTAATTTTGTGTTATGCCATGCCTCCCATAGCAGCCATTTTCTGTATGGCTCTCTCATGGAAGTTATTTTTAATTGGTGCCCACAGGATCTTCCCAAGATTCAAAATGTGCCTAAATTGTACAAGCCTTAAAATTATTTATATATATATATATTGACATTTTGTATTGCATCTCAAAAGAGGCTTACATAATTCGCCAGAAAACTGTCCTTGACTGCTTGATCCAACATATCCTACGTCAATGAGATCACTGGTGTTACGTTGGTGACCTCCCCGCATGACCTCGCCTTTCCTGGGTCCAGTTGATCCTTTAGAAGATGCTGTACCTGAAGAGCTATGTCCACCTGGGGATGGGAAACTAGGCTTGCTATATGGCACCAGTGCCTCTTCTGAAAATACAAATGGTATATATTATATACATATATAAAAGATACATGGGACTAGCTTACTCATGGGAGATTAAAACTTGTTGAATAATTTTACACCACCTAAAAACCCAAAATCTTACCTACCATCTAAAATGCTGTATTAGAAAAGTCTGAACATTGGGAATAGGTATGTCTCACTTTGAAAATGGCGACTTGAGCAACTAAAATTTGGTGGATGTGCACACTGATAACTAGAAATTTATGAAATGGAAAACTTAGTACTCCTCTCCCTCGAAATAGGAGAAAGAAAGTATACATTAAAATGGTTATACAGTATTTTCACTGGAAAGCTACAAAGTGGAACACAAATAAGAGCAAAAGGGGTGGTTGGCACGAGTGAAGGGATTTGTGGAGGCAAGCCATGTCATCAGCAACAACGCAGAAGCCAGCTATGCATTGATTTTGAAGAGCCTCTGTATGCATAGATACTTATGTACAAAGGTTTCTTCTGTGCAAATACTGGTTTCAACTACATATCACTGGAATAAGTAGTTCACATGGCTAAAAGATTGAGAGCTCAATCTTAGCCCTTCCCCAAATGTTGATGACTGAAGGGGGTTAGGACAGTGCATAGATGTCTCTCCACTAGCATAGAGGAAGCTGGCAGTTATTTGTCAGTGGTAGCAAACAGAGAACTCTGAAATGGGAAGTTTGCAAGGTGGTGGAGTCTGAACCTTTACTACAAACCTGGAGGTGCCATGCTGTGGTAGGGTGGATGGCAACACTTTGTACTATGGCCAGTGTAAAAATGGGCAGGGCTTGGGATGTGACCGTAGATCTATCATACCATTCTCATCTCCCCCCACACCAACCCACTTAGGATTGATCCATCAGCTAGCAGTGGAAGACATTCCTGACAAATAATGTAAATGAAATATACACAATTACCGTTTGTATTTTGGTATATAAGGATCTCTCTATTATTGACATATAGAGAAAAGTATCAACTTGTTTACAGTGAATTTGGAAACTAAGTTAGATTTTGAAGGAAACCATTTTTGCATGCATATTGGAAACCACATATTATCATATCTTCATCTAAGTTTATGAATTGGCATGTCCTAATTATAAAAAACCAAGATTCATTATGGAAAAAGCATGATGAATCATAGATTGCTTAATTAAATGATACATAAACGATTTGCAGAATAATAAGGCCAAAATTATAGTTTCCTTTAAGCTTGCTGAAATGCTGCTCTTTCCCCCTCACTTAAATTATGGTAACATTATTTCAATCAATTAAGATAAAGAACTATAGAATCAGCTAATTTAATTAGCTTCCTGGTGTTATTTCCAAAGATATCAAGCACATGGGAAATTACTTCATTGGTTTATATTCTGTATAGGGAAAATCTTGCTTGACAAACAATTACTGTCCTTGAGAACAGATTGCTGTCCTTGAGACCCAGGTCCCCATTCACGATATGTGAGCAGAGTCTACGGGATCTCTTACAAACTGGGAGAAAGTTTCAGCCCAGTTTAAGCAGTTTTGCAGGTACTGATTTCAACAGGAGACGTAACTTTCTATTGATTAATTTTGCAAGTGCTTAACTTTAGCTAGATCATACATCAGGTGTTGACCCCCCACCAGGACTGGCCTACTCTCTTAAGAGGTGCTTGAGAGTTGAGGAACAGGGGAAGCTGCTTCTGCTTAGACTTTCAGTCTGTCTAGCCAAGCAGCTTTCCAAGGCAACAGACAGAAATGCCTTATAGCTCTGAAGTACAAATTTGTGAAGCTGCTTGATAATGAACCTGGGACCTCATAGTGCAAAGGACCACTAAGCTATAGAAGGACCAATCGCACAAGGAGGCAGAATCAGGCAGCCTTCCTTTGATGCAGAATGTGTGAAGAATGGACAGCACAGGGCACCAGACTCTCAATGATTAGCTTATCATTATATTTTTACCACTTTGAGTGGTGTAATTTGAAGTTTTTGACTCAGTTACCCACACACAAATGTTATTAGCTATGTCTGCTTAGAGGGAAATTGACATACCCATATGGTCAGAGGCTTTTAAATCAACACAGTTTAGCAAGGTAATTGTTTTAGTCAGTGCTTCTCAAGTGAGCAAAGCATTGGAGCTAACCTAAAATATCAGTACAAATTTACCAGTGAAATCTTTAGATTTTGTTGATATAGAAAGTTCATTACCCACAAGGGGCAAATATATTTCTGTTACCACATCGGAAAACTTATGTTCCCAGTTAAGTAGTGCGTGAAGTTACCATATTGGAATCCAAGATGGTGGTAATGAGTTCATATTTGGCCAATATATCATCTTGCCCTAGGTAGTATTTCAAAGTACAAAACCAACACTGCATGAACCAAGGAGAACAGTCATAGCAATTGCCAACATCATCATATTTGGAATCAAAGATGACTGCCACAAGTAAGTTACAGTTGTGTTTATTATGTGATACTCAAGAACTTTGCAGAGTTGCTGTTCCACATTTTTCCATTTTAATTGAATGAAAGCCTCTGAAGGAGATGGTCAATAAAAAAGGGCAAGTTTCTTGTTCTAAAATAAATGCAGCTGCTGGAATTTGGGAACTTATTCAGCTGCTGAATTCAAACTTGTTTTGGCAGAATTCTTGACAGGTTGTGCCTTGAGTTGATCCGCCAGTGTAACATTCTAAAAAATTCATTTGGCACAATTTATGCTAGTTACTTTATGCAGAAACAGAAACAAGGTGGAAGATGAAGGGAACCCATACCATCAACAGTATGTGAAGAAAGTGATAGGATATCAAGCTGATCATCTGTTCCAACTGTCCGTACTTGTGTGTGTGTGTGTGTGTGCGCGCACACACACACATCTGTCAAAGGGTGCAATCCACAAGGGATGGGGAGGAACATGAGAATGTAGGAATGCTCTGCAGCCCTCTATCCAGTTCTAGGTTTAAATTATCTTGTCTTTTTAACTTTAAAAGCTTATGTCCCTCACATTGTTTCCAAATAATATAAAGTATTTTCTTCTGGCTTGGGGGTGCGGCAGAGAAATGTGAGGGTTTAGGATCCTGGCATACTTTCCTTTTTTTGGCCCTACCTGCGTCTGAGCTCCAACATTGGTTGAGCCACGGCTTTGGCAGGGTTCATAGAGCCAGAGAGGGAGACGTTGTTTCCCCCTCTGCAAGCTCAGATCTCTGTCTCTGGAATCAGAGATGGCTATCCATGATTTTGTATGGTTTCTGGGACAGTCTCCTACAGCCCACAGGACTGCAACCCCCCCCCAAATCTTTTCATTTGAACAACTGAATGCAACAGACAAGCTGACAAAGAATACTTGAATGGTTTGTTGATGAATACCTAATAGCTGTTAAGACATTTAATGATTCTGAGTGCTGGTGTGAGGGGGGAAAGGAATAACGGGTGACAATCAGCTGAGTTTTACTCAGGGTAGATCTATTCAAATTAATGGACCTTAGTCATGTTCATTCAATATTTACTGTTGAAGAAGGTGTGGTGATCTTTGCTAATTTCCTCTGCTGCAGAAAATACGATCCAAAGAATGGAGAACCATCCAAAACATTATGGTTCAGGAAAGAACAGAATGAAAGTTGTAGGGCGCAGGTAGAAATCAGCAAAAATCGTCTCACCGCTTCTTATATTAGTGGAGATGTTTGCTGCATAAAAAGCTTTTTCTATGAGCACAGCAGCAGCATTGGATTTCACCCAGTATTCCTACATTGATTATGTTAGCAGTGGTGTCTGCTGGATGAAAAGCTGTTCTGCAAGCAAAATGGCAACATTTGATTTCACCCACCGAGTTTATCAATGAGAAGTTCCATGTTTTAACCCCCCCCCCAAAAAAAAACCCACACACCTGTGAGTCCAAAATGGCTTGATTCCGAGCTTTTTGCAAGGTTACAGACATAAATGTGAGTACTGATGAGAATGCTGTTAATACAGGTGGGAGGTAAGGATGTTTGGTGCACTATATGCATGCAAAAATCCATTCCAGTGGGTTAAAGAAAAATATTCACAGCCAGTGTGTGTTCCATATGTATATATTCCTTGCATAAGATGTCAAGTACATTCCCCCCCTGCTGCATATAGCAGCATTATTAACTCCCAAAGGCATGCGTTCAGAATTTTAGTAGTTTAGGTGTATTCAAAAGCTTCACCATTGCAGGAGCAAACATTGAAGGTCAAATGTTAATAACAATCCTTTGACTGTTCCAATGTAAGCCTTGACCTTCACCGCCTGTAGGGGATCTTATAATGGAATATATTTAGGAAACTGCCTAAGCTGCTTTGAGAGGTGCAACTACACACCTGATCCAAATGCTTGTTTTTGCTGGCTTTGAAGTTCTGTGGAGCTTATCCATTCCTGGGTTTGCCGCTGCCACTCTAGTGACGTTCTAGCTTGACGATCCAAAGAGCTCTTTGTTTCATCTATGCTGGATGTATGCTGTCGTTCTAGAGAGCTTCCTTTTCTCTCTGTCGAACCTCCACGTTGGCCAGGGCCTATCTGCTGCCTTAAACCCTGACCAGGGGGTGGGTCTGGCGGTGGTGGAAGATCTAAAAATGTGAATAGACTCAGAATTTCAATGACATATTAGTTACATTTAAATTTTAGCGGAAAATGAAAGGATTGGAAAGACTTGACAAAATATAGTTATCCTACATTTTTCACTTGGTTTTAGACAATTGCTAGATGTTTTTGGCTGTAAATAACTGAACATGCCCTTCACCAGAAGAGTAATTTTTGTTGTGCTGCACTTGACAAGGTCAGTAAAAAAAAAAAAAGCTTTTATTTTCAGTAGATGGGGGTTGTTTCCTTTTTCATCCTGTTTGCTATGAAATAGTTTTGAAATATATATATTCAAAATGCAGATCACATGTACCCTATCAGTTAAATTAAAAGTGGCTTCATATGAAAGGTTTTCCAGAAGTTTTAACATGCACTCAAATGTTGAGTGAATTTGCAAATTGCTCTAAATATGTCCAGATTATAACACAACAGATTCTGGGAGGGTGGGAATCTTCAAATGCAAACTACTTTTTTTTAAAGAAGTCACCAGCCTGTGTTTAACTTCAAGCAAACTATACCCACGATAACATATATCAAATGTGTATGAGTTTTCCTTTATTTTTGAACCTTGCAATGGTGAAGAGACATTAGTAAGCACAATTATTCAACATTTCTTAGTTGCAATCCAACATTCTGTCCATGCTGTTTCAAAAAAAACCATGCAAGACTATTTACATACCACTGCTCACTAAATCCTCTTAGATAAACACAGGATTTGCAATGCTTTGAATCATGCCTCTGTGAAATATTTTCTATGCATGAACTTTATAGTTCTTTCCTTTTCTGAATTGGGGCTATAGCAGTACTCTCACATGTGCATGCCAGTTAATTTCTTTGCCCATGCAGCACTCTTGACCATCTTTGAGAAGATGACTGTACCATAGTTGGACCCACATGTTACTATGGGGAATCAAGAGTCTTCTGGTTCTATCCATATATAGTTTTGGTATATGCTGATATTTCTGCACACAAATCTATACCCAGGATGGTCAGTAGGAGTAAAGTGGATGGGAAAGAAACAGCTGGTGTTAATACTTGTGAACCAGCCCTAATGGTGGAACAGATACTCGGGTATTTGGAGCATGACAACACCATTTTGTCTCATGGAGGCAGCTGTCTGCAGTCTAATTAGTTATTCAAAATAATTGAGACAATAAATCTTCCCCATGCCTATCCTACATGGCAATTTTCTCTTTGATTCATATAATGCTGAAAACACTTGTGCCGTTCATTCAAGCACTTTAACAATTGAGGTAGTAACTTTCGAGTGAATGAACCTTCAAATATCACAGACATTCCATATTGCCTAATATTCCTTTGTGTGCAGTGTTTTCAATGAAAGTTGTTCACACATTTAGCCACCAGTAATGTACACTTGTATTCAAGTTTCCCTTTCTCACTGGGACTGGATGCTGCACCTGCAGGAGACTAACCTTAATACAACAAGAACTTCCATCTTGATGTAAATAGCAGCTTTATGGAGGGGGTGAAGATTTGCATTGGAACTGAAGCAGAGGGGGAAAGGGTTTAAACTCCACCCCTGCCTCCTACAACCCCCACCCAGAGAGTCTCCATACAGCTATCTGCATTCCTAAAGTGTCATGTAACTTAAAAAGCATCACGTGTAGTTAGGCCCAAGAGGTTCTGAGGTATTTTTGTTTTTCAGGTTTGGTGGCAGGAGCTGCCTGGGGTCAAACTGGAAACCTTAGGGGTGGCCTGTGTGCTGCTGCCCCATGTGGTGAGCCACTGAACTGCAGATTGCAGCATCTTACTAGGCAGATTAGCATCCTAAGGCCTCAGGTAAGTTTATTTATTTATTTATAACAAAACATTTTTATGCTGTTTGATTTATTAAAAAAATTATTAAGATGTTAACAAAAAGAATAGAACAAAGAAATTATCACAAAAAACAACCATTTAAGACATTCGAAAGATAATTAAAATAAATGATAAACTAAAAACAGATTAAAATACCTATCAACAGTCTACATATATGGGTAGGCTTGTCTGAACAAAATGCTTTTAGCTGATGGTTTTAGGTAGTAGTTGGTTCCTCCTGGAGAGAAAGGACGATAGGCAGGCTAATGGCTCACTATATGATGCAGTCACATACAGTCCCAACGGTTACCCATTTCGGCATCAACAGCTATTGACCTCTAGTGAAAAGCATTTGTGGACAGTACCTCTTTGACAATAATAACAGATTTACTGAACAGACTACTCATTTGGTCAGTATTCTTGCTCCCACTCGTGTAAACATGAAGAGGATCATAATAATTTGTAGTTTTTTCTCCATGGTGCTTTAAGAGTCTGTTGCTTCAACCAAAATTGTGAGACATTTCTTATAGCTTGATATATTACTACAGTGACTTAAATAGATTTTCAGTGCTTTTTGAAATTGTCTTTCAATTTACTTTCCTTTTCTCCCCTTAGTTATTCTAAATGTAGAGTGACAGAATAGCTTTTTGGATTTGACCTATAAAAGGTAGTTTAGGATACAGGAGAGGGTAAAATGAGTTTGTAGTGCATAGGCAAACATTATTTGTAACTTGTCAAACAAGGAGTGCCAAATTATTTCCTGTAAACGACAAATGCTGAACCATAATATATGGGCATGGAGCTATGGCATCTTGCACATAACCGTGCATCTTATGACTATCTTTGGTTGTTCTCTTTCAGTGAGGTTTTATCCCCATTGGGGTTCATATAGTCAGTAAAAACATATTTGTCTGAAACACCTAGAATTTGCTGACTGCTGCTTGCATTGGTTGGAATTCAGCCAAGTCATCAGAAGCTGCATCTAATGACAGCACAATTCTGGAAAGAGAAATTTGCAAGCCAATTAGTACATTAATGTAATATTATTGGAGAGTGGTGGCTTTTCTCCCAATTCAGTAATTAGGGAACTGGGGATTCTGATATTTCATGACAGCAAAAACTTCAACTGAGCCTAAATGTGTTCCCATTTGACTCACCTTGGATTAGTGTGAACAGTGTGAGAGATTACCCAGTGTGACTGAAAACAACAGTCATTAGTTTAGACTTTTAAAAGAGCTTAATGTTGCTAACTCTCTAGCAGTGCACTTTAATGGAAATCTCAGTTAATTGCAGATGATACCCAGGGAAAGAAATTGTGAATAAAGAAAATTGTTTCATGTTCACTTGTGAACTGACTGTGTTTGGGCATTATATGGTTGACTCCCCTTCGCCCCTCAGTCTATAATGTAATCAATCTAATACTTTTGCCACTGATTTTGATAGGATGGTCGATAGTAAATCATAAGTCGCCAGAAAGAAACTCTGATTATTTTCCTCTTATGCCAGTCTTTCTGTATTTGGCGACCTGATTGCATTCCAAACTATCTGGAGGGCTTTGTGTCAATGCATAAGATTTCTCTCCTTCCTACCTTTCGTTCTGTTGTTTGGTAGGGTTGCCATAGTTCAAGAAGTAAAAATCTGGGCACCCTCAAAGTTGTTCGGCTTTTTTATCACCTTTCTCAAGGTCCTTAGCATTTAACAATCAGTTCTTCCTCTCCATTTCCCACCATCTGCTCCATAAGTAGGTCGTCCTTCCCTTGAGTGCAGATTTCCCTCTCCCCAATCTAGACTGCAACTCTAGCATGGGACTAGGAGAGTTGTAGTCTCACTTCACATAAGCCCCTCAATGCTTGCAGTTTGCACTGCATCATAGGAAAAGGTCTCACTTCTTTCAGTGTGATGTTTTCCACAATGCAAATGGCTAATGGCGGACAAAAGGTCACTCCCAGTTTGTAATTCAGATTGCTGCCCCCCACCCAGCATTGACAGTTTGTAAGAGGAGGAGGGAACCCTCACATGTAGTGCGACCTTTATCATCAAAGTATATAGTTAGGATTTATATACATGGATATGAATCCCCAAAAGACAGTGGTCCTGGAATAAATTTGAAACAAGCCAAAATTTGCTATACTGTATAGTAGTAGCGTGACTGCCTATATTACATATTAGGTCCCAGTAGTCATTATGCAATATGGAAAATGAGTGGGCTCATGATTTTGGTATTGCAGCCATATTACTTCAGGCAAGTAGATGTGGAAGATAATGTTTGAAAACTGTTCACTAGGTGAAAGCACTTTTGTTTGTTCTATTTCACATTGTGATACTGTAATAGCTAGTAACAATTGTAAATTAATTGTTTTGTTCTGTTTTGTCATTACAGATGGTGTAGAGATGGAAAAAACTTGCTGTGTAATTTGTGATGGTAATATGCAGAAAGGCAACTGTTGTGGAACATGGTCTAGAAAAGATTAAGATAAAATGCAGCAAGGGAAGTTGGCCTAGTCAACATATGGATGTGAAACTGCACGTTAAGTGTTGTAACAACATGCACTGTGTATAAGCATTATCCATTGTTAGAGACCTCCTAGGGAAGTACTACGTCCCGCCCTCCAGCAGTTTTATGTTTGAGCATTGCTGCATTTAACTTCAAGACATGCTGCATCTTTGTAGTTAGCTAGCAGCCAATAGCTAGCAGGTAGAGAGAAACAAGCAGCTTCATTGAGGACTAGATTGAGGTTAATATGGTCATCACAGTGCAAATAATTCAGTCAGGGAACTTGCAACAAAACAAGGCAATGAATGGATTTGTACAATACAGGTTTTGTTGGACAGTGTAATAGATCCACGATCACTGCTGCTACTATACCTGTGGCTTGTCAGAACCCCTACACATGAAACAAGCAATCAATTTAGTACAACTGGATGACATATCAATTCGGCAAAGTCACTGGCATTTGAGAAACTGTGCAAGTACTCTTAAAAACATGATGAATGCCAGTGCAGTATCGGTGAGTTAGTTGAAAAATTGAAGGGGTTATCCCCCTTCTCAGGCTACACACAGTGAGAAACATCTCGTAAGTAAATTAGAAGGTGCCTTTGGGGAAGTAATGTCTGCTTCATGTGCTCCAGGATTGAACAAAAAACAGCTTTCATTAGCTTTGATATAACTGCAACATACTTTCGGTACCAGAACAGGAAAGTTGATATTGATGCACATGGACAGTACAAATAGCAGCAGCAATAATTTGGGAGGAGATTTATTTAAAGATCTATAGCTGTGACAGATTCAAGACTGGTGAGGTCGTTATAGCTATGGCGTGTGGGGCAGAAGCTGGGAAAAGTCTACATGAGAAGATGTACCACCTGTACAAAAAACGTTTAGCTTACCAACCATTACATGCAAAATTTGACTTCACAGCCTTTTTACCAATGTCCACTGCTGTTAGGCAGCATAGTCTCAAGCATTTTCTACTCCTGTTGTGGTGTTGACCTATTGATTACTACATAATAGTTCTATTTATATTACTTTATCTAATAACAACTTGCACATTGCCTTGTAATATTACAGATGTTCCTAAAAATGGCATACTGACATCCTTATCTGTCAGCTGTATCAGTGAGCTGCCAAGGACTATCAACACACTTCCATTTACAAATTTTTCACACACCTTCATCTGCTCACATTTTTGACCTGATTGTAGACATTAAAATATTGGTAAAACCCATGTTGTGGTGGTTTTACTGTTCCAGCAGCCTTATTTGTAACTATATCTTGGTATCATCACAGCTAGTGAACAAGAAATAGGGGTGGAGGTCTCAGAGGAATATTTGACACCAAAATCATGGTCCTTGCTGGTATAGAATCTGCATTACAGTAATTTCCCATATTCATATTTTTGCCACGATTATTTCCAAGGTGGGGTTGTTAGGGACAACTAGTATGTCGCTCAGGAAGTCAAGCTGCCATTATGTTTCAAATTTCTTCTTGGTCACATGTCCTACCAAACCTGGAGTATTTTTCTAGTTTGGGGGGGGGGGAATGCATCTGTGCAGTAGATTATAGCCTAAAACGTTGCACAAGCGCCCAGTCTTTAAGGTGCCACAGGACTTATTGGAAAACTGGTCATTCTTTAATTTTTGTTATAAAATATATTAGAACATTAAAGTAAGTTACTGACCAAATTCCACCCTTCCCCCACATTTTGTGGTTGTATCAGTAAACAACAATGTGAATATTATTTACTGTTTGAACTTGCACCAAATGTGTAATCTTACGATTTTGAAAGAAGCAAAACCTTGTCAAAAGCTGTGGAATGAAGCTGAAATTTTAAAATAACACAAAGCAGCCTATATTAAGCCTAAGTTACAGAATGTCATCAGACATATGTGTGAGGATAAATTCATATAATATTGTTTTGCTGTCCTGGTGGGACTGGATTTCACAGCTCAGTAGGAGAAACTAATGCTTGGCTAAATAGCCCAGCCATAATTCATAGCCTGACATAGATCTAACATCAACACTGACTGAAAGACTTGAAAGTAACAAATAGCAAGTGAAATGGAATCACAACATCCATCTTGGTTTCACTATCATCAATTAAAATGTTTTTTGATAAGAAATTTGAGAGATGAGAAAATGGAAAATAAACTGACCACCTTTGAGATAATCAAGGTAGTAGAGCAAAACATTGTTATGAGAAACGTATCAATTACTTATCAAGACAGAACAGTGACAGAAAAGATGTTTGTTTCAAAAGGGAAACGATGCTAGAGGTGGAAAAACAAAATGAAATCTAGAAGTCTGCCTTTCCTTGTGGTCCTGCCATGCCAACTTACATTTCTTTAAAAGAGAGTAATTTCAAAATACTGTACTGTGCGTTTTTAACAGCACAAATTTGTTCAAATTAGAGAGATGCATGTTGGAGGGTTGATAAATAAGTGGCATATTCATGCATATCTGGTGGAAATATAAGAAGATGAGCTCTTTTTGGAATGATATGCATATGAGACAGACATTTGGATCCATTAAATATAATGCAACATTTTTCTGTAATATTATTCTTTTGTAACTTCATTGTACATCACTTAGAAACTATAGTGTTAAGTGGTAAATAAATTGTTGAAATAAGTAAATAGGTTACTTGAGAAATAAGATACATGCAGAACATATGGAATTGGTAAGATACTAACTACAGCAAAAGTTTGAATTGCTTATAAACAAAACAATTCTACTATGGTAACTATGAATAAATGGTTTAGTAGAACCAAGTTTGCCTAATGGAAAACTTGACACAATTTATGTAGTTAGGAGAGGGAAGTAAATTGACAGGAACTTTCCAGAAAGAATGGACCCCTTTTACTTCATATATTTAACATGGATCTTAACACATACAAAGCATTTTCACCGCTGTCTTAAACAGTAGTATAAGATAAATTATAATTAATGAACTGTGAGAATCTCTATGTAGAAGTCTATATATTTTGAATATTATGAATGTAGAACTAAATACTTGTGAAAAGAAATGTGACAAAAATAGTGAACAAACACAATTTAATATAAACTTTCACGTAACTTGGTATACTAATTTGGAAAGTACCATTTTACAGTTAACATGGAAATGACTTCTAACAAAGAACTTACCATCTGTCATTCCTTCTCTACGGTGAGGCAATGGAGGCTGGTCCACTCTGCCTCCCTTGTGTTTTTTGGTAGGCCTAGGCCTCTGGCTCTGGGCTGCACTCGTGTTGCTGTCAGTAGAGAAGGGGCTGGTTGGCCGAGGCCTCTGAGAAGAGGAATATGGTTTGCCTACAAACAAAAATGGAAATTGATACGTTATTATGCTTACATGCCTGCTCTAACCGGCTTCAATTTCTTTATTTGCAACACCTCACATGAAAACTCATGACGACTGTTATTGACGGCACCACCAGCAAAGTGACAAACTCAGTGTTGGAGTTTACTGTTAAAGTTTATTTGAAAAACATTTTCACCATTTGCTGACCATCTTTTTTGTATGCTAAACAGAAATGCGTAACTAATACATTAAAAAAAAAAAAAAAGATTGGAAGCAACATTTACGCACCATGACTTCTATGCAGAAAACATGTGTTCTGGATGAGGAGTCTAACCTCAGCTTTGCCCAACACATGCTGTATTTTTATTGCATAAGTAACCACATTAGACAATTTATTCTGGGGCCCAAACCATTCAAGAACAGGTGAATACAGATAAGATTTATCCATAATTCATTATTTTGTATGCATGCAGATGTTAATATTTATTGAAAAAGGTAGCTATTGGCTAATCAAATAGAGTTGTCATTTCCAGATCTAACGAGACAGTTGTGTTCCCTTCAGTACTAATGGAGTGTTCATCAGCCAAAAAAAAGTTATTCCACTCATTTTATATGTATTGCTTAAATTAACCAAGCAATACAGACTGTTTTAGTTTTAGTAAGAATGTATATTTTTCTTTCTTTTCAATGTCAGCCATTTTAGAAACCTGAGGTGGAATCCAGTTTGTGCCCCAGCACTCA
Source organism: Podarcis bocagei (assembly GCF_964188305.1). NCBI lineage: Eukaryota > Metazoa > Chordata > Lepidosauria > Squamata > Lacertidae > Podarcis > Podarcis bocagei. The sequence goes on along the minus strand of NC_138130.1, from coordinate 61,819,750 downwards.
TGGAAACACACTTGATCCACGAGACATCTCTAGTAGTGGAGGAGGAAGGGGGCAAATTTTAATTGTTTCCTCTCCTGCAGCTCCCACACCTTAGAAATTACGATATGCAAAGTGAGGTTTTTTTTTTTTTTACAGTGGTTTCATAATTTTAAACAAGCATACATTAAGTTCGGTTTTTCAAAGCCAATGGAAGAACACATGATTTGTTGGCAATAATCTACTTGATTAAGAATACTTCAATATCAAGTCTTAGGATTTATGTAGAATACTATAGTATATTAGTCCTTTATTGTTCTTGATGAGATTGCAGTCTTATAAAGCCTTCCTCCTCCTCCCTGCCTCCTCCCTACTTTCAGTGACAAGTGCACTGCTCCCTTCCAAGAGTCTATCACACAGACCACTTGTGATGTTTGTAGGAGAAACATGCATGCCAAAACCCTTACAAGCCCGCTGTTTTATGTACAGGCTGGTTTAAATTTTACAACCATATGATAGCCACCCCACATAGTGCGTGTTGTGAGTTTGTTATGCTGTTGAAGTTTCTTGATCTGTGTAGTAATCCCTTTGTGTTATAAGCAGGCCCAAGAGTAGCCTGGAGCTACTGCTCTAAATGTATCTCTGGGCACTTCCACACCATAGTTCTCCGGAGACTCTGCTGCTCATTCATGCAAGTTTTGTGCAGCGTACACATGACATGATCCCCATCAAAATGCCATCCCATATTCCTTCCTCATTTAATCTGGCTGTATTTTTGCTGAAATTTTACTTAGTTTTCCACGGAAATAGAACAAATGGGAAAATAATACAGAGCGAAACACTGTGTAGGGGCTGCACAAAACTTTCATGTAGTAGCTACAGAATCCGCAAACTGCCATTAGGAAGTGCCCTCTGCTTCCTTAATGCACCTACTATGATCTGAACACAACCATAGCCTACTTCTAAACATTTTATGTACTTTGACTCCTCTTTTTTGCAGAGAAGGGAAGAGAAGTAACCACAGAAAAAATAAAATATAAGGTTGCCTTTATCTGGCATTTGAAAGGCAAATCAGAGTCACTTTGTTTAAGCAAGGCAACTAATTTGTTTAACTAGATGCTGTCCTTGATACAATTTTAATTATAATCCTGCTGTCAGACACAGTAAATGATTGGATTAAGTGCCTTAAAAGGCAACCATTTAATAAGGCTGTTAAACTGTTGCATTGTTGGAGTGATAAACTTTCACCAACTCACCCCATGCTCACACTCTTCCCAGAAAATACATTTGGCAAGAGAGATGCAAAAGAGAAGGCAGTAATGGAGATAAAAGCTAAGTGTGCAGTTCTTCACAAGAAATATTATTGATTGTGAGAAGGTTTTGCAAATAATAAATCATCAAAAGTTGCATGGCAAAATTAGTAGTCTCCTTGAGGCCGTATTAAAAGGCAGTATGTGTCGGTGTCAGTAAATCCATAGCAGAGTCAAGAGAAGTGTTAAAATGTCTGTGCACTGCACTGCTTTGTTTCTGCTTGAAGTACTATTAAACAAAAAACCAAAAACCTAACAGGCAGAAACAAACCATCTGCTTTATATGCATGTTAGGCATACTTATGCTGAGGTTTTACTTTTCTTAGGAAAGGAGGAAGAAAGAAAAGACAGAGCCCCACATCATGCAAAAAGCATTAGCTTTGTGTCTACAAACCTGTTCTTGATAGGCTGGTTCCATCCAGCCTAAACCCAGCTTTATCTGCTGCTGCAACCAGAGCTTGTGCAAAACTGCCGCTGGTAAAGATGGAGTCATCTGAGGAGCTACCTACACTAGATCTATGACTAGAAAAGTTACGGTCCTCATCAGACGCAGAACCCCATCCATTTACAAGTGAACCTAAAAACAAATGTAGGGGGCTAGTGAGTTGCACACATGAAATAGCTTAACTGTTATGTAAATTCCAAAGGGCTATTAAAATACCTCTTTTCCTTCTACTTTCAAATCTCAATTTTGTATTTCTAGAATAGGGAAATTCAAATAAAAATTCATTGCAGTTTTCCCCATCACCATGGATCTCAGCCAATGGAGAAGTTCAGATTTTGTCAGGTTTTTTTAATAAAGGATCTTAAAGTGGACATTTCTTATCTCAGAATTCAAAATAAGAAAAACATGAATGCACTGTATCATACAATTATTACCGGTACCTGCTGTCCTAAACTTAAATTTTTAAACTCTTTACTTGCTGTGGTATTCAACTAAGTTTTACTCAAAGCAAACCCACTGAAACTAATGGTCATATCTTAGTCATGTTCATTTTAATGTGTCTACTCTGAATAAAACTTAGTTGTATACCACCCTTAATCACTACCTTCCATAGGTTAGTGTGGCAACGAGTAAGTTTTGTGTGTAGAAAATTCAGGAATGAGGCAAATCCAGTCAAATGGAATCTTTCCTTTTGCATTTTGCTTTTCCAGGTATGAGCACTCTGCTTTTAGGGATATATAAAACGTATAAAAATTCAAGGGCTTAAAGTTTGGAATTAAAATCTCAGCCTCTAGTCTTCAAGGTGAAAAGTCACAGATCACACTTGAGATAAGGCTGCAAATGGCACCATTCAAAAATGTTCAAGTTCTGAGGATTTTCAAATCTCACCACATACTGGGAATTTCTGCTCATTTAGACTTTTAATGGAAGAAATAAATAGGGCAGATGTTGGTTTGTTGTTGAAAGTGCTGAGAAAAGCTGCATCTGCCGACATTCCCTTTTCTACTCCACTACTAAAAGTAAAGGTGCTCTAGTCACTAGTTTATCCAAACTCAAACACAAATATTTTCAGCCAGCCCATTGCAATGAGCACAATGATTATAAAAGTTGTTTGGGGCATCTCAGAGTCTCAAGTCTGAAACTAGAAGCACAGGATGCCTACGTGACCATTCAAAACATCTGTGGTATACAAAACCATAGGAAATAGCTTTGGTGCCAATTAGCTTTCCAAAACAATGAAAATAGTTTGCAGTGCTGGAATGACCAAATCTTTTAGCATCAATGCAGTGGTATGCTGTAATAAACAGGTTTCTGCACTCCAAGATACAAGAACAGAAGCTGAAGGAGTCGACAGAGATTTGACAGGCTGAAAGTGGGTTAAGCGCAACAGAGACTGACAATTTGATTCTGCTTGCCAGAGGCACAAATAAAATTGTTACTTTCCAAATGGACTCTGCCTGACATAGACAGATGTAGGTAAGGCAAGATAACAGCTAAGGCAAGCTGGGGGAATAAATGAAAAAGCCATTTCTTAAAAAGTAAAACTACATAGATTTCTGAACAGAGATCACTACAACAGGCTAGCTGAAGAGATTATTTGTGTATAGAAATGTTCAGGATAATGATTTAAAACAAGCCTTGCTTCATTTGACTTGGTGACCATCATTTGAAGAAAGACTGTCAACTGTTACTTTAAATTAAAAAAAGGTTTAGGAGTTCTGTAACCAGGACGTATATACTTTAAATGAAAATCAGTTTAGGTGTTTTGTGGGATGTAACCAGAACAACAACAACAACAACTCAGCAAGCAAGGAAATTACCTAAACATGAAGTCTGAACTTTGCTTGCTCTTTTTGCTGCAGCATTTCCCACTGATTTTCATTTTAAAAAATACACCCCAAACAGAAAAAGTGCTGACTATGTACACAGATCTCTTACACTAACTGATATTTTGTTGGATCACAGCCTGTTTACAATAATAAGCTGCATATTGAAAACAAGATCTAAATTATAACATGTTGATATTCTGAACTGCTTAAAGGTTGTATTGTGTGTATGTCTATATATCAGTAAACACACACACACTCTTAATGCATTTCCTTATATATATTTTTCAATGACTGCAGAACGTAATGAATCCGCTGGTGTATGTGCGTGTATGAATAATATTAACAGCAATGTTGTGAGTTGCTGCACAAGAATGGTGTCATAGCCTTAGTTCAGGGAGGCAACTCATCCTTTTCCAAAATCCCTTGTATGATATAATAATGCGGGATGCTACCCGAGGGATGTTACTGGAGAGCAGAACTGTCAAAAACTTTACAGACACAACTAACTGCACTGTCAAATCAGACTACACATTTCAGCTCTTTTTAAAGTGTCAGAAATAGGAATTCCATCAGGGCAATCAGAAATGTCCCTGCAGTTTGTGAGAGACAACCCAAAAGAACACTTGTTTTTTGTGAGAAGGCCCAAACTCCCTTTGGTGATGGGGATAGTCGCTATTACTGTGAGACAACATTGTTGGGTTGCCCTTATGCAGTACCACAATCCACCAACTAAGACTGATAGAACCAATATCAGACCATTCTGACCCAGGTTCAGGTGCTTACTATGACATTTAGGTGTAGCGTGTTCTAGCAGGACAAAGCATGGCACAACTGTGAACCCATATGGTTCTGTTTTCATAAGATGATAAGATTATTTGGAAGACAGAAATTCAACTGGACAGAGTGGGAAAGAAAGATGAACTGCAACATTACAGAAAAGATGGGAATATTTCCATATTAATATTATATATAAACCAATTTAAAAGAAAATCACTTTAAAATTATACATGGCATAAAAGATGAGAATTAGACTCAGGAATATGACAATAATACAGAATGACAAATGTTAGAGGTGCCAACAAACTCATGTAGATGATCTTCATGTCTTGTGCACCTCCAAAATTACTCTCTTTTGAAAAGGAGTAATAGCTATCTATAATTAAGGAAATAATGGGAAAAATTTGTTTTTTATATTAAACAGCCATTTGCAGCTTTGCTGGTTTACTTAAGACAAGACCTTGTGATTAATATCCCAAGTTTTGAATAAGGACTTAAAAGGGAGTAAGTCTAGAAGTAGTTTAAGCTCAAACTTCAGGTGTTGCTAGACTTCAAATCCCATCAGGCTCAGCCAAGTGTGGCCAATGGATGGGAGTGATGGGAGCTGTAGTCCAGCTTTAAGCAATAAGCTCTGATTTTCATTGGGTGTTGTTGGGTTGTTGTTGCTTCTTTAAAACATACAGAAAACCCTTTCTAACCTGCAGTAACACTATATATATTTGTAACTAACTCACACTAACAAGGCATCACCAGATGATTGTTTTTAAAATCAGGAATTATTAGGGGAGGTACAACATGCCCGCCCCCAATATTCTCTAGCTTCACTCAAGTCTCTTCCTTCACTCAAAGTCCCTCCAATGATCTGCTTGAGGAGGAATCTGCAAATTATTTCCAAATTTTGTTTTAGGAGGCATCTGTTGACAATATAGGGATGTACAGAATGCCTCCTGGAATTTTTTTTACAGGCCTGTCAAAACTCTCTTTTTGCCTGCCATCTGTATTAGGACCAGTGCTTTTAAACTTTTCTGTAAATGATCTGAAGTCCGGAGTGAGCAGTGTAGTGGAGATGACACCATATAATTCAAGGATTAAACAATAAGGGATCAAGAGGAGCTTCAAAAGGATCTTTCCAAACTGTGTGAATGAGTATTAAATTGCTAAATGAGTTTCAGTGAAAGTGTAAAGTGATGCACCCTGGAGCAAATAAAACTCCCAAAACTCACATATACACTGAAAGGTCCTAATTTGGTGGTGACTGACTAGAAAAGAGATCTTGGAATCATGGTTGATAACTTAATGAAAATTTCAAATAAGTAACTGAAAAAGTGAATTCCATGTCATGGATTATAAGGAAAGGGATAAATAAAATAAAATAAATCTGATAATATTACAATGCCTTTATACAAATTACGATGAAGCAGTTATTTGATTACTAAATACAGTTCTGGTTTCTGCAAAAAGAATATTGTAGAACTGGAAAATGTGCAGAAGCAGGCAGCCAAAATTATCAACGAGCTTTAGCAACTGCCCCATCAGAAAAGGTTACAATGTGTTCTTTACTTTGGGCTGGGGGAAGCATCATAACAGATGTTTTTAAAAGTATGTATAGTAAGGATAAAGCAGATTGAAAGACAATTTTCTCCCTCTTCATAATATTAGAACCCAATACCATCCAATAAAGCTGAAGGATAGAAGATGCAACACCAGCCTAGATTGCTTTAAAATGGAATTAGACACATTCATGGGGCAAAATTGTAGGAACGGGTACAGCCATAATGAATGTGGCTGCCTTCAGGATCAGACGTACTGTGCCTCTGAATATCAGTCACTAGGGAAATGCAGGAGAAGGCTATTGTGCTCATATCCTATCTGGGCATCGGGTTGGCCACTATGGATACTGGAGTAGACAGGTCTTTCCTCTTATCCAACAGGGCTCTTTTAACGTTCCCTTAAAATTTGGGCACAAGGATGAGCAGCAAATTTGGTTTAAATCTGGCTTTAGGAAACTCCAGATCTAATTTTGTCACAGATCAGCTGTGCCTTTTTCAAACAGGATGAAACAGGCTCCAAGCAGGTGTCCATTTCATACAATACAGCTCACTCTATTTTCCAATAGCTTGTTTGAATTCCCATGCTGTCTGTCAGCTGCAATTTTTTCCTCCTGCTGAAAGCAGCAGTAAGCACTTTATCTAGAACAAAATCCACTATTTGAAAAAGCTGAATTCTCTTTTTATTTTCCATAAAAATTTCAAGGTGCTGAAGCAATCAAAAAGTTATAAATAAAAGAGGAAGTGGGGGCTAGACTCACAAGTTTGTTCCTGGACCTTAGTATTACCAGATGTTTTTGCAGGTTAAAAAAAGAGATGAATATCATTCTTATTCACATTTAGCATTCTGTTTCTTGAAGCTAACAAGCCCACAAAACAGTAATAGGCATATATACTGCACTCTTTTAAATACTAGTCTTTTTATTCAGATGCAGTTATCTTCTAGTGGTTCTACTTGAAAGAATTGATTTTATACACCATGTGAAGACTCTGGCCTTAAATAGATGCTATGTTGCAACAGAATTTATCATGACAGCAAGAAGACATGAAAACCAACGGATATGTCTATGATTCTACAAAGCTGGGGACCATATTACATCAGAATACAGGCAGGGTATGTTCACACCTATATTCCGAGAAAGAGACCCATGGACTGCACTACTGAACATTACTGAAAACCGAACCTCAGAGTTACAACATGTTCTACCATTTCAGAAGGGCATAGATGAATTAGTTGACAGTGTTCATTTGCATGGGTTTTTGTGACCTATTTCTACATAAGAAGTGGGCAACCTTTTTGCTCTTGAGAACCGAGTTATCTGTGATGCAACTGGTCAGTTAGCGAAGTATTTTTATTTCTTGATTTAGGGGGGAGCAACTGGGCTATGCCCATGAGTGAGGGTGCACATGCAAGCGGTAAGTGGAACAAACACTGGTGATGGAAAGAGCCAAAGATAAAAGTGTTCTGGATGAACTAATCTGGAATGCATATGAGCCTGTTTAAATTTTGCCTTGGCTTCTTCAGATGAGAATTTCCAGTCCTGCTTAGGTCTATGCAGAAATTAGTCCTGCTTGATTTGATCGGTTACTCTCAAATAAGAAGAAGAAGGAAGAAGTTTTTTTTTGTTTTTGCTTTAAAAAGTACAATGTGTCGATTCTGCTACTTTTCTGGAAAGCAAGTGGAAATAATCCCTTTCTACTTTAGTGTGCTATATAAACACATACACAGCAGAAGCCTGCTTATTCTCAGAACCCCTCCCTTCCAGTCATAAAACCAGGAAACAAGTAAAACAAAAAATAAAGTATTTTTATGAAATAAAATGTTGCTCCTTCCAATTATTCTGAAACCACATGGGGTTGAGAGGCAAAAAGCCAGGAAAAATAAGGTGGAAACCAAACTGAAAGGAAGGGGCTCTGATGGGATAGACGTATGGGACAGCTTCAGGTGGTGTCAAGGGCCACATAAACTGAGGTCCAAGTCAAAGGTTCCCCACCTGTGCTATACTTTCACACATGCACAGTGTACTATTAAGCTGCTGGAATCTAGAGGGAAATAAATCTTACAATCACAAATTATTTTATGGTCCTTCAAATTCTGGCCTTGGTTGCACATGTTTTGCAGTCTCCAAGGTGCTGGATGAAGCTCTTGGTTTTGCTAGACTGAGACTGAAAACACCTCATAATCTATGGCTGTCACAGGACAGAGGTCTGACAGAGCCCAATGTGAATTATGTTTTATTGAATTCAGTGCTACATACACATGGGGATGTGTGTGTATAAACCTGTAAATTTCAGTTTATCTCAAAATGAATCTATCTTTCATAGAACTTCCACAGCAAAAGAAAGACAAAAAGCTTTATTATCACTTTAGCGATTGCTGCCCCCCCCCACTTTGTTTTAATAGCTTGATGCAACTTCAATTTTTGTCTGCGTTTTGCTATTTAATGTGGTAGACATATTTACGAGGTCACAATATGCCATAATTGCAGTCTGAATATTTTAGTGAGTCTTTTATACAATTAGATCCCCAATGTACTATAAAGACACAAAAGACAAATGAAAGAGTAATAGAGCCTTGTATTTAACCCTAGCCCTAGCCACAAGTGACAAGGAAGTGTGTGCAGGTAAGTGAGCAGGCTGGTGGAAGAAGTAAGGGGTGCTTCACCCATCATCTACATCCAGCATAGAACCAAGTCTCCTGCCAGAGGAAAAATGCTCCTTCTTTTGGCTCATTTAAAAAGCTGCAGTGATGTGCTTTAGGTTGAAACGCTGCTTATTATCATCATAAACAGGAATACTCATAAAACAATGCCCACACATAACATTTTTATTCTGCCAGAAGTTCTGGCTATATCTATGTTAGCAGTGGCCAGATTTTTGTTCTTTCTGTTTTATATCTGGGCCATACTATGCTTTAAAATAGACTGGTCCTCCTTTGGTCAAGGATGAGTTTTTTAAAAATGGGAAATTGTAGCAGCGTAAAAGTTGAAACAAGGACAAACACCTGTTACTTTGGGACTCTTGCCAGACAAGTTGCGGTTAAATTGTGGTATAACATGTTTAGCATTGTTATCTAAAAGACTGCTTGTGGCATCTGTGAAATGTTTTAATGATTTGGCTACGCAAGAGAGTCTACTTCTTAATCACTGCACTGGCATTAGCCACAGGAAGCAATGACATCAGCAATGGTGACAAGGACTGGCACACGTTACCTTTCTTCCCTGCCTTGTCATTGCAATGTCAGTGGCCAAGTAAATGAACCACAATAATGTCCTCTGAAGAATAAATCAGGGTTGCACCTGAAAGTAGTAATATAGAACACACAAGCACATAGCACAAGGGAGGGAAATCTGTCCTTTTAATTATTATTTTTTAAGCATTCATTTTACTGTGCAGGCAGTGTGGCAGACTTCATTTAGTGGAAATAAGGTGTTCATGGCTTAATATGAGCTCTGAGAAGGGGACCTGCTAGATTTTGTATCTCATAAAAATGGTAATGCAACAATTAGCAGGGTCATATTATAAAGCACAGATTTTACTCTAGCTTAATGGATCTAGGGATACACATTCATCAGCAAGGATGGATTTCGCATAAAACGACATGTAAATGAATTGATGACTGATCATAAATTAATTTTAGTGCTGAAGATGTAATGGAGGCACAGCAAGATGCCACTTTATCATAGTATTTTACTGCTCAGCAACATTTGAACAACTACTTAATGTTCTATGTGCATGCTAACAGCTTGAATAAATTTGACAAAATTTTGTGCCTTTCAGCAATATGGAGGAGAGAAAAAGATTGCAGGGAAAGATTGAAATTTCAAACAGAAATAAATTTGGCTAAGTGGCATAAATTCATTTTTCATTAATGTTTATAAATGCTTTGATGATGTTTGCATCTATAAAAAGTGTCAAACTTATATATTGCTTGCATTTTGTTCATTATAATGTTCTGGAAAGGAAACAAGTATATAAAATATAGATTCCACCTTATGTTTAAATGTTTAATTTTAATTGGGATACTGTTATTCATGTATGACAGTCAGTTTAGATCAAGGTCTAATTACCCAGTATTAGTAGTGCCTTTTTTATTCTTGTATTAATCTTTTAGCATATTTCCCAAAGTCTGTTGGCTTCCATGTATGAAACTCCCCATATTTGCTTCCGTAGTAATTACAGCAAAGATTTCATGTTATCGTATCCAGTAGTACAACGTCCACAGAATCTATGTTACATTGTGCTTAATGCATGTCCCAATATGTCTTTATTAAGTGGGAAAAAGATTTTATAAAACTTTTGATACTTAAACTGGATCTCCTATTTACAATGGTCTTAAACAGATCATACGACAAGGACATAGCCTGCTTCCTCCACAACCCGAAAAACCGTGATGTGGGGGGAAATGGAAGTCCTTCTGCCCAGCGGAGTGGCAGAAGGAATCTTTTTGCCTCCAAAAAGAATTGTTCTTTATGGACATGGGTTATTAGAATCTTAACGCCCACCTTCAACTTCTTATCTGGCCTCTGTGTCTACACTTCTGAAATATAGGTAGGGAAAAACAGACAGTGATAATCTTTGATATTAAGGGTAGGGGTTTAGCTTAGAAGTAGAGCACATGCTTTGAGCAGAAATTGTCCCAGGTTCAATCCCTGATATCTCCAAATGGAAATATAGTCCTGTCGTAAACCCTATAGAACCTCTGTTGCCAATATAGGCAATATTGGGCTAGATGGAGGAATGGTTTGATTTGTTTTAAGGCAACTTCCTATGTTCTATTGTGCCTACCATATTCTTCAGCAAATAAATAAATGCTGAACTTTGATGCATTTGAATTATCAGAGACAGAAGGGTCTCTGATCTATTATGTAAATGAATAATCGCAGTGCAATGGAAAAGAAAGCATTCATATACAAGATTCAAAAAACAGAAAGTCAAATAAGCTAAATGAAGAAAATGTGTGGGATATTTCTTTGGCAACCAAGACTGGGATATTCTGAGTGTCCTCCGCCATCTTGGACCTGTCAACTTCATACTAATGGTAACAAAGAGAGTTAAGTCTTCTTTCCTAACTTGAACTTCACCCTTTGAAAAGGTGATTCAGAATCATGTTTGCTTTCTTTTATGATCACTACTTCTACCACTAATGAAAACAAGACACTGATTATGCTTTCCTACAGAAAGCATAAGGAGGCAGAAAAGGATACATAAGAAGATATGCAAATCCATTTGGTGTTGGCCTAATTTTTTCGCCCCTATCACTTTGTTCCCTAAGGGTTTGGCACAATAACAAAGTATTAGCATTTTAAAAATAACGACGTGGGCAACTGAAGGCTTCAATGAGCAGTGTTGGCTTTTAAAAACCAGAATTTGTAATCAATATACTTGTACATTGCTAGGAAGAAAAGAGACAGCGACTTATAGAAAAGCAAATATGCAAATCATGCACGCGTACACACACATATAAAAGACTGACATATTAATACATATAAATGAATAGTATTTTGGTAGCAGGTTTTAAAATACGTATTATCACTCTAAGACCTTTGATGGATTGCTACAGGAATGCTTCCCTAGACACATGCAAAAATGCACAGAATTACAGCCAGAAGGAGATTATGCTAAAAATTCCAGCAAATTCAGGTAAAGTGGCTTAACATACTTGTGCACTAATAAGCCAATCTTCCAAATTCAGAGACTTAAACTTGTAACTACACGTCTTCAGTTGGATCTGGATTTCAAATCACAGCAGTCAAGCTACAGTTCTTAAATCTTAATTAGCTTGGCAAGCAGCCTGGCCCCAGGGCATGGGGAAGGGAAACTGGAAAGTGGAAATAAAGCACCATTTCCCTTAATTCAATGACACAGAGAGGGAGAGAGGGAAATCCGAGGTACTGATGCTTCATTACTGTCATATTCCCACTCTAACTGGAAACTGCAATGTGTTTTCATAGCTGCAGTGTTTAGATAAGGGGATAAAACCCCCAAACTCAAAACAACTTGCAAGGCACACGTAGGCAAGTATTAAAGCAAGTATTAAAAGACGCTGCATTAATCTGTCTTCAGTGAACAGAAATTTCATGAAGATATATTCAGAAATTAGTACTGTCCCATAAAGATCAACAACTGAGGAGATGTGCAATATTTTTAATGAGCTATATAGACCATGCATGCTTGGGCTTCAATAGACCTCAGTCAACCTAGATACAGTACGTTAAGTACAGGTCCAACATCAGTTGAAAGTCTGCTGAAGCCTAGAATGAGGTCATGATATTCATGTAAGAACAGCACTTTCTCGCAAAACGGAATGGTTGTCTATCTTCTACCAACAGCAGTTTTATTACCAATTCAGGCTGGGCAAGCTTAGTTTTTCCCCAGGTTTGACTTTGATTATTCTAGCTGTAACATCTCCAGACATGTGAGGAATAAGAAACAGTCAAGCAAAAGATGCTCGATTAATTAAATGGGATTTGGCTGAAAGGGAAGAATGATTAAATATGTAGTGGGCACAAAATAAAGGTGTCACCACATAGCTGTTCTTTCATACTACAACTTGTTCTGAGGTTATTCAGAAAAAAACGTCTTCTGACATTCATCACTTTTACAAAGCCCCAAAATAAAATAAAAAACCTAGAAGCCTTTTTATAGATGTCAGCTTTTCATGTTGTTCCTGAGATACAAAACATTTTTTAGTCTAGCTGCTTTTGCTCTAGCCCCCGCTCCACCACACATGTAATAAACTTGCTTTCCCAGTAAAGCGAACTTTCTATGATTGATTTTTCTTTCATGTTTTTAAAGCTTTTTAAAATTCATGAATTTTCTTATCATTTGCAGCAAAGCAAAAGCATTTTCAAATCCTTTAACAGTTGTGAGCAATATTAACACAACTTTTTTAAATGCCACAGAAATATAGCAGAATAGAATACCCTTAAACGTTATTTTATTTAGAACACATTTTACATCTTTACGAAGCCGGTTCATTCTTAATTTTGTTTGCCTACCTGTCACTGAGCTGTCTAGATTGTCCATGCTGGAGCCTGGAGTATGCTCTAGTCCTCTCAGTGGTCTTGTGATTTCTAAAGCTTCTTCAATATCATCCTCATCCTCATCTTCATCCTCTGGAATATCTGTTTCCAAATCTGATATTAGAGATCCAGACACATATCCTAATGGTGGAAGTGGAGTCTGGGGTGGCTGAGTATTGCTTTGAATGTGCCTAGAGCAAAGGGGGGAAGGCAAAAGGGGAAAGCACTTTAAAAAGCTACAAGCATGCTCCAGTTATAAGCCATATACTGCACTTTGCTGGGAATAAGTCTCATTTAACTCAGTGGGACTTAAGATGTTTTAGGGGAGAGGTAGTACCTCAGGTGGGGGACACGCCATGCTCCTTCTGGAGTAGTTTGCTCACCTTTGGTCCCCACCCTGCACGCAATTCTCACCTGTGGCAGCGGCCAAATCCCAAGAACGGCTTTAACTGGCTGGCTAAACCAGGTGAGGGTAGCTAATAAGCCTCAAACCTTTGGTGAGTTAGGGACTTGCATATGAAGACAGGCTCCGACAGATTGAGCAGACAAGACCAGTAATGCGTTAAATGGTCAAGAAGGTGGTTTCTGCATGTGCTGGGGAGGGAAGTGAGGGGCAGATGGGGCTCCTTAATCTCAGAAGGTAGCTCATCTAGGAGAAGGAAAACTATTGACTCTTAAGCCTTGCAGGGTATCTTCAGGAGTAGAAAAGGCAAAGGAGTAAGCTCTCCACAAATCTGGAGTGGGTTTGAATGGTGCCTTGTATGCCTCCTTCAGCAACTTCTGCAGCCAACCTCGTGCCCTGCTTTCCTTTGGACATCAGTGAGGTTGAGAAGGGTTTTTTTGCCATTTAGGTAGTCCAGGACCTCCATACATACTGTCCAGGCTTGTGCCCCAGTGAGGTCACTTCAGTGCAGGTAACGCAGCAATTTGACTTCACCCCTGGAGGCACATTCCATTGTTTCTTGAGACAGACAGATGCCAAAAACAGAATAGGATTAAGCTGTTGAAACTCCATTTATAACAAATAGTGAGATTTAGGGTGATGTACTTAACACTTTCTCTGAAATCTCTCAGATTTCTATGTGCTTTTGCAGTCCTTTAGCCCATCATGATCACCACAAATAAGAAATGCAGGGCGAGTCTTTTAAAAGAGGACTCACCCTGTAGAAGCAGAAGGGGGGGGGGGGAATGTTTCCAAATAATTTGTGGGTAGCCCCAAAACAACTTCACTCACATGACTATTTCTGCATTGTATAACCAATTGTTACCATGGATTCTACACTATTGTATGCCAACTGGTACAAAACATTATGAGGAAACGGAACAGTGGTTTTATCTTTAAAATGATGCTAGGGTCATGAATGAATAAGTACTATGGAAGAGGCCATTCCAAAGATATCAAAGAGCTAATCTCTAATATATGTTAGATGTATTAGGCTAGAAATGTCAAGCCAGATATACAGCCCAGAACCCCTATCATTTGAGATTTTATCTGACCTTATTCTTACTGGAATGCAAGAAATGACTACTTAAACAAATCAAACATTTATATATCAAGTTTGTGTTAGTTATCTTTAAGTAGTTGGCACATATAGTAGCTTAATTCCTGGGCTACTTTGACCAAAATTGTTGAGGCCATTTTCCTAACTCGATATTAATTAACACAGTCTTCCACGTTGTAGTGGGAACTAGTAGAATAAAAATACTGAAATGACTGGTGACAGGAACCTTAAGGCTGCATTATAAAGTTCCAACACTTTTTTGAGTCATAGGACTGGGACAACTGACTCAATCTTCTCACATTAAAGCTGAAATAATCTTGTATATACTTGATAGGAAAAAGGTTTGATATATAAATGGGAATTTCAAGATGAAAAATATCTTGGAGAGGAAATAATCCTAGCTCAAATGCTGTGCTGCTTCCTTTAGTTAGGCTAGATCAGTGGTGGCAACCTATGGCAAGCATGCCAGAGGGGACACTCAGAGCCCTCTCTGTGGTCACACGCCGTCGTGCCAGCACAGAGCCAGCAGAGGGCGAGGGCGGCGTGTTGAGTCCTCAGCTCAACTTGGGCAGCCGAGCAGCCGCCTTCCTCCTTCTCCTCCTGCTGCGAGGTTGAGGCAAACACTGAGAGAGCTTGCCTAGACTTCGCACAAATCCCCCAGATACAATGCAATATGGTAACCAGGTACTTCTTTCTTAAGGGCTAAAGAGAAGTCAGAGTAGTGGCAGCTACTGCAGATTATGCACCAATTCAGGTTAAATTGCCTTGTTGGCACTTTGCGATAAATAAGTGGGTTTTGGATTGCAGTTTGGGCACTCGGTCTCTAAAAGGTTCGCCATCACTGGCTAGATCAAAGATGGTTATGTTGTAATTAGGTTCCTGTTTTGAAGCTGCATAGCTTCCTAGGATGAAGAAGTCATTTGTGCATAAGGTTATCTCTAGGTCAAACTTCCCACTGGATTTTACACAAGATACCCAGGGAAAGAATAGATATTTCTACACTAATTCCTCCTTAATGACATATTTTTAAAACAATAATCTATATTGCATGCAATCATTTACAGAACAGCCCTGATAAAATATTCTAGCCCATTCACTGGGAAATATTGTTGCTTTTTCTTAAGGTGCTGGCATTTTTATTTTTGTTTTGCCTGTAAGCCTTTTGAAAATTATGAATATCACTGCATTTGGTTATGGTCATTTAAGAGTACTGTATCGGCACATAATCATTTTATCAGATACAGCTAACTGATACAATTTATCCAATACTGAGTGTGTAATTCCCCATCTTAAAAGCACAGATTACATAATGAGATTCATGATGTTAACTGACACCCAAAGTTGCACCTGCAGTTTGTATGCCACCACAGGAAGCATAACAGCTGCAAGGTACAGGCTGAAAGCATGCCAGGGCATGCATCTGTGTCCTGCCTGGCACAATTATACATTTAACCTAGACCTGAATTAGCTGATGCCTGGGCTTCTGGCTTGTTACATAAACAAGCTATATCCCATGGAGGAGGTGGCCTAAGCACCCTGTTGATTGGCTGCAGCTTGCAAACGAGGTTGGAGTACTGAAAATTGTCCAAGGAAAACAGCTGGCTTTGGCATTGGCAGAAAATTCATACAAGCCTCTTTGACCTATAATAACTCTTTCAGTGTAAGTTGTGGCCTTTGTATGTCAGGAAACATTCATTGGCACTATGCCATTTAGCAACTTTATGTCACTTAACAGCACACGGTTTCTTGTCCTGCTGAAGTTTTCTTTTACTTTTAAAATAATATTTCTACACGTTAAGATGTACAAAAAGCCCGTGACATTCTATTCTATAGTTTGAGTCTGTTTTGCTCTGTTTTTCAGTCCCCAAACAGCCTCTCTCATATAGGTGAACTACTTTGGTATCTTCTTCTCCCTTTGAATACCAAACCAGAATTCAGATTTATGCTGTGAATATTTTTAAGCAACTGCTTCCATAATCTCTTTTACTCAAATACAGCAGAATTGGGAGGTTATACTTGTCAATCCTTCAGCTTTCCCAGAATGGGATCTGAAAGTTTTAATTCCACAGTTTCTTTACTAATACAACCTGAAAGAGACATTAGGACTTTCCTCAAGAACAAGAGTGATATCCAGTTATGACTGATTTCAAGCTTAAAGAACTACTGGGTGAGATCCTGTGGTCAGAAATACTCAAAGAGAAGGAAGTCTAAAATGGTGGGAGTTTCCTAATGGTGAAATATTGAAGACACAAATGCAGACAGAACCATCAAGAAAGAAAAGTGGGAGGCATCTAAAGAAACCGGTGTGCCTGCATAAGGAAATTTACAGAGGAGCTGAGATGTAAGAAGGGCATGTATAAGAAATGGAAGAAAGGACAAATCACAAAGTAGCCAACAGCTGGATGACAAGGGAGAAGGCAGAACGGCTTCACGCCTACTTTGCCATTGTCTTCACCCAAAAGGAAAGCAGTGCACAACCTGGTGAACACAGAATAAATGATGCAAGGAGGGAGTTGCAGCCCGCTAGGAAAATAGGTGGTAAGTGAACACCTAGTTACTTTAAATGAATTCAAATCTCCAGCGCCTGATGAGCTGCATCCAAGGGTACTAAAGGAGCTTGCAGATGTCGTATCAGAAACTCTGCCTATAATCTTTTAGAATTCTTGGAGAACAGGTGAGGTCCCTGCAGACTGGAGGTGGGCATATGTTGTTCCCATCTTCCAAGAAGAATTATCCAAGTACCAACCAGTCAGCTTGACAACAATACCAGGAAAGGTTATAGAATAGATAATGGTTGGTCTGTGAGCACTTAGAAAATGATGCTGTGATTACTAAAACCCAGCATGGGTTTCTCAAAAACAAGTTATGACAGATGAATCTCATTTCTTTCTTTTTCTTTCTTTGGGATAGCATTAGAAGCTCAGTGGGTCAGAGGAATGCTGTGGACATAGTATTCCTTGATTTCAATGTGGGTAAATTTGTTTAGTGGCATTGTGGTGTTTATGCTTCTAACTGACAGTCCCCCATGATATTATTGCGGAGAAGCTGGTAAAATGTGGGCAGGACAAGTTAACTGTTAGGTGGATTCGTAGCTGGTTGACTGACCAAACCCAAGAGTGCTCACTAATGGTATCTCATCATCCTGGAAAAAGTGACAAGTGGGGTGCCGCAGGCTTCTGTCCTGAGACCATTGTTGTTCAACGTCTTTATAAATGAACTGGATTCTGGAATTGAGGGGATGCTCATCCAATTTGCAGATGACACCAAACTGGGAGGGGTAGCTAGTACCACAAAATACAGAATCAGGATTCAAGATGATCTGAAGTGATTGGAGGCCTGGGCCCAAACTATCAAAATGAATTTCAGCAGGGACTAATGTCAGGTTCTACATTTAGGCAGGAAGAACAAGCTAAACAAATATAAGAAGGGGAACACCTGGCTTGCCAGTAGTACATGTGAAAAGCTCTAGCGGTCTTAGTGGACCACAAGCTTAGCATTTGTCAACAGTGTGATGCAGCAGCAAAAGAAAAGAAAAAGCTAATGCTTTTTTAGGCTGCATGAACAGAAGTCTAGTGTCTCAATCAAGAGAAGTAATAGGCCCGCTCTACTCTGCCTTGTGAAGAGGAGACTGAGATGTGATATGATCGTCATCCTCAAATATTTAAAGGGCTGTCACAATGAAGACGTAATTGACTTGTTTTCTTCTGCTCTTGAGGCTAGGACCGAAACCAATGGCTTCAAGTTGCAGGAAAGGAGATTCCAATTAAACATCAGGAAGGACTTTTTGATAGTAAGAGCTGTCTGACCACTGAATGGAAGGTGGTGGACCCTTTTTCCTTGGAGGTTGGATGGCCATCTGTCATGAATGCTTTAGGTGAGATTAAGAGCCTGGATAGCTCACTTGGTTAAAGTCTGGTGTTGATAACACCAAAATTGCAGGTTCAATCCCCGTATGAGACAGTTGCATATTCCTGTATTGCAGTGAGTTGGATTTAGATGATCCTCAGGTTCCAACTCTACAATTCTATGATTCTATGAATGGACTTCCACTGGAGCAATGAGACCTCATTCCTCTCCTTTCAGATGCAGCCCCCCTGCATGCTATCCAAATCTGTTCCAGAGGGCTGGGGGGACATTCCAGGACAGATGCAGAAGGTTACAATCAGGAAGAGAGGTAAGGAATGCCTACTCAAATGACACTGCATTTCACCCATTGACTTGTGGGCTTTGATGGTTGTTTTTCATCAGTCAAGATAACTTGATGTTATAACATCCAAAAATGGGTGTGTTTTACTGTATGGTTACAGAAGTCTTCATTAAATTACAAGTTCCAAAAAGTACAACTTAAGGTATAACAGTGCTTAGGTTCATGGCCTGTATAAGATAATTATTTTGAAGAAAAGAGATCCTCTGTGTGTGTGCTTTTTAAAAAGAAGCTAACTGAGCTAATCTTAAAATATTTCATGCATTTTTAACACATGGTCTACGAATGAAATTAGTAAAATATATCTCTGTTGATAACTATTATAAAAAATACAGATTTTAAATGCCTCCATAGTTATCAATATCCAAGAAATGTTCATGGGTTCAAAATCCAGCAATGTGGCATGCAAACTCTTTCCCGTCAGGCTGCAAAGGAGTCAGAAGCTGCAGCTGACAAAATCTTTTTGTTAATTGGTTACTAAAGGCACAGGCAGATCCTTCAAGATGAGAATTACTTTCTCAAGCGATGTGACTTCCGATGTTTTTCATTTCCCAAATAGTATCTGGGTCTGCCACATTTACCATGTTTGCTTTGTATCTGGGAGGACAGCATATGAGAACCTGCTAAAAAGAAAGAAAGAAAGAAAGAAAGAAAGAAAGAAAGAAAGAAAGAAAGAAAGAAAAGCGACTTTGAAAGACAGCAGTGGCTTTGTATCTGCCACATTTACCATGTTTGCTTTGCTATATCAAACTGATAGGCCCTGGTAAGTTCATCAAGATGGGCTTGAAGCATAGGTTGCATCTCCTCCCGTGGAGAGGGCGTGAGCGTGGCAGTGGACTGCTGCCCAAAGGAGATTGCCGGGGAAGAGGCCACTCCTCGAACAGGAGGTGTAGGAACTCTATCATCTTCCTCTTCAAGCTCATCCTCCATTCCCTGATGCAAATATGTCTGGACTGGTAAAGGTGGGCACCAACCATCACTGTCATACCTAGAATAGAAATGGTTTAGGTTTAGGCTATATATAATTCATTGAAATAATGATACTGTATATTATACTGTATGCACAATGGGGAATCTATTTCGTGTTATGAAAACAACAACTAAGAAACTTGAATAACCTAAATAATACCTGAATCTATAAAACCAGGCACAGACTCCCCATTTATTTCAGCAAAGCTAATACTTAATTTCACTCTTTATCTTTTTGATAAAGGGCAAAAAGGTCCCAACCAACAGTGATACCGAATAAAATCTATTTGTTAATCTCATTTCTAAATGAAGCAATTTCTTTCAAGAGCAAAAGAGTAAAACAAAACAAAGAACATGTCATTTTCAGTACCAGTTATTATATATTATGTTGGTATTCCAAAAATCTCTAAAGTTAAATCTGTGCAATGTGGATAAAAGGATACGAGAGGGCTGATCAAATCTGATCAGTCCATCAGTTTCCCTGTTTCTGGCACACTAATTTGTAAGCAAGTTCCACGGACTACATGGGACTCACTTCTAAGTAGATGTGCAGCTTTGGGTTGCAATCATGAAAAGGTTTGTTATAACAAAAAACTCAGATGGAATTCTGCTGTGCAATCAGTTACCAAGCCTTATGCAATAGTTTTCCACAGAAAATCTCTGCTTCTTTTTTAAATTGATACAGCAAAAAAAGAAAAAGAAAACACAGATACAGAATTACACAAGAATAACAAGAAAGACAAAATTTTCTTAACAAACAATTAAACATAAGTTGGTCTTGACACTATAGACCCAACCTCCTATCTATTCCTTATTTCAATTTCATATTATTTATTGCCAATACACACTTTTATCATAATTTAACTTTTTTTTAATATATCTTAACTCTTATGTCTAACTTGCAACTATTACTGAAGTTCCTCGAATGCTGCAACAGAGTTTAAACTACTGTAATTATATTTCATATATTCTTTGAAAACCTCCCATTTTGAAACAAATTCCTCTTTTGGTATATTCTTTATTTTTTCTGACAGACCATCTAATTCTGCATATTCTGTCAGCTTTTGGATCCACCATTCATGTATAGAGGGAATTTCAATACTCTTCAATTTTGCCACGATGAGAACTCTTGCTGCTGCCATAGCATATAAAAAGATACCCTTCATTTTTTGTGGAATATTCAAATCTGTAACTCCCAGGAGATAGGCTTCTAGTTTTTTCTTAAAAGAGATCTTTAGCATTTTTTGCAGCTGTGAGTGAATACTCTCCCATAATAACTGTATTTTCTTACACAACCACCACATGTGGTAGAAAGTTCCTGAATTATCTCCGCATCTCCAGCAATTACTTGGCACATTTTTATACATTTTTGAAAGTTTCCAGGGTATTAAGTACCATCGGTATTGCATTTTTAGAAAGTACTCTCTAATAGTATAACAATTTGTGTATTTCCAATTGTTCTTCCACAAATTTTCCCATTGGGACATAGTTATTGAACGGCCAAAGTCTTGTGACCACCTCACCATGGCCGCTGTTACCTCCTCCTCCTCTTAATTTTAGTTGGTTATCTTCGTCTTTTAAAAGTGTTTTATATGTTGGCCAACTTTCCTGGGTATTTTTCCTTTTTACAGCTGTGGCTTCTATTGGAGAAGTCCACCACAGGACTTTAGGCTCCATCAGATCTTTATATTTTGCCCATAATGCAAAGAGTGACTTTCTAATTCAAGTCATATTAAAGAAGATTCTGACTAAACATCAGGAAGAACTTTCTGACAGTAAGAGCTGTTCAACAGTGGAACAGACTCCCTTGGGAGGGTGTGGACTCCTTCCTTGGAAGTTTTTACGCAGAGGTTGGATAGTCATCTGCCATGGATGCTTTAGCTGACATTCCTGCATTGCAGAGGTTTGGACTAGATTATCCTCATGGTCCCTTCAAACTCTAAGATTCTATTATTCTATTTGAGGAGGTGGGAAGCTCCAGTAACAATTACTGTCATTTGTCCTTACTGCTCCCTTCCAAAGTGTCTCCATCATCATTACTTTGCTTTACTGCCAGCCTTGATCCTCAAGCTCTTCTTAGTTATTGAAGGGAATGGGGAAGAGAGTTTTCATTTATTCAAATCATTCTTTAGGTAAAGGGATTTTCATGGTAATGAAATATAAGGATATTAAATTGTCTTTTTTCAAGAGAGCAACTATAAAACGTTTTGCATCTATTTGCAAATCCTTTTGATTTTAAATAAAACATTGGCTGATTTGGTTAGCAAACAAAGCAAACAATGCATTCCAGAACTTATTTTTAGTGATCTCCATTACAGTTTGAAAACCCCACGTTTAGGAGTAACAGAAGCATAATGGTGACGCAACAAGCAGGCAGTAGTATCGGGTGGAATGAAAGGAAAGCATTACTGGTGACAACCCTTAGGCTGATGTGGCTACTGAAAGGGACGTAGCAGAAAGACCAAATTGTATTTCTGGCCTTCCCATTTCTTCCCAAGGTCAGGCACTGGCATCTAAATGCCCTGATCACACTGTGACCAGGAAGTAGCAGCCAGCTGAAGGTCTTGCAGTATGGGTTTGTCTGCCTCTCCCACTTACCTGCTTGTTACACAGGTATTCTTTTAATAGTCACGTATTACTTGCATATATTAACTCTTTCCCTCATATTTAAAAGTCAGTGGAATAAAATGGAAAAGCTTCATTCTTCCTGTGCGAACTTTACTTATTTTTTTCCTATAAGGCACTTGCCTTTTCAAATTTAGCTTTCTTCTTCTAACAATGCATATTCTGGGGCAGGGAGAACTGTGCTCATTATCACTGCAATATTATAAATAACTGGAAAGTGTAACTGAAAGACAAACATTGTAAAAGCTATGGCTGAGCTGTGTGAATCTTGAAAGTATGCTGTCAGCATCACTGATTACTTAGCTTTAAATAACCAGTGTTGTCTTGGTGACAAATAAAATTCTCCCCGCCAAATAATAGATACTATACACAACTGAGAAGCCAAGACCTGTGTCACAAAGGTTTCTCTACAGATAATGCATCAATTTACCTGTCTTATTTATCATTGTGGTGTCTTAAAAATATATGGGAGTTATTTGTCTTTTATTGCACAATTATCTGAGCTGAGAACAGCAAATACATTAAAGTGCAAATATCGTTATTGAGGGTGGGGGGGGGGGAGAGAAGATAATTATTAATCAGTACCACTTGAAGCAAAGTGTCTTTCTTTGTGGGTAGACCAAGTGCCCTCTTGAACAAACATTTTAAAGGCAAATAGGAATTCTGTTAGTAGAGTATTTTGGGGTGAAACAGATTCTCTAGAATCATTTTAATCAGAATTTAGGCCTGGCTACAGCACTGTGATTGCTTTGTGACCCTGAATAACTGATAACCTGTGCTGAGGGAAAGACAAGGTATGTGTACCTGTTACCTGACAACTTTTTGGCTTTCAATACCATTGACAATGGTTAACTTCTGGAGAAGGAAGCCGGGCTGGCAGTTGGTAGGAGCTGCTTTGTGGTGGTTCCACTTTTATCTACTGTTTGATAGATGTTGCTTGGTTTTGTGGAGTCTAGTGTTCCATCTCGCCAACCTAGCTGTTTTAACATCTACATGAAGCTGCTGAGTTGCATCATCTGGAGTTTTGGAGTGCACTGTTTTTCATATGCTGATGACATTTACCTTTATCCCCCCCCCCTCTACAGCTCAAGCAGATGTAGCAGTGAATGTACTGACACCAGTGTATGTCCTTGAAAATGGACTGGATGGGAGTCAGTAAACTGAAGTTTAATCTAGACAAGACTGAGACACTGTTTGGGAGACACTGAATGGGATGCATTCTGTTCTAGATGGGTCACACTCCCCTTGAAGGAGCAGCTTGGGGGAACTCTTTGATCTGATATTGTCACTGGAGACCCTGACACTCCATGGTATCAAATACATCCTACCAACATCTGCTGGTAGCCCAGCTGCAACTTTACAGGTATAGGTTTGCTTCAGTTGCCTATGCTCTGGGCTCCTAGGCTGGGTTATTGGGACGGGGGAAGGGGCTTTGGTTTTCACCACTTTAAAAAGCAAACAACTTCTTCAAAGTTCAAGGTTCTTCCAAGTAGCCCTATTTTGGTCAACCAGCCAACTTACTTAGCTGCTAGTATGTATGATTATTATTTTTTTATTCCTTTCAGGAACACTTTAGGCAAAAAAAGACAAGAAGTGAACCCATTCACAGTCATCAAGACTGTAACACACAGCCTGCTGCTGCTGCTGCTGCTGCTGCTGCTGGGATGTTGCATTATACAGGGACACAGCATTTTCTACACTGACTGCCAGCAGCTCTCCAGAATTTCAGACAGAAATCCTTTCACAAGTTTTCTTGGAGATGCCTGGGATTGAACCAAGAAACTTTTGCATACAAACCATGTGCTCCAACAGAGCTGTGGTTCTTTCACTAAATGTGTATGAATAAGTATGATGATTAGTGGACTGGGAATATTCTGTGTTAACTGAGCTGAGAATGTGTTGTGTTCTAGCACAGGAAATTTATAACGAACTATTGTTTCAAATAACACACCCATATTTATAGATCCTTTCTGTAAAATTTAAATTCTACTGGGGTTTATTTTCACAAGTTCAAGAACAAAATGACGCTGAATTACTGCCAAAAAGATGTCCCTGGCATCTCTTGCAAAACAAGCACTAAGGATAAGTTGAGTTACAGAGATTTTCAAAAGAAAAATATTTCTCTCTGTATGTGAATACACATGGATTTTCTACAGAAAATCTCTGTGAACACACAAAGACATACAATGCATACCCCATATCAATTACAACTAGTTTAATGCTGGCACAAGCCCATATCAAACAAACAAACAAAATATTTTCCCCACCCCAAAAGCTAAAATTGCTTAGCTTTTGAAAATTTCAAGTATGTGGACTATCTATTAGGAACTATGGTGAGAACATAAAGAGAGGAGGCTGGGTCACAGATATGCTTTGTCCAAGCTACTAGACTTTGCTAATAGAAAACTATAGGGAGAAAGTTAACCCCAAGCCAATGGACAATATTTGGCCAACTTTTTTTGTCCTCCCCCCTGTACTGCAATAATGTGGCTTCTGTATTAGCAATTTTCAAATAGCCAAGCAGGAGATGGTGCTGCTGAGTCCCATTGGAGATTATTGCATTGTTTTCGCTAGAGTATAGTGAAGGGACAGTGGCAGTGTTCCTCGCAGTGTATGGCCCACCATCCAGTGTAGTATGGATGTCTGAGATGGAACCTTAACACATGAGGGCAGGGGCAGGTCAGCTGCACAATAGTTGGGGGAGTCCAGGGGCCCACCGCCCCTTCCTGCATTATCCTTCATGTAAGCAATGCATGAAGGGGCCTTTAAACTTTGGAAAACTAGGAGGGATTCAAACAACTATATACAGTGGTGCCCGCAAGACGAATGCCTCGCAAGACGGAAAACTCGCTAGACGAAAGAGTTTTCCGTTTTGGAGGTGCTTCGCAAAACGAATTTCCTATGGGCTTGCTTCGCAAGACGACAATGTCTTGCGAGTTCCTGCTGGTTTTTTCCCCTCCCCCCTTTTCTAAGCCGCTAAGCCGCTTATCAGCTGATCCGATCAGCAGATAAGCCGCTAAAAGCCGCTAATAGCGCTAATCCGCTAATCCGTCAATGGGCTTGCTTCGCAAGACGAAAAAACCGCTAGACGAAGAGAATCACAGAACGGATTCTTTTCGTCTTGCGAGGCACCACTGTAGTATGAAAAAGGAATGTCCAAAATTTACTGCCATAAACACATTGTATTGCAGGCCCATTGAAGATTGTATTATCTTACTATTGGCAACAGTGTGTACATATGAGGGTGCATCCGACAATTGTATTATGAAGCTGTTTGCTGAGCTACACCTAAAGGGCCTTCTGCTCCACACATATTAGTCCCCTCATATCCAAACACCAGAATCTGATTGGGGTAAAAGGCCTTACACACATTACACACCACAGCTGTGAGATATTGCATTCCACTACATTCAAAATGGTCCTTCCCCCTCAAAAAAAGATACCTTACCCTCCTTCTTGCTGATCCACACCATAGTGTTCTAGTTCTGTGCCTGGAAGAGGCTGTATTGGAGGGGGTGGGAGTGGAACGTTGGCCCAGTTAGACCCATTATTTTTCTGAGGTTTGGAAGTATTTTTGTTTTTCTTTTTCTTCCCTCCTTTCCCACCTGAAATCAAGAAACATTACAGAAGTATGAAGAAACAAACTTGACTATTTATATTTCCTGAAAGAGCTCCGATTCCAGATGGTACACTCAAAAAAAGAAAAAGAAAAAAGAAGGGAGAAGAGAGGAGTATTTTTATCTTAGCAACATCAGCAGCAACATGTTATAGTTGTCATAAGGTTATAAATAATAATAGGGTGGAATGGAATGAAAATAGTCTGTATAATTGCCTGGAATTACTTCTTTTTATTTCACACACTCCATATAGCTTAGTCACAATGAAGCATGCGCTGAAAAAAAGTTAAAATGTACTTGCTATATCAAAACTGTATTTATTGATTTATTCACGTCTGCTCTAAGCCTCTGTGCAGTCATTGTTGGAAAAAATAATAGACTGCAGCAAACTCTTTCAGATAGCAAATCGCAGTGTATTCATAATACCATTTTGCATAATCTCCCTCCCTCTCTCTTTGGAAAGGACACATCCAAAAACTTTACTGTTTGAGTTTCTTTCTCTTTTCATTCACAAGGCCAAATGTAGTTGTGAAAAATGTAAATCGCAAATGTAACTGGTTTCTTACTGAAATCATATAGGGACATTCAATTGAAAAGTATGGATGAGTTATTTTTGTAATATTTTATGCCCATGTAATTCAGTGGTCTTTTCACTCTAGAGAAAAAGGACATATGTTATAGAGAATTGGAAGAGGACCAAATAAACCAACACGGAAATGAGGATTCAAGGAGAAAAGAGATAGATGAATAAAGGATAATTTTAGTTAACATATAAAACAATGTGATAGACAATTAGGGTTATGTAATGAATCCTGAGAAGGAAGAAGGCAACAAGGCACATGAATATAAATGACCACGAAGTGGAACATGTATATGCGCGTGCACATTTGTATGTTTGTAATAAAATAAACCGAACATTTGGACTAGGAACTGAAAGCATCACAGGGACTTATAGGAAAATAAAGCAGAAGAGCAAGGGCGGGGGGGGGGGGGAGAAACAGTGCTGGAATGGCGAAAGAGAAGCTATTGTAAACTAGCCTCATAACATATTTTTAGAATGTATTAAGAAAATGGCACAATTCTGCACAGAATAATTTAACACAGAAAATTTGCTGCTACTCTTAAAGCTAGGTAATCCATTTTGCAATGGTAATGTGCAATAATTATAATATAGCATGCAGCATAATACCTATACTTTATGCTTGTAGGCAGCTCTGAAACTTTTAGAATGATCACTATCATAAGAAGCTTTTCTATCAATTCCATTATATTGCTATGGGTGGATTTCTTGATACGCAATAGAAATATTGTGAAATCTCAAAGGAGTTGGGGGCTTCAATAATGATACAACCAAAATATTAACTTCATCATGAAGCTCCTCAGAGAAGGACAGTGCTGTAAAGTGAAGATTGATTTACGAATAAAGTCAGCACTGTGCCAGAAAAGTGAGAATGTTACAAAATAAAATTTCCAATCATGCTGAAATACACAGGGTACAAAGGCTACAAATATTTTCTTATTATCTCTAAATGGGTTTCTTGTTCGGTTAGGGCAAATAAGGCACACTTCTTTTTTATCAAGCTCATGGTTTTCCAGATGACTGTGACACATTCACATGTGTCTAAATGGAAGGCAAACTGTAATATTTGAACACAGGCTCTGAGTACAGTGATCATTCTTCCAAGGTTATAATTAGTTTGCGTTTTTTTTAGAGCTTCTTACAAGCACAAACACTTCTCCTTACACGCATTGTATTGAAACCAACCTGAGAGGCTGCCACTTCTTTCTGAGCTGTTGTGAGAGCTGGTGGTGCTGAAATCCTGTGACTGGTTGTGTGGCATTCTATTAGACAATCCCTCAGCCAATCGGTAGTCAGGGATGTAAAGTAAGGCTAAGGGTTAAAGGGCAAAGGTCACAGTGCCATCATGTGATTAGTTTATAGCACATGCACAACATGCAGTTAGCTGGTAAACAGTGGGTGTGGCAGGACTGTGAAAAATATTTAAGTTAATATATTCTAATGGTAGCAGGGGTGGGGGAAAGATAAGCTGTGATACTGGCAAAAGCTAAAGCAAACTAAAATCGTAACACAATATAGTTTGTTGCATAAGTATAGGATACATGCAAGGTATGCAATTAGTTAAGGGAAATGGGAACAAAGAAGGACAATTTTCTACTGTGCACAAGAGATTCTTACAAACAATTGTAATAAGAAAAATGAGAACTAAAATCACCATTGTTGCCTTTGCTCTGATCAGGCAGAGAATAACCAAATCCCATTAGGTCACTTTTTTGCTGAATCGAACTTTTCCACTGAGGATCTGGTAAATCAACTGCCAATTCATGGATGCTGTTGGAATGCAGTATTTGTGTTGTGGCGTATGGGGTAGCCTGTGTTATTTGGCTGGAACTGTTGTAACTAGTTTTGGTAGTGAAGTCAATGCTGCTGTAAATGGCTCCATCAGAAAGCATTGTGGCAGTTTTATCCCCTTGACCAGGCACCGGAGGCAGCACATCTGTGATGAAAACAGGGAAATGAAACAAATCAACATGGGAAAACCCCAACAAGAAGTTTTAATATAAAAAATAAATGTGTCATTCTGCACGTTTGCATTTCAGCTGAGACAGTGT
Source organism: Podarcis bocagei (assembly GCF_964188305.1). Taxonomy (NCBI): domain Eukaryota; kingdom Metazoa; phylum Chordata; class Lepidosauria; order Squamata; family Lacertidae; genus Podarcis; species Podarcis bocagei. The sequence continues at coordinate 61,791,293 of NC_138130.1, read as the reverse complement.
CCATGAGCCAATGGAGGGAAGATGATGTACAGCCATCGCCTCGCTATCAGCATCTGTGACAAACTTTCCACTTGTCCTTCACGTCTCACTACCTAAAACCATCTTTCTTCCATACCTTCAGCTGTGAAAGTGAAGTTTGGAATATTTCTGTCCTGAAGAATGTTTTCAATTGTTCATTTCATGTCAGAGCCAATGAAACTGTCTGTGCTCCAGGGAAATGATGAAAGGAGTCACTCCACAAATCACAGAAGAAACCATCTCCCTCTGCTTTCCCCCACCATCAAGAAAACACCTTATGAGTATTGCACAGAACTGAATGAACATGGAACAATCCTCAGATAATTCTTTTCAAGATATGCAGAGCTTAAATGTTTTTTCTTTTTCTTTCTTTCTTTCCTGCTGAACATTATCTGGCTTTATTTCTGAAGTTTGCCAGACATTTTTTTCCTGACAATAAAGAGGGGTGAAAAAGATATGAATAAATCATTTTGAAATGTGTCAAGATTTCAGCAGCTCTAAAGAGAATTAAATGATCAGTCAATTATTTTGCTAAACTAAGCCTTTGAAACTGAAGGGCCATATAAAGCCATAAAAATATTAAAATACATTTATCTAGTAAATATGTCATGTGTTGAACCAGGGAACTCCCTCACCCATTTATCTATGTCAACCTTCCACAACAAGGTACCCGCTCCAGATACTTTGGACTACCACTCCCATGAGCCATAGTCAGCACAGGGAAGGCTGATAAATTAATAATTTTAATCTTTTGGTGTGCTGAAGACCCGATCATGTATCTTCACAGTGGCAATCTCTGATACCATCTCTGACACCAGGTTCAAAAAGTTAATGTTCCTGACTAACGAAGGTATACCAGTTGCATAAGGCTCAATGAAACATCCAGTCCTGACAGAAATGTTGAACAAATGCATATATCAAGCTTCTGAAGATGAACAGTGGACAGAGCTTAACTATTGTGTTTACAGACTTTAATGAATACTACACGATTATATCAGATAAGAGCATTATTTTGCAAGTTGGATGTTAAAATAACTTGGTTTGGTATTTGCCTTAAAATGTTACTTAAAGGAGGTTCCTATTTCCTTGCACAAGTTCTCTTCCCTGCACTAAGCCAACAGCCCATATTTTCTCCTTTCCCATCAACATGCAGGTTTTTACAGAGGACTTAGTTTGAAATCTCCCTGGTCAGAGACTGACTGCTCCTTGTGAACTACTGCTAACAGTTAACAATCTGGCTCCAGTTTTCCAGCAAAAGTGCTCTGGGAGTCTTCCTCTCAGCTTCAGCTGCCTGCAATTTCAGCCCTGTTGTCCTAAGTCAGGCATAGGCAAACTCGGCCCTCCAGATGTTTTGGGACTACAACTCCCATCATCCCTGACCACTGGTCCTGTTAGCTAGGGGTGATGGGAGTTGTAGTCCCAAAACATCTGGAGGGCTGAGTCTGCCTATGCCTGTCCTAAGTTTTCATTCCTTGGACAGCTAACACTTGCTGCCACTGGAGCTTCTGCTGGCTTCTTTAGCTCCAAACTCAAGACTGACTCTTGAATTGCTGTGTCTGCCTTTTTACACCCTTCAACCGCAGTGTTACAACCAATCAAAACCTTCTCTCTGACAGTTAAATGGAACATCCACTGAAGGATCTATCACAGACTGACCTTTTTGATCCCACTGTCTAATATAAAACAATGGTCTCTAATGCCTACTGACATACCAGAAAAACTCAAGACACATATTCACCTTCTAAGTAACTGTATCAGTGTAATGGTTTCTTGACAGACCAACAGCTGTAAGATTGCCTGTACACTATCTCTTAGGCCTCAATTAAAGGTAATTTGCCAACCTTTTACCTTCATTCAGTTAACTACTCACAAACCAGATGCTTTTTTAAAAAATGCAATAATACTATTACACATACATTTACACATTTTCTATTACACATACATCTCATTTATTCAACTATTACTTCACAATTTTGCTGTTTGTCCAAAACCATCATTGTTAAGTACCATTGCATATATACAGCTTTCAACCAGGAAAAATAATCTCAAAAACTAATGTAAAAGGCAAATAATAATAATAATAATAATAATAATAATAATAATAATAAGGCAGACTTACTAAATGTATTTAAAAATAGCATGAAAAACATGTTATAAATGGTAAGTGGGAGGGGCAACAAAATATCATGGGACAGGGAAGTGTGTTTGATGGAGAGGGGAATGTAAATTTAATACCTTTATTTTATTTAACGAAATTCATATACTGCTTTATAGCAGCAAAAATGATTTAAATGGGTGCTGAAAAAATACAGTGACGGTGCCTGCCTGATGTCAATAGGCAAGGAGTTCCAAAGTGCAGTTAGTGCCACACTTAAAGAACAATTGCATACAAGTACAGAACAAGTATGGTAACACCTTGAACTTTGCCTGGTAACAAATCAGCCAGGAGGGGCAGGGGTCAAGTGGAGGGTATAGCTGCCAGTGCCTGGTCCACATCAGCTGACTGCATAAGCTGAAATCAATTACATCACTGACTCTGCCACCGGAATTGAAAGAAGTGCAGAGTCAAGATCACTTTGATGTCAAGTGACTTTCTCTTCAAAGTGTGTAGCCAGTTGGCCACAGCAGGTCCTCAAATGCTCCAGAAGTCCCTCTCCCACAGTGGAAGTCAGTAATCTCTGGATCATCCAAACTAACTCTGTGAAGAGGTGTATGTGAATCTGAACTTATGGTATGGTTTACCTCTGTAGATTGTGGGATGTATAAGATTGATATAGCTATAATATGACATGACACCCTCCATTATGAGCTCTGGTGACCCTGGAACAATCCTGGTTCCAGCCCTTGGCCAATGGGCCATTTGGGCATATCCTGAATTCACCCACATCTGACCTAAAGATTAACACATGGAAATTTAGTTTTCAAGTACAGGATACTCAGCTCCTCAGCGGTAAGGTGATTTGAAAGCAGATAGCAGACAAGGATACCCAGGTTCAGATAATGGCTCAATATCAAAGTCTTTCATCCTTTTGTTAAGCAAACAGGATGGCCAGTTTAGCCATTTTTCGAGGTGAGGATTTGGCAGGAAGTTCTGAAAGGAACTACGGAAATTGTAGAAATTACTCAGTTCACAGCCCTCTCCCCTCTCCAGTGGCATGCCTTGGCAAAAAGGTATTAAAAACCCATTAGATCCAAAGGTTAGTTAATTTTTCCAAGTCCAACATGACAGTGTTTACCCAGCGCTCTCCACGATTCAGCACACTTCTGCTTTGCTTTAAGGACAGGTATATTTTCCTTCTGCCCCCCACCCCCGCCCATCCACTTCTTTATGGCAAAATTGTTATGCTCTTTTACTCTTTAATGAATATGTGTTTATATTGTAGAATTTGCTACCTACTTAGACTGTAACTTTGCTGTATGAAACAGCATTTATATACTGTTACTCTTATTTTATATAATAAACCAAACTTTGCTTATTCCTTTGTGTGAGAGCTTCTATAACAAGTGAATGTCATAACTCCAGCAGAAGATCCTAAACCTCTCAGCCGTGTCTATATGAACATATATGAGTGCTGGCTGTGGAAAGGTGAGTCTAGGTACACACTTGTAACAACTTCTCCGGCTGACTACCAGAGGATTCAAGCTCAATTCAGTGGGTCACATTCAGTTCTGCATGAGCAAAGTAGGATTTCATCTTCCATTCCTCTCCCCTGCAAGTCTCCAAAATCTGTTTTGGATGGTCTGTGTCCCAAAACCTGTTTCACTTGTGCAACAGCAGCACAGGATACAGTTCAATATAATGAATGTGTAGCATATGAGGCTTGACAACCATATGTCAGGAGTGCTCTGATGGTGTTTCCTGCTTGGCAGGGGGTTGGACTCGATGGCCCTTGTGGTCTCTTCCAACTCTATGATTCTATGATTCTATGATCTTATGAAACGGTTAAGCACATTAGAATAGCATAGTCATTCTGCTAAACTATTTCATCTGGTTTAGAAACAGTACTCAAGTTCTATGGAGCAAATTCAAGAGGAAGACTTTGCAGAATCATAGACACATGTCCATAACCCCACCTCCTAGACACTAATTTTCTTTTTTTTCTTAATTGATGGTCTTGTTTTATTGCTATGTGGTGTTCTTCCTTTTAGCTATCTATATTTCCAAATGTATTCAAATAACATTTCATGAAAAAAATGAATGGATAGTCCTGCAAATTATTATTATTATTTTTTGCTAAAGCACTATGAACAAACCTACCTCCACGTCCAAAATTTCCAAGATCATTTGGCCCACTAGTGCTGTTGTTTACAGGCAGGCTGGTGGCAGGCCAAGAGTCTGCAAGCCAAGGATAACTCGGGTCACTTGCATTTAACAGGCCTGGTCGACTGAAGAAAAATGAAAAACATCGAAATAATTCTGTAAGAAACTCTTTACAACTGCAAACTGAAGAGACTTTATACATCTCTCTCAACAATAAAATTTAAAATTTATTTCATATTAAAATTGTGAAGGCTTTCTTGATATAAATGATTCCGCAGTTAATTGGAGCTTTACACAAATTAGTACTGTATGTGGAAGTGGAATCAGTTACAAGTCTACTAGAATCCAAATGAATTCTGTAGTTCATTTCAAAATAAGGAATAGGCTGTACCATTGAAGGATCCTAAACTAGGGATGAATGATAAATTACCACCTCAAGGGAACAATCACTCAAAGTGACTGTTCTGTATCAGCCATTTCCAGGACTCTGGGTGAGTATTCCTTCACTTCCTGCATCCCAAATGTCTGTCTGTCATCCACAAGCTGCTAGCTCTTCCTTTGAGCAGCCTTGCGTGGTTTTAAAGGCAAGTAGGTTTGAGTAGGATTAATGAAAAGTTCAAAACAGCATTTTTATCTGTGTCAACAGACTTTCATGTTCATATAATTTGATTTCAGATTTCAAGAACTGAAGACTGAGCACTTTTTATCTGAAAGGAACTAGTCATTAAGATGTTAGAATTTGGCTCAGTGGGCACGTTCCTAAAACTGGGAGAGATGAATAGGAGAAAGGTGGGAGAACAGCACATTAAACAAATAAGTCGGAAGCTGTACTTGATTATTAGTACATGTAAACAAACAGCATTGTGGGAAACAAGATACTGGTCTAGATCTGCTTTTGGACTGATCCGGCAAGGCTCCTTTTATGTTCCTTTTTAACAGTTATTGTTATTGTATCCCTTCCCACCCCCCATGAATCCCTTCTGGCACAATCCCTAAGAGAAATGTGGGTTTCTATGGAAACAGCAATAAGAAGATCTAGCAGCATTCTTGCCACATCTATGAACTCTCATTAGGCCTAATCTGTGTGTGTGTGTGTGTGTGTGTGTGTGTGTGTACACACACACACAGAGAGAGAGAGAGAGAGAGAGAGAGAGAGAGAGAGAGAGAGAGAGAGATATTGATTAAATAGGAGATTGGAAGTTATTACCAGAGCTTAATTACAATCTCCATATTGGCATAGAGAAAATAGATGAGGATATATGGCTCTGTTATCAACTTTTATCAATTTCAATTGAGTAGCCAAAGTTGTAGAACCTAGTCCTATCAATCTACAACCTATTCATCTTCCATGAATCATTTATTTTGTGATCGATTGTGTGTAATTGTTCACTCACAGCAATTTAGTGGGAGCCAATAAGGAGTCTTAAACAACAGCAACTTCATTTACTAATGCCTAATTAATGCAATAAACATCCTGAAAACAAATGAACACATTCTTTCTGATACTTTCTACTAATTTCTTCCTGGGCATCTGGGAGATATGAAACATCTGGACTTGATTCCCCTCAAGTGTACAACAGATCATTAAAATCTGGTCTAAGCCATTTAATTCCTCCCAGAATTGTCATTCTAGCAACTGATCATGTAGTAGTCTGTCTTTCTTTTTTTTTAGTTCCTAATAAAAAAATAAATCTGATGGGGCTTAAATATGACACAACCTGAAACAGAATATGACCTTTTCAATAGCAGACATACCTTCCATTGCTCATAAGTCCCCCATCTCCTCTTTGGAAAGTAACTGGTGTGGGTTTTCATAAATAAGAGAGTAGGAAAAGTCTGTTAGGCATAGTAAGTCATTTATATCAAGCATATCACAATATACAATATAATGTGTTAAACAATATAATCAAGTATAGGTGGGAAAGCAAAAATTTCCATATCCCCCTGTTCTCTCTAGATAATATTGATTTAAATCAATCTTTCTCAGTCACAGTCTCACAGGACAACTTATTTCTGATTCCTTGATATTATGGGTTTTGGGGGGAAATTCTCAAATCAATAGACCTTTGGCTTCAAAATGTATGAAGCTAGAGACCCCTGAATCATGCAGATTCCAATGAAAACATTACCTTCATATCTTCAAACTAAATAAAAATGAATCTGTGCTCTCTTTAGCACGTTAGTACTTTAATAAGTAATTAACAATGACCTGGATCTGCTTATCATTACAGTAGGAACAAAAGTGAAAAATTTGGGGAAACTGAAATGGAAAAAAAATATTCAAAATACATTCTCATCTTATATTCTAACACCTTTTATCCATGCCTGAAGTGTTCTTCACAGAGTGAATGATGTAAAACCAATGCCATACTTCCTAGCTAGCAGGACTAGTAGGAGTTGTAGTCAAACAACAGCTGGGAACCCAAGTTTGAGAAACAATGATGTAAACACTTAATTGCCAAGATCAGTCTTGTAATCTCAAAAAATCATGAATACTTTACAAACATAGTCTAAACGCACCTACCTTACAACAAGATATTGTTATAAATTTAGGGTCTTGAATTGCTTATAACTGTGACAATCTCTATGTTGTAAGAAGTCCTTTTTAAAGCAGTACAGTACAGTGGATAGTATGGCCAGACACTGTATCAGTGTTCTGCATAACATACAGCAGCCTTTGTCAGATAGTTTGGACTACGATGATAAGAGTTGTAGTCCAAAACATGTTGTGGGCTAGGGTAAAGCTTGGGACGCGGGTGGCTATGTGGGTTAAACCACAGAGCCTAGGACTTGCCAATCAGAAGGTCGGCGGTTCGGATCCCCGTGATGGGGTGAGCTCCCATTGCTCGGTCCCTGCTCCTGCCAACCTAGCAGTTTGAAAGCACATCAAAGTGCAAGTAGATAAATAGGTACCATTCCAGCAGGAAGGTAAACGGAGTTTCCGTGAGCTGCTCTGGTTCACCAGAAGCGGCTTAGTCATGCTGGCCACATGACCCAGAAGCTGTACGCCGGCTCCCTCAGCCAATAAAGCGAGATGAGCGCCACAAGCCCAGAGTCGGTCACGACTGGACCTAATGGTCAGGGGTCCCTTTACCTTTACCTTTAGGGTAAAGCTTACGTATTGGAACCTCTGAACTATCTTCTCAAATGAGAATTGTGTGTATTTCTGTGACTTAAAGTGATGCAACATCTGGCACCCACCCATAAAGAAGAGACACCCCGAAGTAAAGAAAACCCTGGAATTTTAGTGCTAGCTGTCAAAAAATGAAGAAAGTTTGGGAAACCAGTGAAGGAGATTGAGAAAGCAAGGGACATCGGAGAGCTTTACATGTGTAACATTGCACCAGGAGTCCAAAGGGGATAAAATTGGTCCCCCCCCCTATTTTTTTCATTGTATCTGCGGGATAGGTTTGGCTGGGGTAGCCTGAGTTCAAAGTCACCTAGTGAGCAAAGTCACCCATCAAAATGTAGTGATGGCGGTGGTGATGATTACCTGCTCTTTACCAGCAGGTCTAAGAATGGGTTACAACAATTTAAAATTTAGAATTAAAACCAGTTAAAACAAATGATCTCATCAAGTATACCACACTGGTTTCAACCATCACACAACCACAATCCATGTTGGAGTATAGTCCCTGGTCTTTTTGTACAAAGCACCACAAGAGATGCTTGATGGAACTCACAGGATTAACTGAAATGATCAACCATCCTGGGCGATCATATGCATCTGAAAATTCCACAAAAATGCTTCTCCATTAATACAGAAACACTTCAAAATTTATAACACAAAGCAGCTTTCTCTTGATCTCTTGCCATATACTCCGCAATCTCAGTTAAACAACTGTACAGCATCAAGATGGAAATGCTATGATCAGCAAAGACACTGACATATAAAGCAGGGTAGCTGCAGCTTTCTGGTGATACATTACATTTTTGCTGTGTTATCAGTTCCACAAGTGGCTTCACAATGCACATTCAACTACAATGAAGACAAAGAGGATCCCTTTGGGATCCCATATAGAATGAACTTAGGAACTGATGATTAATTGCCTATCACCACTGTATGGGCAATTATGGTTGCTAGAAAATCACAACAGGCATATCACAAATTAAATGCTTTACCTATTTGGAAATGAATTAATGCTAATCACAGTGAAAGTGTATAAAATATTAAATACAACGTATACACAAGCATTCTAATGCTTCTTAATATACTAAACAATCATAACACATGCTAAAATAGTTTAAGCGAAATTGGGTGGATATTGTACAGCAATCTGCAGGGAAACAATGGGTGCAAGTTTATTTATTTGTAGCTGGCATCGTAGCTGTTAGAAAATGTGTGACTAACATCTACATTGGAATACCTCACTTTCATTTCTGCATCTTCTTCCATAAACTTACAAACATAATTTGAAACTTGAAACCGAGCACTTATATTCTACATTTTAAAGTTTAAATTGAAGATAGCATAGTATAATTTCGTTTATACTATGCCATAAGTGTGCCAGACAAATGGCTTGCTGAGGATAGGCTTAGTGCAATGAGTTTGTTCTCTTGAGGCAGTGAGGTAAGGGATGAGGCCTTCTGGGGATGAAGACGTCCTAGCAGTGTCCCACTCCCAGGGTGAAGGGGGGAAGAGTGGCTTGGTAAAGAGGAAGTTGAAAGGTAAAGTCAAGGGGCTCAAATATCTTCAGAATGTATGGGTGTTATTAGAAATCACCATACTGGAAGCTCAGCCTCAATACAGGTCAGGCAAGGTACCACCAAGGCCAAGGGACTACCAGCAAGCTTAACAAGCAAACTATGAGAGATCAAGAAGCCTTTCTTCAGAAATTGAAGTCTGGCCCAAATAAAGAGAACAAAAAGGAACACAAACATTGCCAACAGAAATGCAAACAGACAAGAAGGGACAAAATGAGCAAATTCAGGAAGGGCATTTTTAGAAACCTTAGGACCACAATTAAAAAGTTATTTAAACACTTTGAAAGCAAGAGGAAACTGGCTAGGAAGGCAGTTGTATCTTTAGATGACAGGGGAGTCAAGATGTACTAATGAAGGAAAACAAGATTGTGGAGAAGCTGAATGAGTTCTTTGCATTTGTTTTCATTCTGGAATGCCACAGAGGATCCCTGTGGCTGAATTAACTTTCTTGGAAAGGAAGTCTGAGGAACTGAGGCAAAAACTGTTGATAAGAGACATTCTAGGCCACCAGATCTCAAATTTTAAATTGCTGGTTTTCTAACATAAACATGTAACTTGTTCTGAAGACTAGCATTTGTACCTGAAGAATAGAATCTAGCCAATGTAATGCCATTTTTTAAATAAAAGGATCCATGATCATTTATGTAAGCAGATGCTCACAATGAACACTTCTTCAGAGCTTAATCCTCCCCCAAGAAAGGAGTTAGATATAGAGGGATTATGTTCCCCTTTTGCTCACTAGTAGGGCTCTTAAAAATAAAGTTTTCCTAATACAGATGGCCAAACTTCCAGTCACATGAGAAGCTCCTAAATAGCACTTTCCATCTAGTCCCCATTCTCTATGTTCTAGGACATGATGTCCGCTTCTTAATAGCTGCCAATATTTTGCAACAAAGCACGCAGTTGGGCAGAATGCTTAGCTACAGGAGCTTTCCTTTCACTCGGATTGTGGTACTATATCAGGGGACAGGAGGAATGGAGTTGACCCTGCAGTCTGATTTCTGTAGGCTTATACTGGCACAGTTAGGCAATCCCAAAAGTAAAGAGTGTTGGCAGAGTGGTGAGAAGGGAATACCTTGGCAATAAGAAGCTGAGACCTCCTGTGTTCTTATGATTCTATGAACTGGACCGATGTGGTTGTCATTCTGATTGCTGGAGTTATTTTCTCCATCAAAAACAAAGTCATGTTTCTTTATCATTTTGTAATGGTTGCTGGGTGTAATAAATAGTTCTCATATGGTGAGGTTATAATGCAATATCTGTTTTCAGTAGTTCCATTTCTTATGGAATTATCTTACAGCCTTTGGGGAACACATTTATAAGGAGAAGTAACCACAGAAGAATGGAAGCTGCTTCATTATTACATCTGTCTCTGGAAATTAATATAATTTTCAGAGTGACAACTGTTATCCTCTCAGAGTGACAATTGTCAAAGGATAAGTTTATAATATTGCAATTAATGTCTCCCTCCTCCAAAAAATATCCTCCCTTATTATTTAAGTTATTTTATTTCCCAAAGCTTCATACAATCCACAATAAAAATGGCTGGGCAAGCCAGCAAGACAGCATCACTCTGAAAGGATCAACATTCTGTGGAAAAGGCAGCAAAAGTCACAAATGATAGTCTGGCAAAATAAGCACTATGTTTATCACTGTTACCATATGTTTGTGTCAGCATTTTCTGCCTGCAGTTTGATTTCTGGAATTGCAAAACACGCCTAAAATGCTGAAGGGAAACATATTTGAATATAGTAGACTACAGTCCTTACAGACATATCGGGGGGGGGGGGGAGTGGATCAGCAAAGCTGATTTAATTCAGGGATCTAAATTTCAAAAAACTGCTGAGACATTTTGAAAGTTGAAAGGGAGATGAAAGACAAATTCCATCTATTATCACAAAGCAGCATTTTTTAAATTAAAAACTGTTTATATGATTATGGATCTTATACAGATTCTTTAAAAATCCGCAGAATATAAAGGGAGGAACACGTTTTAAAAATATGACGTACACAAGGGTGTATTGAAAGAGGGAACGAGAGAGGTTTGAAGAATCCTTGTTAACCTGTGTTGCAAGGTCTATACAAAAACATGCACAATTAAGCCTCACACAAAAATTGAAAAAACCTCATATACATACAGTATACAAAGATACTATGGTACTAGTTGAACTATTTACAAATACTATCTGACAAGGTTAAACCCAATCTTCATGCAGGCTAGAACCAAAAAATAGAAATACACACTCAGCTGACATTTTGAGGAAATAAAGCTTTCTGTGTGCCTATCTCTAGTGGGCCACATTTTCCTTGTACAAATGAAAACTTTAATGTTGCCAGCCAAGTCTCTTCCTTTTTCTGATAAGCTGTTCCTCAAATATGAATACAGATTAATCCTCTTTTAATAAGCATTAACTCAGAACAGATAATCAGCATATAAAAATTCTATCAAATCTTCCTGCATTTGGATGGTTCTGTCAAATAATTTATAATAATCTACCACTGTTAGGACTTGCGCGTGATATGTTTAGTTTGCCATTTGTAATTTGTTTTTATTTACTCAGTTTCACAACAATCTTTAATCCCCAAGCTTAGTATTTATAAGCAAAAATGTATGGTTTTCGTTCAGGCTGATAGTGTATGCAGTTAGAGGAACATGTCTGCATTCCTGCAAATGGATGCACACACACTTGGGAAACTGAGGGCAGATGAAAGATACATTACATTTTTCCTGTTTCAGTAGATGGATTTCTATGAATTTATAAGAAGCGGGGAACAGGATGGATAAATGCGACGGGGTACTACATAGCATAGAAGGATTCACCTGAGAAAATGGATTCTTTTTTTATCATTCTTATGGAATCTGAAAAGTTGGTATCTACACACACAAGAAAACCCTTTTTGCTCCTTCTTCAACTGCTGCCCTGCAAACTCTGATCTGCCCTGCCCCCTCTGACCTTTACACAGGGAAAAGAGCTAATCAGCCACAAGAAACACACACACACCAGAAAACCCTTTTTGCTCCTTCTTCAACTGCTGCCCTACAAACTCTGATAAGCTCCTCCCACAGCTAATCCCCTGCCTCAACAGAAACCCTGCCCCCTCTGACCTTTACACAGGGAAAAGAGCTAATCAGCCACAAGAAACACACACACACAAGAAAACCCTTTTTGCTCCTTCTTCAACTGCTGCCCTACAAACTCGAGGGGGCAGGGTTTCTGTTGCCCTACAAACTCGAGGGGGCAGGGTTTCTGTTGAGGCAGGGGATTAGCTGTGGGAGGAGCTTATCAGAGTTTGTAGGGCAGCAGTTGAAGAAGGAGCAAAAAGGGTTTTCTTGTGTGTGTGTGTTTCTTGTGGCTGATTAGCTCTTTTCCCTGTGTAAAGGTCAGAGGGGGCAGGGTTTCTGTTGAGGCAGGGGATTAGCTGTGGGAGGAGCTTATCAGAGTTTGCAGGGCAGCAGTTGAAGAAGGAGCAAAAAGGGTTTTCTTGTGTGTGTGTGTTTCTTGTGGCTGATTAGCTGTTTTCCCTGTGTAAAGGTCAGAGGGGGCAGGGTTTCTGTTGAGGCAGGGGATTAGCTGTGGGAGGAGCTTATCAGAGTTTGTAGGGCAGCAGTTGAAGAAGGAGCAAAAAGGGTTTTCTTGTGTGTGTGTGTTTCTTGTGGTTGATTAGCTCTTTTCCCTGTGTAAAGGTCAGAGGGGGCAGGGTTTCTGTTGAGGCAGGGGATTAGCTGTGGGAGGAGCTTATCAGAGTTTGCAGGGCAGCAGTTGAAGAAGGAGCAAAAAGGGTTTTCTTGTGTGTGTGTGTTTCTTGTGGCTGATTAGCTGTTTTCCCTGTGTAAAGGTCAGAGGGGGCAGGGTTTCTGTTGAGGCAGGGGATTAGCTGTGGGAGGAGCTTATCAGAGTTTGCAGGGCAGCAGTTGAAGAAGGAGCAAAAAGGGTTTTCTTGTGTGTGTGTGTGTTTCTTGTGGCTGATTAGCTCTTTTCCCTGTGTAAAGGTCAGAGGGGGCAGGGTTTCTGTTGAGGCAGGGGATTAGCTGTGGGAGGAGCTTATCAGAGTTTGCAGGGCAGCAGTTGAAGAAGGAGCAAAAAGGGTTTTCTTGTGTGTGTGTGTTTCTTGTGGCTGATTAGCTCTTTTCCCTGTGTAAAGGTCAGAGGGGGCAGGGTTTCTGTTGAGGCAGGGGATTAGCTGTGGGAGGAGCTTATCAGAGTTTGTAGGGCAGTGGCGCGCGCCTAGTGGCGCGCGCAGTTATATCCATCTTTTAGATTTAGGGGAGCTAGTCTCAAACGTTTGTTGGGGGAGACCTAGGGTTTTTTTTGTGGGCGAAATTATTTGTCCTGTCTTCAAGCTTTTTATGATGGAGGACCTCTGTAGCCACCCCCAACAACACGATCTCAAGATGGAAGGGGAGGGAACAGCTGCAGTCGCCTGCGATTCCTGCGCAATGTTTGCCATCTTGCCAAAGGTTGCAGGCAGCTTCACCTGCAGCAATTGCATGTTGATTGCCCTTTTAAAAGACAAAGTCCAGCAACTGGAGGAACGTGTAGCTACGCTCCAAAGAATTAGAGAGCTGGAGCTCTTCTTGGAAGCAACAGAGCACACCGTCCCCACCAAGGAGGAGACAGGGGACTCCCCTGAGAAGGAGGCTAGTTCATCAACACAGGAGCCAGATATATGGAGAAACGTGACTCAAAGAAGTAGGAGGCCCAGGGTTCACTCTGATTGTTTAGAAATACACAATCGCTTTGAGGTCCTCTCCCCTAGCATGGAAGACGAAGAGCAGACTCCATTTGAGGATCTCTCCCTCATTACAGTCGATCAGGTATATGAAGACGAGCAGCAAAGTCAGTCCTCAGGGAATGTGCAGGCGACCTTGGAACGGACAGCTCACGGAAGAACCCCGACCAAACCCAAGAGGAGGCGTGTAGTGGTGATAGGGGACTCCCTACTGAGGGGAACAGAAGCAGTGATCTGTGGGCCTGACAAGATGTCTCGGGAAGTGTGCTGTCTCCCCGGGGCTAAGATCCAAGATGTAACTGAACGACTGCAAGGAATCATAAAACCCACTGACAAATACCCCTTCCTCTTGGTTCATGTGGGAACCAATGACACTGCAAGCAATAGCCTCCAGAAGATCAAAAGAGACTACGAGGCTCTCGGCAGGAAATTGAAGCAACTAAATGCACAAATTGTCATCTCGTCTGTCCTCCCAGTTGAACGACGTGGCCCAGGGAGAGAGGGGAAAATAGTGGAAGTGAACAGCTGGCTTCGCAAATGGTGTAAACAGGAACGGTTTGGATTCTTAGATCACGGACTGCAGTTTCTTGAAGATGGACTTCTGGCAAGTGATGGGCTGCACCTCACAACGGTTGGGAGGAATGTTTTTGCCAAAAATCTCAGAAACCTCATCAGGAGGGCTTTAAACTGACTAATGTGGGGGAGGGAGACAGTGCTCCTGAAGGTAGGAGTCTATCAATTAATGAAGATGATCATCCAAATGTCATAGACCAAATGGAGCAAACAGCACGCGGACCTAGTGGTGGGAGGAAAAAATCCTTAAATAAGAGACACGGGGGAATGATTAATGGACTTCAATGTCTGTACACTAATGCGCAAAGCATGGGAAATAAACAAGATGAGCTTGAGCTCTTGGTACAGCAAACTAAATATGACATAATAGGCATCACTGAAACCTGGTGGGATAAGTCCCACGATTGGAATGTAATAATGGGGGGATACAATCTATTTCAAAGAAACAGACCAGACAAGAAAGGAGGAGGAGTGGCGTTATATGTCAGGGATGTGTATACCTGTGAAGAGATCCAAGATTTAGAACCTCAAAGCCAATGTGAGAGCATTTGGGTCAAAATTAAGGGAGAGAAGAATAACAGAGACCTCATTGTGGGAGTTTACTATAGATCCCCAAGCCAAACGGAGGACATAGATGATGCCTTCCTGGAACAGATGGCCAAGCATGCAAAAGGAAGGGAGATAGTAGTAATGGGGGACTTCAATTACCCGGATATTTGTTGGACGTCAAACTCAGCCAAGAGCATAAGGTCAAACAGATTCCTCACTGGCCTTGCAGACAACTTCATTGTCCAGAAAGTGGGAGAAGCAACAAGAGGAACAGCCATTTTAGATCTGGTCCTAACCAATGTTGATGACCTGGTTAGTGGGGTAGAAGTGGAAGGATCATTAGGCGCGAGTGATCATGCTCTTCTGAAGTTTACTATACAGCGGAAAGGAGCAGCCAAGCATACTAGGACTCAATTTCTTGACTTTAAGAAAGCCGACTTCATAAAACTTAGGGAAGTGCTG
The DNA here is from genome assembly GCF_964188305.1 of Podarcis bocagei. Lineage (NCBI taxonomy): Eukaryota > Metazoa > Chordata > Lepidosauria > Squamata > Lacertidae > Podarcis > Podarcis bocagei. The sequence goes on along the minus strand of NC_138130.1, from coordinate 61,775,995 downwards.
GGTGAGATCCCATGGACAGCAATACTAAAAGGAAAGGGAGTTCATGATGGCTGGGAGTTTGTTAAGAGGGAGATAGTAAAAGCACAACGTCAGGCAATACCAATGAGACGGAAACATGGAAGGTGCCTAAAGAAGCCAGGGTGGCTATCTAAAGAACTTTTAACTGAATTAAGATTAAAAAAGGATGTGTACAAAAAATGGAAAAGGGGGGAAACCACCAAAGAGGAATTCAAACAAATAGCCAGAACGTGTAGACACAAAGTCAGAAAAGCTAAAGCACAGAATGAACTCAGGCTTGCTAGAGAGGTTAAAAGCAACAAAAAAGGCTTTTATGGGTATGTTCGTAGCAAAAGGAAGAACAAAGAAACAGTGGGGTCACTCAGAGGAGAAGATGGTGAAATGCAAACAGGGGACACAGAAAGGGCTGAACTCCTCAATGCCTTCTTTGCCTCAGTCTTCTCCGATAAAGAAAACAATGCCCGACCTGAAGAATTTGGAGCAAATGATTCAGCAAAGGAAACACAGCCCAGAATAACTAAGGAGACAGTACAAGAATATTTGGCTAGTTTAGATGTATTCAAGTCTCCAGGGCCAGATGAACTGCATCCAAGAGTATTAAAAGAACTGGCAGGTGTGATCTCAGAACCACTGGCAGTCATCTTCGAGAAATCCTGGAGAACAGGCGAAGTCCCGGCAGACTGGAGGAGGGCAAATGTTGTCCCTATTTTCAAAAAGGGGAAAAGAGAGGACCCAAATAATTACCGCCCAGTCAGTCTGACATCAATAGCAGGGAAGATTCTGGAGCAGATCATTAAGCAAACAGTCTGTGAGCACCTAGAAAGGAATGCTGTGATCACCAATAGTCAGCATGGATTTCTGAAAAATAAGTCATGTCAGACTAACCTGATCTCATTTTTTGACAGAATTACAAGCCTGGTAGATGAAGGGAACTCAGTGGATATAGCCTATCTTGATTTCAGCAAGGCATTTGACAAGGTGCCCCATGATATTCTTGTAAAGAAGCTGGTAAAATGCGGTCTTGACTCTGCTACCACTCAGTGGATTTGTAACTGGCTGACTGACCGAACCCAAAGGGTGCTCATCAATGGTTCCTCTTCATCCTGGAGAAGAGTGACTAGTGGGGTGCCACAGGGTTCTGTCTTGGGCCCGGTCTTATTTAACATCTTTATCAACGACTTGGATGATGGACTCAAGGGCATCCTGATCAAATTTGCAGATGACACCAAACTGGGAGGGGTGGCTAACACCCCAGAGGACAGGATCACACTTCAAAACGACCTTGACAGATTAGAGAACTGGGCAAAAACAAACAAAATGAATTTTAACAGGGAGAAATGTAAAGTATTGCACTTGGGCAAAAAAAATGAGAGGCACAAATACAAGATGGGTGACACCTGGCTTGAGAGCAGTACATGTGAAAAGGATCTAGGAGTCTTGGTTGACCACAAACTTGACATGAGCCAACAGTGTGACGCGGCAGCTAAAAAAGCCAATGCAATCCTGGGCTGCATCAATAGGAGTATAGCATCTAGATCAAGGGAAGTAATAGTGCCACTGTATTCTGCTCTGGTCAGACCACACCTGGAGTACTGTGTCCAGTTCTGGGCACCACAATTCAAGAAGGACACTGACAAACTGGAACGTGTCCAGAGGAGGGCAACCAAAATGGTCAAAGGCCTGGAAACGATGCCTTATGAGGAACGGCTAAGGGAGCTGGGCATGTTTAGCCTGGAGAAGAGGAGGTTAAGGGGTGATATGATAGCCATGTTCAAATATATAAAAGGATGTCACATAGAGGAGGGAGAAAGGTTGTTTTCTGCTGCTCCAGAGAAGCGGACACGGAGCAATGGATCCAAACTACAAGAAAGAAGATTCCACCTAAACATTAGGAAGAACTTCTTGACAGTAAGAGCTGTTCGACAGTGGAATTTGCTGCCAAGGAGTGTGGTGGAGTCTCCTACTTTGGAGGTCTTTAAGCAGAGGCTTGACAACCATATGTCAGGAGTGCTCTGATGGTGTTTCCTGCTTGGCAGGGGGTTGGACTCGATGGCCCTTGTGGTCTCTTCCAACTCTATGATTCTATGATTCTATGATTCTATGATTCTACCTAGAAAAGAGGTATGTGCTCACCTTTCTTTCAACCATATTAAAGCCTGCAGTGTATGTTTGCACAAGGAGAATTCGGAAACTAACCATGAAAAACATAACAAGCACGATTATACCTACCTGAAGTGTAGTTTTTCATTCCCTACGAATGAAAGGTCAGCAGATTGGGTTGCTAGTTCCGCCCATGGCCCAAAGCGGGCAGTAATGTTTTGGGGTGTAGGGTTCCAAGGATTCAGTTTGCAAACTCTCCAAGCTCAAGGGAAAGACAGACATTAAGAAGGAGAAAAGTATATCCTACATCCCAGAAATAAAGGAAGGAGCTAGCCTCGAGGGTGGGGCCCTGCTGACCTTTCACTGGGAATGGAAAACTATGCTTCAGGTAGATACAATCATACCTTTTCCCATTCCTGCAATGAAAGGTCAGCAGATTGGGAGATACCAGAGCTATCCTAATCTCAGACAGCAGAGAGGCTGCAGTGTTATGGAGGGGAGAGAACATTTTGTAATGTCTCGTGAAGGTGCTGTGGGAGGACCAGGTGACTGCCTTGCATATTTTCAGCAGTGCAGCATTAACTGAAAATGCACTGCAGGGAGCTGCAGAACAAGAGGAGTGAGCCATGATGTGCAAAGGGACAGTAAGTGCCTGAGCTTTAAAGGAAAGGGCCTTTATCCATCTAGCTAGAGTGGCAGAAATCACTTTCTTCCCTAAAGAGAAGAGATGGAATGAAACAAAGAGTGAAACTGTCCATCTGAGCTCTTTGGTTCGCTGAATGTAGACTTTTGAAGCTCTATGTACATTGTGGGAGTGCCAAGCTTTTCCCCTGTGGTCACTAAGGAAGGGCAGAAGGAGGGAAGACCAAGTTCTTGTTGCAAGTGGGAGTTGGAGGTGACCTTAGGAAGGAAAGCTGGTTGGGAGAGAAGGGAAGAGAGTGTGGCTGCTTGTTGGTTGAAGGTGTTAGGGTGGAGGCTGTCCGGAAGAAAGCAGAATGGTGGCAATTTCCAGTTTCTAAAGGGAAATGTATAATAATAATAATAATAATAATAATAATAATAATAATACCCTGCCCATCTGGCTGGGTCCCCCCAGCCACTCTTGGGGAAGAAAAGCTAAGGGGGTGGGAACAATCTGTGGGATGTGGAAACAATCTGTGCAATTTACAGTTGTGGACAAAACAGGGGAGGAGAAGGCTGAAAGCTTGGAAAATCTTCATCCCCATTGGAGGAATGAGAAGGGTTAAGTGCATGATCTAGGGCAGTCATGTCCAAGAAGTCTATCGTGATTGACTTGGAGATCCTGGGACTGATATTGGCCGATCGCAGGCTGAGAAAGAAAAAACATTTTTAAAAATATTTATAAGCTTTCGTGTGCATGCCTGAAGATACCTGAAGAAGCACACAAAAGCTTATACCAAGAACAAATTTAGTTGGTCTCTAAGGTGCTACTGGACAATTTTTTATTTTATTTTATTTATTTTAACTGCGTCAGACCAACACAGCTACCTGCCTGAATCTGAGAAGGAAAAGCCTTTCTCCGCAGCCTAGGACACAGCACAGTCACTGCTGCTACCAGTCGCATGCAAGCCTGAGCTCCTCCTCCTCCTTCCTCCTTCTAAAGCCAGCTTGCCTTCCTTCCCACCACCTGCTCTGCGCTCTTGGGGGCAGTTAGAGCTCTGGTGGAGGGGGGGGGAGGTAGAAAATGAAAAGCTCTGTGCCTGCTCACCTGATAGTTCAAATGCAACGAAAGGAATAAGAAAGGAGCCCCCCCAAATAGCCAGGAAGCCAAAGAACAAAACACATGAGAAAAAGCCCCCTTAGTGCTCCATGAGTTTGAGTGAGTGAAAGGCTTTAACGCAGCAGTAGGGGAAAGAGAGGTGGAGGAAAAGGCATGGGGATGCTGACACAAAGTCAGCTGCGATTTAAAGCAACAGTGAGGGAAAGATGGAGAAGCCTGGCGCACTCTGACTGGGTCCTCAGATCTGTGTAAACTAATATAAAAATATAGTGTGACTTTTCTCACTTGTTTAGTTACTTGACCATCTAACAACTATTTGGATCTGTCATGATGATATCCAAACATAACTATTGTATCTGTGAAATAAAGATCCATTCATTCATTTTACTTAAATTACTTCGGAGGGTGGTAGATCACTGCCAGTTTTTGATATTGGATTGTAGATTATAACCTACTCGAAGTTGGACATGCCTGACCTTGGGTATGTTGGAGGTTGTCCTGACTGCCTGAGCCTCTACCTTTCTTTCCTCCCAAAATGTCTGATTGGGGTTAGAGGCAGCCATTTCCTCAAGGTATATAGCCCATCTAGACTTCCTTGGTTTGCACTGAAGCAGGGACTTATGTTTCCCTTGAGGATTTTTCTCTGCTGTCTTGTCCAAAGGGTGCCATTTGAAGGAGGCTTTTCAGCCAGCAGGGTGATCATAAGCTCCAGAGGCCAACAAGGGGGCAGAATCCATCACTGGGAGTGTTAGGCTAACAGGTACTCTAGGCACAATGCAACACACCCACTCTCAGGCGAGCAGCGTGGATCTGGTAGGCCAGGTGAGAGTGGAGGACTGAATCAGAGGCTTAGCAGCTATGTGGAAGCCTCAAAGAGCTGAAGAAAAAGTTATTGGTGTTCCAGACCTCTGCACTGAAAATGAAAGTAGAAGATATGGTTTTTGACACATAGGCAATTCTTCCCATTGTTTATGCTTGCCTGCTATAATGCTGGGCTTCTCTGTCTAAGTACCCGCCTGAGGGGGTGACAGAGCAAAGATGCGTGATGAAAAGGATCTGCTCCTGTCTTCCTTCATTGAGGCAGGTAGCGAAGATAAGGCAGGTAAAGAGGGTTTTTTATTTTTTAAAAAATATTCTAAGCAAGAAGCTGGGGGGGGGACAGGGAGGAAAAAGGCTTCTGTAAAGATAGAAGGAATAAGTCAGGAATTGGGGGAGGGTTTCCAAAGGAAAAGGAGGAGGAGGAAGAGAAAGTAAGCCTGATAAGAGAGAAGTTGGGAGCAGGTGGTGGGTGATCTGGCTGCACTGCACTGACAAAGGCAACAGCAGAATTGGATCCTGACAGCCCTACATTCCAAAACATTGCTGCCTGCCTTTGACTGTGGGTAGAGCCATCAATCCAATCAGCTGACCCTTCATTGCAGTAAAGGGGGAAATTAGTGTTTATTCTAGTAGCATGAGTTGTATATGTTTGCATGTAACTCTCTGTGCATGCATCTGTGCCCTTGTCCGCACATCACATGAATAAAAAGCCATAGCTTTGTGTAACAGTCAGAGGGAACTGACAACTTTTCAAATTGATATTGCAGGCACATAACTGATATAGCAGAATGTATGGAGGATAAGGCTATCAAGGGCTACTAACCGTGATGGCTATGTACTACCCCCTGCATCAGAGACATTATGAATCTGAATCCCAGTTGCTGAGGATCACAAGTAGGGAGAGTGCTGTTGCACTCACATCCTGCTTGCACACTTCCCATAGGCACTTGGTTAGCTACTGTGATGCTGAAATAGATGGGTCTTTGGTCTCTTCCAGCACAGCTCATCTTATGCTATCATCAGTGTCTTTTTAACTTCTGTTACATTCCAATCTATCTTATAATAGTATTCATGAGCACAATTGAAACTGTTGGATTTACTGATCCTAATGCAGAATGGCATTTTGCTGCACCCTGCAGGTTAGCTGCAGTTTATACCATTCCATACTTTCCTGCCTCGTGTATCTCCAGAGTTTGACCCCACTCTTTCCCCCACCAAACAAGCATGTCAAGAGTCCTTGGCAAAGATAGTTCGGTGTTTTCATACCTTGTCATGGGGGACTGCAAGGACCAAAGTCAAAATTGTTGTGGTAGATATCCTGCCAGCTGCCTCTCTCAGCAGGCAATTGTGGCCTCCTGCTGAGCTTTGCAAGAGAGGCAACTGAAAGAGGGAGAGAGAGTTCTCAAAGCCAGGTGCTGAAGGAAGCAGCTGGCAAAGACAGAAAAGGGGTAGGGTTCTCTGAGAGGCCAGGAGTAGAGCAGCTTGAACATGAAAGGTAAAAGGATGTTTTAAATAAGTTGAATAAAGGCTGGTGAAAGAGTCATATGAGAGAGAGAGAGAGAGAGAGAGAGAGAGAGAGAGAGAGAGAGAGAGAAGGTTTAATTTCTGAATGAAGGGAGGGAAGGAAAGGCTCAAGCTCATTTAAGAAAAGGTGATCTGATAGATATGTAACAGGGGTGTAACAAGATGCCTTGAACAACAAATGTGACATGTGCACACAGCAAATTAGGTGAACAGTCTATAACAGGGATAGAAGAAGCACTCTTGTTGCGTGAACCTGTTTTGAGAAAAACAAGGAGACCCAAGTCTGAGTCACTAGAAATTTGTTTGAATTTCGGTTGATAAAACTTATCAAGGTGAATGTGTAACAGAAGTGGGGTGAAAGGTGGTCACACAGTTGGTGCAATTTTTCTTGGAATATCTTGTTTTCATTTGTCAAAATGTCAACCAAAAATAAAGTCCATTCACATCTTCACAGTAGCTGCAAAAGTATTCACAACTGTGCTTATTTGTGAGCAAGCTTAATGCTGGCAAGGGTGCTGCTGATATTTCCTAACAATAAATTTTGCTTGACAGATTGTATCAATCATGCAGATGTTGAGGTAATCATATTCCTGCACAATGAGTATTGGCAGAACAAAAATATATCTTGAGAGTCTTGCCATTGCATACAGAATTTCTGTCAGCCTGGGCAAACTGGATAGCAAATGAGTATTTGCTCGCCAATATCCTTATCAAAATGGGTAAGAAATGCCACCTTGGAGATTTTGCCTAAACCAATGTGGACTAGGAAGAGGCAAGCTGTGGAAACCATAGGATAACTATTTGTCTTAATAGTGGCTTTTAACTGTACTTATTACTTTCCTCGTCCACGCATATGTTGGGCCATTTCAGCCACAGTTCATTTACTTTTCACATCACTTTAATCACACTAACTATAATAGCTAGCTTTATGTTAGGTCTGCTAAGTCATTTCAAGGTTTTGTTTTGCAAATAGGTTTGGTCTAAATGAAAGCTGTAGAAATGTGTGAAAATATGTTGCTTTAGAATGGGCTGTTTATGCATTAATCATAACTCAACCTGTACTGAGTATTAAATTTATGTGCATGGCTTTATTTCTGACCATGCCTGGCATATGTTCAAGTTCGGGAAGAATCTACAAAGAAGCTAGGATAAGTTCTGCTTCTCTGACCATCAGTAAATATCTTCGGAAATTTGCAAGTTAAGCGTGGAGATCCTTAAGCATAAAATTTGGCCCTTTGTGATTAAAGGCTTCATGTGGATAAATATATTATTTCAACCAATGTGCTACAAATTACCTTTCAAAACAGAGTAGGTTAGAAGGGCAGGGTGAGTGGGCAGGATGCACAATTATAAAGAAAGGTTTATTACTTTGTAGCCTTCTGCTGGAATCACTGGTACAGTCAATATCACATTAGTGTAACTGATGAGCAGACAGAGTGCTTCTTCTTGCACTTGAGTGTTAAGTCTTTGTATAATCTGAATAATTAGAAGGGGTTCAACCACTATATGCTGCACTGATATGTTGCTGGGGTAAGAGACAGACTAATGAACAGTACCTGCAGGGGTGAAGGTGAAGGACTGAACTGCAAAACAAGAAAAGTAAATACATTGTGAGTTATAAACCCCATTAAGAAGTGCGCCAATTAAAGGGCACAAGTGCCCTTCAGAATTGACTTATGTATGTAGCTCAAAATCTTGTGCAGATTATAGCAATTCAGCTTTAAGCACTAGCCAGCCAGCAGCCCATGAAAAATAAAGGATTGAAAAGAGGTGGAAGGCGATTTTGACAATTATATTGAATAATAACCGGCAACATGGACATGCAATCCATCTCATAGATGCTATGACCAGCTTTGAAATGTAACTGCTTATGAGATTTTATTGTCGAGCAAATGCAATGTTTGAAAATTAATGGACAACCCTGTGTCACAATACAGCAGCCAGCCACATACTGAGGGGGTCACTTAAAATGTCATGAATGCCAGTACCATATACATAACTATTTGGGGGCAATGAGCCTTCTAACTTAGATATTCCACAGTTTTGGGTGCTGACAAATGGATATGGCTGTCAGCTAGAAACCAAATTTTCTACACATTTTCTGCTGCATAAATATTTACATATATGGTAAAATCACATATTGTTAGATGATACAAGCCTGTTCACAAAAACATGCTGTTATACATAACACAAAGGCCAAACAATTGAAGACATGAAACATTTCATTAGCAATTAAGAAGTAGACATGTGTATTTAGCACATCTGATGTATACAGAAATATAACATAAAAGAGTGAATCTACTAAACCCATAAAGTCTTATTAATAGCTATCTAACGTTAGGAGGTGACAACACATTGCAGCTTTCAGTGTCACTCATCTCAGTGTATCTAACTTCTGAACAGAGTTTGGTGATTTGTTTTTTTTTAAAAAAAACAGAGAAAGTAGAAGCTACCATCATATATATGCACATTAATTAAAAAGAAAGGAAGAAAAACATGTGCAAACAGCATAGCCTATGAATAATGTAGCTTCACCACCGTGGTCATTCAGGCACTGTATATAATTAATAAGAAATCAACAGGATTCTGGAGTCAGATTTGTGTAGCACACAGCAGAAGTAAATCTGCTTGAATTGCCCTGAGTGCATAAATCATTAGAGATATTTTCTTTATCAGAAAAGATATGGCACCAAAACTGATGGTTGAACTTTATGGAAATGCAGATTCATTAATAAGAGTTTCTGATTCAGCTGCCATGGAATGCATGGCTCCTAGCACTTTTACCACACACAACAATAATATATAGAGGGGGCTATAGGTAGGAAGGGTTGTTTTTGTAATAAAAAACTGTTGCTTTTCTGTTGGTTTCAACACAGCTGTGAACTATGTGTTTACGCCCAGAACCACACTGCAACAAGTTACTACTCAACATGAGACAAAATTCTGAGGAACAGATTCTACAAAGCCTTTGCTTTCATAACATGGATACAGAACTTCATCTGATCCAAAATAATTTTCACACGGTGAAAATTAAAGGATTTTGAGGTGCCTATGCATCTGTTTATTTTATGAGCTATGGAATGCATTATGCATGCAACAGGAAAGCCTTATATACCTCTGGATTGTATTTAATACAAGAGAAATCATGTATTTAATACAAGAGAAATCATGAAGTGATTGATGCTCTGAATCAGAGGTATCCAGTGTAATGCCCTCCAGATGTTTTGGACTACAGATCCCATCAACTTGGGTCTATAGCCATGCTGACTGGTGCCAATGGGTGTAGTAGTCCACCCCTCGAGGGCATCACGTTAGCTATCCCTGTTGTAAATACCATCCAGCTCAGTGAAGCCTTAGTGAACACAAAGTTGGGACAATGTGATGCACTGGATCTACATTTTCTATATTCCTTTTCATCAATTCATACTATAAGACTGGATCATGCCTTAATTATGTTTGCTTCAAAGAACTAAAACATAATGGTTCTCATCTAGTTACAATTATTCAAAACTGTGTGACTAAAACCAATGGAAGGAAGTAATTCTTCGAAGAAGACTCTGTTCTAAGTAATTTAAGTGAAATAGGTACCATTTTACTTTGCATGTTCATGTTGCAAGCTTCACAATCCTCTGAAATACTGAATGTGGAAATACATACGCTTCTTTTCACACCAGGACCTAAATGAAATAGCGCATCTAAGATTCCTGAGTGTCTTACATATATCAGATGTATTCATTATGGGAATATTAATTTTTTTTGCAGTAATGTGGTGCAGAGCATTACTGAGCAAGCATACAACAATCACCCATTCCACTCTTCATTTCATGAGCTAGCAATGTTTTTGACTGAACATGTGTTTAAAAAACAGCTCTTGTTCTTACCTGCATAATTGCTGAGGCCCTTCCTCTTCTTTCTGCGCCAGTACAGCCAGATGCTGAAACCCATGAGTATTACCCAGCATGCACCACCAATTCCAGCTATAAAGGCAGGCTGCTTGACAACATCCGTTATTTGCTCAGTGATACTATTGTTGTTTTCCGTGATGACAACTTCATTACGACTTCCTGCTCAAAAACAAAACAAAAACAAAACTGATCACAACAAACATTACAGATGCTTAAAGACAGAGGTGATGAAGGTTCTTAAAATCCAGGGAACAAATAGCCAAAATTCTCTCACACAGTAACTATACTTTACAACAAAAATGGTTTGCTGGATTAAGACTTTACTCTCCCTCTCCACAAGCTGTTGGAGAATACTGGATGAAATTCTGTGCCTAGATTGGAAGCTAGAGCTCTCAATGAGCAAGGCTCATCTTCCCTCCTCACCATGGTGTTCTCCTTGTATGGTGTTGGAGCCTGTCTGCCTGGCTTTAGACAGATTATTTTCTAGCTGTAGATTGAAACAAATCACTGCAAATTGATTTTGGGTCCACCTGATGCTGCTCTGTCACGATTTGTAGCTGTCTTGACCTGATCTGGATTTGGCACAAATTGGACCAATTAGATTCATGATTTGGACAAACTGCACAGCCCTAATACTACAAACCTTTACTAAGCAACACAACTAATATGTAGCAGAAAGTATATGCTGACTGGTATTGTTTGAAAAATTGCTGCTTCTCTGCCTCATTTCTTCCCTCCTTTTAGCGGAGAAAGTAGCCACAGGTTAAGCCACAAACCAAAGACGCAGTGTAAATATCTGCTAGCAAGTCAATGACATAGTGTGTGGTCTGTAAACTGGCAAATGCTGTAGTTAACTAGCCGTTTGAATGGCTCAGCAATATTAGGCTCCGTTCCAAGTTCTGCCACAGAATGTGAACAATTGTGTAATTAAAAGGTCTAATCCAAAAAATAAATTATTTCCCTTACAAAATAATCCTGCATTTTGGAGCATGCTATCCCCAATTATACAACGATTTAAAGTCCTTTGATGTAGAATGATTGTATTTCTGTAATTTATTGGAATATAGTTGCCAAGCTATGTAATACTTGAGCTCCTTAGCTTATTTCCTGTCATATTGCTGTTATTTTTGGAAGCAAATACTTAAAGCTATAATCTTACAGAATGCGTGTGAAAACAGTGACCACGTAATTGCACAGTGCAAATGGTTATAATGTTATATCATTGTGCCTTGGTTTGAAAAACAAGCAAACATGTTTTTCCTTTTCAGGATGATTAAAATTGTAGTTCATTTTTTGGAAGGAAGCAGTGCTATGTCAGCATATTTATTCAAGCCTCAGGTAAGTAAAAATAAGGTCATTTGTTAAACTGATTGCAAATGACTAAAGGCTAGGTGTGTTATTTCCGACTCCTACCCTTTCATTGCCAGATAAGAGAATGAAAATTGCATTCTGTAAATGGTTATCAAAGCCTAGTAACATCTGCATCCATTTTATTTTATTAGATTATGCATCATTAAGACCTGCTCAGCCTGTGTCAGCTTCACAAATGCAATTCCATATTGTCTAAGCAAAAGTACCTCACATTCTTACTGAAACTACAATTTCACACAGTAAATATAAATAATTATACTTGCAAAGGACAAGAAGGAGTAGATAAGGAAATATCAGGTTTCTCCACTTGCCAATCTAAAACTTTAACTTGCTGCCACTATTTAAAAAGACCCTAGCTGCTGCACTGTATCCAGAATCAAGTACCACTCTATGATGGTACTCTATGATGGCATACCTTCCAACATTTTGTTGAATAAAATTATAACATTTATACAGGGTGAGTCTTTTAAAAGAGGCCCCGTGGAACATGTGCTCTCTGTATCCACGGGGCCTCTTTTAAAGAACTTACCCTGTAATAACCCTGTTGTCAAAGGATGGATCACTTGTCTTAGTCCCATCTACTATTTCACATTACTCAAAGGTTGCCATTTTGTCTCGGTATGAAATATTCAGTAAAGGTAAAGGACCCCTAGACAGTTAAGTCCAGTCAAAGGCAACAATGGGGTGTGGTGCTCATCTCACTTTCATGCTGAGAGAGCCAGCATTTGCCTGCAGACAACTTTCTGGGTCATGTGGCCAGCATGACTAAACCACTTCTGGCTCAACAGGACACTGTGACGAGTGCTAGAGCACACAGAAACACTGTTCACCTTTCTGCTGCAGCAGTACCTATTCATCTACTTGCACTGGTATGCTTTCGAACTGCTAGATTGGCAGGAGCTGGGACAGAGAAATAGGAGCTCACCCCATCATGCAGACTCAAACTGTTGACCTTCCAATCGACAAGCCCAAGGGGCTCAGTGGTTTAGACCACAGCGCCACCTGCGTCCCTACAATATATTCAATTACTCAGCTATTGCCTGCCATTGACCAATTTAAAAGGCAGGCTGTATGCTACATGGTGTCTTAGCGTTCAACTGCACTCATGTATGACCCCCTACTTTAAGATTTAACTTCTGTGGGCATGGGAAGGGAGCTGAATGCTGAAGAATGAAACATTTAGTAACCTACATGAAAATTTTTAGTAAAGGATCTCCAAAGCACCAAAATAGGACTGTGATTTACTAAGATTAGTGCAAAACAGAGTATATATGATAGGGCTGTCAGTGGGGATGTTACTTTTTCCATGCATCGTCTCAAAAAAGTCCTTTGAATGGCTCAGCACTAGAGGTAGGTATGCAAGTTTTACCACAGTGAAACATAGTATTTGAGCATAAATAAATCAAATTTATTGAAAATAGAGTCACTTGGGGTTTCTGACAGACTTCAAGAAATTAGATTGGCCCATTACAATATACTGAACATACTTCACTGATCCCTTTTATTTTTAACTTTTTTTTAATCAGCTAAGTCAATGGAAACACGCACTTCTGATTCCCACTGACCTAATTCCTCCCTATCAATTTTAAACCATATCAGTGATGCTTCACCAGAGCTCAACATTTTAATTGAAGGCCCCTTGGCCAAATTTTCTAAACAAGATGAAAGTACAACTTTTCTAAACTAAAAGTTTGGTCATGAAGTTACATCTACTAGTACGTTCACAGACTGTGCTGTGGATATCCTTTTAACACATTGTGGCTAATTTGATCTGATGTCCTTCAGTGCAGCTTGGCAAGCCTCATAATTCAAGTTGGCTTAACTGCTCTGATGTCACAGAAAAAAACCCCCAGGGCAATCTAAGCCTAAGAAGCTAAGGGGAAACTAGCAGATATCTGAATTGGAATCGGAGGGTAAATAAGCAGTGTGTGTTAAATAAACAACTTCAGCATTGCATGGATACTATGGGATTCTAAATTACACTTTGTTGGTTCAAATCCACAAAGTAGTTCTGAAGCCTTTCAGGGGAAACAGAAAACCTCTTCCTGCTTATAGTATGCGACAGAGAAGGAAATACTTGAAATCCAAGGGGAATGGCACAAGGCTGTAACAAAGAAGTCACTGTAATTTGTAGTGTCCGCATTACAGAATGCATTAGGTTTCTCCTGACAGCCTGCTGAGCAGTGACTGTGGCTCTAAGTAGCATTACTTTTCCTTTTCATTACTTTCCCCCATTCCCGTAGCCAGCACCCATGCTAGGCTGGTGATGGAATGGCATCTTATTCCCTGTGTGCTGTGCACCTTAAAACTGCACCAACCACATCCCCTAAGAGTTCAAAAATGCCTTTTCATTTAACTGAAGAGCTGAAAGAAAAAACTTCAAGGGAGTTTTAGAGGACTGCATAGCCTCCCACAGGGTCTTCCTTAAGAAAGTGTGTTTCCAAATTAGGTCAGCACACTTTTAAGTTAGTATTCTGGCAGCCTGTTCTACCCTTCAGTGCCTTGCAATTACATGAGCAAAAGTAATAATTCATTTAAATGTCAGAATAACATATGCTTTGTGATTTCAGCAGCTGAACATAAATGAATATGGATGTACATTTCCCATTGATGTTCAACAGAATTAATGTAAGTGTTAAGATTTGGAGAAAAACGGCATTAATTCGATATTTCTTTACATTATATTTAATCAGACGATAGATAAGATTAGATAGATTAGATAGCTATAAAGCCAGGCAAAGTATCAGTGTATTGCTTCATATACTGCAGGTGTTTCTATAACAATGCTGTCAGTTCAGCTAATTAAAATACAGACGAGGTATGTGTGCGACCTGCAACGCTCCATTGTTTCAGCAGACAAAATATAATGAAATATAATGTCTTCCTCCCATTGGAGAGTAATGAAGAACAAAACTAATTTGCTGGACCAAAAATTAATTAGACACATCAGATCTGATTGCACTATTACTGTGAAAGTTTACAGCTGTTTCTGATATTATTACACCAACGACTGAATCTGTGCACAAGTTAACTGTTAAGTGAAGTAGCAGAACCTTATGAGGAGCCATCAGATTAGGTTCTCCTTTTTTATTCCTGATTCACTTTGATTTCATCCCTCCTTGACTGTAGCCTCACAAAACTACGATCTATTAAAGTAATGGTTTGCATTTACTAACATGCCTTCTGCCATAGCTTCTCCTTATTTCAGTACTTTGCATTTTGAAGGATGTGGTGAGAGAGTAAAAAGATGCCTGCATCACAAACTATCGTGTCACTTCTGACCACTTCTCTCTCAACTTCTTTAATCTGTTTTGCATTTTTCAGTATACAGTAAACCCAAACCTATGTGGGGATTACTTTCTGGGAATCACACCTGAAATCAAAATTGTGTATAATCGAAACACATTGGATGCAATGGGGGTGGGATTGCCAAAGTCTTTCCCCCCAGACTCTAGCCCGTTTATACTCCCTTTTTAATTTCTGTATTTATTTTTTGTCAAGTGCGTAAAGCTGAATGCACACAAGTTAAATCACATAAGTTGTGGGCTTACTGTATTATACACTGTATTGCATGGTCTCTTGTCCACCCAACATCTATCTAATGTATTTTCAGGGTGTTTTGGGACATAATAATAATAATAATAATAATAATAATAATAATAATAATAATTTATAATTTATACCCCACCCATCTGGCTGGATTGTCCCAGCCACTATGGGCAGCTGCCAACAGAATATTAAAAACACGATAAAACATCAAACATTAAAAAATTCCCTAAACAGGTCTGCCTTCAGGTGTCTTCTAAAAGTCAGGTAGTTGTTTATTTCCTTGACATCTGATGGGAGGGTGTTCCACTGGTTGGGCGCCACTACCGAGAAGGCCCTCTGCCTAGTTCCCTGTAACCTCACTTCTTGCAGGGAGGGAACCGCCAGAAGGGCCTCAGAGCTGGACCTTAGTGTCCGGGCTGAACAATGGGGAAACATTATTTCCAGGCAAGTTGTAGGTCCTCCTCATAGGGACTGTACTCCATAAAGTGTCATCTTACATGTTACATAGTAGTAGCAGTAACCAAAAGTAGATGCAGAAAGACTTTTGAGAATGCTGTAGTCTTGACTGAAAGCAAATGACATGTGCTGCTACTTTCCTTGTTTCCGTGCAGCATGAGCTGTCTCTAAGCAATATAGACATTGCAGAATAACACCTGGTTTCAGTGTGGTACAGCGGATAAACTACTGAGATTAGAGCTGTACGTAGCGTCCCTCATGCTCTTGGCAAGGAGCTGTATTCCACCACCACCCCCGAAAAAAAACACTTTACTGCAATAGTCACATTAGAAATTACATTTTACGTGACCCAAGTACTTGAAGTGTCTGGAGTAACAATGAGGTGAGGAGAAAGGCAAAAAAATAAAATATAAAAATAAAATGCATGCCTTTGTGCCACATTGAGATAAGGACAGGAAGCTCCACATTTGATGTTGCTGCAACAGCGGTGGCACGTCACCATGCATGTACACACTGTACACTCCATCCAGGTGATTTTTGCTCCCCCCCCCCAGAGCCTGTATCCCCAGCGGGGGCTGATTTTTCTAACTCCTAGGTACACCTCTGACTGAGCTTGGATCAGAATTGAGTTCAAATTCTCATTCAGTCATGACACTAGACTGGCCACTCTCTCTCAGCAGAAACTATCTCAAAGGGCTAGAATGAGGATATATATACTGCCATATATCCTGCACCCCATGTATACTGCATAAGTGCTCGTTACTCAACAGAAGAGCAGAATACAAGTAAGGGATAGATAGATGAATAGACAGATAGATATGCAGCTATGTCAATTCTGTCTCAATCCACTTTATATAGAAAAATATAGGTATAATTAAAGCACATCAAAAACCATCATTTTGTAAAGCCCTCTTGAGACTGCACCATTCAAACTGCAGGTGTGGTGTTCTGCTTCAATGCTATCAACATTTTTAAGAAAGATCTTCCCTAGATGTAGAGAACTAGCACATCAAACCAAAGGGTAGAGACAATATTTTTCTCTCTCTGATATGCTAGTTTTAAAAATACATATAAGTATTTTTTTTTACCTGAGGGAAAGTTTAAATATGCAAATCACTTTCTGTAGTACCAACAGAACTCTACATATGATTATTCCAAATTTATGGAGTTGTTCTTTTTTTAAAAAAAAATGCAGATTTTCTATATTTTAAATATTTCCAAACAGCAATGAAGCACACAACTGAGTGCAGTTTTACAGCATATTTCATACAGACAAAGCATGCTTTTTCCAATTTATGCTTGAGAATTTTCTCAGAAGGATAAGGTTCTAGGTTTGCCTTAGGTTATGAAATTAATTCAGCATGGAAACTACTAATAAGAAAAAGGCAGTTCAAAGAAAAGGGATAGTATTACCAGTCTCCCTCTCTATTTTGGACTTGAGAATCTTTGTGCTTTGGCATAATATAGGATAGATCATCTGCTTAGAATAGCTGATAAACAGTAACCCACAAATGCTACAAAAACAACCTTTAAACATGGCCTTGGGCACCAGCAACCTAAGTAAAGCAATAATCTAGCAATCTTAACAGGCTCAAGAGAAAGCTTTAGTTAGGTGTTCTATAAATCTATCAAGCTGTTGCAGTGATAAATTCATAATGCAATATTAATTTCACACAATAATCTCTGTTTGTTAAACTCAGGAAAACCAGCCCTTTAATCTGCTTTCATTTTGGAAACTTTTCTTAAGTGAAAGAGTAATTCAACTATTTTATATTTTCATCTACGACTGCAGAAAGGTATTGTAATATGCTAAAGACACAAAATACAACTGCAAGTTAAATAATCACTTACCAATTATTATGGGTTGAGGTTCACTTTTCACTCCAACACCAGCACTGGTACTTGCTGCAACTTCTATTCTGTATTGAACACCTGGATGCAGACCTCCAATCACAACAGATCGAATGGCTGCATCTACAGTCTTGTTGATATGAAATTTTGTTTCATTACCCAAGCACCAGATCTGAAAAAGAGGGAGGTTGAATTATGTAGAAACAACTGATAATACCTCTTTGAGAATACAAGGTAGTAGCAATCCTAATTACAAAAATAAATATACATAAATCTGAATTGTTATTTCTTTGAACTTTTAGTGAAAGAAATATTGATACATGCATCATCATCATCATTAACTCTAAGACAGACTCATACTAACAATATTGTTTTTACTTAGGGGTAGCAGCATGTCTAATGGCCCAGGATGATGGAAATCAAAGCCAACAACATCTGGAGAGAAAATTTTTGGCTGTCCCTGACTAACATTGAAGTTATTCTATGCTACTAACAAAGTACTGCTTTGGGGGGACAGGGGGTGGGTGAGTATGGAGGACTCCCTGGTCCTGAATGGGGTAACTGTGCTCCTGAAGGACCAGGTGGGAGTCATTTTGGACTCACAGCTGTCCATGGAGGCGCAGGTCAATTCTGTGTCCAGGGCAGCTGTCTACTAGCTAAATTTGGTATGCAGGCTGAGACCCCACCTGCCCGCAGACTGTCTCGCCAGAGTTGTGCATGCTCTAGTTATCTCCTGCTTGGACTACTGCAATGTGCTCTACGTGGAGCTATCTTTGAAGGTGACCCAGAAACTACAGAATGCGGCAACTAGACTGGTAACTGGGAGTGGCTGCCGAGACCACATAACACTCTTCCTGAACGACCTACATTGGCTCCCAGTACGTTTCCGAGAACAATTCAAAGTGTTGGTGCTGACCTTTAAAGCCCTAAATGGCCTCAGCTCAGAATACCTGAAGGAGTGTCTCCACCCCCATTGTTCAGCCTGGACACTGAGGTCCAGCTGCGAGGGCCTTCTGGTGGTTGCCTGACTGCAAGAAGTGCGGTTACAGTGAACCAGGCAGAGGGCCTTCTCGGTAGTGACGCCCACCCTATGAAACGCCCTCAATCAGATGTCAAGGAAATAAACAACTATCTGACTTTTAGAAGACATCTGAAGGCAGCCACGTTTATAGAAGTTTTTAATGTTTGATCACATTTTTAATAATCTGTTGGGATCCACCCAAAGTGGGTGGGGTATGTATAAATAAATAAATAAATAACCCTGGAGGAGAAACTATGAGCCATCGAATGCCATCACACATTGATTTCATTTAAGAATCACTTTTTGTATTAAAAAATACAAAGTCATTTGGCAATAAAATATAAATGATAAAAAACGTTTGAAGACCAATACAGAGTAATACATAGAGGTGGATATCATTAGTGTACTGATGACAGGTCATCCCCACATCTTTTATTGACTTCTCCCAACTGTTTTATATAAATATTAAATAGTATTGGGGACAAGAAATGATAACTTACAGTGCCCTACAATACAGTTGCCAGGAGGCCAAAAATACCCTAATATATGAAAGGGAAGGAGTTCTTGTAGGTGCTAATACATTATCTGTCTACCTTCTCTTTCTCTTATTGATGCCATTACTGAAATTGTTTAGGAATCCAGGTTTCTTCTTCTTGCTATAACTATAGAAATGCACAAAAGGTCCCTTAAATACCACATATGTATATTTAAACCATCACTTTGTGGTATGGAGTTGATTACAGTCATACCTCGGGTTACAGACGCTTCAGGTTGCGCATTTTCGGGTTGCACACCGCGCCGAACCTGGAAGTACCGGAACGGGTTACTTTCGGGTTTCAGCGCTCGCACATGCACAGAAAAACTAAATCACACTTCGTGCATGAGCAGAAGCGCCGAATTGTGACCCGTGCGCAGATGCGGCGCTGCGGGTTGCGAACGTGCCTCCCGCACGGATCACGTTCGCAACCGGAGCGCCCACTGTATAACCATCCAATGCATCACTTTGCAGCACCAAACAGATTATTCCAAGGCATTTATTTGTTTCACTTATTTATTCATGGGGTGTTTTTTTTTTGAGAATGCAGGAATTTGAGAAAATTGCAGGAATTCTGTTTTAGTCAAAAAAATATCTTGGTATTCAATTATTGTAATAGTGCAGAATCCATTAACTAGCACTCTAGGGACCTCAAGCAATCATGTATTCATCTGTGAAATTACACAGAAATTACCAAAGAAAGGTGATGCTGGTCAAATGTTGTAAGTGGTGTTGTGTGTTATTCCTGTTCAGAGCGATCCTGTTTCTTATGAAAACAATCAAATGAATCTCTATAACACGGCCTTTTCTTGTACAGTGGAGGCCCTGGAACAGGCTATATGCACTCAGAGGACTGAGACAGCAAAAATCTCTCAGACTGCATCTTTATATATATAAAAAAGTGGTGTGTGCTTCTGGCAATATGTACACAAAAGGTATTACATTGCCTTTCCCCCCTTCTGGCTTCTACTTCTGGCTTTTACTAATAGGAAGCACATTGCTATAATAAATGTCACATGTCAAGGGCATTCACCCATCTCACAAAAATATTCTATGTTCCTCATATAAAGAATAAAAATAAATGCTATCTTCTGCACTGATGCAATCATGCCTATCCATTTAACAGGTAAATGAACTATCAATGAAACATATACAATCACTTGTTATAATGCATACCATGCCCTTCAGGTAAATAGACTCTCATTGTAAAAATCATGCAGATGTTTCTACTTAACCAAATAACTGGAGCAAATTAGCATTAATTGCCATGTATGCTAACTAAAATTCTCTTAAACTGAAATCCTTAGGGCATAGTAAGCAATATAGGTAAGAAACATGGAGAACCTACAACCCATGGAACAAAGAAGTTATTGTAGATAGTCCAGTTATGAGAGGCAGCTTAATATAAGAAGGGTGAGGTGTCTGTTAGTTTTACAGTTCTCTCTGCATGCCCAGTGTAGTCTTTCAATGTTGTTTTCTAATAGTGGCTCGCCTTTCCTGAACCACAAACAAAGCAGTCTTACCATGAAGCAACATGAAGTGGTTGCTTTGGGCAGCAGATTCCAGAAAAGGTGCCCTTCTACTACCTCCTCTGACCTCCTCTCCCTCTGTGTAATTAAAAAACAATGAGTTCCAGTCCTAAGCAGGATGGAAGGGGTGCTGCTGTCATTTTTATTTTATTTTATTTTTTTGCTTCGGGTGCAAAAATGTCAAAGACTAGGTCTGATCACAAGCTCTTTTGAAGAGCTTCAAAAACAGTTTTCAATTCAGCGAACTGCTAGGGAAAAAAAGTTTAAAGCCTCAATTGGAGAATGCAAACTCTTGTGTGTGCCTAGGGGGAATTGCTTCTTTTTAGAATAGCGCTATACCTAAAAGGAAGGCTGAAACTCTCCTGCAGCTCTGGCTCTGTCAACGACATTGGCTTTGTTACATCAAAATTGAACCCAAGATTTATCAGAAGTCTCACCTCTTCCATAATAGCAAACAGACACCTTTGTTCCTCCAGGATGTTGGAATTCTCAGTAAAAGATCATACCACACTCCAAATCTTATACTACCAGTTATATAGATGTTTTTTTTCAAATCTACAAAAAGGATTGCTGTTGAGCTATCTTGTTATTTTAAGATACGCACGGCTGGAATAGCAGAGAGTATCTGGGTCTCCAGAATCAACTCTCTGTTCAGCTATATAAGCTCACTGGAGGGTATTGAGCTAGTAAGCGCCTCTCACAAATTATAAGTTGTTTTAAAGATAAATGAAGACACAACTGAAAAGCCAATTTTATACTGAACTGCCTGAAAAAAAGGCTCTCTCTCAATTCCTGTATTTGTGACATGGGAATACCATGAGCTACACCACAGCAATGTTACAGGGATGATTACTGCAGAACACTTTTAAAACTAAATGATGCTACAGAAATTATTTATTAATACAATGAACAGAAAACATACATTATATTTTGAGATGCTTTCTTCCTGCTACATTTCATTCCTACCTTGTATTCTTGAATGATTCCATTCTGGTGATCTGGGGGTGGAGGATCCCAGGAAATACTTATACTGGTGCTGTTGTGGTTTCCAACTGTGAGAACAGTAACAGATTGTGGTGGGGCACTTGGAGCTGGAGCAGAGAGATGTAATAAATTGAAAGAAAAACATTTCGTTAAGTATTCTAAAAGCTTATGCTCAACACCAACATAGTATGTAGAGGTGTGCAGCACACACTGAATGACAGTGTGATCTTAATTTCTTTGCCCCTAATCCCAGATGTCTGTCCTATTCAGTAGTGTGGGAACAGCAATGTATGCAAATGCTGTCTTTCCTTTGCTTCACATATTCCAGGGCTGTGTGTCGTGTCAAATTAATACCCCAGTGCATTTTTGTTTGTTTTGCCATTCTGAACCTTATTCATGCCAGACTAATATTTATTTAGGTTTTCCCCCCATGCAGAATATTTATTTAGGTTTTTTCATGCTGGATATTGACATTCAGTTTTAATTTTGTGCTGCTTAGTCTAATTTCTTTAGATATCATTTAAACGTATACTGTAAAGTCTGTGAGCAGAACTCTTGTATGTTTTTATATGCTTTGCATCACCTTGTACAATTTAAGCACTCTAGAAATATTGATGATGATCTCTGAAGGCCCTAAAGGCACATGGGTTGCGACCCAGAGAAGTGTGCAGCTGGTTTTGATACACAACATAGGTTTCGAGTCTGCTTACTTTCTGGCTGTTCCCCCGCACCTAGTGGAGAGCTTAAAGAAAAGAGGCATTGCAATTCATGTGCAACCCATATTGTATGGCTAAAAAGACGTGCTGCATCATGGCAATTTATTGCAAAATAACTGAAAGAGGGGAAAGCCACATTATTCCCTCTATTTCTCTTTTCGTAGCCAAAAGGCACCATCAGTGCACAAGAGAGAGGTTCTGAGGTTTACAGAAGTACAAAAAAAGTTTAGTAAAAGAATCAAAAACGAAAACCTCAAGGGAAGTATCCCAAAACAGGCAATGAGAACTGAACTTTCTGAACGAGTAGTGCTAATTGACTGTTAACCGTGGGGGAGGAGGAGAATGGAATGGATTATCCTGAAGGATAGCAGCAGTGTCGGGGGCCAGTGCTGCTAGCCAGCTGCAACCTGACCTTTGGGTGACAACCATCGGCCACCAGAGGCTTGCAGCTTACCTTGATGGCCCTGACTGTGGATCCTAGACCTGCCCGCAAATTGGCCTATCATGGGTAGGTTTAGAGGTTGGCCAGTCCAAAAGGAAATAATAATAATAATAATAATAATAATAATAATAATAATAATAATAATAATAATAATTTATAGCCCGCCCATCTGGCTGGGTTTCCCCAGCCACTCTGGGTGGCTCCCAACAGAATATTAAACTGGGTAAAACTTCAAACATTAAAAACTTCCCAACACAGGGCTGCCTTCAGATGTCTTTTGAGAGTCAAGTAGTTGTTTATTTCCTTGACATCTGGTGGGAGGGGATTCCACAGGGCGGGCTCCATCACTGAGAAGGCCCTCTGCCTGGTTCCCTATAACCTCACTTCTCACAGTAATGGAACTGCCAGAAGGCCCTTGGGGGACGTTCCTTCAGGTATTCTGGGCCGAGGCCATTTAGGGCTTTAAAGGTCAGAACCAACACTTTGAATTGTGCTCGGAAACATACTGGGAGCCAATGTAGGTCGTTCAGGAACAGTGTTATGTCGTCTCAGCAGCCACCCCCAGTCACCAGTCTAGCTGCCACATTCTGGATTAGTTGCAGTTTCCGAGTCACCTTCAAAGGTAGCCGCACGTAGTCCAATACTCCAAGCAGGAGATAACCAGAGCATGCACCACTCTGGCGAGACAGTCTGTGGGCAGGTAGGGTCTCAGCCTGAGTATCAGATGGAGCTGGTAGACAGCTGCCCTGGACACAGAATTTCCCTGTGCCGCCATGGACAGCTGCGAGTCCAAAATGACTCCCATGCTACACACCTGGTCCTTCAGGGGCACGTTGCCCCATTCAGGACCAGGGAGTCCTCCACACCTGCCCACCTCTGGTCCCCCCAAAACAGTACTTTGCTTCAGGATGAGAACAGAAATCACTCGGTGGCGGTGCGGCAGCAGCGGAAGGCCCCATTAGCTATAGTGGTGCTTCAGGTTAAGAACAGTTTCAGGTTAAGAATGGACCTCCGGAACGAATTAAGTACGTAACCAGAGGTACCACTGTATAGGGTTTATCAAAGTACACCCCCACATAACACTGTATGCACACACATTATGGAACCCATCTATCTTCATTTTTCTACTTAATACACCTACAGTTAATGACTTCTAGCTTTTCTGCATCATGCAACTGAAAAAAGAAGCAAAACAATTACATGATTTTAAATTCTACTAATAAAATGTTCAGCATGCCATGTAAGTTTTAAGGTCAAGAAAATACACAGGAATCTGGTTTAAAGCTTGATTGAGAACATGGAGGAACTGGAACTGTTTTTACATCTACATACTTGCACATATGCCTATACACACACATATATGTCAATACAATATGTAATTTCTAGCTATGTAATCTAACTGTTCTATCTTCATCTGTATAATACCACTGCAAGAGTTGACACCATAATATAAATTAAAGCACTTCCCTGACAGTGTTGCAGTTATTAAATGGACCACACTGAAAAATAACATTTTTAAACTGTTTTCTCATTTCCCTTGCTGCTGACTTGTGGAGAACACCATGCCTGATTCTTGACAGGTCAATTATTCCAGTGCTCAGTTCCTTCCCACAGATATTAAAGCACCAAAATCACTGCTCATCTTTTCCAGACACAACCAAACAGAATTCCATTTGTTACTTTCACAAGGCCAAAGAGGTAGGAGATGAATGGATACTGAATTGTGACAAATGTCTGGACCTCAGGAAAAAGGGTGGGGGGGAACTGTGATAAAATCGATTTTTTGAGTTAGGCCCCAGAAGAAACATTTCCTCTGATACTCAGTTCCGTGAAAAATGAGATATACTTATTTTAAGTATTTCCCTGACTAAAAATACACATTCTGCGACTGAAAAAATACAGTACTCATATCATATATCTAAAGCCATTTCTAAAACAGGTTTTTCTTCTATTGAAATGGTATTCCCTTAAGCAGAATCATATCAATGCATAAAATATGACACTTTTAAAAAGATTGCTCTTTTTCTCTGAGAAGTGAACCATTTTCATTAAAAAGATTTCTTGCGATTATGTCTAAAAAAAGCATAAACCCAAGATAATTACAAAGATAATTAAGGAACCAAAGAAAATGGCCATGCAATGACAGTTTGTGAATGCAGTAGTTTTTGCACGTAAGCCTATAAATAGTCTCCTATACAAGCAGATACTTTAACCAACCCCCCCCCCCCCAGTATCTGACATTTAACTGTTGACAGTACAATTTGTTACAGTCTTTTTCTTTCTTTCTTTTTTATACTGAAGGAGACACCAAGAGGCAGAGTGGCTGAAGGTTACATTAATCTACACAACAGTTTAGGGCCCATGAGTTTAACATATCTATAGGCAGGGACAGTCTAAAAGCCTTCGCTCTACAAAGAAGTAGCCTTCAGAATGTGCAACACCCTGGCATACACTACTGGAAAATAACAGCCATTAATGAGACCATCACTCAGTCTTCAAGAAGTCTACAGAATTGGAATAATAAAAAAGATATCTTTTTCATTTAGCAGTTCTTATTTTTTATTTTACTGGGAGAAAACATTCTAGTTATATTAACAACAGAAAATATGCAAAAATAATAATAATTCAATCCTACTTGGGTGACTGAGTTTGTCTAATGGTTGTTTTGTTAAACCATTTCTTAACCTTATTTTTGTGTACCGATGAAGACACGCATCCAGCCTCTTCTCCAGCCTCTTGTCTGCAACAGTGCCATCTAGATGCTTCTAGGATCTAGAAGACCTTTTCTGTTGTTTGCCTCCCAGCAAATGGTATTCAGGGGAATATTTCCTCTGAAATTTCATCTAGTTATTATGTTTATTATCAGTGAATATACCTATAACTTCATCAATATGGTTTCCTTCAAAACCATATAAGCCAGCACCCAAACCATCTCCACATTTGTGATTTATAAAAGATTATGCATTGTGCAAAGAAGGATGGCTATCCTAAATCTACATTCCATCAATTTCATTGAGTGCCCCCAAGTTGTTGTGTTATGAAAGAGGAAGAACCTTCTTCTGCTTCTTTCTTCACACCAGCCATAATTTTATAAATGTCTGCATTGTCTTCCCTTAGCCATATTTTTTTTCTAAAGCAAGAGAACCAAAGCACTTTAGCTTTTCTCTGTAGCACAAATGCTCCAACTTCTTGTTAATTTTACTTGCCATTTTCTGTACCTCTGGAAGATCTATAACATTTTTTTGTGGCTGGAACTATTTGAGACCACAACTGGTGTTTGCAACCAGAACTATTTATACACAATATTCCAAAATTGCCCACAGCATGGGCTTATATAAAGGCATTATAATACTGTTTTATTTTTAATCTCTATTTAGTGATCCCTAACATGAATTTTACCTTTTAGTTACACCTGATTTGGAGGTTCAGTGGACCTCTTCACTGCAACCCTAAAGAATTTGTTCACCTGCAAATTTCGCTTTCTCAGTTAATTTATAAATTAGCAGAATAACAATGGTACTAATACAAATCCCAGAGACCACACTATTTATTTCTCTTCATTTCAATTGTCTATTGAATTGTCTACCACTGTGGAATTCTGGTGTACACATTTAACTTCATTGTAGAAAACAGACTAACTCCTACTTGTGGAAAGCCCCGTAAGCATACTGGACAATATGTAATGAACTCGCCAAAACACACAAGCCTATGATTACTTTAATAGTTTTTATTTACCTTCTTCAGTGGTACGGGCAGATTTTGATTCACTGTCCATCCCTTGAAACTCATTGAAGTATGGTCGAACTTTAATTTCATAAGTAACTCCTTTCTTCAAGTTGACTAGGACAGCACTGCGCTCTGTGGGAACTTTGGCCTCTAGGGTCTGCCATGCAGAAGGGGAAGGTAGGCCTGATGTTTGTCGATATATGACTCGATAGCCTTGAATAAATTGTGATTGGCGGTCAACCTGCAATAATATTAACACAAACATTTCTACCATCAGATGAAGAAGGAATTTTACTTCATTTTCTCTGAGCTTCCATACACAGATGATTTCATTCTGGAATAAAACCCATTCACCCTGGCTCAATAAACAAAACTGCCAAATTGAATGCACTCGTCCAACAGTTATTAGAAACACTGAAAGTGGGGTACAGGGATGTCTGCACAAATATGCTGCTTTGTTCTAAAAAGTGTTTGCTTTGTGGTCAAGCAAAGTGCCCAAAAGAATAACATACAAGGCATATTTAGTATATCTGTATACAGCTGGCTGAATGGTTAATTCTAGCCAGAAAGTCAAGATTCGACAAAGTAGGATTTTCTTCACTCTCTGGACAGCTTGCTTAGCTCATCAAAGATTTCCCAGAATTAAGAGTTATATTGGGCTATATCAAAAGTGAATGAGTGCAAGGTTAAAGACCTACGCCATCTTACTAATATCAATTACCTTTACTAAATTCCCTTTACACTTCTCATTAACTTCTTCAATGGGGGATCAGGTTCTTATTATAGGAAAGCACACACAACAAGCTAAACAAGAAACTGAAATAAAATTTATGAGATCAATGCATAAATATGTTTCATCAAAACTGCTGTTGTTAAAAAACCTTCCAACATATGTTACAACAGCATTAAGCTTGCATTTTATAAACTTCTCTAGATACACTTTAAGGGAATTTATGCACTGAAGGAGGGACATAACTCACAATAATAGCTTGTTAATACTGAAAGAATCAAGCTGTGTTTTTAAGAAGAACATTAAGCAGCTGCTTCCAAATGAAGGGGGTTTGTAAATCAGGACAAATTGTTTTTATCCACATTTGAGTTTCATTAATTAAATGCTTTACGGACATAGATACTTTATGAACCAAGTGTTTACTACAAAACACACTTTCAGTTACTCTCTATAGTTCGTTATATATAGCCACAACCTATGGTATTCAAGGTATATGGTGCAGCAATAAAAGGAATATTTTATTCTTCCTTACATATTAGTATTTGACTTTGATGGCTGTGAAGTTTTCCTGTCTTACCATATGTGGAAAAATATTAACTTCAGGCCACATACTTGGATTGCATAATTATATGTAAAGAAATGGATGCAGAATAAAAAGTGTCCAAGATTCACACAGCAGCAAACACAGAATAAATAAAAACCCGCCCCTTGCTCTCTCCCAGTCATCAATGCTCAGCAGCCCCCACCCTTCCGCAGAGTCTTCCTACTGAGACATAACATGAATAAAGCTACATGACTTAAGATAGTCTTGTTTAAGCCACCAAATTTAAGCTTTAAAAATGGTCATATCTAAATTATAGTAGTGGGCTTAAGTCCTTTGCTCATACTCACAGGCAGGCTTGCAAAAATCTGGTGGCCCAGGTGACAGTGCTAGCTTAAAAACTGGTCTTGGCTGCTGAAGGCAGAGGGTGGTATTCAATTAAGTTCTACTCAGGCTAGACCCAATGAACATAGCTGTCAACTTTCAGATTTGAGAATAAGGGATCAGCAGCCTCACCTGTCCCGGGGACAGTCTACGGGATATCTAACAATCTGGGATAGCAGCAGGAAGCAGCAGGAAACAGTGAAAATAAGGGAATTTCCCGCAAAAAAAGGGAAGCTTGACAGCTATGCCAATGAAATTAATGGACCTATGTTAGTCATGCCCATTAAGTTCAAAGAGTGTACTCTGATACTGCACTGAATTGTTGAACAGGACAGGAACCAAGTATTTTCTCCTCCCACACTTGCTCCTGAGTGCAAGGCCTTAACGCCCCCCAATTTCCCAACACAATTCTCTCATTTGTCATCCTGCACTCCCCCCTCTCTCATTTCACTATGCTTTAATTTCTCAATAACTCTGTTGCTCTTTCATATTATTCTTAACCTCAACCTTCCCCCCTTTTCTCATTTAAACAAAATATTTTAAACCTATTTGTTCCCCTGCTATTTCCCCCCATCCCGTTCTACCTTTCTTTTTCTGTATCTTACTTCCTCTGCTTCTCATACATACACATCCCTTCCCCTCATTTTCTCCTCTTCCTAGAAGCAGGGCTTGATTTGACCCTGAATATAGTACCAATGTTTCTTTCAATGAAAGAACTCAACTCTGGAGAATATGTGGTCCAAATGCTAAAAGTGGCTTTGAAGATATGTAGAGTAATTTTCCATCATCTTTTATTAATCACACCCAGCAGCCATTCATTAGCAGAAGAGTTCCCAAGGAAGGTCGATATTTCCAGGTAGGGTTGTTGGAAGAAATCAATCATGGTCATTTCTAATAATACAAACAGAACTGATTTGCAGTTCCTGGACTAATGTTATCCCAGTGAGTTCTGTGCTTCCTGACCCTACTTAGTGTCAACATGTGTTTATAAATGTGCGTTCTGAGAGAAAACACACTTAGAAATGTGTATTTGGAGAAAATATGTTTAAAATATGCATTAAAAATTATTCGGATCTTAAATTTTGCAAAAAATAAATAAAAATATTTGTACCAGTAGTGGACGGTGTGGGCTCACCTGACCTCCCATCATATGAGTCACTGCTATTTACCAGGAATGGAAGGGGCATGGGGGGGGGGGAGTCAGAACTTGCTGGTATAAAAATACCAGCAAGAGTGCTGAATTGGTTCCACCAATGCATTTGCACCATACTGACCTCTGTTGCTTCACCTCTCTATTTTCTTCTCCTTCTTGATAAGTGGCAGTGACTCAGCTGTCAACAGGTAAGGTAAGCTCTGTTGCCCTACGACACTGTCCACTCCTGATTTGTACCCCTGTTCATAGTTACATATATCAGTTATGTATCCTGGCCACAGAATGAACAATGTGCTGGGTCGAAGCAAGATTTGTTGCATAGTTCCTAGATCCCAAATGTCACTTTGGTTTCTAAATAGTAGCTAGGTACTATAATGCTATAGGGACGCGGGTGGCGCTGTGGGTAAAAGCCTCAGCGCCTAGGGCTTGCCGATCGAAAGGTCGGCGGTTCGAATCCCCGCGGCGGGGTGCGCTCCCGCTGCTCGGTCCCAGCGCCTGCCAACCTAGCAGTTCGAAAGCACCCCTGGGTGCAAGTAGATAAATAGGTACCGCTTACCAGCGGGAAGGTAAACGGCGTTCCGTGTGCTGCGCTGGCTCGCCAGATGCAGCTTTGTCACGCTGGCCACGTGACCCGGAAGTGTCTCCGGACAGCGCTGGCCCACGGCCTATAGAGTGAGATGGGCGCACAAACCCCAGAGTCTGTCAAGACTGGCCCGTAACGGGCAGGGGTACCTTTACCTTTACCTTACTATAATGCTGGCAGCAGCAGCAATAATTGCAAAGAAGTTTACAACTGTGGTTTGTCAGCACATTCTTGGTGTGTTATAGTGACATCTGTTTTTATATCCAGCCCTCATAAAGGTCTACAGTACCACTGGATGATACAGAAATGCTGCCTAGCAAGGAGGTTTCTTAAAAGGTGGGATATATGAATGAATGAATAAAATAAACATTCCATATGGAAAAATGTTGTCATGGATATAAAAGTCCAAAACTGTTTTTTCCAATTAACAATTGATTAATGTGTGATGGATTCAGATTAAGTTAGCTGAACTTAGTTTCCTTCAATGCAACCTAAAATCATGACTAAGTTTATTGATTTCAATGTTACCTAGGTTCGACTAACTATATCTGGTTCTGATTCATTCTCACTATGTGTCTAATAAGTGATTCTGAGAACATTAAAGGAACTCAAATTTGCTTAGTAAGGCGTGTTCTAACAGTTATATCATAGGTGTTCTATGTTACGCTTAAACATCGTTGAGCAAAAAACTATCATCCATGCTAAGTATACTAGTAACAACAATGTCCTATATGAAAACAGAGCATGGGCAATATCTAGGGATGATCAAGATCCTGCTTAGCCCACTAGTAAGGCAGATGGCAGACTACAGGCTGACAAGACCCACTCCTATATCAATCAGTGCAACACAAGAGTGGTCATGCTTTGTGTCTTGGTAATATGTACACAGAATAGCATCCACCCTGTGAATTCTCTCCTTGTTAAACACAAATGACCATCAAATAGCTGTCACACATCATACATGTTACACTGAAAGTATACACTTCAGAGACTTTCAAGATACTCCAGTTTTAATTAAAGTATGCATTTTAATGAACTACCTCACATGTCTGCTTATGAGATGAAAGGATTGCAAATAATACTGTATACTAAAAAGTGCTAATAAAACTATTGGCACCAGGAACGAATTCAAGCAATAGCACTGTCACAAGTATTTGTAAGGTCAAAATATAATGGTAATCGAGGCCGTTCCCCTCTTTGTTAATATTTTGTTAAATGTACCTTGTAACCTATAGAACAGTTGCCATCATTAGATAATGTTTAATACTCTATCAATAAAACTCTAAATAGCCAGAAGCTGATGCCAGATCTCCTAAACAGTCTTGCTAAAATTACCCAATATAGTTGAGAATAACCACTTTCAGACTTTTAGCTTCTGGATAAATTTCAAAACTTTTAATTCATATATTATGTTCCTGCAAACAAATATTATTATTATTAAAGGTTAATTTCTGTGACACATTGAAATTTGAAGAATTCCTCCTTAATTACCGGTACATATTTATTAATATCATAAGAAAGATAGTAAGAACTTTAATGCAAAATTCATTAAAATTGCTGCCGATCTGAGCTATGAATGAGCAAAGAATCAGAAATTTTTAAAAATGCTGTATTGGGCATGGTTAAACCCATGAATACTATAAAAACAAAACAGTTTTAGAGACTCATCCACTGTTTGAAAATGATTCCTTACTTTTGGTGGTCTTTGTAATAGACTGAACTAATCATATGTCACTCTCAGTAACTACTATGTATTATCCAAGGCAAGTTATAATTTCTGTGTTACTGAAAAAATGCGAGGCCATGTGTTATCGATGCTGTTCTCTAATTAAGTGGAACAGTGAAGCACGATAGATATGAATGTGACTAATTTTAATTTTGGCTTCTGTAAATACAAGAGAAACATGAGCTGACTTTGTTAGCAATTCTGTGTTGTCACATTGTCAACTGTATGATCACATTTTTGCTATGAAAAGAAGCCTTACAGAATTCCACAGTTGGCTCTACTACTTACAATCCAGACATTATGCGTGAATAGAGATTATGATGTGTCCAACTGGAAACCTATCATGGTATCACAATAACCACCTGGTATGGTCCTCAGAACTTGTCCTACCATGTGTTGAGAAGAATCTTTGAATTCCCCTAGATTTCTGATCAGGACAGATATATGGTAAGTCTCTTCACCACTTTACCTAGAGCTAATTTACCACGCAATCACTTTGCAAGCTAATCTGCCACTTAGCAAGGCAATCATAGACCTGAGCAAAGCTCCAAGACAGCAGGGGAATACTAAGATTTTCCTTATAATCTAGCAAGGTAGTACAGCTAACCAGTTTACAAGTGATTACATAATGGCATACTAAGTTTATTAGCCAACGGAGGAATTTCTTTCAAGTGCATAGGCTCTTCCCCTTCCTCAAATCCTAATTTAAGAAAGCCCTTTTGACTGTGCTAGATTGTGGCCATAGCTTATAGTGGATGCAAATCTGTTCCTTGATAACAGTTCATCAATGGTGTGAGGTCTAGGCATACAATATGACCACCTACATCAGATGAAATAGACAAGAGGTGGCAGGAGGAAACACCAATTAGCTTGCTACTCAGATTCTCCTACAAGATTGGCTCCCTTTTAAAATGTTCATTCCAGGTGTTCTGTTTGGCAAACTGCAAATGAGAGACAGCCAAGAGACAACATTCAGAGATTTTGGCAGGGGGGAAAAATGTTTCAAAGTTACTAATACTACTACTACAACTACTACTAATAATAAATCTGATAATTTCCCATTCCATTATAATCTTAGTGGATGAAATAGTACAGCATTCTTTTTTACTTTTAAATTAAATAAAAATGCATACAATGGGAGGTAACAGTATTTTAAAATCTAATTATAGGAATGTATCAGAGTGGAAAGTTACTATAAAATTGCTGCTTTTGTTTTGGGCATAAATTAAATTATCTACTTTTTTTAGAATAAAAGGGCCTTGATGGTTGATAGTATCATTTTTCAACATCATTTCC
Organism: Podarcis bocagei; assembly: GCF_964188305.1. Lineage (NCBI taxonomy): Eukaryota > Metazoa > Chordata > Lepidosauria > Squamata > Lacertidae > Podarcis > Podarcis bocagei. The sequence goes on along the minus strand of NC_138130.1, from coordinate 61,743,295 downwards.
CTCCTATCTCGTTAGCTTCATGCTATACCGTAGTTATATAGAAGGTAAACTTTGCAACAGAGGGGAGGATTTCCAAATAACTGTTGACAGAAATAACAAGAGTAGAACAGAAAGTGGGAGTGGCCGAAAGTTGCCTGCCAGCAGTCAGACTGCCAAAAACATATTGCCTGTCTCCTGCCTAACCAAATTCGAAATTGCAAAAGGTAAAAACAAAGGGTCATTACTCATCTGGCATTTGCCAGCTACTTGTACTGGGTCTTTGTGTTAAGTTAATAATCCTGGCTTCACTCTCTGGATAATATGGATGTTATTTTGGATACTGGATAATTAATTGGTTTTGTCCTGGGTGCTGGAAACATTTTAATTAGCTGCTCTGACTTTTCTCTTCCTTTTCTGTTTCCTCCCTGAAGCAATTTTCACATGTCTCTGGTGGGTATTGTGTGCTGCCTGGTTGGTAGTGGGTCACTGCTTTTCTCCTCTAGCATGTAAATTGGAATTAGTAATCATAATAATTGTTATTTTGCTTTGCAGTAAGAAATATGTGTCCCTTTTCATTGTGAAAGAGCAGTAGCAAAAAGGGAGATTTTACTCACTTCATTTTAGTTCTCCCTAACACATGCTGCTTGCATTGGACTTCTTAAGATTTGGTATTTCAGCGGACTGTGAGCAAATGACCTCTATAAACTCTGCTTCAAATCTGCCTAAAATATTAATATCACTTCAATCACTTAATAAGGCAGGATTCTGCTAAATGAATGGAATTTGCTTTTATACCAGGCCCATGTCAGTGCTGTTGGGGCAACTGTAAGTAAGCTACTCAATGCTTTTTGCTTCTACCTCTATGGCATACCTGGTAATGTATGTATGTCTGTTTGCTTGTTTGTTTTTGGCCACCTTTATCTTCCAAGGATCTCAAGGTGGTGTACATGGCTCTCCTCCCCCCATTTCATCCTCACAAAGGCTTTGTGAGTTTTGATGAAGGTAATGAAGAATGCATGAGTGCAGGACTGAGGTACAGTGGTACCTCAGGTTAAGTACTTAATTCGTTCCGGAGGTCCGTACTTAACCTGAAACTGTTCTTAACCTGAAGCACCACTTTAGCTAATGGGGCCTCCTGCTGCTGCCGTGCCGCCAGAGCCCGATTTCTGTTCTTATCCTGAAGCAAAGTTCTTAACCTGAAGCACTATTTCTGGCTTAGTGGAGTGTGTAAGCTGAAGCGTATGTAACCTGAAGCGTATGTAACCCGAGGTACCACTGAATAGGGTGGCCAAATGTTTAGAGATAGCCATAGCTGTACAGCACACAATTATATTATTTCTTTCATCAATATAACATATATCCCAAAATATTTAGGTTTCACATGTCTTCCCCATGTTTCATTGCTCCTATGCCTATAGCAAAATTCATAATGCAAAAATATATTCCTTGTTGCACTTTGTGCTTCCTTGGCGAATTACTCTTGATTTCCCATCTGTGGTAATCCCTCCCCCACCTGCTACCCCAGAGGGAAATAGCCTGAAGGACAGAGCTACTAATTTTGCAGCCTAGATAAGTTTTGATTCAATGTTACAAATTCCTTCCCAAAAGTAGTGGGGAAAGAAATGCTACATTTTGAAGCTTTCTCTCTAATAGCATCAAATTTACAAACATCATTGCTTGAACAGGAATGTTGTAGGTAATGCTAAGATGATAGTGGCTTTGATACCACTGAAGCTCATACTACAGAATCAAATACCATTCTTTACCTTAGGCATGAATCAGAGAATGCCTTCTAGGAAGGAAGTAGATTACTACAAAAGGTCATTAGGAAACCGAGTCTTCTGGGAAGAAGGCCCATTGCATGGAACTGGACAGAGAAGTATTAAAATATCACTGTATAATTTTGATCACTCAGCAGGATATCCATGCCGAAGAATCTTGTAAATATCACTTCTGCTTTACAGCAAGCTTCAAGATACATTCTGCTAAGACATCTTTGTTATAAGAAAATAAACATGTACCGGTAGTTAAAATTCTATGTGCTGTACAGCAATGCCATGGAAACTGTCGGTCTTCGAAAGAGTAATGTAACTGTGCCAGTGCAGTACTTTTCATTCACCTGGATCTTTTCAGGTTAAACAAAAACGTATATACGGAAGCCCTTGCATGATTCTCATTGTCTAATCATAATCACCATAAAGAATTAAAAATTAATTGGATTTTTCTTGGTGGCTGCATGTATGGTTATAGTAACGATCTGGAAGGACTGAAAAGGTGTGAACTTGAATGCTTGGCACAAGAGTACAGTGGTGCCTCGCAAGACGAAATTAATCCGTTCCACGAGTCTCTTCGTCTTGCGGTTTTTTCGTCTTGCGAAGCACGGCTATTAGCGGCTTAGCGGCTATTAGCGGCTTAGCGGCTATTAACGGCTTTAAGAAAAAGGAAACAAACTTGCAAGAACTCGCAAGACGTTTCATCTTGCGAAGCAAGCCCATAGGGAAATTCATCTTGCGGAACGACTCAAAAAACGGAAAACTCTTTCGTCTAGCGAGTTTTTCGTCTTGCGAGGCATTCGTCTTGCGGGGCACCACTGTATGTGGTGCACTGTCCTTATGGAAAAAATGACTCACAAAATTAAGACTGGCAAGAGGAACAAAGCACAAAGATACCTTTGCGGGAGAACGGTGGAGCTTCATTTAATTTGCAAATGCTCCAGAAAATCAACAACCAGTTACAAAGGTTCATACTAAACTTGTGGATCACTTAATAGGTACATATTGTATAGAAGTATACAGCCTTAGATATTTCTAGATACATTTCTTCTATTGAGTGTACATCTTCAGGTGATCCCATGTCTGTGCATTTCACTTTAGAACGGCTCTTTGACTAAAATATTAGATTTACCAAGGCAACCCCACATTAGAAACATACACACACAGAGAGAGAGAGAGAGAGAGAGAGAGAGAGAGAGAGCACGAGAGAGAGAGAGCGCAATGGCATACTTTCACTGTAAAAGCCAGAAAGCATAATTCCTAGAGCAGTTACTGTGAAAGTTGCTGTGTGGCTGCTTGTTTTTGTTACTACGCTTCTTAAATTACTTTTCAACTTCAAAAACAAAATATGAGCATTTATTTTTATAAGTTGTGCTGTATGTACGGGGATACAGGCTTTCATCGTGCATTTTGGGGGGTCTCCAGGGAAATAATAATAAAAGGAATTAAAAGGGAAAGAGTAGAGCTTTCACTGTATATTCACAAAAATCTTACCGTCCAGGTCACTTGGACAGTGGTAGGGGTTAGCACAACAGGATTATGAAGCCGCACAATGACATCCCCAAGCTCTTTTTGCACCTGCCTGTGATCCACGCCTTGCGCTGGTGGGCTGATATCTGTTGGGTCAAACACACATGAGGAAAGCCAATCAGAATAATTAATTCATTATGATGACTAAAAAGCTTAATGAATATTTAATTCAATATCCTTACTGGAATTAGTTAGTTGGTTTTCAATTAATGCAGTGGATGAGACTGAACTGTAGACCTAACAGGGCATGGAGGAAACATTTTGTATTTTCACATATGGTAATATATGAAACCTATTCTAATAACTATTATAGATACATTCTTACATATTTTAATTACCTAAAGATGTATGATGTGAAAGCTTTGAAACACTAAAATAACAACAGCCTTGATGTGCCATGAACTGGCAGGCCAGATTCAAAATTTAAGCAAAATATTTTCCCCAATTAAAATTGTGTGCATTACTGTACTTGCAATAATATTTCAGAGTTTTATTAAAAGGCCTTGAAACATAACTGTAGAATTCATAAATACTCATATCTATATATAGGCTTTTGCCATCTGAGATGTATATTTTTAGGATCCACCTTATTTTTGTGATTGTAAGTTGTTTTAAGTTGTTTTTACATTGTGTTTAATTGTGGTAACCTGTTCTGGGACCTCATGGTAAAGAAAGGGATGGAATTAAAACAATCATAATGATACTAATAACTTGTGCACAACAATTTCTCTATAAAATGTTACCTGTGTTTGTCTCTGTGCATTTGGCAGTGATGCAAAGTGCATGGGGGTAAAACCCTAATCTTCCACTTGACTGGATTTATTCAGGCCAAAATGTGACTACTACACAGACTACTATGCAGAGCACTAAGTGGCCGTGATAGCTGCTGGTGGTCCTCACTGCTGTCCCCACTCATTTGCCCAAGTGGAAGAGTGGGTAAGGATGGGGAGCAGCATCAATGGCTCCAGGAGTGGGACATCTTGGAACACTAGGGTCTTGGCCAATACCCAATAGTGTCTATGAGTATATAGGGTGCTTTCATTATATATATTTTTTGTTAAAGGTAGGTAGCCGTGTTGGTCTGCCGTAGTTGCAACAAAATTAAAAAATTCCTTCCAGTAGCACCTTAGAGACCAACTGTTTGTTATTGGTATGAGCTTTCGTGTGCATGCACACATAAAGGTAAACAGAATTTTGTTGTCTCCTTAATCTCTTGTATAAACCCAATATGGTAGGACATTTCCACTATACGGTATACACAAAAAGGGGGAAGACAGATCATATATTCAACAATGATGAACAATTACCATTGATTTGTATGTTGCCAATCATAGCTTATTTAAAATGGCTGTCTTTCTTTTACAAATTGAATGACCAGAACCTTTAGCCATACTAGTCAATACACTGCAATGGTTCTGCCTAGCATTTTCCTTCATCTCAGTTTCAAATTAGTTGTATACAGTAGCTAGCAGACAAAAATTGACAATTGATTTAGAAAACATTCCTTTAGGATATTTAAAATCAGCTGATTTTTCAAAATAACCCAAATTAGTATTCCACTTGTTAGTACCATATTTAAATAATATCTTCACCCATTTTAAAAATGATCTTGTAAGTCCAATTAGTAATCCAAAAATATGCCCCTAAATCTTAAAAACCCATGTTTTACCTATATGGAAGACCTGGATATGATTAAGACCATGGATTAAAAATAGAAGAAGTCAATACAGACAGATGTGGACTGAAATATTCTTACCTGAGGCTTATAGCACTGAATCAATATATAAAATAAGACATTATATCCAGCTTTTAACATTTACCTGGGTAAAACCAGGATAAAGGGAGACAATGGGCTCTTATAACTGTCTTGTTATTTCATACCATGCATGTCTCTCTATTAATTGATCCATCTGTATTTAATTTTCAGTCTCATTGCAATATATATATATATATATATATATATATATATATATATATATATATATATATGCTTTCGTAGATTTTCACGGGTACAGGAATGTAGGTTTTGGTGTCTTCGGGTGTCTTCCCGTGTAAGAGTTGGGGTGTCTAGGCGACGTTTCGACGAGGTCTCACTCGTCATCTTCAGGCTGGTGCTTTCGGCTTCTTGTTACTAGAACAGAGCAGGATCTCAGTGTTTGAGTTCCTATAAATACTGTTGAGGGGGTGTGGTGTATAGCCTCCAACGTTCTGGGCAGAGAGGAAGTTCCTAGGTTAATGTGCCTTTTCTTCTTTTGTTCATTAATTACTTGAGGGATATCTTGAGTGATTACTTGAGTGATATTCTGAGTACCACTTAGGAGGGTCATTAGGTGTGGATTAGTTGCTAAAGCTTTCGTGTCTTGACCTCTTGACCTTATGAAGAGTTTTTCTGAGAAGATGGCTGTACTGCACTTAGTTGTGCTCTGGCTTGGCTTCGTGTATAGGGGCGAGCTGTGGTTTTGTGCCCTGTGCCAGCCAGATCTGTGTAGGGATTGCAGGGGGGTGCAGCATCCGGAGGTGCCACTATGGTTTGGCTACTGGATGGTGTCTGTAATTTATCTGTGGAGAGGGTCTGACAAAGACCACTTGACAACTGAGTTACAGAATCTCTCAAATGTGTTAATCGCCAACGGATACCAGCAAAACAGGGTTACGAAGCTAATCCAAAAAGAAACACCCCCCAAAAACCAAGACACAGAAGAAAACAATGGCATGGCCCTCCTTCCTTATATCAAGGGCACTACAGATAAAATTAGCAAAATCCTCCATAAACACAATATCAAAACAGCCTTTTGCACCAACCAAAAAATAGCCAATATCCTCAGAAACCCAAAAGATAAAATCCAGTTAGAAAACCAAGGGGTCTATGAAATACCCTGCAAAGTCTGCCCAGCCACGTACATTGGACAAACAAACAGACGAATAAATGCACGTATCGCAGAACACAAGAATGCCGTCAAAAAAGAAGAAAAAACTTCCTCTCTTTACCAACACATGAAAGAAACAGGACACGAAATTAATTTTGCAGATTCCAAATTGCTCTTTAACATGGAACATCACCACAAGAGAATAATCATGGAAGCCATCGAGATAGAGAAACACCCTCACAACATGAACAAGCGTGACGACACGTCCCGCCTGCCAGACATCTGGAAATTAGCCCTCCCCACAAAAACCGACACCAGAACCAGAGGCACACAGAACGCCATCTCCAATCAACCACACCAGACCCAAACCCAGACCCTCTCCACAGATAAATTACAGACACCATCCAGTAGCCAAACCATAGTGGCACCTCCGGATGCTGCACCCCCCTGCAATCCCTACACAGATCTGGCTGGCACAGGGCACAAAACCACAGCTCGCCCCTATACACGAAGCCAAGCCAGAGCACAACTAAGTGCAGTACAGCCATCTTCTCAGAAAAACTCTTCACAAGGTCAAGAGGTCAAGACACGAAAGCTTTAGCAACTAATCCACACCTAATGACCCTCCTAAGTGGTACTCAGAATATCACTCAAGTAATCACTCAAGATATCCCTCAAGTAATTAATGAACAAAAGAAGAAAAGGCACATTAACCTAGGAACTTCCTCTCTGCCCAGAACGTTGGAGGCTATACACCACACCCCCTCAACAGTATTTATAGGAACTCAAACACTGAGATCCTGCTCTGTTCTAGTAACAAGAAGCCGAAAGCACCAGCCTGAAGATGACGAGTGAGACCTCGTCGAAACGTCGCCTAGACACCCCAACTCTTACACGGGAAGACACCCGAAGACACCAAAACCTATATATATATATATATATATATATATATATATATATATATATATATATATATATAGCCATGTTTGGATAGGCTAATGTGACTTTTCTCTTTCTGATTATGGAAAGATGCTCATGATTCTTTGCCCTCCCAAATAAATGTAGGAAACATTTTTCTGTCAAAATTTCAAAGCTTGTATGGGTACTTTTTGTAACTAGTACTTTCTCCAAAACAAAAACAAGCCTTGGAGATATATTCGTTTTATTAATGACAGCTTAGCTGAACCATGATATTTCTATTGCCAACAATTTCTTCTTTATTTATATAATTATTGTATGGATCAAATGTGTGGTTCTGGTAAGTGATGGAACTTCAGTTGCAGCAGTACCTGAGGGGTTGCGCTACAGTGGGACTTGGGAAGGACTTAATATGCTTTTGTACTGAAAAAGATGGAAATTGCTTGGTGCGACAGAGACCAGTTATGGCGTCATCAAACTCAACGTATCTCTGAAGGGATCAGAGCAATCTGCTCTCACTCAAGGCAACCTAACAACAGCTCCAAAAAGAAAAAGCGAGATGAGCTGCATAAAGGAGAAAGTGGAATCTGACAAAAACAGCCCTTCCATTACTAAGCTACAATTTTAATTTGTTGGTATAAAAGTAACCATAATATATAATTGTATTTGCTAGAGTTATTTCAAGACACTAAGGCCTGTGGTCATAGATACCTATTGCAAATGATATCATGCATCAGTGCTTTTAGCTGATTCTTTCCTTTGTAATGGCTAGTGTGAATAGGCTCTTTCCTTGGATGTCAGCTTCCTTTGTAAGGCCGGGCTGGATGAGAACCGCATTTGAAATTACATCAAAACATTATGCTAAGTGTCATTTGAATTCATTATTTAATTTCGCTAAACTATAGGATACCACAAAGGCTGTCAGTGTTATACATGCTGGAGCACATGTGGCTGGCAGACAGCTTGTGAAAATAGAAACTACAACGCACGCAGAAAGTAAAGAAAAGAACTGTTTTAATGAAATAAAATCTTTTGTCAGTCTGTCAGGTAAAATCTGACATACTGATGCAAAATGCGGTCTCTCCTTGCAGAGCTGGATGATATTAACAATATAAAGGCCAGCGTGCTGAGGCACTCATAGTGAGTCCAGGAAGCAAAGGAAACGGGCTACATCTGATTTGCTGAATGTATGGCAATAATTTGAGGCACTCCCCTAGCATCCAAACCCAGTGCAGCACATGGGGATTAGGAGCAGGGGCCCATGTGCAATTCTGCTTCCCCCTCTAAATATTCGAAGAATATGTGCAGTAGGCGATAACTGACAAAACTACGTAACTGAATATGTTATCCCATGCATGTATTATCCCTTTATATAGTCTTCTGTACTAGGCGTGTGTGTGTACACGTCTCTGTCTCTAAATAGACACATGGGGCTAGATGACTGCATTCTTCTTGAAAATAAGTGAAAATTGGAAGATTTCCCTCTTCCTTCACATGTGATTTAAAAGTCCAAGTAGTAATGAATAAACTGGGGTAAAATATGTTACCGATGAGCTATACCTCTCTGGCCTGGTTTGCATAACATGGAAACAATGGCTTAGTGGGACTGCAGGAACATGTGAGCTCCTGAGGAGAAATTTGCAGCTGCTTTGCTCCTCTCTGGTCTTATGTACTTCCATGCCACACGGAGCTAAGCCAAAGATAATAATAATAATAAATGCCTTTGGATGGAAGTGTGTCCAAGAAACAGAGGCTAGCTAAAGCCAAAATAACTGCTTTGGTTTGTGCTTTTGCCTGTATTAACTTACTTAAAAGTAATACATTTGGTGGTGTATGCTTTTTATTATAGTAACTAGTTAGTGCCCACCAATATGTAAAGAAGGAGAGAGAACCCATAGCTCTTCAGGTCCTTGCTGCAGAGGCAAAGAGGAAAGGAGCTGGACTCAGATTTATCATCATGTACATTAGGCATGATGGGACATGGGTGGCGCTGTGGGTTAAACCACAGAGCCTAGGGCTGATCGGAAGGTTGGCAAGCTGTGATGGGGTGAGCTCCTGTTGCTCAATCCCAGCTTCTGCCAACCTAGCAGTCTAAAAGCACACAGTGCAAGCAGATAAATAGGCACCGCTCTGGCGGGAAGGTAAACGGTGTTTCCGTGCCCTGCTCTGGTTTGCCAGAAGCGGCTTAGTCATGCTGGCCACATGACCCAGAAGCTGTACGCCAGCTCCCTCGGCCAATAAAGCAAGATGAGCGCCGCAACCCCAGAGTCGGCCACGACTGGACCTAATGGTCAGGGGTCCCTTTACCTTTTTACATAAGGCTCAGTGCAGCTTGTTTCCCATTGCAAAGGTGTAGGAGCCCTACAAAAACACACACACATTCTCAGCACTTATATGCATACTGCTTTCATCATCCATCATTCTCTGCCCCAGAATATCATTCATGGGATGCCTGAATGACAAAAGGACAAAAGCCAGCAGCTTCCATACATGTGGCCTTGGTGAAATGTCTATGAAGCTCAACAGGCTGGAAACAGATCCTTTCCCCGGCCATCCTTTCCTATTCCTCCCTGCTTCATCGCCTGACCCTGCCACTTGCTCTGGTTACTACTATGGATGTCAAGGACAGAGGCTTACATTAGGCATTTGAAGGGCCTAAGATTAACAGGAGAGAAGGATTTAAGTGGCATGGCTTGCATGCTGCAAAACAAAACAAAACAAAAAAACCATATAAAGCAATAAAACAAATTATCTAAAATTAACAAATGTATGCAAATCAATGAGAGAACCTTCAAACATTAATAATAATAATAATAATAATAATAATAATAATAATAATAATAATAATTTGTATAGTCCCTTTCATCCAAATATCATAGGGTGGTTCACAACATAAAAATACAAAATGAAAACACAAAATACATAATAAAAACCAAAACACACCAATAACTCCTCCCACAAAACACACACAAAAAACCCACAACTCTTTAAAAGGCCATAGAATGTTCATTAGCTAAAGGCCTGGTTATAGAGAAACATTTTCGCCTGGCACCTAAAGATATGCAATGAAGGCACCAGGCGAGCATCCCTGGGGAGAGCATTCCACAAACAGGGAGCCACCACAGAAAAGGCCTGTTGTCATGTTGCCACCCTTCAGACTGCTCATGGAATGAATAATTCACTACACTCATTTCTTCAGGATTGTCTCCCTTTTTCCTGGCTTTGGTTAGGGAAAATCATAAATCAAGTCCTTCTTCCAAAGATTTCAAGATAAACTACATATGTGGATTTCTCTTCCTCCACAAAACATCACAGCTATTTCTAGTGTTTTTTTTCTTGCACTGGATGTGGATATCCTGTATGTTTGTATTGTTATACTATATATCTTAATGTGCAAGTTTGTTTTTTTACTTATCTTAACCATTGCTTTAGGATTCCTTTTAGTTGTGTGAAACAATAAATAAATTTAATAAATAAACTAAACAGCAGCAAAAACCCTGAAAAGAAGATAAGGTTAACAGAGTGTCTGGCCCAATCTCACCCAGTGAGTTTCATAGCTGAGGTGAAAAGAGATAGAAGCAGACCCAGCTTGATCCGATAAAAGAGTTCGTGTAGTTCAGTACTCTGGTTTCCAACACTGCTCAGTCAGATGACTTCTGGGATGACCGCCCTCCCCTATTTGTCCACAGCACGTAGTATTCTCAGGTGAACTGCCTCTGAACATGGAAGTTTCATTTCTATCCATTTTCTATTCATGTATCACACATTGTTGTTTAACCCTGTTTTAAGCCATCTTAACCAAAAACTTGTGACAGAAAATTGCAAACATTAATTGTTGTGTGAAGAATTACTGTCTTCTCTAAAGTCCTGAATTTCTTGCCAATCAGCTTCACTTAGGTGATGGTGATCAGGCAATCTTAAGAAGCTCCACACCATTCACAATTAGTAGTATGCTTCTCTGATAGAGACAGAAACTCGGGACTGAGTGTTCCAGTTTCCAAGCATTTGTGAAATCGAACCAACTTCTAGAACGGATTCCGTTTGACTTCCAAGGTACGACTGTAACTTCCTAGACAGAATTTGGCTTTTTTGCTGCTGCTGTAAACTGAATCAACATTTGCTTCCAGTACTCTCCCTTCTGCATAGCCCTGTCCTGGATTCTATTTCTTTGTCATGCTAGGTCGTGAAAGCATATTGGTAGAGTGTGACAAAGAGAGAGGACAGCTACTTTATATATTACTATAACTGCAATCATGCTCCTGAAAAACAGAATGAAGTTACCTTGTGTTCGGACAGGGTCTGACATGGTGCTGGGATCACTCAAACCTTGTGAGTTGATAGCTCTCACCATAAACAGGTAGATGGTGTTTGGACGGAGTCCTCTCACAGTGTAAGGTGTCGTTTTTACATGGTTAGCAACTGTTTGCCAGCTATTGCTCACCGACTGACTGCAATGAAAATATATTGGAAGACTATAGATCAAAGCAACACAAAGTTAGAAAACGCTCAGATCAAGTTTCAGTCTGCTGCCACAGAAGGAGGGAGAAAGTTTACATACACTATTAAGCTCATTAAATAGTTCTGATTGTTTCAGCTGAATCAATCAACAAGGAGTACAAAACCAAAGCCACACAGCTCACAATAAATGCTGATAATGTTAATAGCCTGTTAGAAAAATTCCTGTAAAATAGAAATGAGATGGGGGAAGAATGTTGAGAAGAACAAATCTGCTAAAAGAATATGGTTAAAATTCTCTTGTCCTCTTTGCACAAAGTTTACAAGCAAAATTACAGCTGTTCCAAAGCACATCTGCAAAAGAATATTATTGAATGACTATGTTTCCAGTGGCTAGTTATTGAATTGGTCTTCTGTAGAAATAAACTGAGGTCATAGGCTTTCGTTGTGCTACAAAATATCTCTTAAATACACGACACCTTTGAAAGCCTGATGGGATATTACTGTGGTTTACTGCCAGGTCAAAATGGATGTTACGAAGGTTAGAGAGCACCTTTCCCCCCCTCCAGGCTTTATATTATTTAGAAGATAAATGTATGGAAGCCCAACAAAATGTTATCAATAAAGAATTCTATCTGCTTTTAATGATACTGAGAATTACTGATAAAAACCTAGTGTGAATGACAGTGCTGTGTGTTTGTATTGCTTCCAAGACAAAAGCAGACTCTGGTCTCAGCTATACAGCTGCAAATAAAATGTTTTAAGTGTGTTTTCAGTGCAATATACAATGTGACACTAGATGGTGACGGTGAGCCTTATGGAAAATTCAATGTATTTTTAAAAAAATACTTTAAGAAAAAGAATTTTCACAGCAGTTTTTATATGTGTCTAGATTCCACCTCAGTATATATTCCTGTAAATCCAACAAACCAAGTATGTTTTTTGAAATATTCCTTTAAAACAGAATGTTCATAAATAAGATTTTAGAACGGCATTATCATGTCTTAACCTTTCAAAATGAGTTTGTTCAAATGTGCAGATCCCCCTAATTGTATCAATGCATAAGGAAAATGGAATTTGCAACATACCTAAAAGCCTCAATGATATATGCACTAGTTGGGAGGTTTCCGGGGGTGCCTGGCTGCCAAGACAAGGTGACACTATTCTTAGTGACATCCATGACCTGAGGCTTGGATGGTGGTCCAGGGAGGTCATTTGAATCATAATTTCTGCTGACGGCTGCTCCTCCAGATTCTGTAGGAGACAAATGCTTACATTTTGAAAATAAAATCTGTTTAATAAAGGTAAAGTAAAAACAAAACATCAAAACATATTTAAAATACACAGTAGTCCTGTTCAGACATCCGACTCATATGCCCAATTAATGCACCCATAGAAAAGGTGGCAGACTCTGCCCATCCTCCTCTGCCCATTTATTGAACACTCAAACAAAGGGTGGAATTCAACATTCCACTCTTCCAATCATTCCATCTGCACAAGCATTTCAGCTTGCCAGACTGAATGTTCTTTTCTCTCCTTGCCCCATCAACATTTCTGGGGTTTGTCCTGACGCACCCTGAGCCAATTTTGAGGAGCATGTGAGGAAGGAGAGACAACATTGTTACAAAACTGAAAGTCCTTGTGCAGGGCTTCTGCAGATGGGGGCTTATTAGGTAATTCCCACCCCTAGGTTATGTATTTATAGCTGCATGGGTGGAAGCCTTTGTTCATGTAAAATGGGATACAATTTCTAGTAGGGTTCTCACACGGAAAGAGTCTTCTGCATATACAGCTACACATGCAGGGGTTCTGCTCGGATGTTCAATGAATATGAATAGAGGGAAGAACAGAGGTAGCCATTTCCTAGGTTCACTGAATGTGCAACCTCAGGATCTGAATGGGCTAATAAGATAACCCAGTTTAGAATGAGCAAAGAGAACAGCATAAAGATGACGTGTGTTTCAGGTTTGGGGAGAAATTTGATTATTTCACTTTTTAATGTGAATATGTCTAATCCACACTTCCAGAACCAATATGGAAACTAAAACACAGCTATTCTTTAAAATTCACTCTTCATACAAATTTTCCCTATAGTCAGAAGATGTATATATTAGGGGGAAATAATGTACAAAAAGGCATTGCATCGGTAAAGATTGCTTGCAAATAATGTACATATTAGGAAAAATCACATAAAAAATGAGTATATTGGGAAAAATTTATCTGCATTTTTATGCAGAAAGGGAATGTACTAAACTTTAGAAACTGAGAAAAACTGAAATGGATATATTTGTTATCTCTAGTGTGTTCTCTATGAGAATGTCTGGTTTTCATAATTATTTTAACTGTCTAATATATTTTATTCTGTTTTATGTATTGTCTTTTTTAGGATGGCTTCTAATGGCTAGACTAAACAAACAAACAAACAAACAAACAAACAAACAAACAAACAAGTCAAAAGCTGTCAGTGCAACATTCCAAAAGCTAGCAGGTCTGGATATGCACACCATCACATGCCCTTCAAATACACACATGGACATGCAATATCTCACTCCCCCACACGTAACACATGCACAATCTAACACATGTACCCACACATAAAACACTTTTGTTTTATTTTTAAAAATAGCTCGGTATGGCTTACCTGTCACATCTAGCACAGCACTCCAAGAGGTTTCCCCGCTTGAACTTGTGGCAACACAAGTGTAGGTTCCAGTGTCTGATATCTAAACACATGGAAATGTTTGAGGACATTCTGGTCAAGCCTTTTACATAATCTGTTCATTCACTTTTCCCAAATGTTTCTCATTGCAGATTAAGAGGGATTAGTTTACACTTGGAATCAGAATAAACTGAACCAAATATTTCACGATCAACAATTGAATAACATCTACCTGTAGTAAATTATGACAACATTTGTTAATCCTGTTTGATGCATTTTCAAGTTTTCCCCACAAACTCTTATGCATCTGTTATTATTAAATTAAATCTGTTTCAGTATTCACAAAATAAACACTGATTTCAACATGCTTTACTGGTAGAAAGCTATCTTCATTTTAGTTTTTAAAAGATCTTAGAGCAGAGCAAAATAAAACAACCCAAATGTGTCTGGCAATGAGCTGGCTCTGTGGCTGCTCAAATGGCCCTTAGTGTTGGCAGCTTCTCATTTTGTCTTTGCTTTGCACTGCATGTAAACGATGCTTTGGGTGAAAGCTGCAGCCACTTGGCCAGTGGTACCAGGGAGTGCTGTTATACCCACAGGGAGCCAGATTAGGCCAAGAAAAAAGGTCAGGTTACAATACCGGTGCAACTACAGTAGTAATCAGAAATATTTAATTTTCAACTCATTTATTGTACTGCTGATGCATGCCCTCCTTATGTCAGTACTCTCTGCAGTTAAATTCCCATTAAGTGCAGAAATTATTGCAGGTTGCCTTTGCCTCTGCAAATTCTTTTGTAGTTTGACATGGGGGACGGTGATGGTGACAGGATGAAGAAACTCTTGCATAAATGAAGTTGGACAGAAGGATTAATAATCATTCCTGAATGTGCATTTGAAGAAACATTCTATTTAAAGCAATGGAATTGAAGGACAGAATCCACATCTGAATGTACATTGAAATGATAATTTCACCGAAAGCAACGGAATAGCTAGACAGTCTTGGCATTGGGACACACATCATGAGGAACATATGGTTTTTGATCATAGCTCCTAACAGAAATGGTGTCTGATAAGAGTTTGTGTAGATATCTGTGGTGGAGAAGAAGGAAACTGTAGAATCCAAGAGACAAGTTTGATATATCCCTTAACTGTGTCATTTAAGCCCTCGTCCTTGTTTTGGGACTGCTTGACCCTATGTGTTCCAACTCCAGAAGGCTATAGCAAAGGAGCAAACCCTTCCTGTCTATTTGACTTGATTTATTATCCCATAGCACAGAAAAAAACCATTAATGATATCAACATCTTTAAAAACATAAGATTATTATTATTTAAGCTTCCACAGATACCATTTTTCACCAGGCCATTTTTATATATTTGCTACCATTATAATTGTTTTGATATACTTTCATGAACTTTCACTAAAAGATATGTATCTCTGACACATTTTCCAGGAAAGGAAATTACATGTTAAAAATGGTTTTAATGGGAAAATATACAACATTGCATGCTAGTTTAATCTAGTATTCTTATCCATCTTCTACCTCATTTCTCTTCAGTGGTTCTTATTTCTTCAACGTTTAGCACAGCAATCTCAAAGCAGAAATCCAAGTTTGAGATCAATCTCAGGTGGAGTGAACACCTGTAACAAATGTCCTCTATATACACTTCCAAATGCATGAACAATAGGTGGTCAATGTTTGTTTTTTAATATGGTGGACACTGCCTACTTGAATGCATTTATTGTTTGGAAGTTGAACTACCCATTATGGTGTGTGACTAACCCCAAATATGTCTCTTCCAATTACGCCTACAACTAGAATCAATTGACTCCTGGGCTGAGTCTAGGCCCATGTCCAGACTGCCAGTGACATCAGGAGTGGAAGCCTCAGAAATGATAGGGTCTGGCATGGCAGATATCAATCAAAGTGTAGGCATCACTGTGGTTGACAAAATTAGAGAAAATCAAAACACTTCATGTAACCATGTTGTCTGCCCTATGTGTTCAGTTTTGGATTTTGCACAGATTGCTCAAGTAGTATGTTTGCACAGTTTGCAAGATTTGTTGTCATTGTTACTAGGAATTCTCAACTCAGTATTATTGCATTTTTATAGTTGTACAACTGTTATATGTATGCTAATGCAACAATTTGTGTAATGTTCAAAAGTCTCCATACAGACTTTGCACACGTGTAGACTTTTGTTACTCTACATTGGGCTGTATTGGTGCTCCAGGTGACTTATGTGTATTTATATTGTTTTACTAGAAAATGCTCAATAAAGCTGTGCTTTCTGAAAAATTGCAAATAGTGAATGCTTAATAACTTCCACCATATTTGTATGGGTTTCTTGAAGCACCATTAATAAATATATATATATTTATTTATGCCCCCACCTCCCCCCCTGAAAGGATTTGACCCCAAAATGGATTGGTGCAGTTAATTTTTCAACAGATGGATGGTTAAGGGAAAATTTAAAACTTGTGGTACAAATATATCCACATTTGTTTAACTAATATGTCACGATCACCAATTTTTCACATATTTTTCTGACTGAACATGAATGTTAAAACTATTCACACTTTTGTTGATATTCTATTTCATTTTTAAAAGGGAATATTTTTAAAAATTATTATTTTAGTCTTCTATATAGCTCATGTGTCTCTAACAAAGCGATTAATGGACTTGCATGACTGAACACACATTTAGCTGTTTCCATAGCTGGATGCAGGCTGGTATCCCACAAGCTTCTGGCATGTGTATTCTCACCAGAAGCTCATCATCAGTGCTCTGAAAGTTTGTTTGAAATCACCAAGCTCCCACCTTTAATTGCTGCTTTCTAACACTACTGGGGAATCTTGACTATTCAAGCGCATTCTTTAATCCAGCTCTACAGTAAAAACGCATTAACCTTCATGGCCCAAACCTGCCTTTAGCCTTGAGACAGAGGATAAATTGTTTACTCAATGAAAGCTAGCATACATTTTTTAATAAATTCCATTTTGTTCCAAGGAGGTTAACAATTCATTTACGAGCACTGATGAGATGGTGGCAGGAAACAAAATAGCCTTTGATTTTTTTGATTTTTTTGTATACTAAAGCTGCCTATTTATGAGATGGGGAAGGGAATGAGTGATAATAAAATTAAGTGTTAGCACTACTGCTGACACAACTAAAGAGTACTTGCACTAACATTTTAACTGTACATGCAGTAACTATACTTACCATTCTGAGTTTTATAGGTGTGTATATTTATGTCTTTAAAATTGTATCCAATATAATTTATTTGCCACTAGGTATACAACAATAACCAACCACACAGCATATACTTGGAACACAGCAGACAGAAGGATAGCCTTAAATATAAAACATAATTCTATCTTCCACTGCAGTGTGATAAAACTGATGCTATCTTTTATACAGCATCCATCTGAGTAGGATTTAAATTTTGCTCTGAATTTGCTGAGCAGAAGGCAGAAACAATGGGTTCATCCTCTTCTTCCTTTTATACATGACACTGCTTTGCTACTAAGCACAGTAAACAAATAAAGATTCAGCAAAAAAATTTGCTGCAGCCCCTCAAGCACATTATCTTTATATACACTGTAGCCATAGCTAGGCAATTTGGGAACACCTACATTAATTATGATTAGCTTCACATATTAATTATAACTGGCTTCACATTTAACCAGGATCTGAAACTGTGTTGGGGTAACAAACGGCAAACTTTAAATATGGTAAACATTTATGGTAAATAACTGCTAATATTATGGAATTTTAGGGATCCTTGAATTCTCTGAGGGATTTCCCAGCAACCAGAGATGACAATCCTGTTGAAGCTGTGGTCTCACTGAGGAATGACAAGATACACTGCGCCATCAGCACATATGCCCCTGCAGGCACTCTCCAGAGTTGCATAGCTCAGTTCAGGCAATGAAGCAAGTGGGATGGTGACTAGAGAATAAATGTAACAGAACTTGTTGTGAACCAACCAAACACATGGTAGTTAGCAGCTATCTCAGCAAACAAGATTCTGGAAACCTTGGAGGCCTGCTGTGATAAATTTGCTAGGCACTTTGAAGATAAAATAGCTTGGGCTTGAAAACCATTGCTGTAGCAAGTCCAAACAAAGTGTTGAATGCACCATCTGACTTGGTTTATGTTCAGCTTTATGTTCAGGTTTAGTTTCAGCTACTGCAGCTTGAATGTGGACAGAGTAATTTTCAACCATTCACCCTCCAGATCCCTTATCAATAGACCATTAGTCAGTTGACTGCATAGGTTCAGTGTTTGGTGAACCTGTTTTTTACACAAGGGAGCAATGCCTGCCACTCTTAAAGAGCAGTTGCACTACCTCTTGAGGAGTCAGCACACAGTCTGGAGGTGCTCTTTGATTCACCGTTATTGCTGAAGGCACATGTGGTCTCAGTAGCTCAGTTTAGCTGAATGCCCCCCTTAAGTTGTGCCTGAATTGAAAACTGTTAATCCCTCTTGCACGATCGGACTTTTCTCACTGTTTTAATGACAGCAGGTTTACAGTCACTATCCACAAAACAGTTAAGTACGTGAGTACTTGAATTACTATCAGTAAATAATTAAATGGTCTTATTTAACTAAATCTCCCGATTACGGAGTAGTAAACATGTTATCATAACATATCACACTCACTCGTAAAGGTTTGATTTGCAAGGTTCCTTGGTCCTGCATAGATGCCCTTGGATCTCTGCCCAGGAAAGTGAATCCTTCTCTTAACCAGCTGATAACAGGCATGGGGTCACCAGTAGCTTTGCACTTTAGCAAAGCTGTTCCGTCTATTGCCAATGTCTGGTTCACAGGCCCTTGAAGAATGATGGGTGGCGGCCTGTCTGTTAAAACTGAATAAAAACAAAAGTAATAGAAATACATCTTGTAATAGTAAAAATCCTGTTTATCATGTCACATTTGTGACAAAGTACAGATTCCAACATCCTGAGAAACATTTTCCAAAGAGTGAAACTTTGGTATTGTTGTAAGACACAGAGAGAGAGAGAGGAGAGAAGAGAAGATTAGATAGATAGATAGATAGATAGATAGATAGATAGATAGATAGATAGATGATAGATATAGATAGATAGATAGATAGATAGATGATAGATGATAGATGATAGATGATAGATGATAGATAGATAGATAGATAGATAGATAGGCAACTAACCATGAAAAGGAGAACACTGAGTGACTCACTGGGATTCTTGAATTCTTAAAGGAAGGCTGGGAGAAAATTCTGAATCATTTGGCATATGAATATGCTGTGTCTTGAGCCCAGACTCCAGCAGTTAATTAGGTGGCTTCTGGGAGTAGGGCCCTGAAGTAGCCATGAAGGGTTACTTTCCCCCACTGATCTGCTCTAAGGCTATAAATAGGTAGCCCAGCCCACAGCTTCTGATCCACAGCAGAGGTAACTGAGCGGTGGTCTCCCCATTCCTCTAAAATTGTGATTTCCCATAAGGTATCTTCATAAGTCACTTTGTTGCCCACCAATGATCAGGGGATGGCCCAACTGCCATGTTGGGCCTGCATCATTGGTTTACAGAAGTATAAGCCTGAGATACCTGTCAGTTCCACCAACATTATCCCAGTATATAGGCAGAGACTGTGATCTTGACCAGCAGCTAGGCTTCCTGATGACTGTTTTTTTGACCTATGTTACACCATATGTTATGAGCTATAACCAATAAAGGTATTACTAATACACTTCAGTCTATGTGTACTGCTTTTGGGCTCACCCTCCCTTCCCATGCTTCACAATGAATGAATAGTTGATTACGTCTAGTTATTCTTCAGTGTATACACCCAAGCAGAAATGTAATTTTTGTGTGTAACACAAAAAAATTAACTTTTCAATCAGTTAATTGACTGAATTCTTCTCCATTGAGGAACAATTCATGTTTAATCAAACTAACTGCATATACATAAAATCTTTCTATCCCACTTTAAAATTATGAACTCTAATCCTTCCCTTATACACATTTGTATGCTTGAGTTACTTTATAAAGTGACTCTGTGACTTATAAGCGCATGGCTGCATATATGCTTCAGTCTGCTACCAGTGGGATATCTCAAATATGAAGTAGATGCTCATGTTCACTTTTCTTGCAAAAACAGTTTTTCATAAATAATTCTGCTGCTGAATGCATTCCCGTGCCATCTGTTAAGTGGGATATAGCTTCTTCTTCCTACCTAACTGAAATGACAAACATCATCCTACTGAAATGAAATTATATTGTTCCCCAGTGTTAATATAATTATAGCTATAGCTATTGTTAAGCTCCCCCAATTACATAAATGCCCATATTATCTAGATAGAATCAGAATTCAAGATTCAGAAATCTAAGGCAGCAGCAGTAGGATGCAAATCATCACTTAGTGTAACAAAATTGCATGAATTTCTGATTTGGGTTTAGGGTAGGTGGCATAGAAGTTTTAAAATAAATCAAAAATTCTCTTACACACTTACACACACACACACACACACACACACACACACACACACACACACAGCAACACACCCCTCAGGGCTAGCCCACCATTAAGCAGAGTGAAGCAATTGCCTCAGGCAGATGAAGCTTGAAAGAAGCAGAAGTAGGCTCCCTTGCCATTTGCTCTTGACTTCCGTGGTCATTCTGGAGTTCAGACTTGTTTGTGCTGAACTGTATGCTATGGAACCTCTAGAACACATTTTCAGGTACAGTGGAAGATGTCACACTGTTGCCAATACTGAAACTGCCTGCCAGTCCAGTGAGTTTCTGTGCATGGGAATGGTGAGGGGGGGGGGGAGGGTGTAATCTTGTGCAGCAAAATGGTTTAGGCCAATCCATCTCTCTCTACTTCATCAATGCTACATGTGTTAGCAAACAGCTGTTGTCTGCTATCCATTCATTCACAACACACAGTATTGGGCTACTCTGCATTGCTTAAATCAAACATTTTAATATAAATATTTACAGACATACTTGGAAGTTGAACGGTATCTGTTCTGGAAGTCCGTTCAACTTCCAAAACATTTGGAAACTTAAGTGCGGCTTGGGATTGGCTGCAGGAAACTCCTGTAGCCAAGCGGAAACCACGGAAGCCCCACTGGACATTTGGCTTCCAAAGTAGTTCGCAAGCCAGAACAGTCACTTCTGGGTTTGTGGCGTTTGGGAGACAAAACAATCGAGAACTAAGCTGCTTGAAAACCAAGGTATTTTGGGTTGTATCCAAATGTGTTCATCTGCTGAAAGAAGGTTTTTTAATCTGGTAGAGTCTTCTGTAAGCCAAAAGGTGGGGGGCAATTTTTGCAAAAAAAAAACCCCTTTCTGCTGTAGTCTCTTGTGCCACACTTCCCCTAGCTTCTTGAGAAGATTTTGGAGGAGAGGGGTCCAGGGGGCTGGAAGGGGAATGAGGAAATCAGAGGAAAGCCACACACCCCTTTCTACTAACAGAAGTCTCTGAGGAATCAAAAGTGATTTCTTTCACCAGAAGAGCACAGTTGGATAAAACACTTCCCTTTTTTACTAGAGCAGGGGTGGCCAATTCTCAAGAGACTGCGATCTACTTTCATAATTAAAAACTGGCAGTTATCTACCCCCATTTTTAGGGACAAGGAAAGCCCCATTTTTAAGGGGTTAAAAAGCTTTGGGGGGAGTGTTCTGTTTTTTGGGGGGTTAAAGGCAAGGGACAAAGGGGTAAAGTCACTCACAAAAATATCACTATGGATCAAAACAGCAGCACAACAATGGAGGGCGGGCTGAGGGGGCTTGGCAGGAGTCAGTTTTAGCGACACTAAAGAAAGGGAGCCAGAGATTGACCAAGATCTACCAAAACCTCATGGGGATCTACCAGTAGATCATGATCGACCTGTTGGACATCCCTGTACTAGAGCAACTCCATTACAGTCATTTTAGGAAAGATGTTCTAAACCTGGCATACATTGTCCCACATTAGGATACTTGCATCAAATCTATTACAGTAAATATGAAAAAAGCCTACACCATCATGAGTTATGTAGGTGAGCAACAGCTACATTTTTTTTGAGAGAGAGAGACTAAGTTAGATTTATAAGGATAACTACTTATTTCTAGTTATTTGTAAAGATATTGGTTTTGAGACAGGTTACACTGCTAATGTTTTAAAATCCTATTTTTTAAGACAGTGTCTTTGACATCTAATTAGTTTTTACTGTCTAAATAAGTAGATTATAATCCTTTAAATGCAACTGATCAATAAAGTAATTGAAAGTCTCCTGGCCAGAAGGAATCTTCATTTTCAAGGGTATTATGGGTGAAAGACTACTACAGGTTTCCATGACACTAAGGCTAAAGGTTAAATGAACACTTAGGGTTTCCAGTGATCTGTGAACAACTATATTGGCTTCATAACTATAATTTGTAAATCCTCTGTGCAACGTCTTTAAATTTCCAGAGCTTTGGTCAGAACATTTAAAATATATACTAAAGAAATTCAACACGTGGACTTCCTCAACACAGCAGTTGTCAGCATTTGGAGACATTTTGAAAATAGCTGCTTATGTTTAAAAAGCTAAATAAGCCAATTAATATATGCTTCATATCTTTGTCTGTGTTCACACTCCTAGTTTTTTAAGTTCTTAAAGCATATTCCACCACTTCTGCCACTTGAATTTCAGAGTCATATGTGTACAAACTTGTGTTCCATTACATTTGTATCCAAATATTCCACTACGGATTCTAGTATAGAAGGACTGAAGAAAAAGAATGGAGAAAAAAATGTGTACATTAAAATTTAAATTAGCAGTACACAAATCATTCAGGAAAAAAATAATTCAAATGGTTATACTGGAAACATTGTTGGCTTTTTAAAAAACTCTATATTTAAGCAAGTATTACCTATATATCAAGCAATTAGTGATAAGTCTACAGAGCAAAAGGTACAAAACAACAATAAATTCAGCCAACAACAGTGAATAATGAATAAATTATAGAAAATTGAGATTGGCTTTTAATATTCAAGTGCACTGAAAAAGCTTAACTGTATAGAGTTAATAATTGAATTTTCTATATTACACTCACGCTGACAGGTATATTGAGGCTTTTAGTATATTTGCATAATGTGCCATTATAAGACTGAGGTGCTTACCTAGTTTTCCTTTAAAGAAAATTATTCAGACTGTCTTAATTTTTTAAAAAATGATTTCATTTTTCCATGAGTGAATGTATTTATATGGAGGTATTTCAAGAAAGCATATCTGAATTTCAAATATATAAGACTGCTGCCACAAGCCATAACCAGCAAAATTATCATTCAGCTTGGGACATTTTATTACAGCTACTAATCTCTTCTCATATGAACACTACGAACACTTGACTTAAAAGTATTTCCAACAAGGGCTACAAAATGTAACAACTGAAACACAGCTATATATGATATAATTAAACATTTGTGGGGGGTTTTCTTGCTAGTATTGTATGTTTTCATTCTGCACTGCCATTTCGATTGGACTTAAATTGCTCTCAAGCAAATAAAACTCTGTTCAAAACAAACATGATAAGTTGCCTCTAGTATTACATCAACCACCAAATACAAAAAAAACTGGGCTAAGAAGAAACGCTAAATATCAGCAGCCAAACACCATAAAAATAATAAAGCAAAATATGGCTAACATTACCAATGTTTGTGTGACAATATTTTATCTGAAGTAAGACTCTAGATATCCCATTTCTGTAAAGTAGCCTCTTTTATTCATGTCAGCAAAAATAATGCCACTTTTAAAAAAAGAAAGACATTAAAATAGAATAATATGCAGGCAGTCTCATATCTGCTGTTCTGAATTCCTTGAAGAAATAAAAGAATATATATATGGCAAATAATTAAATGCATAATAAATAGTAATGGGATATGAGTGTATTTAAGCTGCAGATACATCACTTAGCCTACAGTCCTATGCATGGCAACATAACAGTCTTATTGAACAGGGTAAGATTTACTTCTGAGTAAGCATTAGATTGCACTGTTATTAATGACTGCTTCAAGAGAAGGAAATTAAGGAGGTCGTTATTTCTTTTATTAACAGAGAAATACTAAAGAATAACAAAGGCCAGAAGCCTTGACTTTCTCAAGAAAGGAAGAATTTCTCATCATAGATATCCTTGAACCTGACTTGCTCCTTTCTGCTCCTGTTGCAGTAAATCTTTTCAGCACCAGCAGGTGCAAACATTAACAGCTCAATGTCCTCTTGGCCAATATTTGTGTGCTCTATTTATTCCAATCACAGCCATGGCACTGAATCAGACAGCACCACAGATAGATTTTAAGAAAATACTGCTCTTCCATTAATTTTAAATGTCCTTTTAATCTACATGTAAATTTGAATTGTATGAAAATGCATCATTTTGTCATCAGGAGTGAAAGAAATGGGAGACTTAAAGAGGTCACAGAGTGAAGGTTAGGCTTTGATCTCAAGAAACTAGTAGCACACTTGTAAAGATACAAGGATAAGGAAGAAAATATATTTCCTTGTCATAAAAATACTATAATCTTTTGAAAAAACAAAGAAAAGGAATCAAACCCATGTTCAGTCCACCATAACATGCTGCTGAACCTCTCTACCTGTCATTCATGATGAATATGCACTGTGAAAAGCTAGATTATTTATTCAGAATTAGCCTTTTTTCAAATTTTCATGGAGCATTCAGGTCTCCAAGGGGCATGTAAAAGCAGGTCTGTTTGTAACACACAATTTTTAAT
Organism: Podarcis bocagei; assembly: GCF_964188305.1. NCBI lineage: Eukaryota > Metazoa > Chordata > Lepidosauria > Squamata > Lacertidae > Podarcis > Podarcis bocagei. Next base: position 61,718,376 of record NC_138130.1, on the reverse strand, counting down.
GGTGAAAATTCATCAAAGTCTGTCGGGAAATAGTTAATGAGTCAGTTAAGAAGAAGAGTGCTACAGCCTTACAATGCAAAGAAATACTAATCAAATAGGAATTTTGGTTTCATTATGTTTAGTAGTATTAACAGTTCAAACTCCACAAAGATGATCCTTACAATAATGGTAACAATATTCAGGTAAGAAAATTGAAAGAGTATGAATGACTAACTTAGGGTCCTCTCCATAAAACTTTTTATAAAAAAAATTAAACTAACATAGAACATTTATAGTAAAATTAATAGCTTCTTCTGATACATAGTATAAATCTTGCTAAATTATTACCAATTAATATTTTATGAATTTTTACCGAATGCATTCTCATATATGGAAATGGCATTGGCTTGTGTCTCACCCATTGTCTCTTCAACTACCATAAATGTCCTATTTGTACATTTATTTGAGGGAGTTATATTCCACACTTCAATAATACTTTCATGGTGGCTTACAAAATTTAAAACACAGTAATAAATTTAAGACATACAAATTAAAATATACAAAAATATACAAAAAAACAGTGATATCACTAGGAGCATAAGAATGACAAAAGTCAGCCAAGATATTCTTGCAGAGAAGCTGGTAAAATGTGGGCGAGATTGACTGACCAAGCCCAAATAGTGCTCACAAATTGTTCCTCGTTATCCTGGCAAAAGGGGACACGTGGAATGCCACAGGGTTCTGTCCTAGGCCCTTTGTTGTTTGATGTCTTTATAAGATGATGCTTTATATATATATCGCTTCTCGACCTTTTCGTTAGGATCAAGTGTAGTGCCATTGCCAAATCAGCTCAAATACTTTATATGGAATATTTCATGAGGTTCCCCTCCCCCCCCAAAAAATAAACCAATATGGATTTTGTGAGGCCGTGAAAACCTTCTATGATGGACTGCATTGATGAATACTTGAATGAAATAAGTCACTAGAAGTTTTGCAAGAAAGGTGCTTATGTGACAAAGAAGATTCAAGGGTTGGTTTCTTAAAAAATCAAAGGTAAGAAAAGCCTCTATTAATGAGGTATGAGAGTTTCTGCAGTTCTAATGTAATGTTAAGGCAGTTTAATTTATAGTTAGCTTGGGTATCAAAATATATTCCAAAAAGTGATTTCTTTATCACAGTTACCTAAGATCCTCTAAATTATTTTGTGCTGTAGATAGAAAATAACACAAATCTTAATTTCTTACCATCTGTAACTTCCAACTGAGCCTTCGCTAAAATGCTTCCAGCAACGGTAAGCGCTTGGCAGATGTAGTAGCCCGCATCAGACCGCTGAATATTTGTAATAGTGAGATCCCCTGTTGGTGACACAGAATATCTGGTGTTGGGCTGGAGAGGCTGGTTTGGAAAAAGAAGATTCTGCAAAGACAATGCAGGCCATTTCAGTGCAAAAGTTATTTAATCACCAATGATGCTGCAGTGTAAGCCAAGAGCACAGCAATACACATAAAAAGAAATAGACACAAATAATAAAGTTATTTTCATTGACATGGGTGCAATATAAGTTACAAAGAAAAGTGACTGGTGAGCTGTTTAAGGGGAGGATGTTGAGATGCTTTATATAGTCCAAAGGCTGAATTTAAAACACATTACCAGTAGAGTATATTGTTTAAATAAAAGATACCAAGTGACAGCAAGGCAGATTATCATCTTTATCCTCTATCTACTTCAGTACAGTTAAACTATGCCTAAATGTTGCTTACTAAAGAATGGGCTCAAGGAAGTGTGCACACATTCCCTGGCATCAGGTTGGCACATTTCTGTGAAGTCTCAACTGCAAGCTTTAGGGAAACGGCTACTAAATACAAAGGACCAGCTGCTGATGCATAAACTGGCACTAGGCTAAATCCAGGGGGAACTGTTCTCCTCCCTTCCAGCTGGCTGTGCTTAGTAGGAGAGGAAGGAGAAACAGGTCCAAAGTGAAGGATGCCTTCTAATTTATAGCAGTATGTTTGCGTAAGTAGCTGAATGCAACACTACCACAGAAGCATGATAAAAGAGAAGGGATTTTCTTGATGAGGAAGGAGAGACACCTTGGCAAATTCAAGTGACAAGAAATTCAGATTATTTGTTACATACAAATTTAAGCCAGGCTAAAGTATCAATGCTCTTGATTTTGATGATGAAATACAGTGACTAGACTTTTAAAAATATTAAATAGGGTGATGTCTCACTACAAAGCCTGGAAAATTTCATATTAGGATGGAAACATTAACCTGGTTAACCTCTGTTGCTTCATTGCAGCTCAATTAAGAAAAAAACATGTGGGCATAATGAATCACATTGAGCTATGTTTCAAGGTTTGATTATAAACAACTGAGGTATCAATTTTTATGTTACATTTATTTGCCAAAAAAGAGAGAACACTCTACCCTCTGGGATCTGGGTCTCAATATTGTAATTAATTCTGCAGGTTTGTAATTAAACAGCTTCAACATGTTACAATCAGTAGGTAATAACATTCAATTAAAGACACAAGACACATTTTCACCTTAAAATGTTTTACCCTTGAAGTAATACCAATGGAAGAGGATAAAATAGGGTATTAACACTTTTCAATTACGCTAAATGACTTTAATCCTGCAAATGATGTCCTACTTTAATTAGAAGCTCTTCTCTTTATTACAACATGATGGATGTCCACTTTATTAGATTCAAGTGTGACACTATAAGCCCACTTTACATAAACATTACCATGTTATTAAGCTCCTTTTACAAGAAGGTTTTAAAAATGTTTGCTAACAGTTCTTGGTTTAATTTCAAAAATGGGGTTACATTTCCCCCTCAAAGCAATTTTCTCCATAGTGAAGCTAATGGCACTGCACTTAAAATATATATAAACAAATTGCTTTGACCAGTAACCTGACCGTACCTAAGTTCTGCATAACAAAGAATAACTAGCAAGCATATACATATTTAAAATGAAGGAGTCTGCCCAACCTAGTCAGTATTCCTCTGGAAGTCAAACGATCTGAGAAAAAGGTGACAATTCGACTTGGCCCTGTGCTGGGATACCTATATACCCCCAAATTCCTAAAAGATCAAATAATGGCGACAAAGGAAATGCAGTCTCCAATTTGAGCTTGCAGAGAACAATTCCACTGTGCATGTCAAAGTCCTTGGGTTCGTTGAAAGTGAACTTTGGATCCTGGAATGTGTCCAATCCACTGACACTCATGTACAGTTTAGATAATGTTTCCATGACCCAGCAATATGGCGTAGAGTGGTGGTCATGAACCAAAAACTGACATCCTAGTGGGTTTTTTTACCAGTGTGTCATTGGTAAGGAAATAAGCACAGAAAAACCTGATTCGGCTTGGTACACTGAAAAACCATAACACCCAGTCCCTGCCAGTTTCTTGCCTACAAATCCAAAATTGATAACTGTAACATTTTTGGTTTGTAAGAAAATTAGACACTAGTAAGTTATGTGCCAACGAAGAGAAGGGCAGTGATTCTCCTTTCTTCAGTGAATAATGCAGTAATCTTATATCAGCTTTTTATTATAATGAAAAGGAACATGGCACAAACACTGAATGATCAATAGGTAGTTTCCCTGTCCGCAGTGGTGAGCATTATTTATCTTTATTTAAAAAATGTATTAACTGGTTGAATAAAAAACTGTGCTCCAGCTTAAATCCATATATTGTTTGGAAGTTAAATAACTTTTGATGTTGTGGAAATTCCAGACTGCAGCTCTACCTAGTAGCTAGATCTAGAATTGATCAAACCCTGAGTTGAATCTAGAGACATGGTCAAGATGCCTTGGAACTGGTACAGCCTGCTAACTTATGACGCCAAAAACAACAACAAATACCAATAAAGTCTCATTTCTCTGGACAATGCAATGACAAAAAATGCAGCTACAATTTGCTTCATGTAACCATTTTGTCTGTCCTACTTAAAGAGATATGAAATGTGCTGACTGTGCACAGGCTGCTCAGTTAGTGTGTGCTACGACTGCAAGGCCTGTGGGATTTGTTGTTGTAAATAGTCATTTCCAGATCATGGTTACTGCACTGCTTTAATTCTACAACTATTATATGTAAAAGTAATCGCACAATGTTTTCAAAACTGTGGGACCAATCTGAACTTACATACTTTTTTTTTTACTTTGTATGATGGGGTATTGTTGACCCCAGTGATTTGTGTGAAACTACACTGTTTTACTGGAAAAGTGAAAGTATTAATCCATGGGGCTATTTAACTTGCAAAAGGCGTCGTACTTAATAACTTCCGAAAGCTATTTGTATAGATATCTTGGGAGATACATTTGACTTCAATACCAAACTTGTACAGATGATTTTCTATTGATGGAGAGTTAAAAATTAACATTCTGTATAGGTTTAAATTCATTAACAAAGTATTTTCTTTTAAAATAGGAAGCAACTATTTGCATTTATACCATTGAGGATGTAAGTGGCACCTATGTTGAATACGTTATCTATGATTTTCTCTATTTAAATTTGCCTAAATCAGCTAAAACCTGATACAGGATTAAAAGGGGCCTTCTAAGCATTACAAGCAGTTTAAGTCCTTGCAACATTTAGTGTCCAATACTGAAAGGCAATCTCTTACAATTGAAATGATATTTATAAATATTTTAGACTGTAGAGATGATAGAGAAAATGGAAATAAGTACTAATGTATGTTAGTAATTGTGGATTTGTATTGCAGCTGTTTCAAAGAATCATAGAACTGTAGTGTTGAAAGGGCCCCTGAGGATCATCTAGTCCAACCCCCTGCAAGGCAGGAATATCAACTACAGTGGTACCTCGGGTTAAGTACTTAATTCGTTCTGGAGGTCTGTTCTTAACCTGAAACTGTTCTTAACCTGAAGCACCACTTTAGCTAATGGGGCCTCCTGCTGCTGCTGTGCTGCCGCTGGAACACAATTTCTGTTCTCAACCTGAAACAAAGTTCTTAACCTGAGGTACTATTTCTGGGTTAGTGGAGTCTGTAACCTGAAGCGTATGTAACCTGAAGTGTATGTAACCCGAGGTACCACAGTATAGTATTTGTGATAGATGGACATCCAAACTCTGAGAGTCCAGCACTTTCTGAGGAAGTCCATTTCACTGTTGAACAGCTCTTACTGTCAGAAAGTTTTTCCTGATGTTTAGTAATAATCTCCTTTTTTGTAACTTTAAGCCATTGGTTTGGGTCCTAGCCTTCGGAGCAGGAGAAAAAAGGTTGCTCCATCTTCCATGTTTCAGCCCTTCATCCATTTGAAGATGGATATAATATCTCCTCTAAATCTCCTATTTTCCACGCTAAACATGCTCCTTTGAGTGCTCCTTGAAAGGACTGGTTTCCAGACCCATGAGCATTTTGGTTTGCCACGTCTGCACATGTTCCAGCTTGTCAATATCCTTCTTAAATTGTGGCACCCAGAACTGGAGGTTGTACTCCAGGTGTGCTCTGACAAAGGCAGAATAGAGAAGGACTATTACTTCCCTTGATTGGAATACTATACTTTTGTCGATGCAGCCTATAATAGCATTAACATTGCTTGCTGGTTTGTTTGTTTTGTTGCTGCATTACACTGTTGACTCATGTTAAGCTTGTGGTCCACTAAGACCCCTAGATCCTTTTCACATGTACTACTGGCAAGCCAGGTGTCTCCCTTTTTATATATGTACAGCTGATTATTCCTGCCTATTCCTATTGAAAATCATTTTGTTAGTTTTGGCCCAGTTCCCCAATCAGTTCTGGTTATCTGAATCCCTATTCTGTCTTCTCCAACATTAGCTACCCCTCCAAGTTTGGATTCATCTGCAAATTTGATGAGCTTCTCCTCAATTCCTTCATCAAAGACATCTATAAAAACATCAAACAACAAAGGGCCTAGGACAGAACACTGTGGCATTCCATTTGTCTCCTTTTGCCAGGTTAATGAGGAACAATTTGTGAGCACTCTTTGGGCTTTTTCAATCAATCTAGCCCACATTTTACCAACTTATCTACAAGAATATCCTGGGGGCTTTGTCAAATGCCGTATTAAAATCAAGGTACACTACATCTACAGCATTCCCCTGATCCACCAAGCCAGTAACACTATCCCAAAAAAGAGACAAATTCATCAGGCATGACTTGTTTTTGAGAAACCAATCCTTTTCTAAGTGCTCATGAACTAATTGTTTGATTATCTGTTCTAGGACCTTTCCACAGTCTCGCATGGGCTTCCTATTCTTTGGATCCACATACTGTATTTTTTTGCTCTATAAGACTCACTTTTTCCCTCCTAAAAAGTAAGAGGCAATGTGTGTGCGTCTTATGGAGCGAATGCAGGCTGCACAGCTATCCCAGAAGCCAGAACAGCAAGAGGGATTGCTGCTTTCACTGCGTAGTGATCCCTCTTGCTGTTCTGGCTTCTGAGATTCAGAATATTTTTTTTCTTGTTTTCCTCCTCCAAAAACTAGGTGCGTCTTGTTGTCTGGTGCTTCTTATAGAGCGAAAAATACAGTATTTCCTTTCTCATAAAAGCCTAATACAGAAGTAAATGCACATGCAGAAAAACTGTGTATGCTACCATGAACATTTCAACCTCAGAGCCAATATAACTGTGTCAGATCAGAACCACCAAGAGAACAGATAACCTACTCTAAGTGAAGCTATTGTTTTCTGCATCCCTCAAGAAAAGCTGAATGACTGACTTCTAGCATACTGCAGTTTAACTGCTTTATGCATAAAAATGCTCAGCACAAAAGTTTGATCTTAATGTGTCTCTAGATATATTTTACTTATATTGGCTGCATAACATTGGCTGTGATCCTCACAATTATGTTTTACTTCCATTGACTTAAGTAGCGTTTATGATTGTAGTCATGGGCCAAGTTTCAAAGGGTACATCCATCCCCCAGCCATGGCTTTTCTTTCAGCAGCGGAACTCATGTTAACTTGCTCTAACTGTGGTGTCCAACTCTGTTCTAAACTGAGAAATTTTCTCCCTAAAGTATGTTGCAAAATAGTAACAACAGGCTACCAAGGGGATCAGAGCAGATGGGGGGGGGGAACTATTCACCACTTGGAAAAATTAATGCAGGTGCAATAGTGGTGGTGGAGTAGGGTTTCTTCACTGCCACCACCATCACATAGCCATGATTATGGACTTTCAACCCTGTCAGTTCAGGTTCCAATTGAAATTTATGCCACCCTCCTATATCGTCACTTGCAGTTCACTAGAGCATCAAGTTGAACTGTGTGCTCCACTGCAGTGCCACTCAGAAGCAATTGTATCCATGGCTCTAAGCATCTCATCATTTCCTAGTGTGACAGGACCCTGGACAGCAGCTGGAAAATATCATTGAGTATTTAGAAACCAACCAGATTGAATAAGTGTTTATGTGGGTCCCCACCCTTGCATAGTGGTGCAGCTGCATTCTACCCCAAACTCACCAATGAGTGAACTATCCATGAAAATGGGCTCATAAGTCCCCCAATCAACAGAATTTTGATTGGCAAAGACCAAGTTGAAATTATGTCCAGCCACATATGTCAGGTCAATGATGTATTGAGGCATTATGGTTGCCACGGAAACCATAGAAATAATGAAGTCTTGAGCTGGCCCATTTGAGGTAGACATGGTGTGGATGTTAGAAGTGTCTCTCTCCCCTTGCCCCCAGCTGCGAAGGGGTTCTCCGACACCATATCTGAAACTATTCCCATAAGTTCGGAAAAGGAGGTTGGAATAAAACAGGGTAGACAGTATACTAGCAACTTCCCTGCTCTGTCTCTTTGACCTAACACCATAACTAATCCCTCAAACCCATCTACAATCTTACTAGAAAGAAGGCTCAATTTTTACTGATTTCATGAGCCCCGCTTCCCACCCCACTGACCAGGAATGGTGTTGCACCATTTATTTTAGATAATATAGTGGCGCCCAGGTCTTGGTTATTCAGTACACACATGATCAAAGTATGTGTGTTGGTGAAAATATTTCATTTTATTAAAATTCTGTCCATTTCATTAGATGACAAGTTTTAGTATTATGCATAATTTTATAAAACACTATTATGCTCCTTGTTGGCCACCTTTTTCCAAAGTAAAAAGCTCTTTTTCTTATAGGGAAGATTCCCCAATTTGCTGGTAATTTTGATTGCCCCCTTTCTCCCACATTTCTAGTAAAGTTACATGCTCAGTCCTTTCCTAGCATGGAATTCATCTTTTTCAAATCAGCTGTAGATTGGGACACTCTTTTCATTGAGTTTAAACACCACAATTTTTCTTTCCAATTATTCACTATAGTTCAGACTCCGTAAGTGTTTATGTAGATGATTTTTTAGTTGTAATTCCTGCATCACAGGGGGTTGGACTAGATCACGGGTAGACAAACAAAGGTCTGTGTGTGTGTGTGTGTGTGTGTGTGTGTGTGTGTGTGTATCTGGCCCAATCACCTTATAAATCTGGCCTGGGGACGGTCTGGGAATCAGCATGTTTTTACATGAGTAGAATGTATCCTTTTATTTAAAATGCATCTCTAGGTTATTTGTGGAGCCTGCCTGGTGTTTTTACATGAGTAGAATGTGTGCTTTTATTTAAAATGCATCTCTGGGTTATTTGTGGGGCATAGGAATTCATTCATTTCCCCCCAAAAAATATACTCCGCCCCCCCCACAAGGTCTGCGGGACAGTGGACCGGCCCCCTGCTGAAAAAGTTTGCTGACCCCTCGACTAGATTATCCTTGGGATCCCTTCCAACTTTATAATTCTATGAAACATGGCAATGGTGGAAATGGTAAGGCCAGTACAGAGTGGCAGCCATCATATTTGAAAGAAGAAATATTAATATTAATATTTCAACTTTTTAAAATAACATTTTTAGCACAGAAACATTTGCATATGCTATAATGATATAAAGAGAAGGGGAAGAATAAAATTAACATTAGATGACTCACCTGGCTGCCATCTTTTTGCCAAAACACAGCTGGCTGGGGATTTCCCTTCGTTTCACATGGAAAGGTCACTGTTCGGCCCTGAGCAACAATCTGATCGCGTGGCCTTACCACAAACTGTGGAGGTGCTATGATGTGAGAGGTGAAAATATGTTGTTAAGAAAGAAACATTCTTTGCAGCTATATGTAATATATAAAACGGGGAAAGGGCTGCAATTATTATTATTTGTTCCAGAGAATATAATCTCTGATTTATTTAAAAAAAGACACATTTTCTAAAGATAGGAAAAGTAGCCACAAGTTGTGTAAAAGCCAAAGGAACAGTATTTTTGAAAACAAGATTCAGAGTTGTGCCAAAATACAGTTTAGATAAAGGTACTGACAAATTTCCACCCAAATGCATACTAGGATTTTATAAATTACCTGATAATGTTTAGCAAGGAAATATTCCACTATTCCTTCCATTTTTTATTTAACCATTTGTAAATTTTAACATTTTACATACAAAAAATTTGCTGCAGTTTTCCATTTGTGTCTTTTATTCTTATAGGCTACCAATATGCATGAACACATTGTTTAAAAGAGATTGTAAATGGGGATCTAGATACAATCTTTTAAAAATATTAATAGTCTTTTTTGTGCTATGATTTAGCACACATTTGCACTGATTAAATCATGGTGCAAAAGGAAATCCTGCTGCAAATGTATGGTTTCATTGAGAATCTTTTTGCATGATGCTGTAATCATGTGCATATGTGCTGTACACTGCCATTTAATCTGTAAGGGGGGGGGGAAGACAGTAGCAAATTGAAAACTACATACGGTTCTGAGATTGATTTTAGAAATTCTCCAAGTTAAAGTAAAAGGCGGGTATAGTGGAATACAGGGCAGAGCCAATCCACTGAATAATAATTAAATGGAATGGGGGAGATTATCTCATCCTTGCTTTTCAAATGTCTTTCCACTTACCCTCTATAGCACTTTTCATTTCAATTAATTTCCTAAGCGTCCCTAACAAACAGCAACAACCCACAGATGACCAAGCAGGAGAAAGCTACGGCATTACTCATCGCTTGACATTAACAATATTATTTGATCTCCAGAATACTGTACATCACAATGCAAAGCCACAGTGTGAAAAAACTGTAGAAGACACATAGGCTGAAAGCACATTTTCCAAACGGTGTGTAAAGATGGGCATAGGCATAAACTACGTGAGGCAGCACTGCTCTTTCTTCTGAAACATAGATTTTTGACACCTTTGATGTTACAGTAACTGCAGCTATATTATTAAGCATATATACATTAATTTGTTGATAATAAACATCATAAGCTCCTTTCCAGTACTTGATTTTATGGATTGGACACTTTAGGCATAAAAAAGCCCAAGATCAAAAAGTTTAAAGAACAAATAAAAGTAAAAGTCTAAATGTATCAATCAGTATATGACACACACTCTTATAAGACACTCAAGTATGTGATTTTGGAACCTGCAGCAGCTGTTGGAAATGCTGCTTCTCCTAGGTTGCATATATCTAATAATCTATAATATATCATGTTACAATACCTGTTGAGAAAAATATTTACTGTGTAACAACCAAGCTTTTTGCTACCAAGCAATTAACATTCATTGCTTCTGGTCCAAAATTAACAGGTCATAGGAAACATTTATGTTTGACATTTCCAAGTTAAAGGCAATGGCTCTAAAAGAAAATATATTTCATGCTTTTCAGAGAATTAGACAAGATTAAAACAACAACCAGCAAGAACAATTAAGATTAGAGGCCTAAGACACTTTCCCTCTAGAAGCACTGTTTGGAAGCAGTGTAAATACTGTACACAGGAAATTAGATTTGATTTCTGGCAAATTATGCTTTGATACTATGTTCAGCAAGCGCTGGCTTCAATCAATGTCACACTAAAGCTCTGTTATGCTAATAGCAGCTTGGGAGGGCAAGTTGGCTGATATGGAAATGAGATGGTTGAACATGAATAGAAAGCACAGGCCAAGTACGAGGTGGGTATTGAGATGAGGGGATGGGACCCTAAGGTTAATCACATCATGTTCAGAGTTGTTTTTACAGAGGAAGATTGTATTCTACAGCAGGAATTAAAAGTGAGACGCAAGACAGGAGTTGTATGCATTTTTATGTTACTCAAGACAGTAACAGCAAAACATTCCCCCTCCCACCCCTGAAATGTCGTTTTGTGCCTGACTGAATGGCTTTTAAAGGTCACACAAAGTGATACAGTTATTTTGTAGCTCAAGCTTTGGTCTTGAGTCTTTAAAAGCAGTCCTGCAAGAAATGGTTAGAAGTATTTAAAATGATTTTGTCCCTGCAGTCCTTATCAGGCTTTTCCCCCCAGCTGGAACTCACCAGAACTGAATTCCAGCACCTCTCAGGTGGGTGCCATTGCCATTCTAAGAGAACAAGGGAGGCATTCATGGTGAGATCTGGCCCCTGTTTTTCTTGAAAAATAGCACTGGTCCTTATATACTAATCACTAGCATAACAAAGGTGTTACTGAATGCTAATAAAATTCTCAGGCGTAAGGGTAAAAATGGATCAGCCAGGCAGAAGCTGCATTGCACCACTTCAGTTATTCCCTACTGTAGCCATAAACAGATGAAGATGAATCAGGTGGTTGCAAGTTAGCAGAGCAAAATGTGTCACAGCAACCATTGCATTGTTAGGTAGGAAAAACAAAAGGAAGTAGCAAATGCAGGACTCCTAATTTTCTCGAAATCCATTAGAATAGAGAAGACAACTCAATTAATTTAATGGGGGCTCTACATGGTTGTAGCATCAATATATATACATTTAACTATAACGCCTTGAAATGTTTAATCAGGTTGTCACAGTGGGATTAATCGGTTGCTAACTGAACTCAGAAAGAAATAAAAATCTTATATCTCAGGCACTTAATGGAATGTAACTTATAAAGAAACCAGAACGACAACATCAACATTAAGGTTTATTTAAATCCAAAACTGACCTTTTTTGAAATGTAATTAAAAATTATTTTTGGAAAGCTTACAGTTCAAAAATGGGAGCTCACTTGAGACTTTCATGATTTATTAACACAATGTTTACCTCAAAGGAAATGGTGTATCAAATGAGATCTTTAATTCATGATGGAACTCGTGCCTTCAGGCTGCAAGATCTAAAACAAATACATTCTGAAAGTCCTCTTCCAACTGTAGTTAATTTATTGTCTGCACAAGGACTGGAAGTTTAATTGCTTAAATCTTTCGGCTTTGAGATTCATTACCTTAGTAACCTACTTTTTCTCTATAACTGAAACTGAGCTACTCAATGTACAGTCCTGTGAACCCTGTTCCTAAAACCTCCTTGTTTTGTGTCTGCAGTCTTCATCCACATAATCTCACAGAAAAGCAAAAAGTTCAGAATATTCAAAGGTGAGTCTCTGAGAGAAAAAAATGTTTCCTTCAAAGTTCCATGAATGATTCAAGTACAGAATTCTCAGGAACCTGAAGTTTCAGACAATATCCTTTTGCAGATGGATAAATGAAACCTGGTCTCAACTGTTAAGGGAGAACTGTGCTAAAATTATAGTTTGATGATCTAAGACTTAACTTAATTGTCTAAAATATATCAGGGATCTTTAGAGCTTTGGTAAAATGTGTAAGGATTGAGTAGCAGGAAAGGCTTTACAAGAAAGCAACTCTGATTGTCTAACAGATCTCATCTTCTGTCTATTAAGATGAGTGGCTCTGCACCTACCTATCTGCTCTTAACTACTTATTTACTGAAAGCCTAGCTCCTCCACTGAAATAAGGTTCCCAGAGTGGCCAACAAATAAAGAAGAAGATATTAATTGTGTTTTGGAGTTAACGTCTATTAGGAATAAATTTCCATTGGATTGTGGCCATGTGTATCTATTAATTATTCACAGATTTTAAAGCAGTGGAATAAATTTCTGCTATACATTACGTGGATGGTACAATGCTTTCATTCTACGTTTTAGTTTGATCTCTCTCATTTAACTTTGCTGCTTTCTCACAGTATTTTCCTTTATTTGGATTGTACTCCCAAGACTGTGCAGGATGGCAGTGTTGATGGAAATGTAATAGTAGGCAAGGTATGTTCACTTCACCAACATGCCTCAAAAGTGAATGTTTACTTAGGCTGATGAAGCAGCATTTCAGCTGGCTTTCTCAATATAAATTGTAGCATATTAATGAAAGAAATTAATCTGGAAAAGTTGAAGTTTCTATTATATAACCCAAAGTGTAGTAACCTGGCTCCATGACACCTGTTCTTCAAACACTTTTATGCTATTTTAAGATTTGTTTACATCAAAAGGGAGCAAAATATCTTTAATTTAGAGGCTGTTAATTATCAAAGAAAAATAACACCTCAGTCTCAGTCATGTTTTCAGAAGTTCAATTTCCTGGTTAGTTCATATGTAAAAAAGAGAGAGAGAGAGAGAGAGAAAAGAAAGAAAAGAAAAGAAAAGTGGTACCCAAAGACTAATATTTTGCTTTTCTATGTTTCAGAACCAACCTATCCTGCTGTTGTACACTTCTCAAAAGTCCCTGTTTCACTTCTCCCTGTTCCTGGCCACACTGGAAACAACATATCACTAGTTTTGGTTTGTCTTATCTTCTGAACCTGGGCTTCTGGTTTGTTTTACCCAAACCACAAAGAACAAGCAACAAGCCTGGGCTCAGATGACGTGTCAAACCAAGACTAGTGGTTGTTTGCTATGAGTGCAAGAGAATCAAAGGGGAGATTTTTGAGCACGGTACACTAGCATGACGCTCGTTCACATTAGACCATAGTTAAACACAACCTATGGTTTAACATGATGTGCAAACCAAGCCAATGGCTTTCAGATTATGCTAAACGATGAATGTCTAAAAGTGTGTCACCAGCATGAAAATTTTGGAAAACTCTGAATTACAGGATTTGGGGATGTAAAATATCAATATATTTTACAGCAGTCTATATAGCCCAAGTCTAAATAACTTGTGATCCACAAACAACACCTAGCTAATCAGCCATAAATATTGGCTCATCAGATGCTTAACAATAATTCTGACGAGGGTAGCCAGCAAAAAACAAAACTTGACTAGCCTCTGGAAGCTGCCATATATGGCTGGGAATCCAAATCTGCCTTGACAGATTAAAAATTGTTCAGTTTCAAACAATAACATGTCAACTTCCTAGAAAAAAAAACTTGCTATGCATAGGTAGCTCAATTTAGAACACTCTTAGGACTCAGCTACATTTGTAAAGATAAAGCACTTTATGTGTGTTATAACAGTATGGCACCAGATGGCGCTGTGGAGTCCCTGTATGAAGTTTACAACGTGTTTAACTGAATCGCTTCTTTGATGTGTCTACATCCAGCCTTAATTTCAGGGTCATGGGTTAAAGCCCCATGTTGGGCAAAAAGATTCCGGTATTGCTAGGGGTTGGACTAGATGACCCTCATGGTCACTTCAAACTCAACAATTCTATGCTTCTAGAAGTTGCATCTAAGTTTAGGCGGTATATATTACTATCCTAGTCCTGGCTAGTGATAATTACTTGTGATAAATTGCCTTCAGAAGGCAAGAAATACATTACATCAGTGCACCAGTTTGCATTAGGAATTACATGAGTGCCCTACTTGCTAGCATTAGTTCAGACAAATGCTCCAGGGTCTAGACTGGTTTCCTGTAGTTTTTGAGACATTGTGAAAGGTATTAATTTTGAGCACTACCTATCTTGGTTTTTAGATTTTGCATCTTTTTCTTTCACAATTCTTACCATCTTCAAATTACTTCTGTCAAAAAGGACATGCCACATAAATGATAACCAAGGGCCATGAGGCTGCCAAAGTCCAAGCCAGTGCATTAAAGTGCTTAATTTCTTTTTCTGTCTATTTTTGATGGTCACTGTTAAGTCAGTTTTATAATTGATCACATTTGTTTTGATTTTTTAAAAAAATTCTCATATTTTCCTCACCTGGTAGAGTAATGACATTGATATTTTTGGATCCTCCCCATTGGATGTTTGATTAGAGCATTTTACTTCCAACAAATTAAATTTTCTCATGAAATAGGAAAACTATGGCTGAAATTAATGTTCCCCATTAAACTGTCACTCACAGTATTTGGAATAAACTCTTTGCACTGCATCAGTGAGAAATAGGAAGGGGAAAAAGTGTGTGTGAAAATATTAACTTGTTCATCTGGAAAACCCATCTGATGAGTGGAATAACAGAAGCAAATGGTCTAAATAGGAATAAATACCCTGCTTCCAGAACCCATCTGCTGTAAACTCCTGTAGGAAATCTTTTCAAAAGCTTAAAATAAAAAGAACAGCTATTTCAGAGATGAGCAATACAGTTATTACTCATAATGTTTTGATTTGCTAATGGGAATCTGGTACAGAGCTGTTATATTCACCAGCTGCCATCTACCTCAGGCAGAACCATGCTTGACTTTGCATATGTACAGTCAGTACCATATGCTAGGAATGGCTTGCTTTGACCGAGCAGACAGAAATAATTCAAGCTTAAATTTTCACGCCTGTTCAAAAAAAGGATATGACAATACAGATAAAAACTTAAATATCTGAAACCATCAACAACATTGCAATCACCACAGGAATTATACATTTGAAAAAGCCACATTAAAAGTACTGGTAACCTATTTCTTTCCGTTCCACTTGAAATACTGTAAAATGAAAGTAGAGATTTCAGAATCTTTATAATCTTTCATTTTTAATAATGATTTTAAACAGTGTTATCAAGTTTCATTAAAAAGGACTGAAAATTCTGTATGCTCACCTAGAAGTTACGCTTCCACTGAACATCAGATGTAGGACACTTGCGTAACCCAGGTACTTCAGATACAAATTTAGTGCTCCATCAGAAAATAAAATCAAAATTGACAGTGATTCTGTAATATTAATGGTACTTAATTCAATTCTGTATAAATATTTTTCCAACAGTAGTAACAAATTCTTTTATTTTAGAGATCATATGGAAAACATAGACGCAGAACTTTCAGACCTTTTTATGCAAGGAAAATAAATACAAAATTGAAGGCGTTTATCTAAACCCCACTTATTTTTGTCCATTTCATAGATTTCATTGGCTAAACAGGCTCTTGAAATTATAATCTGGACTGACATCAAAACAGAGTGCAGCTTCTTTTTTCAAAACAACAATTGAAATACTTGAATAGACAGTGATTCATTTAAAAAGAATCACAATTCACTACACAAAAGCAATATACCAAACAGAGGACACACAATGATTTGCGTAAGTAGGAACACTGGATGATTAAGGTCTAGGTATTAATCAAGGACAGTCAAGACTAACTGGATAATCAAGGTCCAGAACAGATTCAAAACATTTTCTCTAACACATTGCTTTCCTATTAGATATGTAGTAGTTAATAACTACTGAAGATAGTCCTACATGGTTAGAAAATGAAATATGAAGAACTGTATGAAACCATGCTAAAATGGATAGAATGATGATTACTTACCAACAGGGCGAGCTGGAGACATTACAATGGTGTGGTGATAATATAACAAAATTAAAAGAAAAAATAAAGAAAGTTTGTCAGAATGCATGATATGTAATATGCTTTAACTGTGGATACTCAGTTGAACACTAAATTCTCATATATTAGCCATAGTTAAATGCCTCTTGCTGTTATTTAAGTTGCAGTTATCAGAAGCTTTTTGTTCCTGCATAGGATTTGATTTTTAAAAAGTAAAGTAAAGAAAGCTGTCTGGAATCAATCATATGAGCAACACTTTTGATAGGTTCATATGCCATTATCAAATGCCATTGCTAATGCTTTATTGAAGTAAAGTAGTTCTACATTAGCCCAAACTTTTAGACCCTGATGAATACATCATCGAAAACCATAGACTGGCAAATGTCAATCCAATAAAAGAGAAGCATCACTGTATGATTTAAATACCAATTGAGTTTTAAGCATGGCTGATCAGGACTGCAGTACAGGCTGGAGAAAAGCCCTAGGCACCATTTTTCCTCATTCAGTAATAGACACAAAGGATCATACTACATCCCTTTTCCAATCTCTGACAGACCTGATGAAAATATAACATTACTCCCAATGGCCATAGGAATTTCAACTCAGATGTCCCAAATTGCTGCTTAGATCATTTCTAGTTTCTTTTTAAAATGTGGGAATGATCGACAAATTATTTCTGCTTCAGATTAATACTAAGATTAAAAGTAGTTGCTTCAACAAATGATTTCATTCTAGCAGAATACTGTCATTACATTAGAGTTGTTGGGGGTGAGTGGGATCTGTCACACCTGCTTTTACTCAACATATTTTAAGGAAGAGTTCAGAGGTACACTGGGTATTTTTGGTAGGTTAAATATAGGAGAGAGGAAACAGACCTAATGTTACTAACCAAACAAGTAAACCAATATTGTGAACTGCTTTCCCCCCCCCCAATTTAACTTTGTTAGATTTAGGCAGCAATCCTATAGTCAGTGCTTACCTTTAAGTAACTTCTACTGAGTAGACATGTATAGAATATGCCTGTAAGACGCCCAAGTCAGACTTTTGGAACTTAATATGTTGTGACATCTTTTGAATATAATAATTTTATTTATTGTTATATTCTGTGCTTTTTTCTGGGGGGGACACAGGGATACACATACCCCTAAATATTTTGTGAATCTTTGTATTTTTGTCCATTTACTGTATTTATTTTTCCAGATTTGAACTATAAAATGGTGATTTTCTTGAGTCAAAATGAGAGTACTCCTAAACTGTTTTTCGGGGGGGAAAGCACTGGTTATATTTATATCTTTTATTTCCCTCATTCCCCATTATACTATCACTATATTTTTCCCTAAATGCCCAAGGAAGAAATTTACAACTACTTGTGAGAGATGGGGAGGGGAATTAGAATAATCTGCCACTCCCTGCACCCTACAGATTTACGAGTTGACTCTGCTTAGAGGTATTTCCACCAGCTGCTGGAGAGAGGAGAGCATTGGGAATGAGGTGATAGTAGAGACAAATTGGCCTGAACTGTGGCCTGATTTGTGGACTCCCTGGTCCCTAGAGCCATACATTCAGAACTAATGGGGCCTAGCAGGGTGCCATTGACAGGTCAACCCAAGGGGGAAACACCAAAGAGAATGTCACCTTGGGAGTTATGATGGGGGGGACGGGGACGGGGAGTGTACCACCCTTAACATTAGTTAAAAGGATCACACATGACAGGTGGCCATCCAACCTCTGCTTAAAAACCTCCAAAGAAGGAAAGTCCATCACTTCTTTTGGGAGTCTGTTCCACTGCTGAACATCTACCACCAGGAAGTGTGAAACAGTTGTGAAAAAGACAAATTCTTTCCTAGGGATCATTATGAAAGGAACTGAAAATAAAACAGCCAATATCACAATGCTGTCATACAAATCTATGGTAGAAACAGATTTGGAATACCATCTATACAGTTCTGCTTGCCATATCTCAAAAAGGATATTGTAGAGTTGAAAAAAGGCTCAGGGAGGGCAACAAAATGATCAAGGGGAAAGCAACTTCCCTAGGAGGAAAAGGGAGTTTATAAAGTTATGCATGGCAAAGAGAATACGAATGAAGAAAAGTTTTTATTTCTCTCTCTGAATATTAGATGAGTCAGGACACATAAAAGAAAAGTACTTCTTCATTCAGTGAAGCAGTGATGGACACTAACCTGGATGGCTTAAAAAGAGAATTAGACAAATTCATGGAGGATAAGGCTATCAATGGCTACAACGCATGATGGCTATGCTCTGCCTCCACAGTTGCAGATAGTATGCTTCTGAAACCGCAAGAGGGGAGACTGCTCCTACAGTTTTCCCATGGGCATCTGGTTGGGCACAGTGAGAACAGGATGCTGGGACAAGATGGGTCATTGGACTGATCCAGCTGGTTTTTCCTATGTTATTCTCATTAATAGTTGAGGGTTCCTATACCCTATTTAGCTTTAAAAAGAAAAAATACTAGCTTGGCTTTCAAGAACTGCCTTTTATCTGCTAACGTTTGTCAGCAAAATAATAATAATAATAATAATAATAATAATAATAATAATAATAATAATAATAATAATTTATTATTTGTACCCCGCCCATCTGGCTGGGTTTCCCCAGCCACTCTGGGCGGCTTCCACAGAAACCAAAAAACACTAAAATATCATACATTAAAAGCTTCCCTGAATAGGGCCGCCTTAAGATGTCTTCTGAATGTCAGGTAGTTGTCCATCACCTTGACATCCGATGGGAGGGCATTCCACAGGGCGGGCGCCACCACCGAAAAGGCCCTCTGCCTGGTTCCCTGTAGCTTCGCTTCTCGCAATGAGGGAACCGCCAGAAGGCCCTCGGCGCTGGACCTCAGTGTCCGGGCAGAACGATGGGGGTGGAGACGCTCCTTCAGGTATACTGGGCCGAAGCCGTTTAGGGCTTTAAAGGTCAACACCAGCACTTTGAATTGTGCTCGGAAACGTACTGGGAGCCAATGTAGGTCTTTCAAGACCGGTGTTATGTGGTCTCGGCAGCCGCCCCCAGTCACCAGTCTAGCTGCCGCATTCTGGATTAGCTGTAGTTTCCGAGTCACCTTCAAAGGTAGCCCCACGTAGAGCGCATTGCAGTAGTCCAAGCGGGAGATAACTAGAGCATGCACCACTCTGGCCAGACAGTCAGCGGGCAGGTAGGGTCTCAGCCTGCGTACCAGGTGGAGTTGGTAAACAGCTGCCCTGGATACAGAATTGACCTGTGCCTCCATGGACAGCTGTGAGTCCAAAATGACTCCCAGGCTACGCACCTGGTCCTTCAGGGGCACAGTTACCCTATTCAGGACCAGGGAGTCCTCCACACCAGCCCGCCCCCTGTCCCCCAAAAACAGTACTTCTGTCTTGTCAGGATTCAACTTCAATCCATTAGCTGCCATCCATCCTCCAACCGCCTCCAGGCACTCACACAGGACCTTCACCGCCTTCACTGGTTCTGATTTGAAAGAAAGGTAGAGCTGGCTGCATGTAGAAAACACAGTCCTTCCAAAAACTGTATTCCCTGCTTCAGCGTCTGCTGTCTACTGGAACAAATACTAGGTTTTGAGGACAGCAGGCTAAAAGCAAGTATTTATTTATCACCCTTGGTGTTAAGTTGTGGGTGAACATATCAGACAACACAGCGATTCTTCAAACAGCTCTTGTTTATTCACAGGCCAGAACAGAACTGAACTGAAGGGTTCAGCAAGCCTGCTTATATAGAGCTCCGCTAGAATGCAACAGTAACCATTTTCTGTAACTATCCAATCACTGAACGTCACTTTCGATCTACAGTATCCCCCTGCTGGCCCAGGGTGAGAACTTCAGTACATAAATAACACTTGGTGAACTCAAACACAACTACCAGCAGGTACAGGATATCCTGAGTGCAGCAAGTAGGTCAGAGAGTGAAAAGCTGCTGGAAGCCCCTTATACAGTACAACAAGAAATTCCATCACCAGTCAGAAGTTTTGTGGGTGACTGTCGTTCCGTGAGTTTATGGGAAGTTGTATGTCTTTTTTCCTCTATCCATTGGCTCTTTGAATAAGTGGTTCATCTTACATTGATATGGGATCATTAATAAAGATGAGGGTAAAACATGGGTAAAATGGCGAGAGGGGGGATAGTATATGAATGCAGAGTTATTAAGGCTGCTCATGAAAAATATTTCATACTTATGCATTATTGGAACAACATTATTGGGTGAGCCGGCAATGAAGCGTAGCTGACAGGGGCAGAAATACTACATAAGTAAAATGCCTGGTCTCATTGAAGCCAATCAATACAAGACAGCAATTCTATGCTCATTTACTTAGGAATAAGTTCAACTGAATATACCAGAATTTATTCTGAAAGTAAATAAGCATAATACGAGGTTTCAGGTTAGTGGAAGAAGGCACAACACTACAGTCCCCCTTTTAAAAAGTGTCCTAGAGACTGAAAGTTCAAATCATTATATTATATACACAAGGAATATTATTTTTGTTAGAGCCATAAAAACAATGGGAGTTTGACAATGCAGCTTTATATGCAAAATTTCCAGTCTCCTGACTTCAAACATTATATTTCTTGGCTTTTTAAATGTTCTTTTATATATCTGATGTTCCACATATACTTCCAATGCAGTGTCTTCCATTGTACTGAATAAACACTATGCCTATGGTTAGTTAAATTAGAAAGGGTGGGGTGGGGGGGAGAAAGATAATGAGATATCTTCTTTCATGTAGGAAAATCAATTAAATTATATATTTTCTTTTTTCACCTTAATTTGCTCAAGTTCAGGCTCCAGTGAGTTCAACAGATTCCTCCTTGTCCCCTTTGTTCAACTCACTACTCATATAACTATGCTAAGCTTCAGCCTAAAGAAATTGTTGGTCTCTCCAACATGTGCCCTGGCTGATATTATGAGGAAATATGAAGTGTGTAGCTGACTAGTGTAGTGACTAGTTTTCTTATTTCCACAAAAAAAGGAAGGAATGGGTATGATGCTATTTTCTCTGAAATGAAAATCTATTGCCTGCTTTTCTCAAATTACAAAATGGCAATCTACACATCAAACATAGTTTGTACATGAACATGTTTTGCAGCTTAAAACAAAAACTTATTATCTAAAGTGAGTATTAATAGTAATATTTTAGCAGCTGGATTACCACAAAACCTCTCTCTTTTATCAGATCTGGACAACTCCTCTCCCTCACTGCCTGCAAAGCCACTAGGTTAACTCCCCCCCCACACCTTTTTTTTTGTTCCAGATTCATCAAATCAAACTGAACTGTGTCTATGTATTAAATGATGGAAATGGAAACTGGCGTTTCAGGTCAGTTGACCTCTGTTCTAATAAAGCAATCCATAGAGACTTTGATCATCTGATTTAATGTGTATGAAGGAGAAGGAACACTGATAACGCTAAAAATGTTTTTATTAACCTTTCACAGCTCTACTGAACCTTCAGCACACGCTGCTAAATTGTGAAATAGTGTCTGAGTGATATCCATCCATCCATGGATAAGGGTATATCTAACAAACACACAAACAGATACACACAACTTATTATAATATATATTACAGGTATATTTATATGCTGCCTATAAATATTTAGATTAGTGTTTCCATATTGGACTCACATCACTTAATACTGTTGACATTTTGACACTGCTGAGGACATATATCCATTTGCCTTATGATTTTGCAAATGCTTCAACATGTGTGCAGGTTTCAGGAAACTGTACTGAATCTCCAGACCGTCGTAATATTAGTGTGCTGGTAGATCCTGGAAGGAAACAATAATTCACCCCAACTGGATTCATCCTCTGGATTTAAACAGTACATCTCCCAAAGAAGTTCACACCTGGCTATGTAAAGCAAGGCAATCGGAACCACTAAGTGCACTAAGTGGAACTTACAGACAGCAAGACTTGAGAGAATATTATTTGTTGATCTACAGTCTGTTGCCCAATGGGGACATCCTTTGACCTCCGACAGGATATGTATTTGGTGTTCCCCAATATATCTCAATTCTGCCACACACGCCCTTTTTCTTTCTCTCTAGCATGAAAATTTACCATTTTTTCTGTAGCCTGAGATCACGATTCTCCCTTTTTCTAAACCAGTGGTGGGGAACTGGATCTCCCCTACCATTCCATGGGCCAAATCTGAAAGGTGGGAAGGGCCACTCACCCATCAATCACATGTTGTCACAATGACATCAGGTGATCTGGTGTTTTGAAGCAGAGCTTCAAAGCACAGCACATTGTCTTTGCAATTACAGGGCACCTTTAAAGTCTGCAGCATCATGGCATCTCTTGAATGCACATGCACACGCACACACACTTCTCCCTTAAGCTAAATCAATTTCTCCCTTTCTTCATCTTAGATTTTCTATTCTGGCATAGAAAAGAACTTTAGATTTTTGTCTGAAGAGATTTCCATGGCTTATAAGGTTAGAATAATGTGCAATGTACTAGTTTGAGCATCTGTTCACTATGTTAATTCTTCCTAATACAACTCCTAAGCTAACAATTAACTATGAATACTGGGAAGTATGTGTGTTTTTGTGTTTACCACTTTAAGACTTTTTTCTGCTTTTCATGATGTGCGAAAGGTAAGAAACACAACTTTCTATATGCAAGTTAACTAGAAAGGATAATTATTACAAAACTGTTCTTTGCACCCTTACATTGTGAACTCTGCGCATATTGGAATCACCACAGAGAGCAAAGAACAAACAGAGTATAAACCCAAAGAGTTGGATCTCAACTTATGTCACACTTGGAGCAGACCTATAAGATCAATGGGACTTAACTTAGGCAGTCACTTAGGAGCTTTAGCTTTCTGGTAGAGAACACAATTTGCACGTTCAATGTTCCATGTTCAACCTTTTGCATGAACTCTTACAAAATTATATAAATTATATAAATGAACTCTTACAAAATTATATAAAAGAAAAAGCTGTTTTTAAATATATATGTTTAAAATCTACCTGCAATTATTTCGACTCAAAATCCTTATATTTTCACCATTTTAGAAAACAGAACCACACTATATTGCAGTCCCTTTCCCATAACCCAACACTTACCTCGAACAGTTAGTGTAGCAGATGCTTCAACTTTTCCAACTCTGTTCTCCGCTATGCATGTATAGGTCCCCTCATCTGTGCTCATCGCCTTTTTAATACGCAAGGTGTAGTCATCTTTGATGTCGTATCTGCATTTGAAACAGAGAAGATGAAAATCACTGCTCGGCTTAATGTCTTACCTGGAATATACCATCCTTATTCTATCTTGGATATATCTCTGGAACATAATTTATTATGTGGAATTAGATAATTCCACTGAACATTAATCTTCATGACACTTTTATTGCACCATGCATTACTTAAAAACTTTACAGCCATAAAATTAGTATTGCTATGTTCATGTGGTATCAAGGCTTTATTAATAATATCAGTCACTCTGCCCTTGATCTGGAGCACTATGATAAAATAGAGCTAACACGCATCAGTTATCAATATATGACATTCCAGGTTTACCCTGAATCTAAGTACATTACTGCATGTTTTACTTCTGGCCTTTAAAATGTTTCATCTCCATAGTAAACTGCTAACAAAGTTGACAGTTTCTTTTCTGGTGTGGGGAATATACTGATTTAAACTAACACAGTAAATAAAAAAATATGTAGGGAAAGCCATAGTCAGCGGTAAAGAATCTGCTTTGCATGCAGAAGGTCCCAGGTTCAATGCCAGGCATCTCTAGCTAGGGTTGGGAATATCCTCTATAAGAACACAAGGCAAGGCTGTTGGATCAGGCTAAGAGTCCACCTAGTCCAGCATCCTGTTCTCACAGTGGCCAACCAGATGCCTGCGGGAAAAATCCTTAGGCAGGAATCGCGCACAAGAGGACTCTCCCTTCCTGTGGTTCCAGCAACTGGTATTCAGAAGCATTACTGCCTCCGGCTGTGGAGACAGAGCATAGCCATTATTGGCCTTTGCCTCCATCAGACTGTTCTTTTTGTTCTTCAATCCCTTTTCTCTGCTTATACCAAGGACTCTGTACTTTCCAATATAATGGGAGCTGGGGACCCAAGACGAGAGAATTGGCAGATTAGAAGGGAGAGTTCTTAACTCTCTCTCATTCTCCTGTTTGTACATTCATGGTTTCCTCTGACACTGCAACAAGGCTGGGGAATCTACATAGGAGAAAGTGGTCAACATGAGCAGTGCCTCTCTGGGAGAAAGTGGTCTACAAGTGCCTCTCTGCTTCTGCACTGATGTGATAGAACCATGGGGAAACCTGTCCTTCTGCCCTGAAACTTTATTTTTGTTCTGCAGGTAGGTACAGTTTAAAGTAAGTTTAAAGTTAAATAGTGTTTTTAAAGGTTAGCGAGGAAACTTCTCACTGGCAGGTACCAAGAGCTAGAAACAATACAAGAAGCTGCCATTAATTAAGTAATTTGCCATTCTGATTGGCACTCATCAACAGGAAAAACGTTACTATGTTCATTAGACTAAGCACATGAGCAGCAAATGGAAGTATCAAATTTCCAGAAACTGTTGATATGCTATTGTCAGAGGTTATAATTAGTATTGCTATTCTTTTTTTTAAAAAAAATATTTTTTTTCCACAGAGAGCAAGCAGTGAAAGTCAGGACCTAAATTATTTCCTTTAGGTTTTTTTAATGTTAAGACTGACTACAGTTGAATTGAAAATACAGAGGCAAAAATCTAAATCTGCAGATCACGATAAAGCTTGGCCATTTCATATCTGAAGAACAATTCCCACCCTTCTAAGAGTACAGAAAGTGGCTAGCATATACCTAGACAGTCAAAAGGGTATAACTGGCTTGAACTTTAATGCAGACAATCTTGGATACAATTCTGACAATCAGCTTTGGGCTGCAGCTGACTCATTCCCACTTCATCTCACTGATGTACTGGTTCTGGCATGCCAGCCAGCTGCCTTGTAAACCTCAGCAGACTTCATGTTCGCACCTATCAATCATGCAATTGTGCAGAGACTGATGGGTGTACAAGTTATTTATGTAGCATGCCAGGACAGAGAGCTAGCCACAATGATAATCTTGAGTACCAGTGTGGAGATTATAAAGTAAATGTGCCCTTAGAGTGGTCAAATCAGCAGCTATTTTGAGAAGGAACACCAACTCATTGCATTCTAGCCTGCAAATTATCAGTGGGTTTCTAGACCACCCTGAAAAAGGCATGCTATCTAACGAGCAGCCAGTGTATAGCAAGGCTCATGAGATATTGCAACCATCTGTTCTCCTAAAGAATTGATGTAGTGCCCCATAGTCATCTGTTCTACTCACACTGCCCACACAAGTCATCATGGTTCACTGATAATCTATGACAGGTGAAGCAAGAAAATAAGAGGTTGGAAGTTAATTGGCTCTGAATATGCTGTGCAAAGGAATAATGTGAAATGGAAGGTTACATTTACGTATTTAAGTGACTTGTAGGGAAAGAAAATGAAAGACATATTGAGTTTAGCTTCTCTAGGTAAAATACCATAATCCAATCGACCTTTATGGTACATTCAGTATAGGTGCTGATTGTAGTCTGAACCATATAACCAACTTGTCATATGACAACCATATGATAGCCCTTGTTGGAAGCCCTTGTTGTAATGAACTGGCCCTTTAAACTCAGCCAATTGGTTGGCAGTTTGAGATCATTGCCTGCATGCGAGAACTCATTCAGAGGTGGAACTAGCTCCACACATTACCACAGACATCTTGGCATATTCTGTGGTTACTTCATGAGGTGGGCTAGTATAGAATTTGCTCCGCACACAAGCAAATGAAAGCTCAAAAGTACGTACCTGCTAACCGTTGCTGCTTCTTGTTTCACCAACAAACTTTTCAAATAAGTATGATGTATCTGATCACCTCCTTACATTAGCACTAGTAAAGACCACATTAACACTAGTGAGGACCATTGATATTAACCACTATTGTTGCTGTATTTTTCTCCTACTCTTCTTTCAAGGAGCGCAAAGCAGTGTAAACAGAAACTAATAAGAGCTCTAGAAAAGCAAATTAGATCACGAGAACAGCAAGAACTGAATTCTGATCACATCTCTCTCACATTTCCTTTACTTGTGTTCTTACAGTATTTTTACCCCTCTATAGATTGGCTCACACTCAGCAAAAGAAGTCGAAAATGTCTTTAAAAGTGTAGTTGTAAGAAACAATTGTTAATGCCATATACAGTTATTCCTTTTCTGAAGTAATAGCTACAGATAGTCTGCTTTTCATTAAGCAGAGGGGAAAGCATACATGAGAACAGATGAAAAAACATTACTGGTTAGGAAATTCTTAAAGAAATAGGGTGATTTTGATTTTGAAATTTGGCAGTCTCTGGCTCTTATGAATGCAGTCTTTGTTGCTGGTTTGATTAACGACAGTTGTACAATAGTGTGCTGACAATCCCTGCCATTGAGACACATTTCCCCCCCAGATATGAAGCACTGTTGAAAAATGCAACCCAATCAGATTTGGCCCCTGGACAACATGTGCTATCATCACTGTACCGTGAATTGAGATTGATTGGTAACCAGCTGTGACAAAGTGGGGGGAAAAGAGCTTTGTATTTTTCTTGGAGGAAGAACTAGAAAACTTAATTGTGTCAAAACCATTACCATCTGTAGGTGAAATAATGATTAAAATAAAACAAGTTAATCTACAATATCTAAATTTAGCTTAGATACAGAAATCCTTGCTTCATACTATTATGAAGCAGTGGATTTTCAAAGTCTAAATTGTCTTCTTATTTTTTGTATATATTTCTGATCCCATCACAGTGAGTGGCACCTTGAGCCTATATCCTGATGGCCCATTTTTCTGTGGCCCATTTTCTGTAGCCCATTTTAATAAAGTAGCAGTTCTGCACTCACTTCCTTGGGAGTATGCCCCATTGAACTCAACAGAACTTACTAAGCTGCTGCCTGAGTGCTGGAAGAAAAACTCCCTGCTGCAAGGCCTATTTCCACCTGGCCTAGGGGGCAGAGCCCAAACTCACCCTGAACAGCTGGGAGGCCAGAGGGACACTGCTGGAATAACTCTTGGGTTGGGTCAACTGGCTACAATGCTTTAAATGGTTCTAATTTTAGTTCCTCTGTTTCATTTTTGTCAGGTTGGTTTTGGTTAAATGTTTAGTTAGGGTTTGGCTGTTACTTTAATTTGGGTATAACTGTAAACTGCTTATTATTGTTGTTGTTTTATGTTTTGTTTTATTGGTTTGTTTGTTGCTTGTATAGGATATCTTGTTTTTTAGTGTTTGATGTTTTGTTGTGTTTTATATGTTGTAAGCTGCCCAGAGTGGCTGGGGAAACCCAGCCAAATGGGTGGGATATAAATAAAAAATTGTAGTAGTAGTAGTGGTATATGTATAGAAAAAAAGAAAAAAAAGGAATTGTAATATGTTGAAATACCCCATAGAAATTAGGAATACAGTACCACAAAGATCCAGAATTCAGTTGTTTCTAGTATGGTTTGTACAGTTCTGACAATAGCAAAAGGGCATGGGACAGGAACAAGAAATGCATGTGTTATCATATAGAATGTCAGGTTTGTTCTTTAGCAAGTGGGGCTTCTGTTCCGCACTCTTGAAATATGCACGACCAGATGGGATTGGTTCCACTTGGGAGCTCCAAGTTGAGCTGAACCCTAACAAAAGAAAGGGATTATAAACAGAGCTGATCAGCTGATCAGTGGTGATTAGCTTTCCAGAACTCCAGAGTACTGTAGCTGATCCCTGCTGAAAGTGTGGCTTGGGGACAGTGACAATCAGCAGACCAGTGTTGACTTTAAGTACCACATGGATCAGCTGGTATCTTCCTTTGCAGCATGGCTTGAACTCAGCTATAACAGTCTTTCATTTAAGCAGCCTATCATTAATACTTCAATCAGTTGTACCAAATGGTTGTGCAAACAGAAGCCAGCTTGTGCAGTCAGTTTTTCCCCTTCACTCACATTCTTTCCCTGATTCCTTTGTCTTGCCTAATCGTGCATGCCAAAGGCTCCAGGGGAAAACCACATGGCATGGGGGAGAGGGACAGCCCTATGTAGCATATGCTGCAGAACTTGGAAAGGGTGTTTTAAAAAGGAAACAGTTCCAGTTCAACATGTTCAAAAAGGAACCTATTCTAGTTTATGTTTGTCCCTTTACAAAATGAGCTCATTCCATTTGTGTTCCAGTTATCCAAATTATCCTAGCCTCACCCTCCCTGGCCTTCAGCATTTGGAATGTTACAAACTGTTGTACTGTGGTATAAAATATACTCAAGAAGACTAACACAGCATCAAAACATACACACAGTGGAATGTTGTGAGGATACAGATTTAGTGGGCGTTGGCAGAAGTTATATTGTGCAAGTGGTCATTCAACTTTGTTGAATCACGACCATGTTGTTTGCAAAATATGGCAAAAGAGGGAATTCACCTCTCTTATGTGAAGATATAACACAAAAAACTGCATGTTAACTGAGTTGGCCGGAAGTAAAGTGGTGGCTGGTTTGTGTAAAAATAAATAAATCTGCATGTGTTTTTATGGAGATGTCATTGAGGGGCCTGATCCTGGGGCTCCACAGGGAAACAGATGGGGCTTTGGATCCATGGCTGCTTCTTACCCACACTTCCCCTGAGTCTACTACTCTACATCCTACTAGTCTACTAGCTCTACATCCATAGAGCTTCTGCAGTATAGGGTATGTTCCTTTGTGGAGTGGAGGTGTTCCTCCTAACAGAACTTATCTCTATGAGAATAGAGTCACCTTTGCCTCATCCTACCCACCTTCAGCCAGCAGCTCTTGAGATTGATTTTTAAGCCTCTAAATTCCTATCTGAGTGGTGAGGTCATTGCCAAGTAGTAGCAACTTATCAAGACTTTTATTTATTTAGTTGCTGGTCTCTTTACCAAAAGAATAGTAGTGTTCATAAACTGTTAAAGCTGCCAGATGAGATTTATGAATTCGCCAACAAAGTATATTCCCTTTTTTGTACAGTACTTGAATTAGTTTATTTCTTGTTGTTATAAGACACAATAAAGTATAAGCAATATCCATCATGCCCTAACCAGTTTATAGCGGTTACCCTGCAAAGGTTCAGACGTTTCAACACATGCTATCATTACACTACATATTTTGATAGAACTTCTGGTATTTTTTGACTGAAAACCTTATGGTTACTAGTAGAAATTAAAGCATATTCAAAGCAGTTGGACTTTTCCAATGCAAAACATATTCAAAACAGTTGGACTTTTGGGGTGTAGGTGGGTGTAAGTAAGAGAGTTTACAATTTCTTGGAGTGGAGTGTGTGTGTATATAATCTAAAAATCAACTGTTACACTTATTGCGCAACATTGACTGAATACACACTTGGAATGTGTTGGATGAAAGCTGACTTTCTCAGCTTGAAAGCAAGAGATTATATGTCTTCTATACATTTTTAATAATGCTTAAAATTATTTACAACCAAACTAAAACATTTTATTGCAGTGTTCAAAGATGAGCAAGCAAATGCAATGGTCATAAACATTGTTAATAAAAAGTGAAAAGCATTGATGGATAATATGGTAAAAACTATTATATTAAAAATAAGGAAAGCTAGAAAGGAGTAGAAAGACAGCAAACCAGCACTATACAGTTGTTTTGAAACACTACATAAAATAATTTGCCATATAATAGTTGGTATCAACCATCATCTTCACTGGCATTGACAACTAAGATAACATAAAAGTAAATCCAGTAGAAACTGAACCATTCTTTCCATCATTTTAGCAGAATGGAAAGAATAGTTGCTCTTTGTATCAGAGTTGAGGCACATTTATCCGACAGCTTGTATTACCTTTTCTGTATTGTAATTCAACCCTCAAGCACTGGAACGTGAAGACTTAGAGCATCTCAGCATGTAACAAAAATCTCAGCATATAACACAGAAACTGAATTCTCTTTGAAGAAATGAGGAAAACAGAAGACACTGGCCATTTTTTGCTTTTTAAAAATGGAAACATTATCAGAGTTGAACAGCTGGGAACCAGTCAAGGAACAAACACACCTTTTGTTGACTGTTTTGTTTTATTCTGTGTTGGTTTTAGCATTAGCTATTATAGTTTTGGAAGTGAAATTAAGTTAAATGTCTTCTAATCTTCATTTTCTACTGACAAAAGATGGATTAGTATATCAAAGGGGAGGTATTCTATCCTAGGCCTTGTAACATTCAGAACGATTATCTCGTTGTAGGGTACTTCTGGCAAGATGCGGATTTCTATGATTATTGAACTTCATAATTAGCAGTTCAGTGCCCAGCTATATATGCACCTCTTCTAGCTAGAAATAAGTTTTAAAATTAAAGGGATGCATTTTTAAGAAGCAGAACATGTGGCAGTAATGTTGTTGGCATCCGTATGACTCAAAAAACAATGAAGTGCACCTCCAAGGGCAAAGTCAAACCACTGGAGAATCACAGCACCTGCTGTGGCTGTAGAAACTGCTAACTCATAACTGCTGCCTCCTGCCCTGATTTTTCTGTGTTAGGAGCACTGAAGTGCTGTGTCTGGGCAGTGTGTACTGAGGTCCTGGGCTGCCCAGACAGCAAGACCCCTCTCTTGGCCTTGCTGATGTGGTCCAAAGGAAAGCAGAGCAACACATTTGGCATGTTCCTTGGCTGCAGGAGTTGGCAGAAAGAGGTGTACAATACACCATCCAACCACCTTAGGTATTCCACTCCGGATTTGTATATGGTTTACTCCTTAGCCTTTTCTTCTCCTGAAGATGTCCCACAAGGCAGCACTTATGGATTTTTCCTTGGGGTTTATTCCTGGAGTATCTCTCTCAGATGAGTTTAGCCAGAAGGCAGTGAAGGTTTAGGATAAGAGCTTTCCTTCTCCTACCTTCCCAAGTTGATGAGCCCTATCTACTCTCATGTCCTCCTACAGAATGTGCAGTAACCGCCTTCTTGATCACTGGACCCACTATCGGTCTCATCCATTCAATTCACCAGAGCCTGTCTTTGCATGCAAGGGAAATCCCAGACTCACCAAAAGTTTGAGACCCATTGGCTACCCTCACCTAGATTAGCCAGCCTGTTGAAACCATTCCCAGACTGTGGCATATCCCATGTTGACAGCTTCTAGGAGTCACAGGTGAGAGCTGAGCGCAGGGTAGGGGCCAAAGGTGGACAAACTATCCCAGATGGATGAGGATATGTCCCCCACCAGAAGTACTATCCCTTCCCTTACACCCTGATAATTTTGTTGTCTAGTTTTTAACAGAAAACTTTGTATTGAGGCTGCCCTTAACCTCTCCAGATGTACATAAGAATAGCAATACAGTAGTTTTTCCTTTCATTGATCAGTGGTTCAGATAATCCTTTTGTCTTCCCCATGCTTCTCATAAATGGAATTAATCTTTCGTTGATGGTAGCATAGGAAAGAAGAAAGCACAACAGATTTAGGCAGAGATGATACTGAAAGTGCTATGCTTAATACAAGAAATCACCTTTTCCCTCCTGTCCCTTTATTTAAGATGGTTAATTGTTATTAATTAAAATTGAAAATGTGCTGATGTAACCAAGGATTAGATCCCTCATGCCACAGAGAAAAGTCGTACTTCTAATTAATTTGCAATACACATAGGGCTGCATTTAGTTGCAATCTGTGCTGTGATTAACTTGACTAAAGCACATAGCATTATAGTGTGTTATTAACTCATATTTCATTGAAAGGTCATTTCCCCCTTGGTTGTGTCTTGTAGAAGCTTCAGTTAAATACCCAAGCATTTAATGCACAGGATATCAAAGTTCCTTTGTTGTGTACACTTGGCATTTTTTAAAAATCAACTCCATAGTTTCTTAACTACCTTTCAAAAGTAATTTGAAAGTGTGAGGTGGATTCTCAGGGCTAATATTGAATAGAAAAGGTATCCATTAGTCCATTAGGATTTTTAATTTAAAAAACCCCCAATCATCTATCCCTTTTTGTGGGTTACAAAACATTGCCTTTAGTTAGCCCTCCTCTCTGAATGCTGTTTCCTGCTTCCTGCTTCCTGCTTCCTACTACTCTACCCTCCTTATCAGGATTCCTAGGTGTTGTGAGAAAAGAGACAGTTCTACCCTGGTCCTGTTATCTCCCACTCAAAAATGGACTGTGAGCTTCTCATTCTCAAAAAGCTTAAGGAACTACTGGGGAGATCGCATGGTCTGAAATACTAAAAAAATGCTCAAAGAGAAGGAAGTTGAAGGTGGATGGGAGTTTCTAAAAGGTGAAATAGTGAAGGTAAAAAAGCAGACAATTCTAACAAGAAAAGGGCATCAAAAGAGGCATCAAAAGAAATTGGTGTGGCTGCAGAAGGCACTTACAGATGATCTGAGATTTAAGAAGGGTGTGTTTAGGAAATGAAAGAAAGGGAAAATAAAAAAGGAGGAGTGTATATGAGTAGCCAATAGTTGAAGGAAGGAGGTGAGGCAGGCCAAAACTCACAATGAGGCAGGCAAATGTTGTCCCCATCTTCAAAAAGGAGAAAAAAGAAGACCCAGGTAACTACCGACCAGTCAGCTTGACACTGATACTAGGAAAGGTCCTAGAACAGATAATTAAGCAATCAGCCTGTGAGCACTTACAAAAGGATGCTGTAACTACTAAGACCCAGCATGGGTTTCTCAAAAATAAGTCATTCCAGATTAATCTCTTTCATACTTTTGATAGAGTTACAAGCTTGGCAGATCAGGGGAATGCTGTGGATGTAGTGTTTCTTGATTTCATTAAGGAATGATATTCTTGCAAGGAAGCTAGTAAAATATGGGCTGAATAAGTTAACTGTCAGCTGGATTTGTAGCTGGTTGACTGACCAAACCCAAAGAGTGCTCACTAATGGTCCCTTGTCATCCTAGAAAAAAGTAACAAAGGGGATGCCACAGGGTTTTGTCCTGAGACTGTTGTTGTTCAACATTTTTATAAATGACTTGGCTGAATGAATTGAGGGGATGCTCATCTAATTAGAGAGGTTTCTAATCCCACAGCAGACTGAATTGGGATTCAAGATAACCTTAACGAGAACTAGGCCCAAGGCACAATAATTTATTTCAATAGGGACAAATGTCAGGGTTCTACACTTAGGCAGGAATAACCAGCTGCACATATATCAGATGGGGTTGGGGGCGAGACACCTGGCTTGCCAGTAGTACATGTAAAGGATCTAGGGGTCTTAGCAGACCACAAGCTTAACATGAGTCAATAGTATAATGCAGCAGCAAAAAAGCCAATGTGATTCTAGGCTGCATCAATTAAAAGTATAGTGTCCCCATCAAAGGAGGCAATAGTACCACTCTATTCTGCCTTGGTTAGACCATACCTGGAATACTGTGTCCAGTTGGTGAGGCACAATTTAAGGAATATATTGACAAGCTGGAGTGTGTGTGCAGAGGAGGGTGACCAAGATGATCAAGGGTCTGGAAACCAAGCCTTATGTGGAATGGTTGAGGGAGTTCGACATGTTTAGCTTGGTAAAGAAAAAATTGAGAGGAGATACGATAGCTACCATCAAATAACTAAAGGACTGTTACATGGAAGGTGGAGCAAGCTTATTTTCTCCTGCTCTGGAGGTTACAGCCCGAACCAATGGTTTAAGTTACAAGACAGAAGATTCCAACTAAACACCAGGAAGAATTTTCTGATGGCAAGAGCTGTTCCACAGTGGAACAGTCTCCCTTGGAAGATTGTGGAGGAACAGAACCTCCATCTGCCTCCTCTTTAAGAACTTCAACTTGCTCACCTTAAGGTGAGAGATGTTTGCAGAGCTGTCAAGAAAACCAGAAAAAGAGCTCAGCACTTGCTGTGGGTGCTTTTTAGTGATGTCATAACTTTGCTATTTGGTGATGTCATAATCATTTCTGCCTTTAGAGAAATATTGCCAGTCTCTGTCCTGGATAGCAAGTTTTCAGGTAGCTAAAACACATTTTAATGAAAACTACAATAGCCAGAGTAATTATTCTCCCACTGCCCCAATAGCTATTGACTGAGCTGACAACACAATGATTTCTGAAATTTAGGAGAAATCCCTGAAGTGCCTGGAAATTGACAGGCAACCAATGGCAGTCCTTTAATAGCAAAGTAATGTACTCTCTGCTACTAACTCCAGCTAACAGTGGCAGTCACTGAATTCTAGAGTAGCTGAAGTGTCCAAACAATAAAAGGCTGGCACACATAGTTATTGCTATAATTGGTCCTTGAGGTGACTAGGTGATAAATGATGGTATCTGAGATCCCTCTCTTAAAGGATAAAGCTGTAGCTTCTGCTGAAACTCTTTGAATCTAAGGGCAATTTGACATCACCATTTTAGACTGAGATATGGTGAAGCAGTAGTTATTAGTTAGCAGGTTTCTTTTCTTTTATTGTGTATTCCATGCTTTTATTTTGTATTTTTAATGTTGTGAACTACTCTGAGAGCTACACATGAAGGGCAGTATATAAATAAAATATAAAATATAAAATAAAATAAATAAATATATTTGCTACACTACTATGCCAGTTGATAACTCATTTCAGTTTTCCCATGAAAATATGTGAAGAAGAGAATTTCTAAAAGGTGAACATAACCCAAATTTCCATTTCATCCATCCTTGTAAAGGAAATAGAAGGGTCTCTTCACCACAACTACAGACTGCTAGAACAGCCTGAAGTTGGCTTCAGATTTCCTTTGGCTCCATCTACATCATGAATTCAAAACTTTGTTGACTGGGGGGTGAAAATAATGCCTTGGTTATTGCTGATACCCTTCAGTATCTGTAGCTGCAGTGAAGCCAACAGCAATATCAACATGCAAATTTTGGTGCTGGGTCAAGATGTTACCCCAAAATAGGGTAACAGTTGGGATGGTTTGCCTCCATTCAAATTACAGAAACATGATTATTTATGATTTATTGTATAGTTAGGAACATTTAATTTACTTTATAATTTATAACTGCAGACTTCATACAGTTCACCTTATTCACTTTGTTCTTTGTTTGTTTTGTTAAGTCATTATGATCTATTTTCAAAGTTAAACCAATTTCAAACTTGGTAGGTGGAAGAGGGAATCAGAAGGAAATACCCAGCCAAGTCACGCTCAAAACAGACCCACTTAAATC
Source organism: Podarcis bocagei (assembly GCF_964188305.1). Classification (NCBI taxonomy): domain Eukaryota; kingdom Metazoa; phylum Chordata; class Lepidosauria; order Squamata; family Lacertidae; genus Podarcis; species Podarcis bocagei. The sequence continues at coordinate 61,682,766 of NC_138130.1, read as the reverse complement.
AGTGGATAAGTATATTGATTGCAATGGGTCTGTTCAATGACTAATGTTGGATATCACCTAGAAAGTTTGTTCCTGTACTTAAGCACACAAAGCATAATTCTGCTATTTAGTATTTCTACAGTGGTTGTTCAGCATAATAACCTACAATCACATCTCTTTCCTCCTGTATGGTATGGTTGCTTGCCACTTTCAATTCCTTAGACCAGAGCTTTCCAAACTGTGTCACGACACATTAGTGTGTCAGCTGCAGTGTGTAGGTCTGTTGTGCAAATGCTTGGAAAGGAGTTAGTTTAACCTCCATAGTAAAACTGAATTTCTGTGTCGCAAAATGCATGTTTAAAAAGTGTGCCACCAACATAAAAATTTGGAAGGCTTTGCCTTAGACCAATACTCATTTAACCAGAAAATGTCCGTACATGCAACTCACAAGTACAGATTGTAATTTCATTAAAGGGGTATTTACTGAACTTGAGCAAGCTACTCATAGTAGGTAATACAAAAAAGAACCATGCGATATTTTTAAAGAAACTGACAAATGCATGCATTCAGTGCAGTAGCCTCAGTCTCACAAGAATTGGCACTGCTATCTTCTTCCATGTAAAGGTTTAAACACTTATTACAGTATGTCATAAATTTTAACTTGTAATTGAAAATCTTTCCACTTTCTTAAGGGGGGGGGGAATCTTGTATCACTTGCTACATAATTACAGGCTATGCAGCTGGTCTCTCAGGCTTTGCTAGAAATTTGAAAACATGAAACGCTGCACAAGCCCTAATCAAATTTTATTAAACGTTAAGCCAAAGAAATGTCATCACCCATACCACAGCATATCAGAGAGTAACAATGGCTCCCTATCTAAGCCTAAATAAAGCAGAAGATTTGGGATTTGATTCTGGCCATATTTAGTTAGAAGTTGTTATGGATGCTCTCCATCATTTAGGGACCTCACTGCCCTTCAATATAAATGTGTCAGCCCTATTTGCATGAAACACACATCAAAGAGAAAACTAGTCATATTAATAAGCTACTTTAAGAGGCACACCACTCCTACTAGTCAGTTTACATTTTCCAAACACTAGGAATTATATCTAACCACTTTGATTGACTACCTTTGGAATATTCTGGCGGCCAGAATCTGGTCTGTATTTTACAATTTACACTCTAAAACAGGCATAGGCAAACTCAGCCCTCCGGATGTTTTGGGACTACAACTCCCATCATCCCTGACCACTGGTCCTGTTAGCTAGGGATGATGGGAGTTGTAGTCCCAAAACATCTGGAGGGCCGAGTTTGCCTATGCCTGCTCTAAAGCAACAGTCAATTGTAAAACCTATTATTTCAGTCATGGGTATCAAGCTGGTGATCTAACAGTTTCTTGTTTACCTGCAGTAGTTTGACATGAGTCATACCTGATTAAATGTTTTCCTTGTCTTTGTGAGGTATGGTGGGTTTAAACTTATGAGTAATATATACAGTGGAACCTCGGTTTTCGAATTAATCTGTTCCGGACATCCATTTGACTTCCAAAATGTTCAGAAACCGAGAATCAATGAGCTGACTGCAAAGTCAATTGGGGGCGGGGGGAATGAAAAACGTGCCTCGGAAGCCATTTGACTTCCGAGGTGCATTCGAAAACAGAAGCATTCACTTCTGAGTTTTTGGTGTTCGGCTTCCGAGACGTTCGAAAACCAAGGTTTGGCTGCACCAGGTATTTTTATCCTTGATAAAATGCATGCTGTGTTGGGTCAGTGATTCAAATGGGCTACTCCTATAATAAGCCTTGTAACCAGCCAGAGCATAAATTCTGCATGGTACTGTTTTTAAAATACCACTATGTTTTCAAAACAGATTATGAATTTGTTGATATTTATTCATGATCTATAAATGTAAAGGGAAAAAATGCAAATGAAACAATAAATATATGTATGTTACTAACAATATTTTGCTCTAATCTGTTTCCAATAGTTTCTCCTCAGGATTTGCATTTGCTTTGACTTAATACTGAATATGTCTGATGTTGTTGTAGGCAACACTGGTGGTCAATTCATCTGATTCATGCATCCCCAGGGTGGCATGAATGCTTCTTGCTCATTGCTGTATTCTTGTTGTTCCAGTAATGAAAGTAAAGAACCACAATGTGGGACAGGTAAATGACATGGCTCCTTTCCTGACCTCTTTACAGATATAATCAAAGAGGGATGGGATCCACCCACAAGGAAGTACTGTATGTATGAGCGTATAAAATTAGCTCTGATGTTTAGGCATGTGAAATTTTAACTACCAGATGTAACCTAGGGCTACATTCACAAGATAACACTCAGAGAAGTCCTGAGCATTATGATTAAAGTTGGGAGTGGTTGTGTGGTGTTTCTCCAATGTTTCTCACGGACATAGCTGAACACATATTTTGCCTATATTTATCCATGTTTGATTAATTAGCCAAACACAATGACTTTTGCAAACTTCCTGCCTCTCACACTCTGTCACTTTAACAACAGCATCTGCCAGGCCAAGTCTGATCCACAGGCTAGAGGTTCCTCATCACTGGATTCAATGGTGAGAGCTCTGTGCTCATTCATATTTGTCAGCCTGAAGGCAAAAACATTGTACTGTGGAAGCACATGTTCAACAGGCAATAAAAATCCAGCATTCAACTAAAGTCCAAAACATTTTTCTGATTAATGTGATCAAGTACAGCAATCAGAATCACCAGAAAGGAGAATAACAATTAGTATTTTTCATACCTTCCTCTTGGCAAGTCATTGTCATCTTTCTTCCAACGCACTGTTGGCTGAGGATCGCCTTGTACCTGGCATCTGAATTCTACAACTTCTTCCTCCAAAACCACTTGGTTGATTGGTCTCCTGAGAAATGTGGGTCGTTCTTGAAAACAAGAGTTCCAAATTAAACAAGTTGGCTTTATTCAATTTCAAATCTTTGGGAACAATCCAGTCCTCAGCAAACATAGTGCCTGTATGCTCAACTGAGCCTTGTTTCTCCTTCTCCCACTAGAAACCATAAAGTGGAATGACAGGTGTGCCTTTCATGTCTCCAAACTGAACTCCAGCCTCTCTGCAAACAAGTTATTTGTGCTCTGACAGGAAGGCAGAAATGGGACTCTACTGAGCACATGGGAATCCTGTACAGGCTAAATGGAAAAAGCTATGTATTTGCTATGGCCATTTCACAAACCCAAGCAATCAAAAACAGTTGCAGTTACTGCATGAGAAATGTGTTCATTTATATTATATATGGAGACAAGATGTGATTGCAGAAGCTTCATCTCTTGATTGCTACCACCTCAGCTAGTCATGTGAGTCAACTCTAACTTTTCCAGTGACCATGGGTAAATTGAATACATGTTTCTTTAAGGCAAAGCACAATATGTTGCATGTTTTAACCATAAAGAGCTTGCAAGAAAACAATCACAGAAGTGCATACTAGATACCAAGGACATGCAAACCGAAGTAGTCATTATTTTAATTTTGCACCATCTCTACTATTTTCTGTATGACTTCCAGGAAAAAATAGTAATTTCCCAAGTTGTGTTCTCAGAGAGTATTGTGAGTTTGTCCAATAGCTAATTATACTACTATAGAATGATCACAATGAATGCCATTGCCAAAGCAATTAACATTCTTTATGCAAGATTAACTGGATTTGAATCACCTGCATAACTTCCTTGCAATGTTAATCTCTCAGGAGACAAAAGAATACTGGTTTCTTGTATATGCTAAATAAAGTATTGTCTTACATCACTCAGTTAAGTTAATTTCATAGCAGATTTTTGGAAATATGACTTGCTGTTTTAAAAAATCTGCCTATAAATTTTGGTGGCATAATTATAATTGCTGTTCTGTCAACAGCATTCAACAGATAAATTAAAATCACAGCTATAGATAACATGTATAACGTAGCCATTTTATAAGCTTTAGCTGAGTAAATAATGAACACTCTCAGACTTTGTTTCTGTGTGAATATTAAAAGCTTTTGAAGAGGGTAATAAAATAGGTCACAGTTATATGTCGTGTCTGCTGTTTGGACTATGGCTGTTATGACCTTTATAACTTCGAATAAACTTTGCTTGTAGTTATAAATGTTTGCTACCTATCACATTAATAAATTCACAGAGGCTTAAGTTATGGTACAGCACTTGACAGGACATACAAGAGCAGGACATTTCCAAAAATATAAAGTAGTGGGGAAATTCCTTACTAGCCCTCATGAAGCTCCCACCAACGAACTCAAAAGTTCCCCACTGGTAAAGTGCCTTCTTAAGTTCACTCAGATTCTTTCTTCAATATGAGGACACAAATCTCTTTGCTCCTCTGCCCATCTGAGACATCTTAGAACGCTCAATTTCTACCCCCCACCTCCAGCAGCCGTATTTACATTTTCTCTCTCCAAAATGTATATCTCCCAGGACATTCTATACAAGATCTCAAAGTAGCTGTTTTACTACAAAGGAATTTCAGAAATAGACTGGAAAGAGAAGCTGCTGAATTGCAACTCATTACCAAACTTAAAACCATGGAGAGACCTGGTCTGAACAAAGACATTGGATTCTTATCTCATTATACATGACTAAGCCATTTCCCACCTTCTCACCCCTTGCCTTTTCCTGTAAGACCTATTACAGTCGTTAAGAGTCGTCAACAGGCTCATCTCAACTATCTGCCAATCTCCCATTCCCACCACCCTTCTGAGTAATACCCCTCCCCACCTTCTCACTATATAGAAGGGTCTGGAAACTTCTGTTTCAGTGTATCTGAAGAAGTGTGCATGCACACGAAAGCTCATACCAAGAACTAACCTAGTTGGTCTTTAAGGTGCTACTGGAAGGAATTTTTTTATTTTTTTTATTTTGACAATGGAGCTATGAGAATGCCAGTGGAGATCACAGAGCTCTATTAAAATAAAAACAAGTTTGAATGTTAAATGTGATAAAAATGTGATGTGATATTAGCTGCTCACTTGAGTATCTTTCTGCCTTAGACTCAGGTGAGGTGTGTATGCATGATGCCAAATGCTAAAAGAAATGCAAAAAGGAAGTATTGAAAATAAAGCAGGTTACTACAAAAAAATTGAGCAGCTGCTACTTCAGCTGCTACTATTTCTACCACCACTGTGTCAGATAAATCTGGTTTGAAATTAAAAGAGCAGTAATACTCCTCAAATAAACCAGCGAATATCTGATTTTAAAATTAGGATATACCATTTCTCTCCAACAAGAATGCATCAGAACAAAAATACATAAAATTTGACATGTGGTCCTGTGCAATTTGGCTACCAATGAAAAGAGATGTAGCTACTATCAACGCCTATGGCTTGCCATGATGTTTATTTATTTTAATAAATACCTATTTCAAATAATTTCAATTTAATTATTTATTTAAATTATTTGAGGCTGCTAAGAATAGGGAAGTGTGTATGTTGCCTGTAAACAGTGGAAAGAATATAAAAGTAAAAAAGTACTAAATTACTAGTGCCAGTTGTTGTTAAATGAAAGCGCTAATGTTCTTTACTTTTTTTTAATCTTTATGAAAGTTTAAATAGTGACTTATTGAGTTAATCCTGCCCCAGAGAAAATTCCTTTTTTTAAAGTACTGCATGATAGAATGTAGATATATTACTGAATGCAAGATTGTAAGGCTTCCAGAAATCGATCCTATCTTGATCAGTGGAAAAATCCTTGGCCACCTTTGGAAGCTGGTGACCCATAGTTTAGCCTTTCTACTTACCGTATTTTTCGCTCTATAACACGCACCCGACCATAACACGCACGTAGTTTTTAGAGGAAGAAAATCCGTAGGCATGCCACCCGTAGGCATTCCCTCCATAACACGCACAGACATTTCCCCTTACTTTTTAGGAGGAAAAAAGTGAGTGTTATGGTGCAAAAAATACGGTAATTATCTATTTGTATACATGCCTTGCAGTCCTTTGACAGAACATATGATGGTTTCAGGTACTTTTCCACCATACACCTCAAGGGGGAAAAACCTTGCAAATTGTCACTCTGTCTAAATTTAATGAACAAGCTCTAAGAAACTGGTGGATTGAGGGCTGTTTTATTCTAGCATACACAAACTCAAAGCTATCTTTTTTCACGTTCTTTGCTCTAATATATAGGAGTTTATCCAATGGTGGCTTTGTGCTCATGGAAAGCACTTCCACTCAGGTAAAGTTGTGCACATGTTTTTCACCGATTACAGCTGTTCTGAACTGCAGGGCAAAAAGAATGGTTTGCAAATGGATTGGTGAAGGATGTCAAAAACACCAGAGTGATCAATTCTAGTGCTTTATCATAAGGAAGAGTAAACTTACAACACAGCCTTCAAAGCCCACTCCCATTACAGATTCAGGATGGACCAAAACGAAGCAATGAGAGGTCTTCACGACTTGTTTGCACCTAAGCAAACATTTATACATTCTTTATACACAAAGCATCATATGTCACTTTGGCCAGAACCTCCCATTACTCCACCTGGCTGATGAGGGCATAGGTGGCAAATATCCAAGTCTTACAGATAGCTTCCTTCTCTGGGCCCAGAGCCCAACACTCCAAGCCCACAGATGAGAGTAACGTCAAAGCCAGCCAATTAGCATAAACATAGCAAGTGCATAAACATAGGTGATCTCATATTTACAACTACCACCAATTTATTTCAGAGTTCTCTTGACTACCAAGATGGCATTTACAAGGCTTCTGGCACAGTCTCACCTTTGGTTCAAACAGCTATCCATAGAGCCCCTACCCCACCCCCATGCCCCCTGGAAAGAGCAGGACAGGATACAGAAGGCTGCAGCTGGTGGAAAAGATAAACCACACCTTGCACAAGCAGTATAAAGCCACTATTGGCTACAATCCACTACCTATAATGAAGCAGTACATAGACAACTGCTGGGAAGTACTGCTTCAATCACTAGTTATAATTTAATTAGGAGGTTTTCATGCCTGTCTAGTTCTGTGCTCCCTTTCCCAGCCTTTAATCTATTGGTGATTAATGCCTATATGTAACCTTTGCTTTGTACTTGTGTTAACCAATCAGCAATAAGCACATACGTGGCAATTGCTGTAATATTCAATAAAAGGGACTTCTCGAGACTTGCTCAAGAGATGCCTCCCACATGACACTTGCTACTCGTCTGTCGGTTATTTCAACCCAACAGACAACTAAGAGCATCTTTGGATGTTTCTATAGAAAAAATTCAGCCAACTACAAGTCTAAGAAACTTTCTCCATTACCTCAGAGAAACCAACAATTGAACTGATACTAGATTTCTGTGTCCTTAGCAATGTACATCCACATAACTTAAAGAATAGGGATCCTGACAACATAAATGATGCATTGTGTATCATGTTACTTTTGTGAATAAAAACATGTATTTAGGACAGTTACATATTAGATATTTAGATGCATTTCTAACACATATATTTAATCTCAGTTTGGGTTTCCTATATATGTAGTGGGTTACTAGAGTGGAGGGGTGTGTAGAATTTCCGCACTTAAACACTAAAACACCCTGACAATGCTGCTTGTTGACATACAGAAAATATTCTCAATTTGCATTGGACATTATCCAATCAAGTTCACATCTTGGTAGAAGATTCTGAAAATCACATTTTCCTTAAGTACGGGTACTCATAGCCCCATTTCTCTCTTTTTATTTTGTTGAGTGTATTTAAAGTTTTAGTCCAATGCTATTTAAGAAAAATGCTTTATGTACAATTCTAGTCCTGACCTCCCTACTGTTCCCACAGGACCCCTGGTAACCAGCCTACTTACTGTTACTCAGTTTCACCAGAGGCAATGCCTGAAGCTAAATTCACAGCATGGGGACCTAGAGATCAGTTATGAGTGACACACCAAAATTGACTTTAGGTAGAGAGCATTTCAAGACCAAAATAATAAGGGATTGAATCCTGGAAATGTTTGAAAACCAATATGTAGAAACATTTAAAACAGGATATGGACAAAGCGAAAGCATTTTTCACATGTTTTAAAGGAAGAATAAAGATTAATCAGCAAATGACTAATTAACTTCTGTCTATCTCTTTCAGCACTTTCAGCACTTTCCGTGGACTTGCCAGAAATGTTATTAAATGCTTTCACTTTCCCACACAAACCAACCTTAATTTCCTGTTCTGGGTTTTATTTTAAGTACATGACCAACATTTACAGGTCTGGGTTTCTAGAAAAAGGCATTTGCGTGTGTAGGTCCCCAGGCATCTGGTTTTCTAGAAAAAGGCGTTTAAATCAAGATTGACCACCTAAGGTGGAATGTTTAAGTGCCTTGAGTTGCTTAAGGCAGACTTCCTGAAGCCAAAATAACAATTACTAGTGTTAACTTTAGCACTTCCATGGCAGGTTAACTTCAGCATCTTCATGGCAGGTCATACTGCTTAAGCACATTAATAAAACTATCTCAAGTAGTCAGAAAACTCATCATCCAACATGGTGAAATTTTACTATATCCTTATCAGAGTGAGTTGCTCATGGAAAGCAATGTCATCTCAGATACACACAAAACACAGGTAAACACGACTTGGCATGATAATTGTATGTTTGGGGTTTTGTTTTCTTAATGTGTGGTAATTCAAGCAAACAGTGTGGTGTTAGGTCCATGCTTATTGGGACTTATAAATTAAGTAAAATGCATTTTAACTGGAAATTAGAATGCCTCCTCCCCATATTCTATAATTTTATCACGTTGCAAAAGTCACTAGGTAAAGCCAATATAAAAATGTAATATGTGAATCATACTGAAAATTGATGTTGGCCCAACATCAAGGGGTCATTTCAGAAAAATGCAAAACATGCTTGCCTGGCTAATAATAATGTTGGCCCATAGCTATGGCAGGTGGGATTGCCAAGCTTGCCAAAGTCTTTCCCCCCAGATGCCTGCCCCACTTTAAAAACTTTTGCCAAGTGCGTAAAGATGAATGCACACACGTTAAATGTGCATAAGTTGTGGGCTTACAGTACATATTTTCATTACATTACATTTCCTTTTGATACTGTTTCTTCTTCCTGCCTACATGGTTTGGAAGAAGGAAAGTTAACCAAATTATTCACAGACACTTAAATAATATTTGTTTGCCATTCTCTTGTATGAACCACTTTCTACATCCAGTGCCTGACAGACGTGAATGTTTATGCACTCCTGAGGTTGCAAAGCATTCCTATTGCAACTACCTTCAGATAACCAAAGAGTGTAGTTCTGCAGATGCTATTATAGTGGCTACCATGGAGTCAACGCAGAATTTAAATGTGAGTTTCCTAAAATACAAACCCAATGCTATAGCCCAGTACAATCCTCAGAAGTCCTAATAAGTTCAATGGGACTTACTCCTAGTGAACCCCTCTGGCTTGTGTTGTGGATGAAATGCATATTAAATAGACAATAATGTCTGATAAATTACTAGTAAAGAGAAAGTCTTTGGGTTGTATTCAACTAACTTTTGCTCAGAGTTGTTGGCATCCATCTGTCTCGAGAGACAATGCAGTGTACCTCCAAGGGTGAAGTCAAACCACTGCAGAATCACAGTGCCTGCTGTGGCTGCAGAGACCGGTAACTCGCAACTGCTGTCTTCTGCGTTGGTTTTGCTGTGTTAGAAGCACTGGAGTGACCTCTCCAAGGCACAAGCCTGGGCAGTGTGTATAGTGGCCTCCGCTCTTGGACTCACTGATGTGGTCCAAAGAAAAACAGAGCAATACATTTGGTACCAGCTTGGCTGCAGAAGTTGCCAGAAGAATTGTCCACTCCACTCTGAATTTGAGTAGTGTTTATTTCTTAGCCTTTTCCTCTCCCAAAGATGTCCCACAAGGCAGCGAGGTGATCAGAGTAGATCCATGGAAATTCATTGCCATGACTAATTTAGGTCCATTAATCTGAATGGTTTTACTCTGAGAAAAAGTTAGTTGAATACAATTCTGGCCAGCTTGAAGAATGAACGAAACTGAGATCTGCCAAAATAAACTATTTTGTGGGATTGAAATGTGTACTTTTACTTTAAAGAAGTGGTGAAAAATAAAGACATTGATTAAACTCCCATGTGTAGAGGAATATATACTATGATGATCACTAAAATGTTCTTTTGGATAGACATTTACATTTACAAATGATTTTCATTCCTAGCACTAAATTCCTTTAGCAAAATTCATTGGGATTTTCTGTACTTTCAGACAGCAATCCACATTGTTTCCAAGGAAATATTTCACTATATTTCCAACAGTGCAAAGGAAGATAAAATCTTTACCTAATTTAACTATGTGGAACTGAGTAATTCCTAACCTTAATCCAGTACCTGTAATGGAAACGCTAATGCATTATGATTTTACTTATCAGAAAACAATTATTCAGTGCGGGAAAGCCATAAACTAACGTGGGCAATTCTCCATTATTGTAGATGTGACAATAGAAAGCTAACATTTATATATATATTTTGTGCCTGCAGCTCAATAACAGAAGGAAGCAAATATCTCAGAAGTTCCCTTACCAAAGACAGTGAGCTCTGCTGGGTCACTATCCCGTTCTCCCACCATATTGGTGCCAACACATGTATACATTCCAGCATCACTCTTTCTTGTGTTCGAAATCATAAGCTTTCCACCTCTTATCTATCAGGGAAAAAATGAAAAAAGGCTAAGTTTTAGCACACTGTAAGCGGTTTCATATAACTAAAGATAAAAAGAAAAACACCAGTAGCAATATTTATAAATATTAGCAAATGTAATTACTATTTCTAAAGCACTATTCTTCATGTAAGATTACCATAATTTTTGCTCCATAAGACGCACCTAGTTTTTAGAGGGGGAATGCAAGAAAAAAATATTCTTTAAAGGGAGCGCTGAGCAGAGCCTGTCTGCATCCCAGGTTCTGCTCAGTGCTCTCTTTCACAAGCTGCATGGAGCGTGTGTGCGGTGCTTGCACAGTGCAGTGTCACTGACGGGTTGCCCTTCTCCCTCCTCAGGAAAAAGCCCCCAAGAGCCGCACACACACTCTGCACGGCTCTTTAAAGAGAGCGCGGCTCTTGCGGGCTTTTCCGGGAGATGGGGGAAGGGACAGAGCGCGGCTAAGCCAGAAGCTAGAACAGCGAGAGGGATTGCTGCGCAGCGCTCCCTCTCGCTGTTCTGGCTTCTGGGATAGCTGCGCAGCCTGCATTTGCTCCATAAGACGCACACACATTTCCCCTTACTTTTTAGGAGGGAAAAAGTCTTATAGAGCAAAAAATACGATATTTAAAATTTGTGAAAGGGGCGTAGCAGGACACTTTGGTGACCTCAGTTCTTTCAAATGTCTTTGAAATATTTGGTGCTTTTGGTCACAAAGGGATTTCACAAGTGCACTTTCACTGGACAATTGATGGGAAAAGGAACTTTTTTATCACCCTTCCACCTGAAAAATGCTTATGAGAAGAGGCCCAAGAGCATCGCTGTCCATACTGTGATTCTCCCACATTCAGTTATTTAGCCGCAGTGCTTAATTAAATGCTCCAATTTACCAGAAAACTCACACTGAGATTCACCTTTTAGCAAATTGATCAATATTTTTTAGGTTCCCATTTCAGCAGGACAGACTTACACTGATTCTCTCTTCTCTGTCATCTATTCGGATTTTGTCTTTTTTCCAGTAGATAGTGGGCTCAGGATGTCCTCGAGGAGGCTGGCACTCTAAAATAGCTGGTTCACCTGCTGCCACAACAACATCTGTGGGATTTTGTCGGAAATCATCCCGTAGCACTGATACAAAAAAATATATATAAATAAAAGAAAGGAAGAAAAAAGAAAGAAGATTTATTATAACAGCATACCGGCAAAGAAAAAAAAATTCTTGGTCAAAATTTCTTTGGTGGCTATTTAACATGCATTATAAAAAATCCATCCCAATCAGCCACTATACCAGAAATAAATATGACTCCATAGGTGGCCGATTCTCAGCATATGAGTACAGGCTATGCATATGTATTTTGTAGCAGTATCTCTCATATAAATGCACACATACACACCCAGTTTCTCTTTTATTCTGCAGCCACACCTGCCAAGTGACATCTGGCCAATGCGACCTTCTGAGGACAAAAAACCCTAATAGTATGATTGCCATTCTGACACTGAATTCTTTTCATTAAGGAAAACAGCACGCTGGACTTTGCTTGCAACCTTTTGGAAATCCTGTCTCTCAACTGGCACCTATATCCACAGCAGTCGCTTTAAAGTCATCTGGGCAAAAGAAGAGGTGACACACTACACAGTTTTACTTCTACTGTTTAATAATAATAATAAACAGCAACAACAATTCATGAAGGATGCCAAGATCTAGATATACATAAAGTTATGTTTTTTTATTCTCACTTATTATCTTTGCTGCTATGATTGTAAGAGAAAACCAGAAGGGAGAAAATACTTGCAGGTTACTCTCAACTGTTGGAAAACTAGTTTAGGGAACTACCTTCTTATAGAAATTATGTCACAGCACAGGGATTCGACTTTAGTGTTCAGAAATGATATCATTTTATCATTATTCTTCCATGCATATTTCAGTCTCTAGGTTAATTGCCACCCTTAACAACACAGAACTGAAAAGAGCTCCAAAATCAGCTACTAAAAATTAGGGCATCTCCTCTCTTGTAGTTCAACTATGCAAGAGGCTCATTACTGTTTTAATACAGATTTCACCTTTAGTGGAACAAGGGCCCTCTGAGAAATCAAGAAAAGCCTGTGTCTCACTAAAGGAGCAGTCTGGAACAGTTCAGCAAAAATGTTCACTCTTCACTTATAAGCAGATTTAATTTACTGCTTTTGCTGTTAATAAAATGTGCTCCATTTTAACATTTTGAACTGCACATTTCCCATTTTCGTGTGTTACATGCAAGGATAAAATTTATATGCACAAGGATTAGCCACTGAATGGGTTGAGGTGAGCCTGCATATAAATCTGGCTCTCAGCTACAGATATGGGTTTCTGCTTATCGTTTTAGCATTTTCAAGGCACACAGGTAAATCCTAAGAGAGGGAGAAACTAATTAAAGGTTAATTTAGTTTCTAATATAAAAAGGAGCTGTTTATGTACACCATGTCTAGACGCAGAAAATAAAAATAAAAGAATTGGCGTAAAAATCATTCTGGCAAGAACTCCACTTTCTCTAAAGGAACACATCTGGCAGGGTGAAGGGCATATTTCAGAACCCTCTTCCCACATTTTTCTTGCCTAAAGCTTCAAATGAAAGGCATCCTCTGGACTGGTGCATATTATACAAATCTTTCCCATGAAAAAAGCAAGTAAGATTTATATATTTGCATCTGTCAAGAATTCACATTTGATAGAAAAGAAAGAAAAGAGTGAGGAATAGTTAATTTTGGAGACAAAATAGAATGATGATATCCTAACACAGAAGAGCACAGAATGTGGCAAAGTATATCCAAAACACAGAAGTAAGAAATACACTATCAGAAGCCAGCATATTCAACAATGACAATCCACAAAATTTTCCATTCTGTAATATTCCTCTGTGTATATCAATATACAAACACAGAAAGTTAGAAAATAATGAGGGAAAAAAGTTTATTTCACAAATGGAAGTTTAGTAATATTCAGGATCAAAAAGTACAATTTAAAAATTACACAGAAAGTCAAGCACCAATCCCAGCACGTTACAATACTGGAAACACTGATCTCTAAACTCTACTTAGCCTCTGGATTATTTACATAATCACTGGCTGCCCACTTTAGGATAATTAAATTTTAGCATCAGGGTATGCTTTTTCTACTGTCTTCTGTCAGTGATCAAGCAATCACTTTCGACTCACTGTAATCCATGCCACCTGCCCCCAATCTAGATTACAGTGGTGCCTCGCAAGACGAAATTAATCCGTTCTGCGAGTCTCTTCGTCTAGTGGTTTTTTCGTCTTGCGAAGCAACCCTATTAGCAGTTTAGCGGATTAGCGCTATTAGCGGTTTAGCGGCTATTAGCGGTTTAGCGGCTATTAAAGGCTTAGCGGATTAGTGGCTAAAAGGCTATTAGCGGCTTAGAAAAGGGGGGGAAAGCGGGGGGGGGGAATCGGAACACTCGCAAGACATTTTCGTCTTGCAAAGCAAGCCCATAGGGAAAATCGTCTTGCGAAGCAGCTGTTTCAGATATTCTGTCATTCTGTAGGAGATGAGAATAAGTGCACAGCTAAACTAATGGCAGTTTGGCCATTTTATTCTGGGATTGGAAACATCTGAGAGTAGGCAGAGAATCAGTCAAGGAAGTGATGATGGACCTCAACCATTTATTTCAGTCTCACACCGGATGGTTCAATGCAATACAATATTATGCTCTACAGCACACACACAATAATGCTCCAGACAAAATTTAATTGTGGCATTCTAGGTCTTTCTTTGATGAAGAATGCATATACTTCTGAAGTACCATTTCCCGTTTTCATTTGAAATGTAAAAGTTCATTAATGGTTGAAAGCTTCATGTTGCAACAGTATAGCGAAGAGAAACGCTTGCAGCTAAAGCACCTGCTGCAACGGGGGAAGGCTTGCTACCAAAGCAACTCCTCACTAAATATGCCAGTTTAATGCCCAAATCCAGACCAAGTCAAACTAACGTCTGTAAACTCTAGGAATTTTATACAAAGGGAATTCATTTTATCCTCTGTGACTCTGACGATTTGTTTAAATGAGTCTGAGTGTTTTTTGGTGAAGTAAAAGAGGGGGTCATAATCATTAATATATCCATAGTGTAATCCTTCCTTCTACCATAAAAGCTCTCAGACCCCAAGAAAAGGGGGGGAACACATTTTAATAGGATTTACATTTACATGATGATTACAAATAACCATCTGTCTGCTTCTAGTTTTCAATCTGGTCTGTGTCCCATGAGTCCCTAGCCTATGGTCAAAGCAACTAAGCTAGAAGGGAAAAGTACAGCTCTGTCAGGAGATTTTGGATAATTTACATTCTTTTGCCACAGTGCCTGGTTTCTCCTTCTATCTACACAAATATATTACAGGGACTGTTTTCTAAATTCCATATACACACACACACATCAATATTTAAAATAACAGATGTATTTTATACAATACACTGTTTTGGTCCTCTCATTTTATGAAACTGTGATGGGAGAATCCCCTGTCAGATGATAAGTAGTCTCAAGCCATCTTTCAGGAGATTGCGATGGATCCAGTCCTCCTGTATCATAAAATCATTGGGCTACCACTTGCCCTCCCACCCCACAACCGTAAGCTATTGTAGCAAATTATGTACAACCCTCAGAGTTGTATTTATTTATCCAAGAAAAATCAAAATGATTTCTATGGGATTTGGCACATTCCAAATCATTGTTGCTATACTGTATTTGCTAAGCCAAACCATGGTTAAATATGAATATGAAGGGTCCTGGAGAAAAGACTGTAGCAGCTTTGTACTTCCATGGTCCTTTTAACTCAGTGAGTCTAAACCAAAATTTGGCTTGAAGAGTTGTCCAAACATGGGTTTAAGCTTACAAAAACCAAACCCAAAATGTTTGTCGCTACCAGCAGCTTAATTAGATTTCTATATTTACTTATCTTAATGTTGAACTATAATGGCAAATTAAGCAAGACAAACATGGGCTATGAGACCTGAAAACGCCTTCCCAGTGATATGGCCGCTACACTGCCATTGCCACCTGTCCCCCAGCGCACCAAGTTTGATTTATTGCAAGTAGAAAATAGAATGTCTCACAGAAATCGTCTCACAGTCTCCAAAACTAGTTGTTCCTTTACTAACTCCTATCCCATCTATGCTTTTGGCTGATTATCTTTAAGACTTTCCTCCCAGCCAACACTCAGCTTTCAGCAACTACAGAGCATGCTCAGCTCCCATTAAGCTGTTTTTAAAGGGGAGGGTTCCCATTAGGTTCCCCCCCATATGTTTTGTACTTTCGTAAATCTTGAGTATTGCAACATCTCACCTTTGGTTATCAGAAGCATGCTGTTTTTGGCTATACAGTGGTACCCTGGGTTACATACGCTTCAGGTCACATACGCTTCAGGTTACAGACTCCGCTAACCCAGAAATAGTACCTCGGGTTAAGAACTTTGCTTCAGGATGAGAACAGAAATCGTGCTCCAGTGGTGCGGCAGCAGCAGGAGGCCCCATTAGCTAAAGTGGTGCTTCAGGTTAAGAACAGTTTCAGGTTAAGAACGGACCTCTGGAATGAATTAAGTACTTAACCTGAGGTACCACTGTAGTTCTGTCACCATTCACTGCCCAAGTTTGATATTAGAGAAAGTGATGCTAAGAGTGTATACTTGATATTGTTTGTTAAAAACTTCTCACACTCTCATGCAAGTATTTATGTTCTATACACTTAGCTGAGACAGACTTTTATGCATACAATATCATAATTCTTATTTTCTCTTTCATATCTCTGGGACTAAAATAGTAACAACTGAATGATCAGATTGTTTTTATGACCTTCAATCCTTTCAAACTATTTTTTCAGCAAAATCATTCAAAATATCACCATCTGATTAAACACTGGGGAAATCCCTCATAGGCTTTCTGAGCCTTGCCTTACTTTAGAGAAGATTCCGTCTTCTTCAGTTGCATCAGGTGTTACAATCATATGTTACAGCCACTGGGAGTCAGTCTGTTAAATATGTCATCAACAGTTATGTGATTTAAGGAAGTTAACTTTCTTGCGCACACAGGTTTCTGCTGATGCTTTATTATTTCTGTTGATGCTCTCTTACTGCTGTCTGCTTTTTATTTTCCCCACACCAATAGGACAAAAAGAAGATCCTATACGTTCTTAGAATTCACTGTGTTCAACTGAATGCAAGCTGACATCTTTGTATTTTCTGGAAAGATTCTATTTGACTGTTGGATGATATGAGGAGTGGAAGTCTTTCTAATCCAGAATATAAAATATTTATGAGTAAACTAGGAGATGGAAAACAAAGTTATATGACCTATCTACGCTGTAGTGAAGCCCCTATAACCTTATCTCCCCCTCGCTTTTAGCCCCTAATGAATTCTGAATGCTGCAGTTAACATTCAGCAATCTCATTACACATCAGCCATAAATCTTCAAAGGCATCACTTTTGTTCTGACAACCAAGGAAGGGAGAGAAAAGCAATAAGCATTTCTGAGCGTGCTTTTTGTTGATATAGATTTCTTTAAGATCAGACTGAAATTATTTTACATGCACTATGCATATGATAATGGAATGTTTTGGATCATGCTGAAAATATTTCCAGGTTCACAACAGACATATTTTTCTTCTAATGTTGTTGAATACATTCCCCTTTAGCCAAACAGCCTAAATCCTACAATATAAATGTCAAAATACTGTTCTTTTGGAATTAAAAAATGGTTAATATTCCTTAATTGTAGAAGGCTTAATATAGATTTGTGAGCAATTTCAGAAAATATAGTATGTGTATATTTTTGTATCCCTAGGTTTGTATATTTTCAAACCTTGAGGTTTAACAAAAACAAAACAAAACAGTAAACTGTTCTTATCCAATGACCTTTTTCACTGAACCATGTCTACTGTTCGCACATGCCCCACATGTATAGAAAGAGCTTGGAATATACTTTTCCATTAGCAGTCTACCAAATGGAGTTCAAAGAATAAGGTAATGTCAGTCTTCAGACTTTCACCTTAGTTTCTACATATACCCCCAAATAAAACTGCTATTTTTTTTTACCTCCATACTTAGACAGTTACAGAACTTTGCAGAAGATGAATTAATCATGGGTGGAGACAGATCTACATCTTTATAAATAAATATGATTTGATTGATGTATGAGGATCCTTTCATAAAAAAGAAAGATTTTAGTTTAAACTCACAAACGTATTTTAAAAAATGTAGACTACATTATAAACTTATGTCCACTTCACTTAAAAATAAAATCCCAGAAACTAAAATTAGCAACATCTTCCATCTTTTGTCCATCTTTTAAACATGCATGGAACCATATCCTCATGGCATTTTGATGCTAAATTACTTACTAACCAATAATCTGTGGAAGCCATTTTCACAAGCATTTCAGAATATGTTGAACATACTGCAGACGTTACCAGGAAAAAATAATATGGGATGCTATGAAAGCAGTAGAAAGAGAATGTTGTATGGCAGGAAAAAAAATAAGATGTCTAAACAACATGCTTAAGCAGCAACATCTTTACATCTTGAATTGGAAAAATTAGAACATTACCATAAACAAACTGGTTCCATAAAAATTAGGAAACAAATTAAAGACATATGTGACTTCTTGGTGAAGATTTGACAAACTGAACATCTTCTTTTGGTTGCTTGCCAACAGAGATAATTACATGGTGCTTGATGATAGCCAAGCTTTGAATCTTGCTTAGTAAATTCACTCTTGAAAAATAGAGTGAACAAGGGATTAACCTCTGATGCTTGGAAAAAGTCCACTTCTATTCTGGGAAACTGAGAAGCTGCAAGGAACCCAGATGAGAGTGAGTGACGTAGAGTGGAGGAAATAAAATTGTGCCCCCAAACCATCCAACAGCCCCAAGGCATAAGGTCGACAAAGCCTACCTTTCTCTAATTATCTTTATGGCTGCTTTAAAGGTTATAGAGGTTACCCGTCCGCCAGTAGAAGTTTATATCCAGTATGTGAGCTTCTGTCTGGTTTAAGAAGAGTCGATCATTAAAAGATTGAAGGCATAACTAAAACCATGCCCTAATTTTAGCAACCAAGAAAGATTTAAATGGAGTTCTGATTGCTAGAAATTCTTACTTTATTTTTAACACTCTGTTTTCTCAATGAAAGTGTTAACTCCAAACCAAAAGTAATTTTCCTATGTCACATTTCCCCCTGTGGGAAAGAATGTGGATAGATAAGAAATGCTGTGGGACATCTTAAGATGGAGACGGGAGACAGAAGTTTTTAAAGTGGAGACTGTGAAGATCTTAAGGTATCAATTGAGCTTTTTATAAGACAAAGAACCCCCCCCCCCAGTATGGCAAATACATCCTTTGATGCTCCATTGGCTATTGGCATCTTGCAGCAGTTATTGGAGGAACAATGAAAATAGATCAGAACTGTAATTGATGTAAATGAACCAGCAAAGAATGAAAAGGAAAAGGGATTTAATGAAGACACAGAGGCTTTGGAGAACATTATCGATAAAGGATTGCCAGAATAGGAGAATAAAATGGTAGAGTTGGATGAAATGGATAAGTCCTTTGCAAGGGTATCTAGAAGACTGAAATAGCCAAATGGCAGGTGTTGGAGGAGTGGAATGAAGCCATGGACAGAGAGATGAGGAGACATCCTGAGCTGGCAGAGATAAACTGGAGAGAGAGCATTTGGTGTACAATTTGGAATGAATTCAAAGGAAAAAGCTATCAAGGCTTTGGTGTTTTTCTTGAAAAAAGAGTGGAAGTAGTGCAAATGGAAGATATACATTTTTAAAATCAGGATGGAAAACCATGGCAAATATAACAAGAAATGGGATCAGAAGATATGGAACTGGGTGTGAATTGATGAATACACAATAAGTTAAATAACTATGGAAAATTATTTTAACATATGACCACAGCAAAGATACTTCTGTGAACAAAAATGAAAAGATTTATTATTGTTTAATATGGAGAAGCGGTTGTTGAAGATACTGGAGGCAAAACTGCTATAGAATTTATTTATTTTTTTGCTGATATTTATTAATAATAACTAAACAATCCTTTATGGACTTTTGGTGTGGAAAGGAAAATGAATGAATTTGAGATATTTGGGCCTAAAGAGTAGGAAAGCATTGCTTAGTAACCACGATAGGGAGGTGGCCTCAAACTTGATGAATCAAAAAGTAGAGTACAAGTCGGAACGGATCCCAGTGATCTTTTTAAGTGGGAATATTAATTGAATCTTTTACATTTGCAATTTCCAATAGTTTCACAGAATCCTTTTAAGAGGTTAGACCTAATTTCAAAAGGAACATTTTCATACTTAAGCATAAACAATATTCTGTAAGGTCAAGCAGACCTTACAGATATGGTCGAAAATGGTATAAATTATGCCTTTTCTTATTCGTGTTGTCTGAAATGTGTAGCATGTTATCAATCTACACAAAACTGTGGTAAGTAAATGTAATAAGGGAAACATTGCAACGTTAATGGTAAAGTGTATTATACTTTGTCTGGTATCATTACGCTGTTAATTTCTAATACTGAATTATTATTATGCTTTGCTATTATTATGCTTTGCTATTATTATTATTTGCATGCTTGAGAACCCGTTTTATTGTTTGTATTTGTTAATATTTTGAAATTCGGTAAAATACCCACCCACCCAAAATGGCAGTAGCCAATGACTACAACCTCCCAACCATATTCTATTAAACATAGCTGGTCCAACAAACATGCATAAACATTTTGCATCCTAAGGAAAGACTCTCCTCCCCGAAGGGGAGGGGAGGGGTTGTGGTCGGGGCTCGAGCTCCGGCTAGCAGGGGGCGTGGCCCCCTGCTGCCCACTCACCTGGCTGGCGCTCACGCCCCCCTCGGTGGCCATCCAACCGGGGGCCACGGTGGGGGCGTGTTCAGCAGCATTTTGCTGCAGCGCCAGCCTTCCCCCGGCCTCATTCTTCCTTCCTTAAACATAGCTGGTCCAACAAACATGCATAAACATTTTGCATCCTAAGGAATATTCATTGGGAATGGCACAGTAGCCAATGTTAACTTAAGGAGAAAAATGCCTGCAGTCCAGTCTTCCCCAACCAGGCACCGTCCAGATGTCTGGAGCTACAATTCCCATGCTTTGGCCATCTTGGCTGGGGATGATGGAAACTGTAGTAATACAGAACATCTGGAGAGCCCCAAGTTGGAGAAGGATGCATTGGATAATTCAGTCGGTAGAGCATGAGGGTTGTGGGTTCAAGCCCCACATTGGGCAAAAAAAAGAATCCTGCATTACAGCAAGTTGGACTACATGACCCTCATGGTCCCTTCCAGCTCTGCAATTCTATTATTCTAAGGCTGCTGAAGTCTATTATCCATAACTTGTTAATATAAAACTCTCTCTTAAGTCACAGTAATACAACCACAAAATCAGAAAGCAGTTGTTCTAAAGGGAAAGACTTAAAAACAGTTGAATCTATTTTCTTGTTATAAAAAAGAATATGTCACAGTGCATTTGTTACATTACTGGCTATATTATTTACAAACAACACATTTTATTAAATCCACAAAAGAATAATAGCAAATAAATCAATGTGTCGTGTCAATGTAATAACAACATTATTACATCTATTAGTAAGCATAGATATGTTGGTGGGCTCTTAGCTGAGGGACTTCATAAAATGAATAATATTCTTTCTTAAACAATATAATTAACTCTTAATGAACCTTTCCCTTTTCCCAGTAAATTCAATTTAGTCTAATCCTTGGGTTTATGGTAATGTTGAGCTCATTAAAATGTTACTTAAAACTCATTAAAATGCACACTGAGAGGTAACAGCTTCATTACAGTAATATATGGTAAAAGAAAAAAAGAATGCTTTATTATCATTTAATTGTTTCCAAAACTGAATACATTTGCATAGTGATAAGGTTCACAGGATACTTTAGATGGTACTCAATAATTAAGCAGCTCAGTAATTAAAAATGCATTTCTAAAAATAATTTTATGTTATTGCTTATTCTTGGTTGTTTTTCCAATTAGGAAAAGTAGCCATATCAATCCAGCTCATGAAATTGGGTGGAACAGATAGACAAGAAGACGAGATTAATTTTTTTTAGTTTCAGACAATGCGTATTTTTGTTCCATTTATTTTCTGTTCATAAACAGCACTTGAAGAGTAGTTACTGTTACATTAAAAGGTAAGGTATGCATATTCTAGTAAATGAGAACAGCCAAGTATTAGTCATTTAATTAAGTTGGGGAATTGTCCAGGAATGTAGAAATGCATTACAGTAACACCTGATGCAGACTTTTAAGTGCAAGATGCGCCATTGTTTCACTATAGATTCAGAAGGGCCCAGGTTTAATACCTGGCATATTTAGATAGTTTGGGAAAGACCCATGGAGAGTCACTGATAATTAGTGAACACAATACTGATGAGATCTCTAGCACACGTGTACATACACAGACACAGACAGAGAGACAGACAGACAGACAGACACACACACACACACACACACACACACACAGTTTTTAGATATAAACCACCTGGGCAACACCTTCAGAATAAAAATTTGCTTATGCCACACCGAATTTTTAATTGATAAGAAATACATTGGAAAACAAAAAGAAACAACTGCCAGCAGTGCTTGATTTATAACACAGAATATGATCTTGAAACATCCAGAAAGTATAAAATGCAGCTACATCAGAACATGCATCATTCCCAACATATAATTATAAACGAGCACCTTACATATGTATAAAACCCAATGTGAAGGGTGAGCTGACTTTTGCCAGATAATCTGCATTCAAAGCATAGAGCTTGAGGTGGTTAAGATACAGCACAACTAGGGCCCCCTGGCAGACGAGAGTCCATGCCTGCAGAACCCCCATATGCTCACCAGTGGGCAGCCCAGTGAGTGGTAGTCATGCCTGTCACTGCTTAGTGTAATGGTCAAAAGGGACTGTGCTCAGGATGGGGATCATAGAATAATAGAATTGGAAGAGACCATGAGGGTCATA
Source organism: Podarcis bocagei (assembly GCF_964188305.1). Classification (NCBI taxonomy): domain Eukaryota; kingdom Metazoa; phylum Chordata; class Lepidosauria; order Squamata; family Lacertidae; genus Podarcis; species Podarcis bocagei. The sequence continues at coordinate 61,660,106 of NC_138130.1, read as the reverse complement.
ATCCAACCTCTTGCAATGCAAGAATCTTTTGCCCAATGTGAGGCTCAAACCCAGGACCCTAAAATTAAGAGTCTCATGCTCTACCCACTGAGCAAAATGGGACTGGTAGCTCCAATACAAAACAAATTAGCACCAAAGTCTCTAGAAATAATGCGATCCACGGCTGGTTCACAGTTGCTTGTTCCTCAAGAGGAAGTGAGAAGTTAATCTTTGCCAGCCAGAATAAGGCAGTTGAGGTTTGAGAGTATTTAACACTCTCTGTTATGCATGGAAGTGAACTTCAAAAATGCTCCTCGAACTATCAACTTCTAGCATCTTGTTAAATGAATGCAGGCATGCTGTGGGCCCAACACTGTGAATTTGGTTCAAATAGCTGAATATAGCATAAAATGAAGACAGGAGTGCCTGGCGTGCTCTGGTCCATGGGGTCACAAAGAGTCGGACACGACTAAACAACAAAGCATAAAATAAGATTATAACTGGTTAAATAGTTATACGTGGATATGGAAATTCTTTTCTGTCTTTGATAAATACAACAAAATTAAGAGACTATATGGGACCTGAATTTTAGGAAAATGAAGCAGTAGGAGGACAGCAAATTGTGTGTGTGTGTGTGTGTGTGTGTGTGTGTGTGTGTGTGTGTGTGTTATAAAACTCCATAGATTTAAACACTGTTATATTGTACAGTAAATCAGGTTGTATTTCCAAAATCTCTGTTGATTTGGTTTTTTAAAATGCCTGCTCTCTCTCTGTAGAGATTTCCATTTCCATTTCTATAATCTTTCACATTTCATTTTCTGAGCCTTTTGAAAAGAAAACAAATAATATGCCTCTCTAGCCAAGTAAACAATCTCTCATTTTATCTTTATCGCACATTCCTGTAGATAAGTTATGTCATTTCTTTGGAGCCCAATGTGAGATGCCTGGAAATAAATAAGCCAGATGGAAACTAAGTAATTGGAATAATAAGTATTAATGTCGAAAACTCTCTCCATTGTATTTCCATGTATTCATTGAGCAAGGTTAAATGAGATACCATAAATACAAACTAGAAGATAGATGATACATTTGAAAACAAGTAATTGCATATTATACTTACTAGCTTTCCCCTATGTAAGCACAATCTAAATTGAAAAGCCAGGAAAACCCTGTAAATAAATGGAAGACAAAAGCAACTAGAGACTCAATTTTTAACTGATATTTATGGCAGGGCATCATTACATAGTCTGAGGAGCCTTTGCTTCACGCTGTATACATATATAATAACTGTTTTCACATGATTTGCAAGATTATGATCCAGAGCTATATTGTTCATTTGCAAATATGTTCATATTTGAAACATGCAACGAATTGTATAGATGCTGTTTTAAATATAACTATGAAAGTGGTCTGGAAAGGGGGAATCAAAGAGAATACTAAACAAACAAAGAGGAGGGCCAGTAGGGAATAATGAGCATCTGGGCAACCATAGTCTGCATGAGTGTGAACAAAGTAAAAATACACACCAATGTATAATCAGACCACTGCTGCTGTTAATAATACATATTATTCCACAGTAAGGTTCCAGAATCTTGTTGGTGGGTAAGCGAAGAGTTGATTTACATGATCAGGTAATAACTAATTCATGTAATGATAATCCCATCACACACAAGTTTCCTCCCACTCCCACTGATGCCCCAAACACGATGAAGAAAGTCACAACAGAAGGTCTAATGTACAATGAAAGTTTTTAATGACTATCACATAATTGTAATAATGGCCAAGATCAAAATTGTTATTGTATGCTGCTGTTGTTGGGCTTTGAGAAGCTAGTTTACAAATCCCAGTCAGCCATTATGTTTATGGCCGCCCTTGGGCCAGCTGCTATCTCTCAGCCAAAAGGACCTCACAAGGTTGTGAAGAGGATGAAGCAGGATACACTGCTTATAGGAAGGATATAACAGTTAAATATTGAACTAACCGATGCTGAATTACTCAGCTGACAGACTAAGCACATCCTTGGGGCACTAGCAAAACAGGGGAAGAAAAAAGAAAGAGAGAGAGAATATTTTGTTGGAAAAAAATGATACCTGATATTTCAAAAATAGCATCAGAGTAGTCATCATGGGGAAAATCAGAACTTTATAAGACTTCCTTACACTCCACTACACAATTATATTTTATGCTTTAGTATTGTTTTTGAGTACATACAGGGGGCACCATAATCTTTTCAGTGCTTAGGTCTTCATCCAGCCCTGGAATTAACTAAAACTTTGGTTATGTTGATAGTGCAACACTATGCCCAGTACAAAGTCATAATCCTTAACAAAATCAGAAGTCCCATTGACTTTGATGGTACTGTATATACTCAAGTATAAGCCGACCTGAATATAAGCCGAGGCACCTAATTTTACCACAAAAAACTGGGAAAACTTATTAATTCAAGTATAAACCAGTTCACCACACCACAAACCTCTCCCCCCACGCCCTTGCTTACCTAGGGTGCTGCTGATAGGCAGAGGCTGGTGGCGGCAGCGGCAGAGGAAGAACAAGCAGCCTGAAAGGGCTGCTTTTGGGCTGCTCGTTCCTCCACCGCCGCCGCCACCAGGGACCCTCACTTGAGTATAATCCGAGGGGGGCTTTTTCAGCATAAAAAATGTGCTGAAAAAGTCGGTTTATACTCAAGTATATACGGTACTTACTTCCAGCAAGTGTGTTTAGGTACTTTATGTGGGACTGCAAGGTGTGACTTCAGCATATGTTTCTTTTAATCTAATTAGGTCATACCTTTTGCCCATTTCTTTTAGAGCTACTCTTTGTCTGCTTCCTATACTTCCTAAAGGAAGACAAATATAATGGTGGTGTTTCATTTTAAAACTAAATATAACTTGTTTGCAAACATCTGAGCATATATTCATAATTGGAAATTGGAAATTGTTTTAAAACAGGAAGCTGACAAATCTTCCTATAAGTTAAATTAGCCACCTTCCAGCAGCAAATGCCAATAGTAGGCACAGCAGTTTTTTGCTTGAAATTGGCATGTCTACTTTCAGGCAAAAAAAGTTCAATTAATTCAATTAATTCCCAAAATACATTTGGAAAAGTATTCAACAGTTAGAACTTAATCATGGAAGAATATGGTGTAGCGCACAGTACTTAACACCAAGCACTAGGACTCCAAATAAGGTCTGGTATTTCCTGCCAGCTTTTAATTTAAGCTCCAGACTTCTTTGCTACTGCCTCATGCTTCCATTTTCCTTAATGTGAACTGAAGTCACTTGGCTTTCATCAGCTTCCTATAAAGTGGAAAATCTGTCAAAACCTGTTTTTAAATAGGGGAAGGTGGGAAAATGAAAGGAATTTGTGCCAAACAACAGAGAGAAGCAGTCTGGATGTTTTTGCTTTCTCCTACTGAAAACGCTAACATCACCTGTCCTCCAAATCCCTGTGCTCCACCCCCTAAGGATTGTTGTTAGTAAAAGAAAGCAGTCTGGCCCACCTCCTGACGTCTTTAATTGACTTCATAGTGAGTGTTATCAAGAGCTAGTCAAGCAGTGCTAATGGTGCCTGCAGATTGTTCACACATGGCATCGCTGGCATACGTTGGCCCTTAAAAGGACTAATAGGACAGTGTAATCTCTACTCAGTGTGTGAGCAAGAACCAAGGGCTATCTGGAAAAACAACAAATAATTAGGCAGGGCTCTTCTTGGACAAAGGCAGTGTAATAAAGACTACCTTGAAGCACAAA